>NC_091245.1:45532500-46157500 GCF_042477335.2 Ovis canadensis
CCAGAATAGTCAACACAATATTAAAGAAGAACAAATTAGGACGACCATAAGGCTTACTATAAATCTGCAGTAATCAAGACAGTGTGCTACTGGTGAGAGAACAGACAAACAGATCAATAGCACAGAATGGAGAGCTCAGAAACAGACCCACTTAAACTTCCCTGGTGGCTCAGACGGTAAAACATCTGTCTACAATGAGGGAGACCTGGGTTCAATCCCTGGGTTGGGACTATCCCTTGGGGAAGGAAATGGCAATCCACTCCAGTGCTATTGCCTGGAAAATCCCACGGACAGAGGAGCCTGGTAGGCTACAGTCCATAGGGTCGCAAAGAGTCGGACACAACTGAGCGACTTCACTCACTCAAACAATGGTAACTGATCTTTGACAAAAGATCAAAGGTAATACAATGGAGCAAGGATAGTCTTTTTAACAAATGATGCTGGAACACATGGACATCCAATTGCAAAAAAAAGAAAAAAAAATAGATGAATCTTGACACAGAGCTTTTGCATTCCAATCTCCTGTGATGAAAAGGACATCCTTTTCCCATGTTAGTTCTAGAAGGTGTTGTAGGTCTTCATAGAACCAGTCAACTTCAGATCCGTTAGGATCAATGGTTGGGCATAGACTTGGATTACTGTGATGTTGAATGGTTTGCCTTGGAAACAAACTGAGATCATTCTGTTATTTTTGAAATTGCCCCCAAGTACTGCATTTCAGTCTCTTCTATTAACTGTGAGGACTATTCCATTTCTTCTAAGGGATTCTTGCCCACAATAGTAGATATAATAGTCATCAGAATTAAACTCACCTATTTTCATCCATTTTAATTCCCTGATTCCTAAGATGTTGATGTTCACTCTTGCCATCTCCTGCTCGACCATGACCAATTTACCTTGATTCACGGACCTAACTTTCCAGGATCCTATGCAATATTGTTCTTTACAGCATCAGACTTTATTTTCACCACCAGACATATCCACAACTGATGTCATTTCTGCTTTGGCCCAGTCACTTCATTCTTTCTGGAGCTATTAGTGATTGCCCTCCACTCTCCTTGAGTAATATATTGGATACTTTCTGACCTGGGGGGGGGGGGGTTGTTCATCTTCCGGTGTCCTATTTTTGCCTTTTCATACTGTCCATGGGGTTCTCATGGCAAGAAAACAGGAATGGGTTGCCATTTCCTTCACCAGTGGACCACATTTTGTCAGAACTCTTGATTGTGACTCATCCATCTTGGGCAGCCCAGCATGACATGACTCATGTCTTCATTGAATTATGCAAGCCCCTTTGCCACAACAAGGCTGTGATCCATGAAAGCAAGGAGAGATAAGGCTTTCTTGAATAAACAAAGCAAAGAAATAAAGGGAAAAAATATAATGGGAAAGACTAGAGATTTCTTCAAGAAAATTGGAGATATCAAGGGAACATTTCATGCAAGCATGGGCACTATAAAGAACAGAAATGATTAAGACCTAACAGAAGCAGAAGAGATTAAGAAGTGGCAAGAATACACAGAAGAACTATACAAAAGCATCTACATGACGCAAATAACCATGATGGTGTGATCATACACTAAGAGTTGGACATCTTGGAGTGTGAAGGCAAGTGAGCCTTAGGAAACACTACTATGAACAAAGCTAGTGGAGGTGATGGATTTCCAACTGAACTATTTAAAATCCTAAGAGACAATGCTGTTAAAGTGCTGCACTTGATATGTTAGCAAATTTGAAAAACTCAGTAGTGGCCAAAGAGCTGGAAAAGGTCAATTTTCATTCCAATCCCAAAGAAGTGAAGCGAAGTGAAGTTGCTGAGTCATGTCTGACTCCTTGCAACCCTATGGACTGTGGCCTGCCAGGCTCCTCCATCCATGGGATTTTCTAGAGAATATTGGATTGGATTGCCATTTCCTTCCCCAGGGGATCTTCCTGACCCAAGGATCAAACCTGGGTTTCCCGCATTGCAGGCAGACTCTTTACTCTTTAAGCCACTAGGGAATCCCAATCCCAAAGAAGGGCAATGTCACAGAATGTTCAAACTACTGTACAGTTATCCTCATTTCACATGCTAGCAAGGTTATGCTCAAAATCCTCCAAGACAGGCTTCAGCAGTATACGGACTGAGAACTTCTAGATGTATAAGCTGTGTTTAGAAAAAGGCAGAGGTACCAGAGATCAAATTGCCAGCAATCACTGGATCATGGAGAAAGCAAGGGAATTCCTGAAAAACATCTGTTACTTTGACTACGCTAAAGCCTTTGACTTGTGTAGATCACAATAAGCTGTGAAAAATTCTTCAAGAGATGGGAATAGCAGACCACCATACCTGTCTGCTAAGAAACCTGTGTTCGAGCCTGGAAACAAACCAAACATGTAACAAAAGACTGGTTCAAAATTGGGAAAGGAATAGAACAAAGCTGTATATTTACATCCTGCTTATTTAACTTGTGCAGAGGACATCATACAAAATGCCAGGCTAGACCAATCACAAGCCAGAATCAAGACTGCTGGGAGAAATATCAATAACCTCAGATATCCAGAAGATACCACTCTAATGGCAGGAAGTGAAGAGGAACTAAAAAGCCTCTTGAGGAGGGTGAGAGAGGAGAGTGAAAAAGCTGACTTGAAACTCAACATTCAGAAAACTAAGCTCATAACATCTATTCCCATCACTTCATACAATAGAAGGGGAAAAAGTGGAACAGTGACAGATTTTATTTTGTGGGGCTCTAGAATAGCTGTAGATGGTGATTGCAGCCATGAAATTAAAAGACACTTGTTCCTTGGAAAGACAGCTGACAAATCTAGACAGATTACAAAGCAGAAACTTCACTTAGGTCAACATAGATTAAGTTACAGTTTTTCCATAGACAGTCATGTACAGATGAATTTAAAACTACTCAAAAAAAGTATAAGTTAAAAAAAAAGTATGAGAAACTTCCAATACTTAAAGATGTTTGGAGCTATTCTTGGAATGGATTCTCCAACACAGAGATGAAATACAAATTTGTACTGTAGCTGAGATATGATAAGAAAAAGTATTCAGATAAGTATATAATTGTTTTAATACAAACAGACACAAAATTATGCATGGACAAACTGAAACTGAAAAATACCATTGTTCTAGGAAATGAATATTTAAACTTAACTGATATATTATTGAGAAATATTTGTATGTTACCTTTTCTTTAAAACATAAAAACAAAGTAAAAAAAAAAGACCGATTTTAAAGTGTATGGAACTGACAATATTACTTTATACTGCTGACATGGGTTTTTGAAAACTAAGTAAAATAAAAAAGTATAAAATATCAGGGATTCCCTGGTGACTCAGACGGTAAAGAATCTTCCTGCAATGTGGGAGACCTGGGTTTAATCCCTGAGTTGGGAAGATCCCTTGGAGGAGGAATAGGCTACCCACTCCAGTATTCTGGCCTGGAGAATCCCATGGACAGAGAAGCCTGGCAGACTACAGTCCATGAGGTCACAAAGAGTTGGACATGACTGAGAGACTTTCACTTTCATAAAATACCTAATTTATGCTCTGTTGCTTTTATTGCAGGGCTTAACAAATTGTGGTAGGTTGTTCAAAACATTCACTCTCTCCTCTCCGTGACTTATATGTACCAGGCCCTTCACTTGTGGCTGTCTGCCATGTGGCTTTCTTTGGCTAGTGAAATCTGGATGACTCAGTTATATGCCAGCTCCACACCTGTATCATGACTAGGGCCGCCACGTGTGTGCTCAGCTGCTTCAGTTGTCTTCAACTCCTGTGGCCCTATGGGCTGTAGCCCACCAGGCTCCCTGTCCATGGGATTCTCCAGGCAAGAATACTGCAGTGGGTTGCCATACTTTCCTCCAAGGAATATTCCCAACACAGGAATCGAGCCCATGTCTCTTGCATTACAGGTGGATTCTTTACCAATTTACAGACTGCCCAGTTAAATTTGAAACTCAAGAAAGTAATAATTGATCTTAGTATAAGGATGTCCCAAATACTGCATAGGATGTACTTATGCTAAAAAAAAATACTTGTTGCTTATCTGAAATTCAAATATAACTAAGCACCCTGTATTTTACTTGGCAGCTCTACTTAAGAGCCATCAAATGCTTTTTCTTGTCCTCTTGCCACTGCCATGAAAATAATATATGTACCCTGGCAAGCCTGCTTTGTTCCAGGAGGTGGTGAAGAGGTTCACAGATCAAATCTATTGTTAGCCCATGGATTAGAGCTGCTCAACTGAAATTTATCTAGATAACTGATTCTTCACTCACCCATTCAAACCACAGGTGCATCAGCAAAATAAATACTTGTTTGTCACTGAGATTTTTTTGGTTAGTTTTTACATAATGATAGCTGACATGTATATAGGTTTTCAGAGAGTGAAAGGAGTAAGGAGCACATTGGCATCATTTTTTTTAATTATTTATTTACTTTACAATATTGTATTGGTTTTGCCATACTTCAACATAAATCCCCACTGGTGTACACGTGTTCCCAATCCTGATCTCCCCCCCACCTCCCTCCCCATACCATCCCTCTGGGTCATCCCAGTGCACCAGCCCCAAGCATCCTGTATCCTGCATCGAACCTAGACTGGCAATTCATTTCTTATATGATATTATACATGTTTCAATGCCATTCTCCCAAATCATCCCACCCTCTCCCTCTCCCACAGAGTCCAAAAGACTCTTCTGTACATCTGTGTTTCTTTTGAAAAACACAGAATCAGTAACTTTTGTGACTTTTTTGTAACTTGATCGAAGATTTCATGGTGATTTACTCTATAGTAGATATTTACTTTTAAGTTACACCTAGATAAATTTTGTTTACTCAGTAACACAGAACAGTGTATCATCTCTGTGAAAATTACAAATCATTGTTGACTGATTACTGGATCTGAATCTTTTCCCTATCACACCTCTCTTGTTACCTGTTTTCTACCACACAGAGACCAACTGTTAATACTTACAAGTCTCTTTCATTTACCATTTTATTCAGTGGATATTTATTACTGCTTGACAAATTATTTCAAAATGTAATGGCTTAATACAACATTTATCATCTAGCAGTTTTTGTGAGTTGGGAATCTGGGAATGGAATAATAGAGTCCTTTGCTTCAGAGTTTTTATGATGAACATATTGGCTAGAGTATATTCATCACAAGACTCAACTAAGGGAAGATTCTGTTTCTAAGGTTATTGACTTAGCTGTTGATAAGATTCAGTTCTGTGTGGGCTTTTGGACTGAGAGCTTCTGATTCTCAGTGGCTATCAGTCAGAGACTTCCCTCAGTTCCTTGACACATGGGCCTATGCAAAATGGCAGCTTATTTCATCAAAGTATGTAAGCCAAGAGAGACATAGAAAAAGACCAGCAAGATGGAAGTCAAACTGTTCTATAGCCTAATCACATAAGGGACATCATAGCACTTTTGCCCTGTTCTATTCCTTAGAAGCAAGTTACTAGGTCTAAACCTCACTCAGGGGAGAGTGTCACAAAAGAGTATGACTACTGGGAGGCGGGCACCACTAGGATCTGTAGTAAGCTGAAAAATGTCTCCTCCCCACCATGCCCCGATAGCCACATCTTAATGTCTACAAGAACTTGTGAGCATTACCTTGTATGGCAAAACAAGAATCTTTGCAGGTGTGGTTCAGTTAAGGATCCTGAAATGGGGCAATTTTCCTGGATTATCTGTGTGAACTCTAAACACATGTATGCTTACATAGGTAGCCAGACAGGAATCTATACATAGAAAGGAAAAGAAAATATAAAGATGGATTGGAAGATGCTGACCCTGAATATTGGGGCAACACAGCCAACAAACCAAGGAATGTCAATAGCCAACCAAAGCTGGAAGAGGCAAGGCATGCATTCTTAGTAGAGCCTTTGGGTATATAGCACCTCTGACTTGATTTTAGCCCAGTAATGCTGATTCTGGCCTCCAGGCTTCCAAAACTGTGAAATAAGAATTTTCAATGACCAAGTTTGTGGTCATTTGTTACAGCAGCCACAGGAAACTAATATGGGGCCATGTCAAAAGATGCTTACTATACAGCCATATTTATCAGTGCTCAGAAGTCTTTCAGTCTTTCATAATCAGCCAATAGAAAGTCAAACTTAAACTGGTATAAACAAGAAAGATTTTTATTACCTCAAGTAACTGAAAACTCCCAAGTCAAATTCGTTTCAATTACTATCCACCCTTGACTAAAATAACGTCATGTATCTTCCTTCACTGTTCCTTTTATACTTAGGAAGTATAAGAATTATTGCCAAAAAAGCAGTGGCAAGATGATTGTCAATAACTCTCACCTTGCATCCTATTCTCTCATAAGCCGGAGCAGAAGAAGTAATCTTTTCTTCCCAATATGCCCTCATAAACCCCAAGAGTAATTCTCATTGAGCATGATTGCATCATATGCCATCAGTGAAATAAATCTGTGTTTAGAACTGTGTGGTGGTCTGATTTTCCAGGTTCATTTCTATATCTCCATTGGGCATGATGATAGCTCTATAAAACTCATGGATTAAGAGGAACGGAGTGATTTCTTAACAAAAATTGGAAACTGTTTTGGAGAAAGGATAAATGAATCCAAACAAGTAAAAGAGAAAAAATAAATTTATATTTCATTCAATCCTAGTAAGAAGTAGTGATGAAGAAAAATCAATCAATTTCTGTGTTTGAGGAATTTAGAGACTTATGTTGGGTGCAAAACAATAAAGAAAGACATAAATCTACTGTATCTCAAGTAATTACTTTTTCAGAAACCAAGACAAAGCAATATTATAAATACAGATGGCAGACAGACAAACAGACACACATATGCATATTCTAATTTAAGCAAGTATCTCCTTGATCATGTTGATACTCCCTGAAACAATCATGTTATTTTACATTTCACCAACTTTGGGATATAGTGTAATGTACTATTTAAAAACTCGGAATTATGCAGTCATACTATCTTGATTTAAATCATGGTACTACCATTTCTAGTTCTATGGTCCTTGGTAAATTACTTAAGCTATCTGAGATTTAACTTTCTTGTTTTTACAATTGAAGTAAGATTACTGTTACATAAGATTTTTTTTTCTAAATCAGAATTTAATAAGCTAGAGCATGCTTAGAATTTTAGCAAAATGTCCAGCGGTTGGTTGCTCCATAAATATTATTTATCATTATGCCTCAGCTTTGCTGTTTCTAGAATATTATTTGTTTTCTCCTGTCAGTGAACTTATTTATATAAAAGAATAAGTAAGTCTTTGAAGTCTTGTTTTATAACTTTTCTTGCAATTGTCTACAGCACTCCATGATAATATCTTCACTTGGTCTTACCACTATTATCACATCACCGCATAATCATGTGAATATACACTTTTGCACTTTTTCCTCTTGAAAAATACTAAGAGCTCTGCTTGACATAGAGTAAGTCCTCAGTAGGAGTTCACTGAAATGTTCATGAAGTATTACCTTAAGGAAGGGTGGTGAAGCTTTTGATCACATTGCAAACCTCTGGAAATCAGAACATTTTTACTCTCTTTGACTGTATCAGAAACTCATATAATTAATTATGTATTAATTAATCCATGTATTTCTGTAATCTAATATATGACAAAGCATTGTCAATATGTCTAAATATTGGTAGAAAATGATATTCATTGTAAGTGCCTGAAGTATTGTAGTACATAATTAAAGTTGTTTTCACTCATAATTTTTCTCAAGAGAAACTTTTGTTTTTGGAGAAAAACATCAAACAATTGAAATATCTGTCATCGTAATCTATGTTTGATTGCTTTTGTAAATAAGATTGATAGCTTGATAGGTGAGAGCGAAAGAGAGACAGAGAAAGAGAGGGACAGAGATAATAAGAATCTTTTTTTTTAAAGCCCCATTTTTTTCTATAGATTTTGTTTTCTATATATTTGCTTGAAAAGTCGCATCTAGAGCTATTCAATCCATGTCTGTACTCAAGAATACACTATTACTGAAGAAAAACAGTTCATTTGGATTTACTCTTAGTTGGGGGTGGTGAATCAATATTTGTAGAACAAAACTGAACTGAGCTGATAGGCCTTCTTCTGTAACGCCTTTATAGAGAGACTCTGAGTCATTTCTTGGGTCTAAGAGGTCTAAGTTTAAAAAGCTTGATGAATAGCAACAAGTGTATTTTCTAATGCCTTCTTTATCTTTGCTTTGTATTCCTATCTAACCACTGTCTTATAAACACTCTTTTAGCTTTGTTTATTAATCTCTCAAGTAGCAGTATCAGCAAATGGGGCCAACTCACAGATGGCAAGTTGGAACTTGGGCCAGACAGCTAACGTATTCATCCACTGTCTTCCAGAGTTAGTCAAATGTGTCCAGCTGGTTTAGCATAATAGGAGGTTTATTAATACAACATAGCATCATAATCAGTGAATTGAGACTAAATTTTCTTTCCATAGAAATTAAACTACACAGTCACACTGAGTGTTCTACAGAATCTATGGGGAAAAACATAACTAGTTTAAACTTAGGATTTCTCAATATCTAACAGAAGCATTTCCATCAACGGAAGCAGAATGTGTATTTGCCTTGTAGCACATTTAACATTTTATTTTTCTTGAAAACTTTTCAATCAACAGTTAATAATATCTAATCAGTTCAGTTCAGTCACTCAGTCATGCCCGACTCTTTGTGACCCCATGGTCTGCAGCACACCAGGCTTCCCTGTCCATCACTAACTCCCGGAGCTTGCTCAAACTCATGTCCATCAATTCGGTGATGCCATCTAACCATCTCATCTTCTGTCGTCCCCTTCTCCTGCCTTCAATCCTTCCCAGCATCAGGGTCTTTCCAAATGAGTCAGTTCTTCACATCAGGTGGCCCAAGTATTAGAGTTTCCGCTTCAACATCTGTCCTTCCAATGAGTATTCAGGAATGTGGTTGGATCTCCTTGCAGTCCAAGGGACTCTCAAAAGTCTTCTCCAACACCACGGTTTAAAAGCATCAATTCTTCGGCACTCAGCTTTCTTTATGGTCCAACTCTCACTTCCATACATGACTACTGGAAAAACCATAGCTTTAACTAGATGGACATTTGTTGGCAAAGTAATCTCTCTGCTTTTTAATATGCTGTCTAGGTTGATCATAGTTTTTCTTCCAAGGAGCAAGCATCTTTTAATTAGGGCATTTGTAAATAGACAACCTAAAACCTATAAATCTAAGTGACTTGAATTTCACAGGGTATCAATATAAAGCCTAGAATGCAAAATTCACAAGTGCCATTAAAAAATTCACAAGTGCCATAACAACCTGATTTAAATATTAAATAAAGGCTTGCCAACTTGCCACAAATTTTACAGGGAATATCTTAGGCACTGTTATTGTCTAATTATGAAAATAACTCTGCTTCACATAGTTCCTACCAGCAGACATGCTCAGTGATGTGGAGAAGTGAGACAATTCTAAAGCTAAATTGAGCAAGTAAACAAACCACTTGCACTGAAATTATTTAAAGGAGTCCAGAACTTAAATTAGGTAGACAAATTTTTCAAATTTATTTCTCTGGATTTGGTCTCCAACATTATAATCTTCATTCATCTTAATTCTTTGAATAATTCATTAAAAGTATAAAAACCTAGAAATAATCCTAGGATAATGATAATTGACAATGATACCATTATTCTTGGTGTCCAATCAATATGGAAGAATGATGTCGTATTGTAAAGCACATAGTTTTTACGGTCAGTAGGGTATACCTAAGGGATGGTCTCTAGGAATTAAATATTACCTCTGCCAATTACTAGCTTGGGTTAGTTATTTAAATTCTATATTACACTCCAGTTAATAAACCCTGCTGCTGCTGCTGCTGCTAAGTTGCTTCAGTAGTGTCCAACTCTGTGAGACCCATAGACGGCAGCCCACCAGGCTCCCCCCTATATAAGATTTGAACTGAATTTAGTGTTAAAGAGACTCTTGAGAGTCTCTTGGACAACACTGAATATTTGTTTGAAAGACTGATGCTGAAGCTGAAGCTCCAATACTTTGGCCACCTGATGCAAAGAGCCGACTCATTGGAAAAGACCCTGATGCTGGGAAATATTGTTGGCAGGAGAAGAGGGTGGCAGAGGATGAGATGGTTTGATGACATTGCTGACTTATTGGACATGAGTCTGAGCAAACTCCAGGAAATGGTGAAGGACAGGGAGGCCTGGCATGCTGCAATCCAGGGGTCACAAAGAGTGGGTCATGACTTAGCTACTGAACAACAGCTTCCAAGAATTCTTGCAAGGGTTATTTGATACAATATAAAGTTCTTAGAACCCTTGGCTGTAATAAAAAACAATGACTCTTAGACATTATTACAATTATTTTACTAGTAATATTAGTGTTCAGATCCAGAAAGAAATGTATTTAAATCATATTTGTCACTTACTAGCTTTGTAAACTTGAGAAAGTTGTTTAGCTGCTCTGACTCTCAGTTTCTTGGTTCTTCATAAGGCAATATATTGCCTTGTAGATATGCTATGAAGCTTAAACAGGGTGTTCCTTAGGAGCTTGTACTATACTGTAAGGCACCAATATAATTACTGGCATAGCATTTAATAAGTGCTAGCTATTTTTATTGTTGCCTATTATTTTTACATAATGTTAATAATTATAATGTTAATATTATAAAGGCTTTGAGGAGAAATTCAAAAGTATGTATGCTAAGGCTTTTTCAACCTGATTAGAAAGTCAAGACATACAGAGTAGACTTAGCAACAAACTATCCAAATAATTCAGACATTTTTGATAACTCATGTGTGTCAGTAGTGAAATTGGTCCTTCCCTATAATATATGGTCATTTATTTCTTTTAAAAATCTACACATGATGTGGTCCTAATATATTATGAATATTATTAATATAAGCAAATATATACTTTAAAGGAATGAGATATGATGTTATTAAAACTACACAATCATTTTTATTGTCAACAAAATTATTGTTATTAATATATAAATACATTATAAATGGGGGGAAAGCAATGTGACTGAATATGCCTCCTGCCTTTCAGTCTTTAGCATTTTGTGACATAGCAATATAAAGGTCTAATTCTTTTTTCATTTTTTTTATTCCTAATTTTTATGGCTTTCATAGCTGAAAAAGATTTATAAATCCAAATTGTAGAAAGTCATCATAAAGTGCAATATATCAAAGTATTAGACAAGATTTTTAAGTTTTTCACCACTTATGAATAGTTTATGTCAAGTTGCATCTTATAAATTTCCTTCTTCTCTGATGATTCAGTTGGTTGTTTTTCAACCTAACTGAAACATTGCACTTTTAGATATGTTAAAACAAGGTCTTCAAAAACCCCCAGAATATCATTTGTGTAAATATTAAGAAGGTTAAAATTTTGTTTCTGAGGCATTAGAGCCTGCAGATATGAGTGTTTTTTATAGGTGGTATACAGCATCTTTGGCAGCAACACTAGAAAAGGATAGAAACATTTCTAAGCATCTATTATCCAGATACTTACTCTCTCTACAGTAAGAATTTCTTTCAAAAAGCATTTATTGTCTTGCCTATTGTTGAAATATCACTTTTACCTTGAAAGGATGAATTAAAGTGTTTACTTATTTAAAGCTTTGATAAGTAGCAGCTCCCAGACAACTACTTCTACTAGAAAAAAAAAAAATCAGCAAATTTGGAACTGTTTTCTTTTGTAAGACAAAAACATAATTTGCCTTTATGGTCAACAACTCTTTGCAGTACATTGCCAAAAGACATTATAGCCAATTCTCACTTTATTACATAGTATTATACAGATTTTATTTTTAAATTTTTATTTTTAACACAGCCGTATGATATCATCCCACAAAATGCAAAATGTTTTATGTTAAAATGGAAACCATCCAATGAGAACACTACTGTCAACATTTCTGTTGTATGAAGTGTTCATCTTTCCTGGGATAATTTTCTTATTTAAGCTGAGGCAGAGTGAGCACTGTATAAGGCAGAGACTCAGTAAGGCAAGATGAAGAGGTGTTTAGTTATTCATTTATTGAATATTACAAAGCTTAATTTCTTCCTCATATTTATATTTAAAATAAATATATACTTTAACTCTATTTTCTCCCTGGCCCCAATGGATCATCTTATATATTCCTGGGCTTGTGGCTCCCACTTTGGAAACTGCTGCAAAGATTACATCAAACTTTGGATGTAATACATGTAGAAAAATCAGCAAAAGCTGGACTGGTAATAAAAAGCTAGTCCATTGATGGGATCAGGAGGAAATAGCTTTTTGTAGCTCCCATAGATTATAAAATATTTTCACTGTTTCAGAAAGCTGTTTTGGAGTGAGAAGGCCAAGGACAAGCAAAGATTTTCTTTGTTGCCCTTGGTACAACATTCTAAAATTCTGAAGAAAAACAACCTTTATTTTAATCTAGAATATCATAAAAGGAATAATTGTCCTTCCTCAATTAGTCTAATAAAAATAGATCTCCAAACATAATAATAATATTTGTTGAGAAATAGAAATAGCCATGTCAAGCATTGTACTGTTTCATAAGGTTTATTTCATTTAACTTTCAAAATAAATCTATAATGTAGGCTTTCATAGGGTGACATAAATAATCTAAGGTTATAGGATTGATAAGGAGTAAAGCTGTGGTATGAGTCTAAGCACTCAGAGTGGTGCGATGATTCTGATGACGGCACATATTCTGCATGGCAAGGATACAAGTGGTGTGAGAAGACACAGGTGCACACCCTGAGTACAATATTTAGGGGAAGGTGGTATGTCAGAAAACTCAATTGTCTAGATAAATAATATTCTAATATACTTTTTTCCAAAAACTGAAATTAATGCAAAAATTCATGGTGAACGCAATGTTAAAATTTTAAAGACAAGATCACTATTTCTGATTTTTCATTTTGCCTAATGTTCCTCTGTGGTTCTGTATGACATTTTATTTAAAACTGTGATAGCTGATCATTATGGATTTTTTTGCATTTTTTTAAACAGTTCCTTTATAAATGCTTGAAGCACTTCTTTTGACACTTGTTGGAACCATTACTAACTGATACAACTAATTAATCAGAATCTCTGAGGGTGTGGAACAGGAAGCTAAATATTTTGAGAATTCCTGAGTTAGATTTTGCAAATACTAATCCATGATTCTTTCTCCTGCTTTGTTTTCTGGTGGTGATGTCAGATAAATTAACCAGTAGGGCACAATGATTTCATTACACAAACCCGTTGCAGGAACATGATCTATCTTAACTTGTCTGTCTTGAATTTTAGAGTAACAATGATAAGTGACAGCCCTTAAAGATATAGAAATTATTACGTATATATTTCTTGGACATAGAATTGTTGGGGGCACATAGTAAGCATTTATTAAAACACAGCACTTTTTATTAGATGGCATTTATTTTTCCTTCTTGATATATTTTTATTGAGAGATAAGGAAATTGGCATAGGATAATTGAGACTTGAAACATTGTATTGGAACTTCTAATCCTGAAGAAAATGAAGACAGCCATAGAAAGTTATTAATAAGCAAAAATGGTATGTTCTATAAAACTAGTATGATCTAGAGTTCCCTTCAATCATGGCTACTACAAAGACCGCACACCTTTCACTACTGTCTGCTCAATGTTATATTCCAAGTTTCATACTTTAAAGAGCACCTCAGTTTCTAAGAGGCACCCTGGACACAGGGAAAAAGAAAAAGGGAAAGGCATAGATTTCTGTTACAAACAGAAGTGGATGCAACCTAGGGGGAAATACTTGATGTCTCTGAAAATCAATTTCCCTACAGAAAAAGCAATGATTATCTGAGTGTTTTTATATTTCATTGTGCCTTATGGGGTTATATTTTCCTAACCTATAGCTTATAGAGCTTGGTTAGTTATATATTTTTTAGAACAAAAGCATAACCTTTGCTTGGTTATTGCTAACTACAAGATACTGCAGTTTCAGCTAATGAGGATAGAATCCTAATGAGAAAAAGAAAACTAAACAAAGGGGAGCAATTTAATTTGATCTTCTCCTAAGCATATTAATCCAGACTCCATCCTAATATGTGAGTAAACAATATGATTAAAAGCAAATCTAGCAAGCACATTACTAATGTTCAACATCAGTCACTCTTTTTGGTACACATTTGTTGGGAAATTTACAGCCATCTCATAACAAACAGGGGCTTCCCAGGTAGCTCAGATGGTAAAGAATCTACCTGCAATGCAGGAGACCCAGGTTTGATCCCTGGGTTGGGAATATCTCCTGGAGAAGGGAAAGGCTAACCACTCCAGTATTCTGGCCTGGAAGATTCCATGCACAGAGGAACCTGGCCAGCTACAGTCCATGGGGTCTCAAGGAGTCCAACATAACTAAAAGCCTAACACTTGAACATTCATAACAAAGAAGATATCAAGGAACCAATTCCTACACATTTGTGGAACCCAATTATGTGTCTTATTCTGTCTTTTCTCTTTTTGACTTATTCTAACCAAATACATTTAACAAAATAACTAAATAAACTGTCCTCAATATCACATTATTCAGTTACTTTATGTTGAAGTATACAAGCAACTGTCTTAGTGACATGGTTGCCTACAGAGGTCCGTCTAGTCAAGGCTATGGTTTTTCCAGTGGTCATGTATGGATTTGAGAGTTGGACTATAAACAAAGCTGAGCACTGAAGAATTGATGGTTTTGAACTGTGGTGTTGGCGAAGACTCTTGAGAGTCCTTTGGACAGCAAGGAGATCCAGCCAGTCCATTCTAAAGGAGATCGGTCCTGGGTGTTCTTTGGAAGGAATGATGCTAAAGCTGAAACTCCAGTACATTGGCCACCTCATGCGAAGAGTTGACTCATTGGAAAAGACTCTGCGCTGGGAGGGATTGGGGGCAGGAGGAGAAGGGGACGACAGAGGATGAGATGGCTGGATGGCATCACCGACTTGATGGATGTGAATTTGGGTGAATTCCGGGAAATGGTGATGGACAGGGAGGCCTGGCATGCTGCAATTCATGGGGTCACAAAGAGTCGGACACTACTGAGCAACTGAACTGAACTGAACTGATGCTTGGAGAGACAACAGTTTTAGCTGACACATAATATAACTGTGTTGTATATGATTCCATGATCAAGATTTATTTCAGCTACCTGTTGCTGCCATTAAAACAAACAAACAAAACAAAACAAAAACAGAAAAGACCTTAGTGGTGTAAAAATAATTTATTATTTGTCATGGTTCTGAGCATTGTTTAGGCTAAATTTGGCAGGCCAAATTTAAGTCACAATCACCTGTGGAATCAGGTGGGGCTGAAAAACCAACTTGCGTCTTAGCTACCACAGTATTTCTACATGTAACCTCTTTATACATACTTGAACGGTTCTATGAAGACCTACAAGACCTTTTAGAACTAACACCTTAAAAAGATGTCCTTTTCATTATAGGGGACTGGAATACAAAAGTAGGAAGTCAAGAAACACCTGGAGTAACAGGCAAATTTGGCCTTGGAATGTGGAATGAAGCAGGGCAAAGACTAATAGAGTTTTGCCAAGAAAATACACTGGTCATAGCAAACACCCTCTTCCAACAACACAAGAGAAGACTCTACACATGGACATCACCAAATGGTCAACACCGAAATCAGATTGATCATATTCTATGCAGCCAAAAATGGAGAAGCTCTATACAGTCAACAAAAACAAGACTGAGAGCTGACTGTGACTCAGATCATGAACTCCTTATTACCAAATTCAGACTCAAATTGAAGATAGTAGGGAAAACCGCTAGACCATTAAGGTAGGACCTCAATCAAATCCCTTATGACTGTACAGTGGAAGTGAGAAATAGATTTAAGGTCTTAGATCTGATAGACAGAGTGCCTGATAACTATGGAATGAGATTCATGACATTGTACAGGAGACAGGGATCAAGACCATTCCCATGGAAAAGAAACGCAAAAAAGCAAAATGGCTGTCTGAGGAGGCCTTACAAATAGCTGTGAAAAGAAGAGAGGTGAAAAACAAAGGAGAAAAGGGAAGATATAAGCATCTGAATGCAGAGTTCCAAAGAATAGCAAGAAGAGATAAGAAAGCCTTCTTCAGTGATCAATGCAAAGAAATAGAGGAAAACAACAGAATGGGAAAGACTAGAGATCTCTTCAAGAAAATTAGAGATACCAAGCAAACATTTCATGCAAAGATGGGCTCGATAAAGGACAGAAATGGTATGGACCTAACAGAAGCAGAAGATATTAGGAAGAGGTGGCAAGAATACACATCAGAATTGTACAAAAAAGATCTTCACGACCCAGATAATCACAATGGTGTGATCACTAATCTAGAGCCAGACATCCTGAAATAGGAAATCAAGTGGGCCTTAGAAAGCATCACTACGAACAAAGCTAGTGGAGGTGATGGAATTCCAGTTGAGCTATTTCAAATCCTGAAAGATGATGCTGTGAAAGTGCTGCACTCAATATGCCAGCAAATTTGGAAAAGTCAGCAGTGGCCACAGGACTGGAAAAGGTCCATTTTCATTCCAATCCCAAAGAAAGGCAATGCCAAAGAGTGCTCAAACTACCGCACAACTGCACTCATCTCACATACTAGTAAAGTAATGCTCAAAATTCTCCAAACCAGGCTTCAGCAATACGTGAACCGTGAACTTCCTGATGTTCAAGCTGGTTTTAGAAAAGGCAGAAGAACCAGAGATCAAATTGCCAACATCTGCTGGATCATGGAAAAAGCAAGAGAGTTCCAGAAAAACATCTATTTCTGCTTTATTGACTATGGCAAAGCCTTTGAGTGTGCATCACAATAAACTCTGGAAAATTATGAGAGAAATGGGAATACCAGACCACCTGACCTGCCTCTTGAGAAATCTGTATGCAGGTCAGGAAGCAACAGTTAGAACTGGACATGGAACAACAGACTGGTTCCAAATAGGAAAAGGAGTATGTCAAGGCTGTATATTGTCACCCTGCTTATTTAACTTATATGCAGAGTACCTCATGAGAAATGCTGGACTGGAAGAAACACGAGCTGGAATCAAGATTGCTGGGAGAAATATCAATCACCTCAGATATGCAGATGACTCCACCCTTATGGCAGAAAGTGAAGAGGAGCTAAAAACCCTCTTGATGAAAGTGAAAGAGGAGAGTGAAAAAGTTGGCTTACAGCTCAACATGCAGAAAAAGAAGATCATGGCATCTGGTCCCATCACTTCATGGGCAATAGATGGGTAAACAGTGGAAACCATGTCAGACTTTATTTTTTGGGGCTCCAAAATCACTGCAGATGGTGATTGCAGCCATGAGATTAAAAGACGCTTACTCCTTGGAAGAAAAGTTATGACCAACCAAGATAGCATATTAAAAAGCAGAGACATTACTTTGCTGACTAAGGTCCATCTAGTCAAGGCTATGGTTTTTCCTGTGGTCATGTATGGATTTGAGAGTTGGACTGTGAGGAAGGCTGAATGCTGAAGAATTGATGCTTTTGAACTGTGGTGTTGGCGAAGACTCTTGAGAATCCCTTGGACTGCAATGAGATCCAACCAGTCCATTCAGAAGGAGATCAGCCCTGGGATTTCTTTGGAAGGAATGATGCTAAAGCTAAAACTCCAGTACTTTGGCCACCTCATGCAAAGAGTTGACTCATTGGAAAAGACTCTGATGCTGGGAGGGATTGGGGGCAGGAGGAGAAGGGGACGACAGAGGATGAGATGGCTGGATGGCATCACTGACTCGAATGACGTGAATCTGAGTGAACTCCGGGAGTTGGTGATGGACAGGGAGGCCTGGCATGCTGCGGTTCATGGGGTCACAAAGAGTTGGACACGACTGAGCGACTGAACTGAACTGAACTAATGACTGTCCCCAAGAAGTAGAAAGCATATATCAGTCTTCTTAACACCTGTGGTAAGAATGTAGTTGCAGTCAAGCAAATAATACCAGACCAGTTTCAAGAAGAGAGGAAATAGACTCAACCTCTTGTTGAGAAGAGTGGCATGCATGTACAAGGGTGGAAGGAGTGCTGATACTCAGAGGCCACCTAGCTCTGTGTTCTGCCACAGCAATTCACATTTCCCCAAATTGCAAAATACATTCACCTCTCCCCAGAGAGCCACAGCCCATTATGAAATCAGTTCCAAGTCAAGGATCCTGTCATCTAAATCAAGGCCACATGTGGATAAGACTCCTCAGGGTCATTTGTTCAGATGTAAGAACTTAGGTGTCATATCCATATAAAATATGTGGTATTGGATTTGTGACTGAGTATTTGGCAGAGGCCTGAATGGTGATGAAGTGATTGTTAATGAAGATTGCTATGAGAGACTGGAGAAGTATTTTAAGTATTGGCAGAAAAATTAAGTTGATTGTTTGAGGTTACTTAAAGGATAGAAGTACCTAATGAACTCTGTATATGGTTTGCAAGATTTCCTGGCAACATTTTGAAAACATTTTTTTCAGTTATGAGACATGATTATAAGAGATAAAAGAATTAAAGGAGGAACTTTTCTGTGTTCAACAGAACCAAGAAGAAATATTTTGAACCAGACTTTGCTAGGTTGAAAAATAACACTATTTCTCATTTCCAGTTACTCAAATCTACAAAAGATTCTCAATATAAGAAATAGCTTCAGAACAAAGATCAAATTGAAGCTTTGGCAGCAAAATGCGGACTCAGAGTTAAGATCAAATCAATGGTATAACTTTAATACTGCTTGTTAAGAACATTGAGAGATTTAAGTCAGTGCCTTGTAGACCCTTTTGGCCAGACAAAAGCCTTCAAAGAATGTAAAAAATATTATCCCAGAGCATCCTGAATCTCAACGCATAGTAGAGAGTGGCCTAAAAAGACCTGTGTTCGTGGCATTTTTTTTTAGTGTAGTGGATTATAATTTGATACCTTGGAAACACACAGTGTTTTTAAGGTACTTGAATTAGATTGGATGATAATGGAGAAAGAAAGTTTAAAATGAAGAGACTTTTAGGCCTTCAATTTTGTATTGGCAGGATGAAGGCTGAAAATGCCATTCAGCTATAAATATAGGCCATTTCTTATGCAAAAAGATGATCTGAAAGACAGAGGCAAAAGCTTAAGGATGGAGCTTTAGTCAGTTCAGTCACTCAGTCATGTTTGACTCTTTGTGACCCCATGGACTGCAGCACACCATTATTCTTTTCTGTCCATCACCAACTCCAGGAGCTTACTAAATCTCATGTCCATCAAGTTGGTGATCCCATCCAACCATCTCATCCTCTGTCGTCTCTTCTCCTCATGCCTTCCATCTTTCCCAGCATCAGGGTCTTTTCCAATGAGTCAGTTTGTATCAGGTGGCCAAAGCATTGGAGTTTTAGCTTCAGCATCAGTCATTCCAACGAATATTCCAGACTGATTTCCTTTAGGATTGACTGGTTTGATCTCCTTGCAGTCCAAGGGACTCTCAAGAGTCTTCTCCAACCCCACAGTTCAAAAGCATCAACTCTTTGGCACTTAGCTTTCTTTATAGGTTTAAGAATGGAGCTTAGAGACATAGAAAATCACTCCCAGGGTACAGACTGGATCCTAATCAAATAATTCTTTTTGTTCAAAAGTAGGATCTCTGAGAACAGAGGCTTTGCCATTGTGGGGTGAATCAGTCTTTTATTTATTTATATATCTTTACCAAGATTTAATGTACATTTATTCTTAACTGGTAGAACATATAATATAGATATTTCAGACTGAATAAATAATATTCGTTAAACCAAAAAAAAAGGGAAAAAGGAAGAATTTACATCAAGTTTTAGCTACACCATTTGAAATACAAATATGCAGATTTTATTACTGAAAAAAAATCTCAACTGCATTTCTTCATCAGAATCTTCAAATGAATCTAGAACTTTTTCACAAAAACAAAACAAAACCCAGAAAAAAAAAATAAACTCTGTTAATGGGCTGCTGGGACATCAAAGACTTTTTACAGAGACCTATACAAAATCTTACCGAGGAGCAATGTCTGGCAAGAGATTAAATAGCTGTGTCTCCCTTTGTGTAGGTCACCAACTTGTTAACTCATCATACTATAAAAGGGTAGTTGGAAGGGGGACCAAACTGGGGCATCCAAGGGTATGTGCAACGTACAATGTCATTCACATACACACGTGGCAACGCAGCAGCTGCAGCTAATGGTTAAAACCAATTATAAAAGGTGATCTCAGGGTTATTCACACAGTCAAAGAGGAGAGAAAGAGGTCAGGGTGTTGTAGGTTTGCACATGATACTTTGAGGGAAAAGCTTTTCTTTTTCTCCTCAACATTTAATTAAAAATATTTTTAAAAACTACGGCTTGCTGCTTACCCAGTGTTTTCTCTTGTTTATTCTGCAAGTGAAATGGTTGCAAACTGTAGCCAGAGGGTGGGTTGTGGCAAATTGTCTGCAAATATTGCCATAAACAATTTCTCCCATTCCAGATGTTTATGATGCTCCCACAATAAGAGGTGGAGCCTATTTCCCCTACCCTGAATCTGAAATAGCCTTGTTACTTGCCTTGCCCAATGAAGTATAGCAGAAGTTCTTTGACTTTTCAGTTCAGGCTTTAAGCAAATTGGAAACTGGCACTCTCTCTGAGAGCTCTGAACCCCTATACAAGATGTCCAACTCTTCTGTTGAAGAGACATGTGGAGAAGGGTGGAAGTGGTGGTGAGTTCCATTCATTCTGTCTGAGTTCCTGGCTGAAAGCAACCAGGTGATTACTCCAGCTGACCCCTACATGAACCCAGGTCAATCCAAAGAAGAATGAAAAATCTGAAAAGAAAACTAAACTATTTTTTTGATTCAAAAGCTATGGTATTCATTTGTATTGATATGTAGCAAATTACTACAAATTGAGAGGCTTAAGCATATATTTAGTTTTTCTGTCCCCTGGGTCAGGAGTCAGGTCATGACCTTGCTGAGTCCTCTTTAGAGGATCTCACAAAGCTACAATTAAGGTGTCAGACCACCCAAGCCTTGACCAGTAAGAATCCACTTTCAGACCCCTTTGGGTTGTTGACAGAACTCATTTCCTTGCAGCTGTATATCTGAGACTTCTTATTGATTATTAGCTAGAGACATCTCTCACAAGTCCTAGAGGCCCCCCAGAGTTCCCTGAAACAGGGCCTTCTCCATTGGCAGTTCAGAAGTTGGCTATTATTTCTTGCTCTAATCTGCTAAGACAGAGTCTTATATAATGTACATGAACCAAAGGTGATATCACATCACTTCTGCTATATAATGTAACCTAATCAAGAGAGTGATAGCTCATTGCCTTTGCCATATACTGTTAGAAGTCACAGATTCCACCTGCACTTAATGGGAGGTGATTACACAAGAGTAGTTGCTGGTCACCTTAGATGTGTCTTCCACAGCCATTGTTTTAGATAACTTGAAAAGCAGCTATAGGTAGTAAAAATCCTTCTCTTCAGCAGCAACCCTTCGAGTAAAATTTGTCATTTTTAGTCATTCAAGTAAAGACCCTAGTCAGAGAAACCACTCTATTAGCTGTTTTAAAAAATTAAACAAGCATCTTTTTAACAGAAATCTTGGCTATGATATATAAATAGAGACTGCTCCCCCATCAACATCAGCAGGTGAGAAGTACCAACTCTAGAAAATCTTTAGGTCTGACAGGCATTGAGCTCAGGCTGAGCAGTGTTCTATCTATATTCTGCTTTCAGATTCAAGATTTGGGCACATTCTTTTAAAGCCAGGACCATATTGGGAGAATACATCATTTCAAATCTCAAGAAGGAAGTTCAGAAAAAATTATAGTAATCCACATCATCTGACATTAGATAACCTTGAAAGCTAAAAGCCAAGGGTTGTGACAAGTTATATCATAGGGCTCTTTGAATGCTACAACTTTTATACTAATATGGAACCACTTCAAGTGGAGATAGAAAAAATTTGGATCAGACTGATTCTCTCATATGTAAAGATAAGTCCCAGGGAATGCTTTCATCAAAGGACTGTTTGCAAAGATGGCAGGATCAACATGCATCTTTCAGGTTCAGATTATAAAACAGCATGCTGTTGCAAGAACTCTGCTGCAGAGGTTGCTTCATGGCAAACAGTAACTATAACTTATATGTTTAAACTCTGTACAATAACATTAGATAAAAGACTCTTTATGTGCATTACTCAGTTAGCACTCAAAACAATGCCATTTAAAGAAATAATGGGGAAAAGTGAGTCTAAGAGAGTTTAAAAAAATGCCAAATTTATGCAGCTGGAAGTCACAGAGCTGTGACTCAAACTTCATTCATTTTCATCAGGCTCCAAAGCCCATATGGTTTTTTTCCATTATGATGAACTGTTTATTTACTTATCCTCACAAGTGGCTGATGACAAAACTTTGGGGAAGGATTTTATTTTATCACTGCAATCTAAGGTTTCCTCTTATTGGAAACTGATAATAGAGATAAGGAATAGATTTTCCATGGTTCCCTTCAAAGAACTGAGATTATAGATGGCAGTGATACTTTCATTCCAAATGCATCACATCACTGATATCTGGAAATGTACTTCTTGTTTTTAAGTCAAAAAGTAAAGTTTGATTATCTAAACTAAATAAGAAGACCTTGACCCCATCAGCAGAGCTGGATGATTTTACCAATTGTAGTGGTAATAAAAATCAGTGGCATTCTAAACACAGAGGACTGAAAAGAAGAATCAAATAAATTGAGTTTTAGAAAAGTAATTCTAAGTTTATGAAAAACAAAATCAATCAGTTGGAGAAGAAATGTGCAGTGAAGGAATCATCACTTCTATTCTCATAAATAAAGTGTGAAAAGTCTCTTACTGCTGATGAGAGGAGAGTTGCTATGCTTCACACTGCAAAACTTCATAGAACTGCTGAACTTCAATCAGACTAGCTGCAGACAGCTACGAAAACTCAAGAATACAGTAATTCTTCTAGGATCACCACAGGAGCCAGAATAAAGAAGAAAGGAGTTTACACCCTCCAGTTTGACCTAGATGTAGCTTCAAAATAGGCTTAACAATCCACTCATTCATTTGTTTTTGTCATGCATCGGTATTACAATTCCTACTATGTGCCACCTGTATTGAGGTAAGCACTAGGGATACAATGGTAAGCAAGACACACCTGGTTTCTGCTTCATATAGCTCACGGTATAAGGGAGCTGAAAAAGAGGACAAGTGAACAGCCATTTGCAGTACAGTGAAACAGGTCAAGTGCTGTGCTGTATGAACCATAGAGCGAGAGAAGATATACGTCAGTGAAGGATTCCTGCAAGAAATCACACATATGGTGAAACCGAGTAATGAGTAGTAGATGGCTAGGTTGAGAAGACTTGGGAAGACAGTTTTAGAAATGATTTCTGTGAAGACTTAGTGGTGAGGGAAAGTGAGATAGATTGGAGAAGTATAATGAATTATAACCTGGTGGAGCCCAAGTATAAAGGAGTGAGTAACCAGAGGTGATGCTGGAGTAGTAGGCCAGAGCAAGTGTGTCTTGTGAGACTTCTCAAGGCAATGGGAAGGAGTTTGCATAATGGAAAGCACTGAGGGGAAGAGAAATGCTCAGATTATTTCTGACTACTGTTTAGAAAATCAATTAGGGTTGCCAACATGCACTGAGACTAGTACTGTAGCTGTTGCATTATAGAATCAATAGGACTTGATGGTTTACTATAGAATTGATGTGGAGGAGGAATCAAGAAGCCCCTTTACTAGATCACTGGATTAACCAAAGATGTGGATGGCAGGACTAGTGAATGCATAGGAAATCCAGGAGGAGGAGCAGGCTTGGGGATTAAGGATAGGGTGAGGTAATGGGCTCAATTAAGGCAAGAAAAGATATGTGAGGGTATACTGAGAACCACTGTAATAGGAGTTCAGTATGTTTATTGTTTCTTTTGAATGGCACTATGGCTTTTAAGAAATTAAATGTTTTAAAATGTTTAATGTTATCAACATTACTTCTATTTCTGCTGTTATAGACCATCCTCAACTTATGATGATTCAACAGAATAATTTTTTGACTTTACAATGGTACAGAGGTAATAAACATTTAATAGAAACCATACCTTGAGTTTTGTATTTTCTCTTTTCCTGGGCTAGCAATATGCAATACAATACACTTTCATGGTGCTGGTCAGCGGCAGTTCCCTTCAGCCTCATGACTGCAAGTGTAAACAACTGATTTAGGCTTACAGCCATTCTGTTTTTTACTTTCTGTATGATATTCAATAAATTATATGAGATACCCAACATTTTAATATAAAATAGGCTTTGTGTTAGCTGTAGCCTAATGTAAATGTGCAAGCATGTTTGAGGTAGGGAAAGCTAAGCTATGATGTTTGGTAAATTAAGCATGTTACATCCATTTTCAATTTATGATGGTTTTATCATGATGTAACCCCATCATAAGTAGAGGAAGATCTGTATGGTTATCATGACCATAGCCTGCAGTTTTGAACATCTCCAAAGTGCTAGGCTGTGTACTAATGAATTATATGACTTCAATATTTATGGTCGTCCTATGGGGTAGGCACTATGAAAAAACCAAGGCTTAGAGAGATTATATAACTTACCTAATGTCACACACATAATAGAGCAAGGACTTGAATCCTGTCTGTTGTCAAACTCTGTGTTCATAAAGGCTAACTTTGTAGTTAGAAGAAGAAAAATCCATTTAGGAAGAAAACAGATATTGATGTAGTCGCTGTTAAATTCCAAATGCCACTTCTACAGAGAAAAACATAACATCAAGCCCACCTTAAAGAGCATACACTTTAGTGAAAGAGGCAGAAAGCAAGCATATACTATTTCATGAAGTCTGTGAAAATTGCTTTGCGGGGACTAGGTCAGTGGCGGTGAAGAAACAACAGACAAGAGGCTTTTATCAAAGTGAAATAAGGGAAGGTGAAATAAGTGAAGTAAGTAAGGCCAGGAAATTCTTCTAAAAAGTGAATGTCATAGAAACAATATAGAGCACAGTACTTTGTATGGATCTGGCAGAATTTTAGAATCACAAAATCACACTGTGATATGGGAATGGTAAGGAATATAGCTGAAGATAATCAGAAGTCAGAAAATTAAAAGATTGACTGCCAGAGTAAGATGTTTTGGTTTTACTGTAGAATTAAATATTAGAAAAATTTTGAATGAAGGAATGGCATTATTAGATTTATATATCTAGACAGATCATTCCAGTAGCCAAATAAATTTGTAAGGTATATGGTGTAGAGACCCTGTTCACAGAGTTTGCATACTAGCTCGAATTTGGTCACAGAAGTGTTTACCCACAATAATGGAAAACAAAACAAGGCATATATGCAGCAAGCAAAACTTTGAATGTGAATATTTTCAAATGGGACAAAAATTCTCCAGCTTCTTATAATACTCACTACTCTAGAGTTTTTTAGAGCTGTCTGTTTCACTTATTTATGTTACCAAGCTGGTCTCTTAATTAACAACATTTATGGTAGTGAGAAATGAAATGATAAAGATCTAAATTTAGGATTAAAGCAGCAAAAAGACTACAGATTGGTTAAAGATATCAAATACAGAAATTGAAGTCCAAAGAATTGAGACAGGAAATAAAATTCATGAATCACCACAAATGATAAGAGACAAGTTCAAGGTGGATGAGTTCACCCTCTGAGGCTTTGCAGTCTGGCTAGAAAAGGAGAGCAAGGATGGAAGCGAGAGAAACACTGACTTTAAAGGGTGGATTTAGGAAGAGTAGTTCACAAAGGAGACTTTAGGGTGAGCAGGTGTGCGGTCTCTGTCTCTGTTCTCACATCTGTGCAATTTGACTGGGAATAATGACTTAGGAAAAAAATAAGAGAGAAGGAAATGACTCCACATATACCAGCAATGTTCATGGATTATTGTAGAGTTTCTATCAGCTCATTTCAACCACCACCTTCTGAGAGGTGAACAGGAGAGCCAGTAAACCCAGATAATGCATATGAGCATCTCCAGTGGGCTAAAACATGGGACTCTTCTTAAACTTGATATTGTATAGGTTTATGTTCATATTTATTTAGTAGAAATGGGGACAATTGGATTTTTAAAAACTAGTTACTTAAATCATACACAATATATATTAATTGATTCTTACTGTTAAAAATATCCAAATACTTTAGAAGTACAAAGAGCAAAAAATGAAAATCTCCTTACACCCCTGACCCCCAATATTCCTCTGCTTTCTTCCTAAGTTGGCATATGTTGTAGTTTACAGTTTAGTATATATTTCCCTAGATATTTTCCAATACTTTTATATGAAAGTGTGCAAATCATTTCCAATTTGAATTCTATGCTATACATTAAATTTTCATATTGTATAGTGAAGAATTAACCTTACCCTAAGAGAAGTCTTGGCTTTTTCCTTGATTACTGAAGAATGAGCTCTAAGGCCTTGGAATATCCTGCCTGACAGGACTGTCTTTGTGTGTATGGGGGCTTTGGCCACTGGACATTCTAACAGTGTGATTTATGATGGGCAGTCTGAGCTGCAACATAGCAATTCCAACTTCCATAAGACCTGATGACTAAAGGTATTAGCTTAACTTTTAGGAGGGGCTTGAGACTATGCAGACAGTACGTGTTAAAGCCCCAGTAAAAACTCTGGACACCAAAGGTGAGCTTCCTTGGTGAGCAGCCGTCTGTGCAGACTGTCTCAGCATGACCAAACCATCCATGACTTGGTGGAGAGAGGACAACTGGAAGCTACATGTTTGGACCTTTGTGGATTCTACTCTATGTGTCTAGTCTCTTGGCTTATTTTAATCTCTATCTTTTATCCTTCAACAACGTGTAATGTGAGTGTAACAGCTTTCAGTGAGTTTCATACTCCTTTTAGCTAACTGTTGAATGGTTTGAGGAACCCATAGAACTTGGACCTGGTATCCAAAGTGAGGATGGTTTTGTGGGGTACTATGCCCTCAAACCTCACTGTTGAAATAACTTCAGGTACATGTAAACAAGGACCTAAAGGTTAAGTTTAGATATATACAAGGTTCTAGTTTCTTCTATTTTTCCAAAAGTTTATTCACTATCTATGTTTTTTCTTTCCATTTTGAATTAAAGAATTAACTTGTCAGAATCATCTGAGAATATACGTTTAGGATAGCTTTGAATTTGATTAACATGAGATTATTTTTTGGGAATATTTCGATTTTACATTTTGTGAATTTTATATGTCTATTTATTCTTTTTGGTTTATTAGCATTTACTTTTGTTTAAACAGGTAATAGTTATAATAGGATGGGCTTCCCAGGTGGCACAGTGATAAAAAGTCCACCTGCCAATGTAGGTGACACAAGAGATGAGGGTTCGATTCCTAGGTCAGGAAGATTCTCTGGAGTAAGAAATGGCAACCCACTCCAGTATTCTTGACTGGAAAATTCCATGGACAGGGGAGCCTGCCAGGCTACTGTCCATAGGGTCACAAAGAGTTAGATACAAGTGAGTGACTGAGTGACTGAGTGACGCACACAGTTATATTAGGTATATTCCTAAATGTTTGTGGTTTGGGTGCTAGTCAAAGTAATATTTTCCCCTTTTTCTTATTATTTATTTCTATTGTATAAAATAGTGATTTCTTATATATATTTTATCCTAATATTACTAAAAATAATTTTTAACTTTATGAAAGTTTCAAGTAATTTTTCCTGGATTATATTGGAGGAGAATGATCTCATCTATAAAATCTGACAGTTTTTTCTTTTTTAAATATGTAAAGATATATTTATTTTTCTAAATTTACTACTTTGCCTAGAATCTCCAGCAAGATATTGACTAATGACAGTAGTAGTTGGTATATATAATTTTTTCCTTAGTTCAGTGTAATTTTTAAAACTACTTGCTCTTAAATATAAGTTTAACTGGAAAGCTCTGGCATACAGATGTTATCAAATAAAAGAAGATTCCTTCTAGTTCTAACTTGCTAAGATATTTTTAAACAAAAATTATATCCAATGCTTTTCACATCTACAGGATGGTCAAAAGTATTTTTTCTTAATCTACTAATGTAGTGAACCATAATATATGATTTTCCTAATACTAGACCCTCCTTATATTTCGTAGAAAGAAATCCTTTTTGATTAGAATGTATTCCTCATCTAATTTTGTTGTTAGGACTTATGCTAACTTGTGGAATTATCTTGGAATCATTTCATCATTTTACATATTCTGAAAACTTAATGATGTTGGCACATATTGGTACCCTGCCTGTCTTTTGAATATAATAGCTATGAAGCATTGAATTATGTATTTTTATCACTATACCTGTCTAATATATATAATATAATTATATTATAATTATATTTAATATACATAATTATATATATATATATATATATATACATATATATATATATATATATATACGGCTTCCCAAGTGACGCTAGTGGTATAGAACACACCTGCCAATGCAGAAGGCCTAAAGAGACACAGGTTAGACCTCTGGGTTGGGAAAAGCCCCTGGAGAAGGTCATGGAAGCCCATTACAGTATTCTTGCCTGGAGAATCCCTTGTATAGAGGAGCCTGGTGGGCTGCAGTCCACAGAGTTGCAAAGAGTCAGACAGAACTGAAGCAACTTAGCACGCATACACGCATACATGTATATAGCTTCCTCTCTCTGTGTGTGCATAGAATAGAAAGAGATTCTTTAGTCATTTCTCTTTTCTATTTCACAATTCTTCTAATTTTTCTCAAAGTTTTACTACGGTTTTTCATTTTAGCAATTTTTATAGTGCAGATTATTAATATTTGTTATTGCAAGAGCTATTCTGTTTTTTGGAGAATGTCAATTTTTAAAAAAATTCTATTTATTTTTGGATTTTTCAGATTTTTTTCTAAAGTCAACTGTTCTTTGCTTACAGAGTTATGGAATAATCAATGTATGTACATGATCTTTCATTTTAAACATGAAGCAAAATTATCCACTTTTAATTGACAATCACAGGGACTAGATGAAAAATGCAAATATAGAACCACCAACAATTCTACCTTCTGCATCAGATCATCTAACACTTACAGAAAAATTTGTCTCAAACATAATAAATACAGGATATCTTGTTTATCTTATTCATTCTCTTTCAGTTCATTGTCTTTCTCCAGATGTCTGGTGATCTGTGGTTTGCCAATCTGAGTTTGGAGCAAAGGACTAAGCAGATTAATCAGGGTATTGAGAAACAGTTTATTTCCACATATGAAAATCTCTGTCACCAATAGCCCTCTCTGACTGTCTGGGTTGGCTGTGAGGTTCGTGTTTACCTGCTGGATGCTACAGGCAAGCTTTACTTTGGGGTGTGTTAAGAAAAAGACTAACAGACTAGTCATCTTGTCCTGTTTGGGCATGGTGTGCGCTTGGTGGCTCACTCATGTCTGACTCTGCGAGTCCATGGACTTCAGTCCTCCAGGCTCCTCTGTCCATGGGATTTCCCAGGCAAAAATACTGGAGTGGGCTGCCATTTCCTCCTCCAGGGGATCATCCTAACCCAGGGATCAAACCCTCGTCTCTTACATCTCTTGCACTCACAGGGCGATTCTTTACCACTCGCACCACCTGAAAAACCCATGCTCTCAACCAATTACCAGAATAAAAAGTTTTGCCTTAACTTGGAAACACCACAAATCATTTTCCTTTCCTCTCTTCCCTTTCTACTCTTCCCCTATCCCTTTAGCCTAACTTAGGTTGCAAACTGGAATTAGCTCAAGCTTTGCTCTGCTTTTCTCTCAGATCACCAGCAACACCCTAAGAGCCTCAGAAATGTCCCTGCTGCTTCTTGTTCAGTCAGAACAAGGGAAGAGAAAGAGCTCAGCATTCCAAAAATTTAGTCCTAGTTAGGTAAAATCTCCAGGAGCCTCTCTGACTCTGTACAGTCTAACTCTGCATTTTCAGAATCATTAAAATTGTTTGAATTTACAGTCCAGCTTTTCTTCATATTTTGGGTGCCATGTTTTTTTTAATTAATTAATTTATTTTAATTGGAGGCTAATTACTTTACAATATTGTAGTGGTTTTTGCCATTCATTGACATGAATCAGCCATGGGTATACATGTGTTCCCCATCTTGCACCCCCTTCCCACCACCCTGCCCATCCCATCCCTCAGGGTCAATCCAGTGCTCCAGCCCTGAGCATCCTGTCTCATGCATCAAACCTGGGCTGGCGATCTGTTTCACATATGAGAATAATACATGTTTCAATGCTATTCTCTCAAGTCATCCCACCCTCACCTTCTCCCACAGAGTCCTATTATACAGAGTGAAATAAGTCAGAAAGAAAAACACCAATACAGTATACTAACACATATATATGGAATTTAGAAAGATGGTAATGATGACCCGATATGAGAGACATCAAAAGAGACACAGATGTAAAGAACAGTCTTTTGGACTCTGCGGGGCTATGGTTTTTTAATTTTGTTTTTGGCTAGTTAAATATGTCTGTAATTTGGCTTTCAGGTGGTTCTCAAAATTTCTGTTCTGCTGATGACACTATCTTATTTTCCATTATATTCTGTGCTTGTTATACTTAAAACATATTTTTCTGTAATTTTTAAAGGATTTGGTGCAGAAAATAGATTTGATGATGGTGCTATATCTATATTCTTCATCTTGTCCTTACTATAATCAATTAATCAAGAGTGGATACTTTTGCTTCATGTTGAAAATGAGAGATCTTTTATATGTATTAATCATTTATAACTTTATAAAATTCATAATTATATCTAAATTCATACCCTTCTGTCATTCAAAGGTAATGTTAGTCATTGTGTTAGTCAGGGTTCTCCAGAGAAACAGAACCAATAAGATATATGTGTGTGTGTATATGTATATATATATATATAGAGAGAGAGAGAGACAGACAGACAGACAGACAGACAGACAGAGACTTATTTTAAGAAATTAGCTCAACAGTTGTAGGGGCTGGCAAGTTGAAAATCTGCAAGTCAGGCCAGTAGGTTGGAGACCCAGGAAAGGTCTAATGTTTCAGCTTGAGTCTAAACATAGTCTGGAGGTAGTATTCTGTCCTCCTGGGGGAACTTCAGTCTTTTTCTCTTATGACTTTTAGTTAATTTAAAGAGGCCCATCCACATTCTAGAGGATAATCTGTTTTACTCAAAGTCTACCAACTTAAATGTCAATCTCATCTTTTAAAATACCTTCACAGAAACCTCCAGACAGGGTGTTTGACCAAATGTCTTAGTAGTGTGGTCCAGCCAAGTTTGCCCATATAATTAACCATCACCACCATAAATATTCAGTAACATACAAATTACAGTTACATGGCTTTCCACGTGGCACACTGGAATTCGCTTGTCAATTCAAGAGATGTGGGTTCAACCCCTCGGTTGGGAAGAGCCCCTGGAGTAGGAAATGAAGTCAACTCCAGTGTTCTTGCCCAGCAAATTCCAGGGACAGAGGAACCTGGTGGGCTACAATCCATGGGGTCGCAAAGAGTTGGATATAACTGAGCACATGTGTGTGCACTGTGTATCATTACAAAACTTTACTCAAAATGCATTTTAAAAGTTCATAAATACTTCTTGAATTTAATTTTTTTTAATTTTTATTTTTACTTTATTTTACTTTGCAATACTGTATTGGTTTTGCCATACATTGACATGAATCCACCATGAGTGTACATGCATTCCCAAACATGAACCCCCCCCTCCCACCTCCCTCTCCATAACATCTCTCTGGGTCATCCCCGTGCACCAGCCTCAAGCATGCTGTATCCTGCATAGGACATAGACTGGCAATTTGATTCTTACATGATAGTATACATGTTTCAATGCCATCCTCCCAAATCATCCCACCCTCACCCTCTCCCTGTGAGTCCAAAAGTCCGTTATACACATCTGTGTCTTTTTTGCTGTCTTGTATACAGGGTCATCATTGCCATCTTTCTAAATTCCATATATATGTGTTAGTATACTGTATTGGTGTTTTTCTTTCTGGCTTACTTCACTCGGTATAATCGGCTCCAGTTTCATCCATCTCATCAGAACTGATTCAAATGTATTCTTTTTAATGGCTGAGTAATACTCCATTGTGTATATGTACCACTGCTTTCTTATCCATTCATCTGCTGATGGACATCTAGGTTGTTTCCATGTCCTGGCTATTATAAACAGTGCTGCGATGAACATTGGGGTACATGTGTCTCTTTCAGTTCTGGTTTCCTCGGTGTGTATGCCCAGCAGTGGGATTGCTGGGTCATAAGGTAGTTCTATTTGCAATTTTTTAAGGAATCTCCACACTGTTCTCCATAGTGGCTGTACTAGTTTTCATTCCCACCAACAATGTAGGAGGGTTCCCTTTTCTCCACACCCTCTCCAGCATTTCTTGCTTGCAGATTTTTGGATCTCAGCCATTCTGACTGATGTGAAGTGGTACCTCATTGTGGTTTTGATTTGCATTTCTCTGATAATGAATGATGTTGAGCATCTTTTCATGTGTTTGTTAGCCATCTGTATGTCTTCTTTGGAGAAATGTCTATTTAGTTCTTTGGCCCATTTTTTGATTGGGTCATTTATTTTTCTGGAATTGAGCTGCATAAGTGCTTGTATATTTTTGAGATTAGTTGTTTGTCAGTTGCTTCATTTGCTATTATTTTCTCCCATTCAGAAGGCTGTCTTTTCACTTTGCTTATATTTTCCTTTGTTGTGCAGAAGCTTTTAATTTTAATTAGATCCCATTTGTTTATTTTTGTTTTTATTTCCAGAATTCTGGGAGGTGGATCATAGAGGATCCTGCTGTGATTTAAGTCAGAGAGTGTTTTGCCTATGTTCTCCTCTAGGAGTTTTATAGTTTCTGGTCTTACATTTAGATCTTTAACCCATTTTGAGTTTATTTTTGTGTGCGGTGTTAGAAAGTGATCTAGTTTCATTCTTTTACAAGTGGTTGACCAGTTTTCCCAGCACCACTTGTTAAAGAGATTGTCTTTACTCCATTGTATATTCTTGCCTCCTTTGTCAAAGATAAGGTGTCCATAGGTGTGTGGATTTATCTCTGGGCTTTCTATTTTGTTCCATTGATCTATATTTCTGTCTTTGTGCCAGTAGCATACTGTCTTGATGACTGTGGCTTTGTAGTAGAGACTGAAGTCAGGCAAGTTGATTCCTCCAGTTCCATTCTTCTTTCTCAAGATTGCTTTGGCTATTTGAGGTTTTTTTGTATTTCCATACAAATTGTGAAATTATTTGTTCTAGTTCTGTAAAAAACATGGCTGGTAGCTTGATAGGGATTGCATTGAATTTGTAAATTGCTTTGGGTAGTATACTCATTTTCACTATATTGATTCTTCCATGAACATGGTATATTTCTCCATCTATTAGTGTCCTCTTTGATTTCTTTCATCAGTGTTTTATAGTTTTCTATATATAGGTCTTTAGTTTCTTTAGGTAGCTATATTCCTAAGTATTTTATTCTTTTTGTTGCAATGGTGAATGGAATTGTTTCCTTAATTTCTTTTTCTACTTTCTTATTATTAGTGTATAGGAATGCAAGGGATTTCTGTGTGTTGATTTTATATCCTGCAACTTTACTATATTCATTGATTAGCTATAGTAAATTTTTTTAATGATTTATTTCTAGCAGATATTCTCATATCATGCAGTAGTCAATTTCAGAATTTCAACTGATTATAGCAGTTGAGTTTAAGCACTCCTAGGTGTACCCATCTAAAGGTTGCTGTAAAATTCTCAGCAGAGGTACTTAGTACTATAGAGGAGTTTATTGCTGTTTATTATTGCTGCTTTTAAATTTGTATTAAAAAATAAGTCATCTTTGGTGGATAAGTTAGTATTTTTGTTCCAATTTTTTACACCCTCCTTATCCTAAAAATTTATGCCCTTACACTTTGCTATGTGCCTTCCAGGAAAGTAGATAGAAACTATATCTCCTCTTTATTGATTCTGAGCTTGATTATTCTGACATTGATTATGCCTTGTTTTGAGTAATTAAATCTGCACAGACATGCAAGCAGAAAGTATAGTTGCATGGTTTGACTTACTCTGTTGAGCTTCTATTGTTCTGAGTAAGGACAGAATTCATTGAATAACCATTGTTTCAGAATGTGAAACATGTAGAACACATCAACTGGACTTCTAGTTATAAATAGAGCCATGCCAACTTTCCCACAGACATATGAAAAAGGAAATTTATTAATTGCCTAAGCCCCTAAAATTCTGACATTGTTTCTTATGCAATTATTTAACAACAAGAGCAGACTAATACTGCAGGGGAAAAGACCAATTTACATGTTACTGTTAGTTGAATTAATTGGTATTATATGTTATCCATTCATATGACAAATATTGTTTGAATGACTCTTACATGCCTGGACTCACTCTAGGCAGTATTAGAACTTTTCTATTGCCAGTGATATTTCTTCACTTTTTTTATATAGGGCACAAGAAAAATGCCTTGCTGCCTTCCTATTTAATTTAGATTCAGGTAGAGCTGCTGTTGAAGAAAAAGGTGCTAGTGGTAAAGAACCCACCTGCCAATGCAGGAGACATAAGATACAGAGATTCGATCCCTGGGTAGGGAATCTCTCCTGGAGAAGAGAATGGCAACCCACTCCAGTGTTCTTGCCTGGAGAATCCCATGGACAGAGGAGCTTTGTGGGTTACTGTCCAAAGGGTTGTAAAGAGTCGGAAATGACTGAAATGACTTAGCACATAGAGCTGCTGTTGAAGGAAAAAACTCCTTTACATTACTTTTCAAAATAATCAGTGTCAGTCACCATATGTCTTAAAGCAAAAAGAGTCAAACACAAAATATGATGTTCTCTGATTAATAAAGTAACAGTGGATTTTAAATGTCTTATATACAAATGAAGTTACAGATTGTGAATGGAACACTGCAGGATAGACTGCAGTGACAAATGACTGTAAAATCTTAGTGGCCTGCAACAGCAAAGATTCATCTACCACTAATGCTATCTGTCCATCATGGAGTGGTCTATGGCTCTTCTTCATGGGGCATCCCCTCTAGGCCCTGTGCAGTATCCAAAGTATCCATTGTTGAATTAATTGCAAAGGGAAAATGTATGCTGGTACTTAAAATTTCTGCTTGAAGTGGAATTCAGTCATTTCTATTCTCACTTAATTGGCTGATTCTGTCATCAACTGGTCTTGAAATTATAATGGTCCTCCAGGGAGGGGCAGCAAACAATTGTGAATCATAATATACTTGTTCCATGCAAACAACTAGAATTGCTTCAGAATTATTGGTTACATTTCATAAGAAGGCCTTTAAACTTTTGGAGTTCCTAATATTAAAGGAAATTCTTCAAAAATAAGCAAGGCATTTTATGAAGAGAATATAGAGAACAAGTATAAATCTGACACAGATCTTACTCTAATAAGAAATAGGATGTGTATTTGTGATAGCACTAAATCAAATGCCTTGCAAACATTCCAAAATTTTATCTTTATCTATGAGCAGTAAATTATTTTAGAGTTCAGAAGTCTGCTTCCTGCAGTGTACCTAAGTCCACAATCTTTTATTCTCCCTCAATTTTCATTAACATTTGCTAATAAGATCCATTATAGCCTCTGGTATCAGCATGATTTTTATTAGATAAGACTGAATTAAAGAGTATGGAGCTTATAGGTTTTCCATTTTGTCATTAAAGATTATAGAGATTATATATTTCTATCTTCTCAGTAAAGCAACTAGCAAAATCCCTGGAATAAAGTAGTACTAAGAAAATCCTCCTTCTCTGCCTATGAATATACTTCCAGCTTCCCTTAAGGAGCATTTAACCTTTATTAAACCTAGAATTAATGCTTTACCATTTATAAAGCACTTTTCAGAAATTCAATTAATTCTCATTATAATCCTATGAAATATGTATTACTACATTCCCTTCCTTATGGACGAATATATTGGGACAGCAAGTAGTTGAATAACTTTTGAAACGTCACATACTTCAGCAAGTATTTACTAAAGCGACCTTTGTTCAAAATCCTATATTTCTTCCAGCACATTTTTTATAATACCTATAATTTACTTTAAAACACCTCAGTATAGTTAACATGTATCAGTCAGTTTTAGTTCTAGGGATGATTAGATGGTATCATGCTGTCAGGATTTTGGAGTCTAGAGCTGGTCAACTAGCAACATGATAAAGGGTTGTACTCCTGAGATAGGAAAAGAAACACATCCTCCTGCTATCAATACCTAATTCACAACTGATACTTTGTTTGTGACAGTCGGTATAAAAAGGGGTTTTACTGATGAAATTGGTGTTATCATCATTTATTTATTTTTTAAAAATTAATTTTTTATTTAAGTAAGCCAGAAAGAAAAACACCAATACAGTATACTAACACATATATATGGAATTTAGAAAGATGGTAACGATAACCCTGTATGTAAGACAGCAAAAGAGACACAGATGTATAGAACAGTCTTTTGGACTCTGTAGGAGAGGGAGAGGGTAGGATAATTTGGGAGAATGGCACTGAAACATATATAATATCATATAAGAAACTAATCGCCAGTTCAGGTTCGATGCAGGATACAGGATGCTTAGGGCTGGTGCACTGGGATGACCCAGAGAGATGGCATGAGGAGGAAGGTGGGAGAGGGGTTCAGGATGGGGAACACATGTACACCTGTGGCAAATTCATGTTGATGTATGGCAAAACTAATACAATATTGTAAAGTAATTAGCCTCCAATTAAAATAAATAAATTTAAATGTTTAAAAAAGGGTTTTATTGATGAAATTGGTGTTATCACCACTTATTTGTTTTTAAAAATTAATTTTTTATTTAATATGTGTTTATTTATTGGGCTGCATTGAGTCTTAGTTGCAGTACTTGAGATCTTTCATTGAGGCTTATGGACTCTCTAGCTGTGGCTCCTGAACTCTAGAGTGTAGGCTCTGTCCTTGCTGCTCGTGGGCTTAGTTGCCCAAAGGCATGCAGGATCATAATTCCCCAACTGAGGATTAAACCAACCTTCCCCAAATTACAAACCACTGGACGGTGAGTGGAGTCCCTGATGATCATTTATGGGAGACTTATTTGAAAAATTAAAAATATTCAAGATATGTGATTTGGCTAAACCATCTTTGCTTGTTCTTTTCTCCTCTCAGAAATAATAACTGTGCTTTTGATTCTGTAATTGGCCTGTACCCCTTTATTGGTTTCAGAAGAATGTCTTGATTGTATTATGCCAATTAGATGGATTCCTTCTCTCAGGAATTTATCCATGTCCTTATCAAAACCACTTATACTGATTGAAATGCCTAGACACCATAGAACTGGGGATTCTTCAGGTCTAGGAGACAGATTGTATTAACCCATTCTAAACCAACTTTATGTAAAGTCACTCAGTCATGTCTGACTCTTTGCAACCCCATGGACTATACAGTCCGTGGAGTTCTCCAGGCGAGAATACTGGAGTGGGTAGCCTTCCCATTCTCTAGAGCATCTTCCTAAACCAGGGATTAAACCCAGGTCTCCCACATTGCAGGCGTATTCTTTACCAACTGAACCACAAGCGGAGCCCAGTTCAGTTCAGTTCAGTCACTCAGTCATGTCCGACTCTTTGTGACCCCATAGACTGCAGCATGCCAGGCCTACCTGCTATCATCAACTCCTGGAGTTTACTCAAACTCATGTCCATTGAGTCAGTGATGCTGTTCAGCCATCTTATCCTCTGTTGTCTCCTTCTCTTCCTGCCTTCAATCTTTCCCAGCATCAGGGACTTTTTTTAGTGAGTCAGTTCTTCGCATCAGGTGACCAAAGATTTGCAGTTTCAGCTTCAGCATCAGTCCTTCCAATGAATATCCAGGACTGATCTCCTTTAGGATAGACTGGTTGGATCTCCTTGCAGTCCAAGGGACTCTCAAGAGTCCTCTACAACACCACAGTTCAAAAGCATCAATTCTTTGGCGCTCAGCTTTCTTTATAGTCCAACTCTCACATACATACATGACTACTGGAAAAACCATAGCTTTGATAGACATTTGTTGGCAAAGTAATGCCTCTGTTTTTTAATATGCTGTCTAGGTTTGTCATAACTTTTCTTCCAAGGAGCAAGCATCTTTTAATTTCATGGCTGCAGTCACCTTCTGCAGTGATTTGGGAGCCCCCCCCCCCAAATAAAGTCTGTCACTGTTTCCCCATCTATTTGCCATGAAGTGATAAGACCAGATGCCATGATCTTAGTTTTCTGAATGTTGAGCTTTAAGCCAACTTTTCCACTCTCCTCTTTCTCTTTCGTCAAGAGGCTGGCTCTTCAGTTTTTCTTTGCTTTCTGCCATGAGGGTGATGTCATCTGCCTATTTGAGGTTATTGATATTTCTCCCAGCAATATTTATCCCAGCTTGTGCTTCCTCCAGCCCAGCATTCTCATGATGTATGTACTTGTACTCTGCCTAGTAAGCATGGTGACAATATACAGCCTTGACATACTTCTTTCCCTATTTGAAACTAGTCTGTTTTTCCATGCCCAGTTCTAACCGTTGCTTCTTGACCTGCATACAGATTTCTCAAGAGGCAGGTCAGGTGGTCTGGTATTCCCATCTCTTGAAGAATTTTCCAGAGTTTGTTGTGGTCCACACAGTCAAAGGCTTTAGCGTAGCCAATAAAGCAGGCTACACCTGCTTCAGATGTTTTTTGGAACTCTCTTGCTTTTTTGATGATCCCATGAAAGTGAAGTCACTCAGTCGTGTCCGACTGTTTGTGACCCCATGGAATGTAGCCTACCAGGCTCCTCTGTCCATGGGATTTTCCAGTCAATAGTACTGGAGTGGATTGCCATTTCCTTCTCCAGGGGATCTTCCTGACCGAGGCACTGAACCCGGGTCTCCTGTACTGTAGAGACGCTTTACCATCTCAGCCACCAGGGAAGTCCTGATGACCCCAGGGATGTTGACAACTTGATCTCTGGTTCCTCTGCCTTTTGTAAAACCAGGTTGAACATCTGGAATTTCATGGTTCATGTACTATTGAAGTCTGGCCAGGAGAATTTCGAGTATTACTTTGCTAGTGTATGAGATAAGTGCAATTGTGTGGTAGTTTGAGCATTCTTTGGCATTACCTTTCTTTGGGATTGGAATGAAAAGTGACCTTTTCCAGTCCTGTGGTCACTACTGAATTTTCCAAATTTCCTGGCATATTGAGTGCAGCACTTTCACAGCATCATCTTTTAAGATTTGAAATAGCTCAATTGGAATTCCACCTCCACTAGCTTTGTTCATAGTTATGCTTCCTAAGGCCCACTTGACTTCACATTCCAGGATGCCTGGTCTAGGTGAGTGATCACACCATCATGATTATCTGGGTCATGAAGATCTTTTTTATATAGTTCCTCTGTGTATTCTTGCCACCTCTTCTTAATATCTTCTGCTTCTGTTAGATCCATACCATTTCTGTCCTTTATTGTGCCCATCTTTGCATGAAATATTCCCTTGGCATCTTGAATTTTCCTGAAGAGATCTCTAGTCTTTCCTGTTCAGTTGTTTTCCTCTATTTCTTTGCATTGTTTGCTGAAGAAAGTTTTCTTATGTCTCATTGCTATTCTTTGGAACTCTGCATTTAAATGGTATATCTTTCCTTTTCTCCTTTGCCTTTCACTTCTCTTCTATTCACAGCTGTTTGTAAGGCCTCCTCGGACAACCATTTTACCTTTTTTCATTTCTTTTCCTTGAGGATGATCTTGATCCCTGCCTTGTGTACAATGTCATGAACCTCCATTCATAGTTCTTCAGTCACTCTGTCTAATAGATCTAATCCCTTGAATCTATTTGTCACTTCCACTGTATAATTGTAAGGGATTTGATTTAGGTCACACCTCAGTGGTCTAGTGGTTTTCACTACTTTCTTCAATTGAAGTCTGAATTTGCCCATAAGGAGTTCATAGTCTGTGCCACAGTCAGCTCCTGGTCTTGTTTTTGCTGATTGTATAGAAATTCTCCATTTTTGGCTGCAAAGACTATAATCAACCTTATTTCCATATTGACCATCTGGTGATGTCCATATGTAGTGTTTTCTCTTGTGTTGTTGGAAGAGGGTATTGCTATGACCAGTGCGTTCTCTTGGCAAAAGTCTGTTAGCCTTTGCCCTGCTTCATTCTGTACTCCAAGAGCATATTTGCGTGTTACTCCAGGTATTTCTTGACTTCCTACTTTTGCATTCCAGTCCCCTATAATGAAAAGGACATCTTTTTTGGGTGTGAGTTCTAGAAGGTCTTGTAGGTCTTCATAGGACCATTCATCTTCAGCTTCTTCAGCATTACTGGTCAGAGCATAAACTTGGATTACTGTGATATTGAATGGTTTGCCTTGGAAACAAACAGAAATCATTCTGTTGTTTTTGAGATTCCTCCAAGTACTGCATTTTGGACTCTGTTGTTGACTATGATGGCTTCTCCATTTCTTCTAAGGGATTCTTGCCCACAGTAGTAGATATAATGGTCATCTGTGTTAAATTCACCCATTCCAGTCCATTTTAGTTTGCTGATTCCTAAAATGTTGATGTTCGCTCTTGCCATCTCCTGTTTGACCACTTCCAATTTGCCTTGATTCATGGACCTGACATTCCAGGTTCCTATGCACTATTCCTCTTTACAGCATCGGACTTTACGTCCATCACTTTACTATTTAGTTATGGATAAATAGTAATCTAATAAATATCCATATAAGGGACAGAAGTATGTTAGTTGCTCAGTTTTCTCGTTCTTTGCAACCTGATGGACTGTAGCCTGCCAGGCTCCTCTGTGCATGGAATTTTCCAGGCAGGAATACTGGAGTAGGTTGCCATTCCCTTCTCCAGGGGATCTTTTGGACCCAGGAATCAAACCTAGTTCTTCTGCTTTGTAGACAGATTCTTTACTATCTGTGCCAGCAGGGGAACAGAGTTGAGGAATAATTCACAACTTATTTTCTGTATAAACTAGCAGTTAGGTTATGAGAGTAACAAACACTAGCCACCTTTCACTTTACCAGCTACTTTTATCCATGACCAAATCTGTCAGTTCTCAATCATTTGTGTATTTTCTCATGAAAACCGTGGAACGTCCTTTCTTGAATACTGATGTTTGTCCTAATATTGAGGACAGTGACTTGGTGACTAGAGCATGATTTTTCCAGGGTCTTGAAGTTTTTTGGACATGTATCTGAGCTCTGTAAATAGTTTTGTAAGCTAGAAACTAATTCCTTAAGACTGTTTCTTTAGACATTCAGAGCCCCCTAATTCTTTCTATAAAGCTATGTCAAATGAAAGATTCTACTGAAGGTTTAAAAATTAGTGTTCTTTATATTCAGCAAGCACACAGAGAAAATATTAATGCTTAGTAATTAAAAAAAAACTCTTAGCAATTATACAAAGCTCATCCTTAGACAGCTTTACAAATATCAGTTAATTAAAGTTTACTAAAGACAACTTATTTATAAGATAATAAACATATGGTGGAAATAAGAAAAACAAAGGATAGTTAGAGAAAATTAACACCCAAATCAAATGCTAATTAATTGAAATTACTTTTTGTCCTTATAGCATACATGTGCCCACCATCATCAATATTTTTACCATTGATTCATGAAAATTGGATAAATTTATCCTGAATTTTACATTTTTACTAATCCTTAGATATTGCCCTCAATTATCAAAACCATTATCTCAAAAGAAAAGACTACTGTAACTGTTACAGTAAAATACAGTTTTGAATAAAAAATAAAGTCATGTTGTTATTGAAATAAGACATAAAAAGTAATTTTCCTTTGATTTTCCACCTTAGATGCTTTGATGTTCTGATTATCACCAATTTATGTTTTTTCTTGTGCTTTCCAAATTGGTAACATTACTGTGATGGCAAATCTTTGTTGATAGCAGAAATACTCAATTTTGCAGTGCCAATCAAAGCTTAAAATTTGTATATAAGTCTGTCTGATATCAAGTCTATAAGCTGTGACTTAAAAACTTTGATTTGAACTTGTAACCTTAACTGCTAATTTTTATATCAGTAAGTCCCTAGTACTATATAGATGGCAGTTAGTGGTACTATCATATTTGTGGCAATTTATGATACATTACAATAAAATTTTCATTGTATTTTACTCTTTCAATACTTTATGACTTCCTGAAATTGTTACCTTCTCTTAAGACCTGTTGGAGTAGACTTTCCCATCTAAATTAGAAGAGTCAGACTTACCACTGACACCTCATTACAGTTAGGACAAAGTTCAAACAGCATTATATGACTTCGTATGACTTTCATTTTCTGATTCTTATTATTCTTTTAGCCTAATCTCTCAATGCTGTATACTTGGATCTGAAACTCTAGTTAATACAAGGAATTTTTTTGATTTCATATCTTGATGAATTTGGACAGCTTTATCCTCTGTATTAGGTAAATTTTCTTGCATCTAGCAAATTGCTAATTTTCCAAGGTGCCTTTGAGATTCTACTATAATATTACCTCCATTGGGATATTATTAAGAAACCTCACAGCGTTCACAATATTCTCCTCTGGGTTTTATATCATCTTGAGGAAATTTACACTATATTTCTATTTGTCTGGATTACCCACCTCATTTTTTTTTTTCTCCACTAGTCACTGAGCTGTTTGATGGGGAAAAAAAAATATGTTTTATTTATTTTTTTCACCTCCCTCATTACTTGTGGAAATTAATATAGGTCTTTAGAGGAAAAGAAGGATCTGGTGTTTTTCTCAGTTCCAAGGATAGTTTCTTCATTGTCTTGACTCTTTCTCACTAATCTTGAAGGACGAGTATCACTAATCTCATTAGTTAGATGTAGTTTGATGACTGACTCCATTATAGTCGGCATGGCCACATATATTTTCTTTTCTGCTTCTTCCTATCATGTACTTGGAACAAAAAGTGAGATAGAGCTCTCCCTTTCAAGATAAACCTGTTTACTTGTCTCTCTTCTGGGCATCCTTCCTACAGTGTCAGTAGTCTAGGGAAGTGAGGTGTTTTTCTTGAGGGGGTGGTGAAGATAAAAAACTTTTTAAGTTTAAAATTTAGGAGGATTTGAAAGAGTTCCGGCATTGACCATTCAGAGCACCATCAGTTCAGGTTCTCTTCTGAATACACTAGCTCACAGGGTTAGAAAATGTTTCTTCTCCCACAATTTGTGAGCCGGTTGCTAGTTAGGGAATCTCAGAACTTGTCTCTAATAAGCTGACAGAAAAACCACAACATATTAAAGGGGCAGTCCCATACCTGCAGAGAGAGGACACAAAAAGATCATCTGGCTAACAAAATATACTTCCTGGGTGAGAAAAATGTCATTGTAAATAGAAAAATAATAGAAACATAAGAATATTCAGATTAAAAACAGAAGTTAGTTTTTAGAAATAAAATTTTCACCTTTAAAGCATGATTTCCAACTAAAAATTTCATAAGTAAAATGAAGAAAGTATGACCTTTGTTGAGACCTGAATTAGCATCCTAGAAGATCAGGTAGAAGAAGGAAAGAAAAGCTCAAAGCTAATATTTAAAAGTGGAGATATGGATGGAAGAGAAGTCCTGAGGATAGATCCAGGATATACATGCCAATAATAGAACTTCCAAAAAAAGAGAAAGGAACAGATATAGGGGTTATACTAGTTTAACAATTATTCAACACAAATATCCCCAGGCTAAAGAAGTACCAGATTTTATCATTTTAAAAGATGCACTGAATTCCTGGTATAAGTGATTAAAAAGGACATGTACCTAGGCATTAAAATTTCTAAATTTAAAGATAAAAAACTCTTAACATTTCAAACAGAAAGATTAAACTGCTTGCAAAAGAAACAATAAGCTAGAAGATGGTAGAATAATACATCTAAATGAGTGAGAAATAAGAATTAAAACCTTAGAAACATATATCTGACCAAGATGTTAATATATGAGTAAGATATACAGAGATACTCTAGAATTCAGAATGTGTGTACCTGTACATACAGTAATATGTAATTTATCATTCTAATTGAGAGTGAAAGGTGTCATTATTAATTATTCCATAATAACAGGCATAAAATAAGACTTGTTAGGAAAGCTGGACTAGCATGTAATTTATCATCCTAACTGAAGGTGAAAGATGGCACTATCACTACTTCTACCAAATAGGTAGGACTTCCTAGGAAAATGGAGATGAATAGGGTCACTACACTTATACCACACTTGAGAAAAACTGAAGAACTGGACCCATTTAAAAAAAGAGAGAGAGGAAAAGCTTGGAACTCAGCTTGGGAAAAATTATTTAAGAGGAAACAAGTGATAAGCAGTAAAACTAACAGTTAAATAAACAGTGACATACTCTGGTTTCTCTTCAGACAGATCATATAAACCTTTCACCTTTTTAAAATAAATAGAGACAGATCATTTGAGAAAATAAATGCAATGCTAAATAAAGTTACTGAAATATAGGAAGCATATGCAAGATAAATTCTAATAACAGTACAGAAACAAGAGTAATAGCATGTCAACAAGAGTTAGAATAAGAGTAGCTGAAACAGAAGACTTGGATTACTGTGATATTGAATGGTTTGCCTTGGAGACGAACAGAGATCATTCTGTCGTTTTTGAGACTGCATCCAAATACTGCATTTCAGACTCTTTTGTTGACCATGATGGCTACTCCATTTCTTCTGAGGGATTCCTGCCCGCAGTAGTAGATATAATGGTCATCTGAGTTAAATTCACCCATTCCAGTCCATTTTAGTTCACTGATTCCTAGAATGTCGACGTTCACTCTTCCCATCTCTTGTTTGACCACTTCCAATTTGTCTTCATTCATGGACCTGACATTCCAGGTTCCTATGCAATATTGCTCTTTACAGCATTGGACCTTGCTTTTATCACCAGTCACATCCACAACTGGGTATTGTTTTTGCTTTGGCTCCATCCCTTCATTCTTTCTGGAGTTATTTCTCTACTCATCTCCAGTAGCATACTGGGCACCTACTGAGCGGGGGAGTTCCTCTTTCAGTATCCTATCCTTTTGCCTTTTCATACTGTTCATTGTGTTCTCAAGGCAAGAATACTGAAGTGCCCCAACCAGTAACGCTTAAGAAGCTGAGGTTGAACGGTTCTATGAAGACCTACAAGACCTTTTAGAACTAACACCCCCCAAAAATGTCCTTTTCATTATAGGGGACTGGAATGCAAAAGTAGGAAGTCAAGAAACACCTAGAGTAACAGGCAAATTTGGCCTTGGAATGCGGAATGAAGCAGGGCAAAGACTAATAGAGTTTTGCCAAGAAACTGCACTGGTCATAGCAAACACCATCTTCCAACAACACAAGAGAAGACTCTACACATGGACATCACCAGATGGTCAACACCGAAATCAGATTGATTATATTCTTTGCAGCCAAAGATGGAGAAGCTCTATACAGTCAACAAAAACAAGACCAGAAGCTGACTGTGGCTCAGATCATGAACTCCTTATTACCAATTTCAGACTTAAATTGAAGAAAGTAGGGAAAACCACTAGACCATTCAGGTATGACCTAAATCAAATCCCTTATGACTATACAGTGGAAGTGAGAAATAGATTTAAGGACCTAGATCTGATAGATAGAGTGCCTGATGAACTATGGAATGAGGTTTGTGGCATTGTACAGGAAACAGGGATCAAGACCATCCCCATGGAAAAGAAATGCAAAAAAGCAAAGTGGCTGTCTGGGGAGGCCTTACAAACAGCTGTGAATAGAAGAGAAGTGAAAAGCAAACGAGAAAAGGAAATATATAAGCATCTGAATGCAGAGTTCCAAAGAATAGCAAGAAGAGATAAGAAAGCTTTCTTCAGCGATCAATGCAAAGAAATAGAGGAAAAGAACAGAATGGGAAAGACTAGAATACACAGAAGAACAGTACAAAAAAGATCTTCACGACCTGGATAATCACGATGGTGTGGTCACTAATCTAGAGCCAGACATCCTGGAATGTGAAGTCAAGTGGGCCTTAGAAAGCGTCACTATGAACAAAGCTAGTGGAGGTGATGGCATTCCAGTAAAGCTATCTCAAATCCAGAAAGATGATGCTGTGAAAGTGCTGCACTCAATATGCCAGCAAATTTGGAGAACTCAGCAGTGGCCACAGGACTGGAAAAGGTCAGTTATCACTCTAATCCCAAATAAAGGCAATGCCAAAGAATGCTCAAAATACTGCACAATTGCACTCATCTCACATGCTAGGAAAGTAATGCTGAAAATTCTTCAAGCCAGGCTTCAGCAATATGTGAACCGTGAACTTCCTGATGTTCAAGCTAGTTTTAGAAAAGGCAGAGGAACCAGAAATCAAATTGCCAACATCCGCTGGATCATGGAAAAAGCAAGAGAGTTCCAGAAAAACATCTATTTCTGCTTTATTGACTATGCCAAAGCCTTTGACTGTGTGGATCACAATAAACTGTGGAAAATTCCGAGAGAGATGGGAATACCAGACCACCTAACCTGCCTCTTGAGAAATCTGTATGCAGGCCAGGAAGCAACAGTTAGAACTGGACATGGAACAACAGACTGGTTCCAAATAGGAAAAGGAGTACATCGACGCTGTATATTGTCACCTGCTTATTTAACTTCTATGCAGAGTACATCATGAGAAATGCTGGGCTGGAAGAAACACAATCTGGAATCAAGATTGCTGGGAGAAATATCAATCACCTCAGATATGCAGATGACACCACCCTTCTGGCAGAAAGTGAAGAGGAGCTAAAAAGCCTCTTGATGAAAGTGAAAGAGGAGAGTGAAAAGGTTGGCTTAAAGCTCAACATTCAGAAAACGAAGATCATGGCATCTGGTCCCATCACTTCATGGCAATAGATGGGGAAACAGTGGAAACAGTGTCAGATTTTATTTTGGGGGGCTCCAAAATCACTGCAGATGGTGACTGCAGCCATGACATTAAAAGACGCTTACTCCTTGGAAGAAAAGTTATGACCAACCTAGATAGCATATTGAAAAGCAGAGACATTACTTTGCCAACTAAGGCCCATCTAATCAAGGCTATGGTTTTTCCTGTGGTCATGTATGGATGTGACAGTTGGACTGTGAAGAAGGCTGAGTGCTGAAGAATTGATGCTTTTGAACTGTGGTGTTGGAGAAGACTCTTGAGAGTCCCTTGGACTGCAAGGAGATCCAACCAGCCCATTCTGAAGGGGATCAGCCCTGGGATTTCTTTGGAAAGAATGATGCTGAAGCTGAAACTCTAGTACTTTGGCCACCTCATGCGAAGAGTTGACTCATTGGAGAAGACTTTGATGCTGGGAGGGATTGGGGGCAGGAGGAGAAGGGGATGACAGAGGATGAGATGGCTGGATGGCATCACTGACTCTATGGACGTGAATCTGAGTGAACTCGTGGAGTTGGTGATGGACAGGGAGGCCTGGCGTGCTGCAGTTCATGGGGTCGCAAAGAGTCGGACACAACTGAGCGACTGAACTGAACTGAACTGAAAAGGGAAGAATAAGGTATTCTTGTTGCTTCATCTGTAAGGGAAGAGGTTATGAGAGTATAGTAGTTGTATTCTTATATTCTTAGCTTTGAGTAGAGTAAGTGTTTTCCCCGGTGGCTCTGTGTTAAAGAACCCACCTAACAAAGTAGGAGACACAGGTTTGATCTCTGAGTTGGGAAGATTCCCTGGAGAAGGAAATGGCAACCCACTCCAGTATTTTCACCTGAGAATCCCCATGGACAGAGGAGCCTGGTGGGCTACACTGCATGGGCTCACAAAAGAGTCAGACATGACTTAGCAACTAAACAACAACAGCAGAGGGGTAGTAGTGCAATAGAGTACCTAAAATTAGCCACACTTGGGTTTAAGGGCACAATTCCATTAGCTGCAATGTGGATGTGATAGAAGATAAAGAGCTATTTTAGAACACAAATTAAACAAATATGAAATAAATATAAGAATAAAGTGGAAGAAAGGTAGAATCATGATTTATAAGTGAAGATGGCAAAGTACCTCTCTAGAACTGAAATGACTCAGCAGACAAAATCTTTAAAAGTAAAGACTGTGAAGACTTTAATGATGTGATCAATAAGCTTGACTTAATAAACACTTAAAATATAGCCATCTAATAAAGAATTTTATTTAATTCTAATTTCATCTAATCCAGAATTTTATTTAATGTGTATCTGTATAAAAATGTCCTAAATTTTTTTTAAATCTTGAATTTTAAGGGTGGATTTTCTGATTGTGAGCTAATCAATATAACTAAAATTTTTAGCAACTTTGCAAGACACCAATAGATAACATAGGCTTCCATGGTGGCTCAGTGTTAAAGAATCCACCTACCAATACAGGAGACTCAGGTTTGGGGGATCCCTGCATCAGGAAGATCCTCTGGAGGAAGAAATGGCAACCTACTCCAGTATTCTTTCCTGGAGAAATCCCATGGACAGACAAGCCTGGTGGGCTACAGTCCATGGGGTTACAAAAGACTGGGATATGACATAGTGATTAAACAACAACAACAGTAAATAACTTAGATTAACAAGAAAAACACAGAAGTGAAGTTAAAATTATCTACAAAGCAAAAAACAACGTCTTATATCAAAACATATGATACAGAAAGAGTAATTCACGTTGAAAAATGTATAGCCTTAAGTGCCCACATTTTTAGGAAATGATGAAAAATAAAGGAATTTGGTATTTATCCTAAGGAATTAGACATTCCCAGTAAATGAAAATAGGTTTGAAGATGAAACTTAGAGGGAAATTTTTCATATTAATATAATGGAAAAAATAGAGAAGATTTTTCAAAAAATCTAAAAGCTGGTATTATGAGAAAAATAACTTCTTTGATTAATTTAAAAAATATACTATGAGCTTGGAAACTTAGAAGAAATCCTATATTAACATGGATCAAACATGGTTGATTGCTTCCATGGCAGAATGTTTTGAATTCTATTTAAATTTTCACAGGTTTTTTATCATGGTAACTATTTTTTAAAAAATTAATAGTAGACAAAAGACATTTAAAAGCTGAATCCAACCTGTATGTCACCAATTTGTAACTTGTAGGGTATAAGATTGCTTAAGATTTTAGCAGTCCCAATTTTTAGCATAAATGTCAAGCATGTTAGGTAAAATATCACAACTATGTCATAAAAATAATCAGCCTCTCTTGTACCCTAACATCTTTATTCTAAGAATACTTATATTAATTACTTGGAGCTCTCAGTATTCTATTTTTAACTTCAAAGAGAGTAGCATTGCATTGACTTCAAGAGTGAGAGAAATAAAGTAAAATTTCTTCATGAAAAAAGCTGATAGTTTAATAATGATGAAAGGAATAAACAAGGACAAGTTTACTTAGTGACTATTAGTTCTAACCCCCCAAATTATACTTCTCAATCATTTTGTGGGATTGGCAATTTATGTCTACTCTGTCCATGTCATGAGATGTTCAATACTTTGATTCAACTACTCTTTCCCTCTTTGACCAAAGTCATCACAAAAACCTCAAAATCAATATTTTAGTTTATTTCAGACAGGTAGCATGGAATTAGGGTTACTTGACATGGATTTAAAGCCAATGCCACTCTTCTTTCTCATCAATTCCAGATGAAATTCAGCATTGCCAGGGATTAACACCATAGCAGATTTTTTAGGGATGTGGATTAGTCACACAAATCTTCTTGAATCAGTTCTATAAAGATAACAAATGGCTAAAGGTGCCAAGAGGAAGAAAAGGACAATGTACAATCTGTGAACAAAAATACAAGCCATTTGGCTTTATGTGTAACTGGGTCCAAGCACTTTGCCAGAGGAGAGGAAGAGCTAGGAAGGTAAATAATGAGTCCAGAGATCCAAGCCCCATCTGTTCAGACAGGCTGAAGCTCACTGGGATGACAGTGTTTATGCTGGGCATTGATAGATGTCATCTCAATTGGCTCTTGACATGAGAGATAGTTGAGGATATCTGCATTAGACACTGATCCAAAGATCCTGAACATGAGCCAAAAGCAGTGTTTAGGAAAATATTGTAGTAAAAGACAACTAGTGTTCTCTTCCCACTGTCTACTCCCTCTCAAAAAAGAAATGTGAAAAGAAATGAAGAAAAAGGGAAAGAATAAAAAAAGAAGAAGAAAATGTAGGATGCTACCCAAGGCCAGAAAATGTCAAAATAGCACTTGCCTACGGAGGAGCCCGGAAGGCTGCAGTTCATGGGGTCGCTAAGTTGGACATGACTGAGCGACTTCACTTTCACTTTTCACTTTCATGCATTGGAGAAGGAAATGACAACCCACTCCAGTGTTCTTGCCTGGAGGATCCCAGGAACGGGGGAGCCTAGTGGGCTGCCATCTATGGGGTCACACAGAGTCGGACATGACTGAAGTGACTTAGCAATGTATAATTACTAATTATTTGCATATTTTTTACCTATGCATTCCTTTCTGTCACACTTACCTTAGTTTTATTGTTCTTAAACATTAATTTGTCTTCACTTACATTATAAAAAGGAATTTATACTCAATATTGACAATTTTTGATGATGATTTATTAAATTAATAATTTATTGTTTTGTTTTGAATAGCATACAACATAATAGTTCATCATTATTTTAGTTTATATTTCTTTAATTATTTGAGAGATCAAGTAACATTTAATATACTTCCATATGTTAGCTAATCAACCATTTCCTCTTTGATGATATTTCTTGGTCGAGGTTTTTTTTTCTACCTGTCTTAGGATATCAGGCACTGCAGTCAGACCTATCTAATTTCTGCCAACTGTAAATGGTATAGCCTTTGACAGTTTTCTTAATTCCTTTTTTTCAAGTACTTTTCCAGTTAAATGGGAATAATATTGGTATGGTATTATGTACCTCTTTATTCACTGAAGAAGGAAATGGCAACCCACTCTAGTACTCTTGCCTAGAGAATCCCATGGACAAAGGAGCCTGGTAGGCTATAGTCCTTGAGGTCACACAGAGTGGTACATAATTGAGCAAATAACACACACATACACACCTCTTTATTCATAATGTTATATGCATTTTTAACCAAATAGGAACTTGAGTCTTCTATCTCCTTTATTTTCCGTTGTTGTTGTTCAGTTGCCTCAGTTCAGTTCAGTTCAGTCGCTCAGTCGTGTCTGACTCTTTGCAACCCCATGAATCGCAGCATGCCAGGCCTCCCTGTCCATCACCAACTCCTGGAGTTCACTCAGACTCACGTGCATCAAGTCGGCGATGTCATGCAGCCATCTCATCCTCCATCGTCCCCTTCTCCTCCTGCCCTCAATCCCTCCCAGCATCAGAGTCTTTTCCAATGAGTCAACTCTTCGCATGAGGTGGCCAAAGTATTGGAGTTTCAGCTTTAGCATCATTCCTTCCAAAGAACACCCAGGGCTGATCTCCTTTAGAATGGACTGGTTGGACCTCCTTACAGTCCATGGGACTCTCAAGAGTCTTCTCCAACACCACAGTTCAAAAGCATCAATTTTTTGGTGCTCAGCCTTCTTCACAGTCCAACCCTCACATCCATACATGACCACAGGAAAAACCATAGCCTTGATTAGACAGAACTTAGTGGGCAAGTAATGTCTCTGCTTTTGAAAATGCTATCTAGATTGGTCATAACTTTTCTTCCAAGGAGTAAGCGTCTTTTCATTTCATGGCTGCAATAACCATCTGCAGTGATTTTGAGTCATGTCCATAGTCAATCCATAACTAGCCATAACAACCCATCAATTGTAACATGCACCATTACTTTAAGTACCCATATCAAAGAAAAACTGCTGCCAGTGAATGCATCGACACATTGTTTGACTTAGATCCGGAGCACCAGGTGTTTATACACATTATTGCCATCACAAAATTTCACTATATATCCTAAGAGAATATCTTTATTATCTTTTTGATTTTGCAAATTTCCATGTACTTACACAGGCAATGGCAATTGGATAATTAATATGGCACAGAGACTATAAGAAGCATCCTAATTTCAGAGATGTTAAAGTGTTTTCAAGTGTGCCTTAGAATTTCAAAAGATAGTATTTCTTGTTATCTCCATTGCCATCACAATAGTCTTAACTGTCATCATTTCTTATACAATCGCAATAGTTATAGAAGCAGTCTATCTGTATTCATCCTGCCTGCCTTCTATCCAATCCTATCTCCACCTAGTAGCCAGACAGTTTGAAAATCTGATAATGTCACTGAAAGTGAAAGAAAGTGAAGTAGCTCAGTCGTGTCCAACTCTGCGACCCCATGGACTGTAGCCTACCAGGCTTCTCCATCCATGGGACTCTCCAGACAAGAGTATTGGAGTGGGTTGCCATTTCCTTCCCCAGGGGATCTTCCCGACCCAAAGATTGAACCCGGGTCTCCCGCATCGCGGGCAGATGCTTTAACCTCTGAGCCACCAGAGGTTAGACATTAACAGGAAGCCCAATAATGTCACTAGTGCTAGGTTTCTTCCTCTGGTTCCCTTCAATAGCTTCCCATCATATTTAGAATAAAGACAAAACTTCTCTATAAACCACATCTTGCATGGTCAGGCCCACATCTCTTCTCCAGCCTCATCTGCTTTTCTTCTCATCCTTCTCTGCTTTTCTTCACTCTGCATTCTAGAGGTCAGCTCATCTCTGCTCCCTGCCTCATCTTTGTTTTTCCCTCTGACCAAATGCTATTCTTCCCTGTAACTAAGTCATCCTTGTCCTTCAGATCTCAACTCAAATTATTTCCTCAAAGAAGCATTCTTTGACCTCTTCAGTCAGGTTAAATTACTGATTAAATTCATCTGTATAGCACTTGACACAGTTTCAGTGTTATAACTATTTTTGTGATTATTTATAATCACTATACGTCATACAAGGACAGAGCCATGATTATTTTTTTCCCGCACTCTATTGCCACCAGCCAACATAAGTTCTAGTAAATAATAGATGGTCACCATGTATTTATCAAATGCCTGGAAAAAGGAAGACTTCTTATTAGGACTGAAAATGATAACACAGATTATGATAGTGCATTATTGACTGCTTCATAGCAAGCATTTTATAAATTTTACCTCTTATTATTGTAGTCATTGGCACATTCTTCATAGGGCATCTCTGGCTTCTCATTTACTTTAGAAGAGTTAATATGCTTTATATATCATCACTAATTTCAATGTGTTTACAGTGCAGTGGACCCAAGTGATCTCTTAATTGTAAAAGAATTGTACCTGCCCTGCAACATTTGTTTTCTTGACATCAATTAAACTTAAAACTACTGAGTTGGAAGCATATCAAGTTAATACTATCTATTAAAAGGCACAAATTTGCATCACTAGAGAAATGAGGAAACAAAGAACCAAATTTACCTCCATTTGGGAAGCACAAGTTCTATAATCATGTTTTATCTATTTTTGTTTTGCTTTTTTTTTTCTAGTAAAACTGGGGAGGATAATAGTTTTGCTAAATAGCTTGTTTTAATAATGCTACTTAAGTAATGCCAGTGTTTCATTTTAATTATCTGTCTTCTCAAAATATATTTATTTCTTTGCTCAAAGCCCTACTCTACTTTTGCATTACTTTAAAATTCCTTTTTATGAACACCATTAATATAGAAAAGGAACATATAAAAATGTCCCACTCAACACTATCACCTTTGTGCATTTGGCTCTGGTTTAATTGGAGTCTTTGATGGCTACTTTTTGATTATCACACATTTATTGACCATGCATTGTGGGTCAGGAACAAGATTAGGTATTGCAAGGGACAGACAATGAATAGAGGCATATGCCATAAATTCACCTAAGTTTTTTTTTCTAACATCTTTCATTACTGGAAAGCAGGTTTTCTTTGAGAATGGGAATAAAAAGCTTACTATTTCAGTTAAGAGCTAGTGAACCAAAGTCAAGTTTGTTAAGCAACCTAAGTCTCTAATCCTTCATCTCTAATAATATCTGTAAATATTATATTGTAATGTTATTTATATGTAATATTACTCTATTTAGATATTAATATGTAGTAGGTAATATTGTACACTTGTGGTAGATTACATCATTATCACCAAGTCACCAAATCTTTATCATCTTTGTATCCATGTCTTTTTCGTATGCCTTTGCAATTACTTCCCCTAAGTCCAAGTGTTTTCTCCCACTCTGTTGATGTAGGCCTTACCCATGTAACTTACTTTGACCAAAGAAGTTTTATTGGATGTGATGAGAATAGAGGCTTGACATTTGCTTGCCCAGGTTGGTGGGATTTTCTCTTATGTTTCTCTCATAGTTGTGTGAAACGTATACTCATGTTAGCTGAATGGTCCAAAGAAAATGAAAGGCATGTAGAGCGTATCTGGGTGATCCATGACTTGGAGCCAATTCTAGCTGAGCCCAAGCTAGATTAGCTGGCTCCCAGTCTGTCTCAAAAATCCATGAGTGAGAAAAAAAAAATGCTTACTGTTTTCACCACTCATTTTTGGGATGATTTGCTATATACAAATGGCTAAAATATACCTCATCATATTTTTTAGATAATTAAGAAATAATGACATATAAGGTACCCAATACAGAAGGATGCCAAATGAATTATACAGAATAGGTAATGAAGGAAAAGTTCATAACCCAGTAAGAACAAAAGGTATTGGCAAAGTTCTTTTAGAGCTCTGAAATCAATAGAGCAGCCTATGACATGCTTCTCTACCAACTATGTGTCCTTAAGAAGGCTTAACTTCTGTAAGTCTCGGTTTCTTTACCTGTAAATTGAGGGAGATAATGGCACATATGCATAGTGTTTTCTTTTATTGAAATGTAGTTAACTTACAATGTGTTAGTTTCTAATGTACAGTAAAGTGATTTAGTTATACATATATATGTGTGTATGTATATATATATATATATATATATATATACTGTTTTACATTTTAGTTCATTATAAGATACTGAATATAGTTCCTTGTGCTATACTCTAGAACCTTGTTGTTTATTTTATATATAGTAGTCTTATCTGCTAATCCCAAACTCCTAATTTATTCCCTACCCCTTTCTCCTGTAGTAACCATAATTTTGTTTTCTATATCTGTGATTCTGTTTTCTCATAGTATTTTAAAGATTCAATGAGATTATGCTCTTGAAGGGCTTTGCAAAAATGTGATACATTGTAAGCTTTTGATAAATGTTAACAATTGTTATTTCTCTTATAAGTATTAACCATTATCACTATTATCATTGCTGCTTTAATATGTGCTTTAGAGACAGAAAGAATATTGAGTTTCAGAAATATTGGCCAATTACATTTTCTTTTCCTTAACCTACTTCAAAAAGATTACCAAGTCAAGAATTCACAAACTTTCTTTAAGAAACAATAGATACAATTTACCTGTTTTTCAGTTTTTACTTTGATAAAGATTTCAAAACTCACAATATAGTTAACCCCTAGTAGTTTGACTTCCACTGTCTTCAACTCCAAGTTTATTGATTAGTGGGATAACATCATGATTCCATTAGGATCATTCTACCCTGCTGTCTATATCTGTTAATCCTTCCTGTTAATGAAATCCTATTGATATGTCAAGGCTTTTGGTTAAAGAGGTCTACTAAAATGAAGATTTTTCTTCATAGGAAAATCATTTTTAAATATTATAACATATACTTATTTATTTTTAATATCTGTCTCTCACTAGTAGGTAAGATCTCTGAAGTAATGGATCTTATCTTGCTCACTGTTACATCTCCAAAACCTAGAACAGTGCCTGACAAACCTAGAAACCCAGAACAGTGCCTGACACATAGGGCTGTCTCAGTAAATATTGATACTTGCTGAATGAATAAATGAACATATATTAATAAAAATGGTTATAACTTCAAATATTTTTACATGAATTATTTCCTTTGCTTCTCACATGAGCCCTAAGATATAAGTACTGTTATACCCATTCTGGGCTTCTCTAGTGGCTCAGTTAGTAAAGAATCTGCCTGCAATGCTGCAGACCTGTGTTCAGTCCCTGGGTTGGGAAGATACCCTGGAGAAGGCAACAGCTACCCACCCCAGTATTCTGGCCTGGAGAATTCATGGACTATATAGTCCATCGGATCACAAAGGGTGGACACGACCGAATGACTTTCACTTAACTTCATTCCCATTCTACAGATAAGAAATCTGAATTTTCCAGTTACTTGCCTAATATTACACAGTTTTTTGAAATGAAATCAAACCAAACCAACTCCAAAACCCAACTCTTAATGACTACCCACTAGCTGCATTATTGATGCACCCATCATTTTAATATTATTCAAGCTACCTTTTGGAGAAGTTACCTGGATTAGACCCATTTGCAAAGAACCAAAATAAGAGGGAAAAAAAGATATTAGAGTCCATAAAGAAGATCTGCCAACTGTAGTTTTTCATTCAGAAAGATTTTTACTGAAGACCAGTATTTAAAGATAGAAATAGGGAAAATATTTCATGAATCATTCATCTTCAGGGGATGACTTTTTTTCATTCAGGTGAAGTCGTTCTTTCTTGTTTTCATACATTTATCTTTTGAGGTCACTTAGTTATAGCTATTAGAGATGAAAACATCTTTAAGAGTCTGATTCATTTATAGTCATCCATTTTTTGGTTTGTTTTCTTTTGAGATCTCTCAGTCTGGAAGGTAAATTGATTTTCTCTGGATCACTGAACTAGCCACATGGCTTTTACTTACCTAGGCAGTATCACCTGGAATTTAAAGGCTGTGACTCCAAAATATGATTCATTCAATGAAAATAAAGGTGTGAAGTAACCAAGTACCTATTGATTTAGTTCAGAGCAGAAATGTAAACCCCGAAAATGCAAATTTCCCAAGGGAAGTTACATGTCTTTTTTGGTTCCTTAATCAGATCACACAATAGTCTGTATACATTCACACTTAAAATGAATTGAACTGAATGAATAGTGACCAACAGCTGAAGACAAATTACTGAACCCTTTTGTTCAAGGTATATAAATATATATCTTAGACATTCTGCTGAAACCAACATCAGGGCAGTGGGGTGTGTTGAATTAGATTTGAGAAGTGATTTTTCATTGTCTAATTGACCTATTGAGAAATGCAACCTGCCCCATGAAAAAGGCTCATAGATTCTAGCTGTTCAGTATACTTATTGGCAAAGGAACTCTACAGCTAACCAGATAGATTTCTTGGAGAAGCTGAGTTTTTCATTTGAGGGAACGTGTATGTTTTGCCTGTCTCCCAGAGCCTAAGGTTTAATATTCAAACCAGGGAATTTACCTTTTCCCAGAGGATTCAGTATCTGAGTTGGTTACTGTAGTCTTTAATTAGTTTCAATGAAATAAACCCATTTAAACTAGCTGAAGTGAAACGGAATTTATGATGAGATTCTAGGGGTAGTTCACAGAAACTGAGACCATGCAGTCCAGTTGACTTCGAGAGTTGCTTAGGGTTTAACATGGCTCATTATAAACTGGTCAAGACAGGACCCCACTGCTGAACGTCTTGAGCCTCTATCAGTTCTCTCCACATGCCACTATTCAAGACAGTCCTTAGCTTCAATTCTGCAATTATTTTTCTAATGGTCTAACACCTCTGTTTCCCCTCAGTGCTAAGTGTGAAGCTCCCTTGAAAGAGAAATGACAAAGGAAGCTCACCTCTCTTTGCTGCTGTTGTTCACTCTCTGAGGTGTATCCGACTCTCTGTGACGCCATAGACTGCAGCACAGCAGGCTTCCCTGTCCTTCAGTATCTCCTAAAATTTGCTCCAATTCGTGTCCACTGAGTTGGTGAGGCTGTGTAATCACCTCATCCTCTTCTCCTTTCGTCTTGTGCTGTGTGCTGTGCTAAGTCACTTCAGTTGTGTCTAACTCTTTGCAACCCCATGGACTGCAGCCTACCAGGCTCTTCTGTCCATGGTATTCTCCAGGCAAGAATACTGGAGTTGGGTTGCCATTTCCTCCTCCAGGGTGTCCTCTAAACCCAGGGATCAAGCTCACATCTCATGTCTCCTACATTGGCAGGCGGGTTCTTTACCACTAGTGCCACCTGGGAAGCCCATTCACCTCTCTTAGTTAATCTTTCCTCTCTTTCCTATAAGCTCCAGAAAGCAGGATATTTGCTTTATTCAAATTATGAACAATTATACTTGCAAATAATTGTAGTAGTTAAACTTCTCATTGCTGTCTCTCAAACTGGGAAGAGAGAACGGCTTCAGCCTCACAGAACTTTCCCTGGAAGCTGAAAAGCACATCAACAGAGAAGGATTATGACATGACCAGGTCCTAGAAGCCATTAGGTGCCTGTCACTTACAGTGACTTGTAATTTGCTCTACTTATAATTATTCCAGACTGACATTTTATGTATGTTGAGGAAGATTAAGAAAAATAAATATGCTAGAAATTGACATCTTGTGTAAGAATGATATATGTAAACAAACAATCCATGCCAATAAAACCCAAAAAACTATTGAGAAATTTGTGACTTTGAAGTAATGTTCACACTGATGATCAATATCAGTTGTTGTCCTTTCAACATGAAGCTGTTGAAAGATAAGAATCAGTGTCTCCTATTACTGACCTGACAGGAAACATTTATTGTTTAGATCAATGGATAATTGAAAATAAATATACTTTGTCCAATTCTGATCAAAGTCTCAGAGGTATATACTATCTGGCAAAAGGATCCTCAAATTTCCTGTGCAAGAACAAATAGTATCAGCTATACGCTAAGGATCTGAATACTAAGCTATTTTAACTTCACTTTTGATATTTAAATAGAAAGATCATAGCCTAGGAATTGAGCACAAGCATTTGATACAGTTTTTATAATCCCTGAACTTCTTCGGTAAAGTAGGGGAAGTAATAACCACTTCATAGAATTATTATGAGGAACAAATGGAATATTGCATGTGTATCAGTGAGTAGAGTGACACCACCAGGCAGACATCAGAGAGACTCAATAAATAGCAGCTGTTATTAGCGATACCATTATATTAGAAAGTGAAAATGTTAGTCGCTCAGTCGTGTCCAACTGTTTGTGACTCCATGGACTGTAGCCCACCAGACTCCTCTGTCCATGGAATTCACCAGGCAAGAATACTGCAGTGTGTAGCCATTCCCTTCTCCAGGGGATCTTCCTGACCCAGGGATTGAACCTGGGTCTCCTGCATTTCAGGCAGATTCTTTACCATCTGAGCCACCAGAAAAGCCTTTATATGAGAAATAAATAGCACTATACTATATATAAAGTAGCAATTGTGCTTTGCAGAATGTAGGGTCCTAGAGGAATTGAAAACTCTGATTTCCAATAATGTCAATACACCTAGTTATTTTTCTTACCTAAATTATAGGCAAAATAATTTCAAAATTGCAACACCTATATTACTATCAAGGACAAAATCATTAGATAGAAAACCCAGCAGACTTAAAAAAAAACAAGTATGAAAATATCAAAAAAAGATTTAGAGTTTCAAAACATACACATAAAAAGTGACTTATTTCAACCAACATTAACAAGTCAGAAAATATAATTGAAAAAAAAAAGTATATGTCTGTACTTGTGCATGCACGCATGCACACACACACACACACACACACACACACAGACAAACCTATGAATAAATTCATGCAGGAAGTTTGCAGAACTCTCTGTATATACCAGACCAGGGTTTCTCAGTCTTGGCACGACTCACATTTTGGGCTAAGTATTTGTTTTAGTGGACTCCCCTCCTGTAAGATGTTTAGCAGCATCCCTAGCCTTTACTCACTAGATTTTAACTATATTTCAGTAGTACCTCCTTTTCCTCCCCTCCCACCAAAGTGATAACAATCAAAATTGTCTCCAGACATTGCCAGATGCACTGGGAGGCAAAATTGGCAGGAGGTGAGAATCATTGTTATACACTATATCATGAACGAACCCTCTTAAATGGAGAGCACGGTCAATTTCTTTCATGATAAGCTCATACTGTACAAATATCAATACTCTTCAGTTTTGAAAAGTTTTAGAAAGTTTTTTAAGGAAAAAAACAATCTAGAAGAATAAAAAAGTTTGTAGACACATAATCCATAAAGAAAGAAATAATAGTAATTGGCTAATAAATACGTAAATGAATTTTCTACTTCATTACTAAGGAAAATAAAAACATAATTAAATAGCTAGAAAATATATAATTTAAAACATCAATGTTAGTAAGTGTGCTTTGAAATAGATTTTCCCATTCCTTAATGGTGAGAGTGTATATTGGTGTGAGATTTTTCAGAGAGTAAATTGACAATAATGTCAATTTTTTTTAATGTGCATCTTCTTTTACCCAGTGATTTCACTCTATCTTTAATGCATTTATCCTTCACAATTAATTAGATATGTGCAAAAGTATTTGTAAACAAATTTTTTTGTGTGATGTGATGTTTAAAACAGTAGAAATTGGAAATACAATTAATGGCCAAGAATAAGAGTTAGAATAATTATGGAATCATTATTGAATACAATATTATTCCTCTATTATTAGACTGTCTCTTTAACAATATGTGGTTATTACAACAAATACCTTTAATAGAATGATATGCGTGTATTTGTATATAAATGTGAGAGGTTAAGTTTCTCAGTAAGCAGACTCAATAGTCTCAGAGACAAAATTGGCATATTTCTTATGGAGAGCCCTTGGGAACATCATAATAGAGAAAAAGGAAGTAGTTGTGAGGAAAAGGAAAAGCCAAGCCAAATACCACTGGCTTATGCCCAGTGATAGTCTTTTTGATGCTCAGGGAGCTCTGGAGCTAGAATGACCATTGAATGTCTCAAAGGATGGGCCGGGACTTTATACCCCTGTTTGATCCCAGGGCTGGGAACATCCCCTGGAGAAAAGGGTGGCGACTCACTCCAGTATTCTTGCCTGGAGAATGCTATGGACAGAGGAGCCTAGTGGGCTATTGTCCATAGGGTTGCAAAGAGTTTTACACAACTGAGCAACTAACACACACACACACACACACACACACACACACACATCAATCAGTTATTGAATGTAGGCTTCTAAAGCAAGTTCACAACCTTGGATGGGATGCTCTTTGCACCTGAGATGGTCCCTGAAGGGGCTCTCCATCCTATGCTGGTGCTAATTCCAAAAGTTGAGAGAATAAGACTTCATGAAAGAGACATCTAGATGGCACATCACAGCATCCATCCTAGAGCACGTGTGTTTGGCCTCTGTGTGAAGAATAAAGCAACATCCTTCTTTCCTGTGCAGGTACTGAGCAAACTAAAAAAGGAAGATTAAAGGCTCCCCATGATCAAGGTTAAAATAACATCTTTATTACCAAAAAAAAAATGCTATTGAAGAAAATGGCATGTAGTCTTTGTAACACTCTAGAATTAGACAGAGTCTCCCATTCAGTTTTCAGCAGAGTTGGACTGGGACAGGCCTCCCACTGAGTAACCACCTCACCAAGACTTGGGTTTCTCCAGGCAAGAGTACTGTGAGTGGGTTGCCATTCCCTTCTCCAGGGAATCTTCCCAACACAGGGATCAAACCCAGGTCTCCTGCACTGCAGACAGATTCTTTACCATCTGAGCCACCAGGGAATCCCGAAGACTTACAGCATGGAGGAATAAAGCGGTGTGCTCCTTTCTAGGCCACTGGGTCCCAAGAGGAGGAAAAGAGGAAGGGGCTGGACAACTCATGTATCAGTTTCCTCTTCTAAACTCTCTGATCTGGTTTTCCCTCCTTTAAGAAGAGTGAGAACCAGTGTCTAGATAAATAAAGAAACAGAGTGATATAGTAATTGGCTTCCTCAACAATTTAGAAAACATAAGCAATTTCAAAAAGATCATTTACCTAGTAATGATATACATGTGGGGGGAAAGATTGTAGACAAACACAGCATACCAAAAATGTTACATGTGGGTTGTGCTTTTGGGTCAGTGCTAATGTTCCTTTTAATATATATATATATATATATATATATATATATATATATATATAATTTTATAAGTGTCTTATATTAAATATGTATTTCTTTCATGATCTGAAAAAAATATTGCAAAAATTAAAGTCAATTTGTTCACAGTAAAGTAGGTGTATACAGAGCACAGAGATGATGAAGTAGGAAAAGACTGAACTGCATACATAGAAAAGAAATAATATGACAACAAGAATAGCAGGTGCAAGAGCCGGGGAGATAGCTGAAAAATGGTGTCAGGACTCTTGTTACTACTGAATGAAAGACAAATACACAGAGTTAATTAGTACCAGCTACTCAGTAACTGGTGGACTCTTAAGAAAGAAGCTTCTTTAACTTACCTTTAGAAAGCAGTGCTTGATAACCCGGCAATTACTCTGGCTGCATATCAGTTCAGATGCCAAAACTTCAGAAATGTCCCTCAGATCTACCAGACCGCTTGACCCAGAGTTGAAATTCAGAATGCTCTGAACACTTTCTTTTGTCCCTCTCTCCGATGCTAGAATGTAAACATCATTGACAGGACTTGGTTTACCATATAAGCAGCTTCCCCCTCCCCTATCTATAGAGGTTAATCAACAGCATTTTTTAATGCTCAAAAATGAACTAGATATGACTGTTTATCAACTTGTGAAAAAGAATCCCAACTTAACTTGTAATTCTTAAATTATAACAGTTAAATAAACCCCAATTTTTGGATCGATTTTGTAAAATAGGATTTTAGGGTAAAATGCCTACTTTACACCAAAATGTTTCTATTAATATGGAAGATAATCTAAAAATGAAAGATTTTTAGAATGAAAACACAGGCTACTTTTTATAGCAGTAAAGCAGCCTAAATGAAAATTTTTGTGATTTCAAATTTTAAAAAGGGCAAGCATCATTGTCATTTTTTTCTATGTGAGTGGTCAGCACCAAATACATAAAAGCATAAACAAATACATCCAAAACTCATAAACATTTAAAACATACTAACCAGATGACACAGCTTTCTGCCCATGCCCTTGCAATGAATCACTATGGCCATCATCTTTTATGTTATTGCTAACACTTTATAGCCTTTTTTGAGGGAAGAATCTTATGATTTACACTACTCTTTGGCAATAATGCAGCTTATGTCTATGGTGACAAGACGGACATAAATCTACCTGATACTTAGTTGTGTTTTGAAGAAGTGAGTTTAAAGAATCTGCGTATTTTTATTTAGAATGTCTCTTTAATACAGTCCCAATGAAATGCAGAAACTATAGAAAAGTGATTTTCTTTGTTGTGCACATTGATCCTTATGTGTCTTTCAGTTATAATAACTTAAATTTTTTAAGTGCTTGTTATATGCTGGTCATGATTATAGGCATGATTTATATATTTTGTAAATCTTCATGATGACGCTATGAAAAATGTCATACTTTACCTCTTTTAATAGATATAGAAACTAAGGGAAAAGAGTTAATTAAGTAGCAAATGTTCATACACGTCATCATTTATCCACTCATTTAACAAGCAGCATTAAATACCTTTTTATACTAGGCATTGTTTTGGGGATTAGGAATAAAACTGGACAAATAGACAAGTTCCCAGTCTTAGAATGCTTAAATTCCTTTAAGATATAGAGACGAAAAACAAAAACAATTATAAAATGAATGAGATAATTTATATATATATATATATATATATATATATATATATAGCTCTAAACTACGTAGATACGGTAATAGAGTGTGAGTTTATTTTATTTTATTTTTTTTTAGTTTTTTATTTTTTAAATTTTAAAATCTTTAATTCTTACATGCGTTCCCAAACATGAACCCCCCTTCCACCTCCCTCCCCATAACATCTCTCTGGGTCATCCCCATGCACCAGCCCCAAGCATGCTGTATCCTGCGTCAGACATATACTGGCGATTCAATTCTTACATGATAGTATACATGTTAGAATGTCATTCTCCCAAATCATCCCACCCTCTCCCTCTCCCTCTAAGTCCAAAAGTCCGTTATACACATCTGTGTCTCTTTCCCTGTCTTGCATACAGGGTCGTCATTGCCATCTTCCTAAATTCCATATATATGTGTTAGTATACTGTATTGGTGTTTTTCTTTCTGGCTTACTTCACTCTGTATAATCGGCTCCAGTTTCATCCATCTCATCAGAACTGATTCAAATGAATTCTTTTTAACGGCTGAGTAATACTCCATTGTGTATATGTACCACTTTTTATTGAAGTATAGTTAATTTTGTTGTTTAGTCACTAAGTTGTGTCTGATTCTTTGCGACCCCATGGAATGTAGCCTGCCAGGCTCTTCTATATATAGGATTTCCCAGGCAAGAATACTGGAGTGACTTGCCATTTCCTTTTCCAGGGGATCTTCTCTACCCAGAGATTGAAATCACTCCTACATTGGCAGCAGATTCTTTACCACTGACCCATGTATTAGTTTTAGGCAATGGCACCCCACTCCAATACTCTTGCCTGGCAAATCCCATGGACGGAGGAGTCTGGAAGCCTGCAGTCCATGGGGTCGCTAAGGGTCGGACACGACTGAGCGACTTCATTTTCACTTTTCACTTTCATGCATTGGAGAAGGAAATGGCAACCCACTCCAGTGTTCTTGCCTGGAGAATCCCAGGGACAGGGGAGCCTGGTGAGCTGCCGTCTCTGGGGTCACACAGAGTCGGACACAACTGAAGCGACTTAGCAGGAGCAGCAGCAGCAGTAGTGATTCAATATTTGTATAGATAATACTATGATTAAAGTCATAAAATAGCAACTGCTTTCCCTGTTCTTACAATATGTCCTTGTATCTTATATTATACATAATAGATTGTGTCTTGTAATCCCTTACCCCGATCTTGCCTCTCTTCCTTCTTTCTCCCTACTTGTAACCACTAGTTTCTTCTCTATATCTATGTTTCTCTTTTGTTACATTCATAACAGTTAGATTTTCAGTCACAAAGTGTTCTCAGCTCAGTAGTGGACCACAAAAATTCTGACACAGACCAAGTAGCTGCTACTCCAAAATGTAAAATCTAAGAATTTTCTAGTGTTCCTAAAACTTATATAAACTTTGCATTCTTTTCCCAATACATCTTTCATTGGTTTTAACATGAGAATATATTCTCTATTCCTTAGAAATTTGGAATTCTGGGAAGATGAGCTGTATTTCTTCTGAGACTCTGCATGGAGCCCCCATGGAGCACTTCTGAGCATGCCTGGTATATACAATGTATTTTGAAAAACAGGATTGACATAACTCAAGGTAAGTACTTGGTAAATGCTTAATGAACTGGGTAAATGCATATTCAGCCTGTTCCTCCCCTCTAAGTGTGTGGAGGTGTTGAAATATAAACTTAAATGTCTTGTCAAGAGGTGACAAAGCATAGTGTAAGTATACCTATGAACTATCTTTCTCTTTTTAGGTTTGAATTTTGACGTTTAGCATTTGTTCTCATGTGACCTTAAACAGATTATTCAATCTCTATGTAACTGAGTTTCTTCAGCTGTAATAGTTGGGATAATAAAATACAGAGCCATCAAAGGATAAGGATTGGATGAAATGCTCTAGGCAAGAATACTGGAGTGGGTAGCCATTCCTTTCTCCAGGAGATCTTCCCAATCTAGGGACTGAACCCGTCTTCCACATGGCAGGCAGATTCTTTACTATCTAAGCCACCAGGGAAACCCAAGGAAGGGACATGATAATGCATATAAAGAACTTAACATGATGCTTAGGATACTAAGTCCTGTGGGGGGGCATGGAGTATCCCACTGTTTGCCCATGCCTAAAAGAGGATGTGCTTTCAGGTACATGTGGATGCGTATCTCAACAGTGAAACAGTAAAACTCAGAATATTCTAACAGCTAGAAGTGGCATCAGGGGACAGTATTCAGCTATTGTATCTCAGTGCTATGGTATCTGTTGCTTAGGAAGCTCTTGAATAAATATTGAATAAATACATCAATAAGTGAAGATATGATCAGAAAGGTGGTATGTATGTCACAGAAAATTAACCAGTAAATATTTGATAATATAATTTTTAAGTTAATTCATTTTTCTTATAGTTTATGAAGGGTCTAATTTTGTCTCAACATGGCATTGCTGACGAAAGTATTTCATGGCCAAGTATCTTAAAGACATCAGGGGTATTATGATTAAAAAGTCTCTCCTCCAAGGAATTGCATAAGAATTTATCATCCTAACGTATGCTGATAAACTGCTCTCTGGAAAACAAATCTCCAATTTGTTGTATCTGTAGATTTTTATGATGTCAAATACCCTCATGCCTTGGCCTATTTCAAAGAATCCATGTGACATTACTGAGTGCAGAGACAGAAACAGACAAATCAGTTTTAGCTCTTGTGAATTAGTATGAACCAACTCCAACAAACTACTGCTTTGTCATACCACAATTTTCTAAACTTACTCAGCTTTCCCCATCTTTTGTCTAATAGCATGCTTATCGGTTAAGTGTGGAAATTTTCTGCGGGGCATGTCCTTGTGAAAGTCTGCTCTGAGTTGTGATGTTCTCTTATTTATGTTCCCATTCACTTTCTCAAGTGGGCAAGAAAGGGAGAGGCAAGGGGATGGTTCCTGGAGATGGGGTTTCAGGTACCTGGCCCATCTTGCCATGCATGTCTTTCATAAAATGGACTGAGACCTGGTGGTGCAAGAGAGGGCCCCTCTAATCTGGTTCTCCTCTTTGAAGTCCCAGAAATTCACTCATGTCAGTGCCCAGAAGGGATCAAGTCCAGAGTGGTTGGCTAAGCTGGGCTAGTGAAACTAGAATGGTTCTGAGACAACATAAAAATGACATGTCAAATATTATCTAATGCTAGTCACACCTGATGAGAAAGCAGATATGAACTGGAAACTACTAACTGACTTACTATAAGAAAATAAAATAATAGAGACTAAAAGAATTTGAAATTTATTAATTAATCCATTTAGTGGCACTACAGGGATTAGTAACATAATTTAACAGAACCAAGACAAGATCATCTTATCCTCTCATTTCACATTAGGGGTGAACTTGCCAGTGGGACTGTTGGCTGAAGTTGCTTTCACCAATGTGACCAATAACAGGATGGGTGCTGTTAAAATTGGCATCTATTGTCTTTCAGTGATCCCATGGCTGAGCACAACCCATCCCCAAATGTTATTGCATTATTTCTTTATATCTTTTTTATATTTAAGGTATAGTTTAGTTCTAGGTGTTAAAGTATTCTCTTTGAGAGCTTTTGAATATCTCTACTTTGATCAATTATATTTCATTCTCACTAGTTCTCAGTCAGATAATAATCTTTCTTTTTAATTTGCTAACTGTTGATGATACCACACTGTAACTCTAAATTGCTACAAATTAGCATCAAATATAATACTGGAAAGCTCTTGGGATTTAGGGATATTTATTCTTCCAAAAAGACTAAGTGTGCATTCATATTGACAAATTTTCATGGAGCACTGGGAATAAAATTATCAGCAAGATAGACATGATTCCAATCTTCATGAATTTATAAACCCATTAGTTCTGCAACATAATAAGTTGTAGGACTGTCTGTATAGGCAAGTTACTTCATCTCTTGAAACCTTGGTTTCCTAACCTGTAAAATGACTGTAGTAATACTTAGCTTGCAGATTGTGCTGGAGAAATATAATTAAAGACAAAATTTTCTCCCAACTTAAAAATCCTCTCTACAAAGTTAGGAGGGAAAGAAAACAGTTTTGTTATTAAAAAAAAAAAAAACACACACACATTAAACAGAGTTTTGCACATCACAGACAGTATGCTAAGAGACTGCAAAGACAGAAAGAAATCTCACCCTTTCATCTTACATACATGCGTTAGAGATAAAGAATAAATAGTCCTCAAGTAAGAAGACTTCACAATACAATTTGCCACACATAGTTCATCCCAATTTCACTTCACAGTTGGAGTAACCATCTGTATTAGTTAATTGACTTTATGCAGAAGAAAAACAAATGTTTCATATCTGTAATAAAGGAAGCAGTTATGCAACTTGGAGCAACCCAGGAAGTTGGGTCCCTACCCTACCACTGAAACCAAGGGGTAGTGGTGCCATCTCCTTTGAAGTTTTTATTCCAAGTAAATGGTTCCCAGGTATTTGAGAAAGACATTCCTGGTCATAAAGCTGACAAAAGACCTATCTAGTTTTTCAAAGAATTTATATGCATTTCAAAAAGAAGAGAAAGTACTTATAAGTTTAAGTTTTCTGAAGTAAACAGTCTGAATAAAAGAAGGGAAGGATATCCTCCCTTATTTTCAATAGAGAGAATTAAGCCTATTATTGTTTTATTTTATCTGCCCTTATACTTGTTCTAAGAATTGAAAATGTGTGAAAAAAAAGTGAAGTGAGTAATATATATATATATAAATGTAAAATCATTCTGTAAACTCCTTAATGGCTTTACAAACTGAAAGTGTCGTTTAACTGGAGTAGACATTTTGATTCCTTGAATGAGAGACATCTTGAAGGCAGATGGTTAAATGGCCGTACTCTTAGAAAGGGCCCAAGCCAGTCTGAACAAAGACAGGAAAGAAGGAAGGAGGAAACTTCTGCAGGTCACAGTTGAGTGCTTTGCATAATTAGAACAAATGCTGTCTGTTGAGAAAAAATTTCTGCTACTATTATGCCCAGAATATGTTTGAATCTGTGTGTCACTAGAACAACATAGCCTTTTTTCAATAGTCCAGAAGCAAACAGAAATATTTGTAATCTTCCTAACAGAGGGATGACAGGAGATAACAATATGTAGACAATTCTAACTATTAGCATTTGGATAGATTGAAGTGTGGTAGACTGGCTGTTGAAAGCCTGAGTATTGACATCCAACAGACCCGGACTTCAATCTAAGTTTCAGTGCTTACTAGTAGGACAAACTTCTACAGATTCCTCAATCTCTTTACAGCTCATTTTCCTCCTCATCTATAAAACTGGGATCATAGTGCCCATTCAGTAGGATCACTGTAAGATTTATAAGTGTTTACTTACTGTCTGGCATATAGTAAATGTCAATAAATGGTGATGGCCACTACCATCATCTTGATTACTAAGAAAAATAATAAGTGGGTTGGGAAAACTTTGGAAAAATGAAATGATCCTTGAAATAACTGTTTCGAGTCTGGTTTGGTTTCTAGTTTTTTAGTTTGTGTAGAAAAGTTGCAAGTATTACAGGCATCTTAAGAGTTAAATCAATAGAACATGAACAGCAATTTGATTAAATAAACAAATACTAAGCCATTGTCATCTGTTTGAGACTGATTGCTTTACTTAAGATTGATTGTTTTAATGGACTCAATTTTTTACCGCTTGCCCTGGGACTTTGGAGCACCTCTTATCGAGAGCCAGAATAGATTTTCTCTCTGCATCGCTGTAGCCAATGAGAGGTTAATAGGAATGAGCCAACAGAAGCTTATACAAGAACGGCACATTTCCACTAGTCTGGGCCTCTTATATCGCTGCTATTGCCATGAGAAGGACATGTCTGGGCAGCCTGTGGCCGTTTGAGAGACACATGGAGCAGAGCCAAACTGCTCCAGTTACCTTAGCTGACAGCCAGGCACCTCTATACCTGTGTGGATATCCAGCCAAGATCTGGAGAGCTGCTCCTGATGCGTCTGTTATCAACTGTCCTGTATATCATGGAGAGCTGCGGTTATTTGTTACTCAACAACGGGTAACTAAAAGATCATCAGATAGTTATAACATGCCCTCAGCAGAAAAGAAAGAAAGTACTGCCTCACAAGGTTATTGCAAGGATTAAAACAAACATACAAAGCACCTGGCATTACAGCAGCACTTACTAAGGGCTGGTTTTTGAGACTGAAGAAGTCAACTTTCAATAAAGGTCTATAAACTTTTCAAAATGCAATATTTTTTAATATTTGTGATTGCTACAGTATTTATTAGATACAACAAAGAAAAATAGAAATGCTGTATTAGAAACTTAACTTTAGATTCATGTATGTTTATAATTCCAGAGTAGACTTCCTTTTTGCATTTTTATACTAGCTTTTTAAAGACCCATTTTATATGACAGATATTAAAATAAGTCCCTCTTTAAACAATGAACTGCTAAGATAGGACTTTATTTTTCCATTTTTCCCCATTAATACAATGGCCTTATTTTCCATTTACATAATGGACTCTGAGCAGTCAATGATTGGTTAAATTGATCATTCTGCTTCTTGCCTGCAAGGCTTTTGCTGTGAGCAAGCATCAAGCACAAAATCTGACTGCCATGGAACATTAAACAGGTATTCTCCTTTTTAAACTTTGTGATCTCAATTTCCTGGAGTGATCCAATAGAAAACAGATGCAAATTAGGAGCTCAATTCCCAAAAATAATAGGTAGCATTTATGCTGGCTTCCTATGGAGATGACTCAGAAAAGTATGGAAGGCACAACTAGCACTTCGAAATGAAATGTGTGTTCTTATAGTTTCATAAATATCCTTCTTGTTCTCTTCCAAATATTGACCTTTCTGTGCTGAATGCAAAGGTAAGCACAGGCACAAACAGGTAGAACCATAACAGAAAACTGGCTCTCTTTAGAACATACTTTGATGAGTTTTATTGCTTCGTTTTTTAGAGATACTAAAGAAAGAGGAGCAGATTTGTGCAGTATGACTTATACCTGCTGAACAATACAATAAAGGACCATGAAGTTGATCAGTTTCTAGCCCTCTCTCAATATTATAGCAAAAGATCTCTAGCATTCCAGAGAAAGTTGTTAAGAAAAGATTCTTTGTTTTTGCTTGTGTATATTGTCTGTGTGTTGTTTGTTTGTTCATTTGCTTTATTTTTGCTTTATGAGGGAAAGAAAAAAAAAATGGAAAGGAAAAATGGTTCCTTTAGGTGTTGATGTGTTTATAGCAATCTTAAGAGTTGAGAGCATGTTTCACCAACATTTGTTACAGAAAGTCTTCACAATAGACTTTGGTTTTCTCTAGAAAGTTTGTAATCTTTGATGACATTAATAGAAAAGGACATGGAAAAGGGAATCCAAAATGTGACTTGTATTTAGGGAAATGGAAAGTCAGCATGAAGATTGAGCACAGCATCAACTTCTACAGTGAACTAAACTCTGTTTTAGATGATCATTTGATCTGATCTGAACAAGCTGTAGAACCACGCTAAGTTTATTGAGGCTTTTCACTAAGGAAATCAGTGATACACATACAGCATAACTAGGCACTTGATAAGTTTAATGAAAGGAAGTGAAGCTGGTCTAGGCAGATATTAAGGTGAAGAATCGGTAGCTTGCTTCTTAGGTCATCAAGGAGACAAAACGTTGGGTTCTTGGAAATAACCAGGCATTTGACATATGACAGAGATAACAGCTGCTGATAATTCATTTTTCTTATAATTATTCAGCAAATTGAGATTATCAATAAGGAAATCTTGGCTATAAGAAGGTATCAACTTTACCCCACTTTTTATAGCTCAGGTGTTTACGGGCAGCTGGTGCCAAAATTGCAAAAAGAAGACATTGATACCTATTCTGACAAATTGCCAGAGATCATTCTCTATTTATATTCAAGCCTCTATCCCTGCTCTCGTTTCTATGGTTTAGAATTTTGTTATTGTTGGGAATTAGCCTAAGCCAGTTGTCTGTGTACATTTATTAGATTTTCTGTGGTAGATTTTGGTAGCTGCTATGGTTAGAGATGAGTGTTAGCTACTCTCTGACATCAAAACCTGACACTTATAAAAGCAAGTGTCAGGAGGGGGGTTCATGTTTGGGAATGCATGTAAGAATTAAAGATTTTAAAATTTAAAAAATAAAAAACTAAAATTAAAAAAAAAATAAAAGCAAGTGTCAAAGAAGATTCAGCCACACTTGGAGACATTTTTTAGAAACGCTATTTGTTTAAAAAGCTATACAACAGCTCAACAGCCCTCCTCTGTAAATTCAAAGATGTACCAGTTCCCTGCTCTTTAGGTTCTGTGAGCATAACATGTTGTCTCTGGGTTCACTGAGATGATGTCAAACACAGAAGCAGGATTCAATTAGTTTTACAATTACCATCAGGTAAACAGATTTTTCTGACATTATAATTTCAGAATCTAGCCTCCAGCACTATCCTGAACAGTAAAGAATAGAGGTTTCACTGGACTTCCTATTTATGCTAGGGTGAGGAATGTCTCCAAATTCTTAGACAAAGCATAGATCTCGAATACTACTAATTTGTCACCATTAAAAACCCATTCTTTAATATTTATTAAGTTAATTAGCAAATCCTCTGGTATTGATCAGAAAGAAAATATAGCTAACTCATGTAACAACCACCTCTGGAGCAAGGCCTTCCTGCTCTTGAATTCCTATGAATTATGAATTCCTGAAATGACTACCTCTAGATTACAAATTCAAATACATCTCACACACACATGCACATACACACATACTGTCTTCAAATTTATAAATTGCATACATACAATAGATGTCAAAATCTTTTGGCTCTCTCAGCTTTTTTGAATTGTCAACTTAAAAAACAGTCACAACCTGAAAGTTGAGAGTTATGTTTTATTTAGCGGAAATTTTTAGCCCAGGTGACAGCATCTCAACTAACCCTTAGAGAATTTCTCAGAGAAGTCAAAGGGAGGAACCAGTTTACACAGAAGTTTTGCACAAAGGGCAGGCAGTCTAAACTTCAAAAGATTACTGTGAATTAAAGGAAAATCAGATATCCCAAGTTAAGGACTTCAGGGCTTTTATACGTATGGGAGGGCTTCCCAGGTAGTGCTAATAGCAAAGAACTCACCCTCCAATGTGGGAGACAGAAGAGATGCAGGTTAGATCCCTGAGTCAGGAAGATCCCCTAGAAGAAGCATGGCAACACCCTCCAGTATTCTTTCCTGGAGAATCTCATGGACAGAGGAGCCTAGCAGGCTACAGTCCATAGGGTGACACAGAATCAAACGTGACTAAAGCAATTTAGCATGCACACTTGCACTATGTATAGGAAGATGTAAGAGTCCGAGCTTACTGAAATCTTTCCTTTCATATGCATCTCAGCTATCAGGTGCCAGGACCCTTTGCTTTTCATATCCTGAGTTCCTCAGTCCTCACCATAAGGAGTGACTGCAGCCTGATGGCCAGCAGATCGTACTGGTGTTCTTCTCCTTCCTGAGAGCCCTTAGGGCTCAGGAATTCGCATTTGGGGGCCAGAATCACTGATGACTCTGACAGCCTGGTTTATTGATATGGCAAGAAAGACTCTATTTCTTCGAATCTTCACAGAGTTTTGAGACTTACTGTTTTGATTTTTTTGGTATTCTACTTGGGACCTACTCTATTTTACAATTTATTTTCAGCACCCATACACCCCTCCCTTGCCCAAGGTTTTCTCTAACTCTAGCCTCATAAAACCCTGCAGGCTATGCCTTCCCTCAGTCCTAAAATAGAAGAGGGAGATTGAAGAAAACAATGTTTCTAAATACTTCCAGAACATTGAAGAGTAAAATAGGTGTGGTTACTAGTAACAGCAAATGATGCTGAATGAAAAAAAATAAAACCTTTCTGGTAGAGTCTAGGAAGTAGAAAGAACACATCTAGTTTTGGATTCACTTCTCTTAATATTTGATATCTGACTTCACCATTTGCTGCCTGTATCACCCCATGCACATTGCACTTTGAATCTTAGTTTCCTCATATGGTAAATGGAGATAGTTTTTACATATATACATATATATATATATATGCATATATAATGACATATATAATATGCTCATGTAGTGCATACCTTTATAAATCTTACATACCTTACTTTATAAATCATACAGTATCGATGTTAATAAGTAATCTGTACTATTATTGTTGTAGCTGTTGATATTATTGATTGATATTTTTATTGAGGATATTAATATCATTCTACAGACAAGATGTGAAGTTATGAGAAATCATTGAGACTCATAAAATGAAAAAGTCCTCTCATGGCTATATGAAAGGAATTTCCCTGTGAATTCATTGTAGATAGAAGACTCTACTAATGATTAGTATAAATTATTAATAGTTTGCATGTACACAGTTTATTGACCACCATTGATATTTAACTGTATGTTGTGATTGTCTTCAGTAAAGGTGTCTTTCTTCCTAAAAGACAATGCATTTAGATTTATATGAGCATATATAGTACCCTATATTTTATGGGGATGGTAATCCCAAAGAGAGAAATGCAAATATAAGTCTTTATAGGGATCTGAATTATAATCCTAACAAGAAATTGCACAGTAGGCATTCTAGTATAATGGTTAGGAGCTTTAACTTTGAATAAGACAGGTCTAGGTTGTAATCTGGCTTCACCCTTTAAAAGCCGTGAGATCTCACTTATAAAAGCAATGTGAAGAACAGAAAAGTCTGAGAGTAAAATAAGGTAATGTATAGAAAGTACTTTTCACAGTACCTGATGCATAGTAAATGTTAATTTTATCCACTCGACAGAGAGAAAAATAAAATCTCTCAGATGTGTATATATGTGTGTACAAACACACACACACACACACACACACACACACACACATAATTACTGCAGAAGACAAACTTGTCTCCAAAAAATTTCTAAATATTTTGGTCATCAGGAAAATGTTTGAATGCGGACCTACATTTCCATCAGGCATAATGAAGAGAGTTTGCAATTAATCTCAGATCACTCTGCAGGAGAGACACAATATAAGGTCTAAGATCCCAATGGAGACAGAGCTGAAAACCACCTGCTCCTGCTTAAACACGTCCCCCTGCCCTTAGATTCCCATGTTCCTGGGTGCATAAAATCTGATTTCTCTTTTTAGTCAGCTTCTGTCGACTGGCTGAAACAGAAATAAAACTCCTAGAAGCTTCCTGAGACTCTGTAGATAAAGAGCAGTGTCAATGGTACACTGAGCTCCATTCAAACCAAAGGCCTGAACAGTTGTTCCTAAGTACAGGGAGCCCCCTCTGAAACCAAAATCCACAGATGCTCAAGTCCCTGACATAAAATGACAAAGTACCATGAATAGTAGGTCTTCCATATCTGCAGGTTTGCTATATGCATATTTCATTCATACTTTATTGACTCCTTCCCTGTGAATCCATAAATACAGAGGGCAGACTGTATTGCATAGCTGTTCTACCCTACTAGAGTGGGTAGTTTTCAGTGTTTTGCAGGCCTTACCCATTTTAGATATTCAATAAGTATGTTATGGGCTTCCCTGGTGGCTCAGATGGTAAAGAATCCTCCTTCAATGTGGGACACCTGGGTTTGATCCCTGGGTTGGGAAGATCCCCTGGAAGAGGGCATGGCAACCAACTCCAGTATTCTTGCTTAGAGAATCCCCATGGACAGAGGAGCCTGGCGGGCTACAGTCCAAGGGGTTGCAAAGAGTCAGACATGACTGAGCAACTAACCACACACACACAAGTATGTTCTATGATGGGAAAACTATGGAAGTCACAAAAATAATAACTGTAACAATATGTGCAAACATGTTTGCTTTTTGCCTGTGTGTTCCAATCACTGGGCTAAACACTCTTGTAACTTCCCAATTACTGAATGAAATAGGCACTGTTATTTCCATCATTTTGAGAAATTGAGACTTAAGAAGCTACTTAACTGCTCAAAGCTGCACAGCTCACTGAAATTTTGATTCAGGCCATCTGACTCCAGAAACTAGATTTTTAACCTTCAAGCTAAAGTATCTCTTTTTCACAAGGCTTCCTAACCATTAAGTGACAGGGCACAATCACCAACAAATCCTGAAAACAGCTGCCATTCAGACCCTGATCCAGTGTGTTTGAAAGCCAGAGCTGCTCTGCACACCACAGTCGAGGCATTGCCCCAGCCCCAAAATAGTCAGGACAGCCTCCACTTTCAGGGCTTCCCAGGTGGCTCAGCGGTAAAGAATCTGCTTGCAATGTAAGAGATATAGGAGATGTGGGTTCTATTCCTGGGTCAGGAAGATCCCCTGGAGGAGAATGGCAATTCACCCCAGTATTTTTGCCTGGAGGATCCCATGGACAGAGTGGCCTTAAAGGTTACAGTTCGTGGGGTTCCAAAGAGTTTGATATGACTGAGCACACACATACACACACATATGCCCATAGCCACCATTGAGACTGATTGAAAGCCCATCTGTCTTGCTTCTCTTGCACGTCTAGTCCCATCTTTATTTCTTACACTTTATTTTTTAGTCTAGGCTCCACACATACTAAGTTGCTTTAATTTCTGCAAATTAACCTGCTTACACAGCTGTCAGGTGTGCTGTCAGGGCACAGCTGTATCTCTGCCCAAGATACACTGTCCACGCTTTTCTTCTCATCAGTGCTCTGATGTCCCAACTAGCTTACCTGGTGCCTTGCACCTATACAGCCAGAGATTTGACTATAGGATCAGTGATTTTCTCTGCTAACCAAGTCTTGATATTTGTCCCTGACATTAGGGACATGTTTCTTCTCAATTACATTTCCCAACATTTTATATATTTTGGAAATAGCACCTTGTAAAGGAAGCAGGAACAGGCAGGGACTAGTGCCTGCAAACTTTTAAGAATTCTTGAACTTAAAACTTTAAACTGAATCAGGATACTTCCATGGATCCTAGGGTTTAGCATCAGTCTGTTTTTTCCTAAGCATCTGAGTCCTAGTTGTATAGTCGCTGGTGTGCATCTGTCCCAGTCAATATTGAAAATCCTATAGCCAGTGACTGTGAGAAAAGATAACATTTGAGGTTTATTCACATTTGCTTTACATTTATTCATTGTTCATCTTGTGTGCCTGTCATCTTGGAAGCTACAAAGTCCTATTCAGATGTACCTGCTGGCCGATGATCACTTTGAACAAATAATTTTAAAGTAGCTAAGAAAAGAATAAGAGAAAATAGAGCAGCAACTTATCCAGGAAGCCAGATCCTCACTGTATGTGTGTGTGTGTTTGAACATTTACAATTCAGTATGGCTTTAGCATTTCATGAGGGAAATTGAGCAACAAAAGCGAAATGAAAAAGTATCACTTAATGTGAGCTTTAAATTTTTAACATACAACATGATTTATTTATCATTTAGAAAGATCTCCCAAAGGAACTATTTAATAATATACACTTTGCAAAGTGGCTTCATCTTTCTTTTAATTCTCCCACACCCTGTGGCAGACAGGGTAGAGTCTATGACCCTTACTTTAGATGTGAGATGAAAAAGGAACAAAGATGTTTATGATTTAGAAGACAAACCTTTCAAACTTCATCTTCTAATTTCTCTGACATTCTTCAAATCTCTCTCCCTGTGCTCACCCATATATCATTAGACATCAGAACTCAAGCTTCAAAAATCTGGTCTTTATTAGGAAGAACCAAGCCACTTGCCAATGAGTCTTACATCACGGAAAATCATTCTCTCAGTCAGAAGATTATTTTGTCAATCTTTCTGCTTCCCCCTCGTAAGATTTTGTTCACAGTTGCAATTATTTTTCTTTAAAAAAAAGATGCAAGGCTAAAAATGGTAGAGGTGAGGACTTCCCTGGTGGTCCAATGGTTAAGACTCTGGGCTTCCACTGCAGAGGGTATGGATTCATTCCCAGTCAAAATCCTGCATGCCATGTAGCACAGCAAAAAAAAAAAGAAGAAGAAGAAAGAAAGATACAAAGCTTTTATAAATCAAGGGGGTACAAATGGTGACAACATCCTCACTGGGTCTTGGGGTGCTTCCAGCCCCCAAAAGTATATCATATTCAGTGTCTTGTTTCAAACCTCCCTGGAAAGGTCTCACCTCTCTTACCGCACTTCAGTCCACCCTAATCTTACAAGCTGGTGTCTGAATTGCCTCTACTTGTCTCTGTCTTTTCAAAAAACCTAGGTGCTTGTCTCAGATATACCATTACAAGCTCCTCATCTTTTCTACTTTTGTCACTGCTACCAACCTCTGCTGTCAGAGTTGATCATCAAGATGTTAATATTTTCATATATATATATATATGAAATCTTTTAATATCATATAAATCTTTTATCATATACATATATATAAATATATATGTATGTCTCTGCTCTCTGAATGAGAGAAAGTTTGGATGCTGGCCATAAAGGATGCTTTATCATGATCCTTATTTGCCATCCTTGCTTCCTTTCAGGAACATAGAGGAATCATGTTGATGTTTACTGGAAATTCTGTAATCCCAATAGAATTTGTATAATAGAATAAATTTCACTGTCATTGCTTTATATCCCCATTACTTTGTGCCAATACTATGACAGTGGTCTCCTAACTGGCCTTCCTGCCTCAATATTGGCAAATAGAATTTTCTTTTTGTAATGCAAATCTTTGCATGCTGTTTTTCTACTTAAAACCTTTCAGAGTCTTCCACCAGCCTTTAGCATTAGAGTCCACATGCTGCAGAATTATCCCCTCAAGCATTCTACCCTGTGGTCCCTACTCATCTCTTCAGTCTCACTCCTCTCCTTGCAGCTTTCCTTTCAGCCATACTTATAATTTCCTAACTGTGCTGGGCTCTCTCGTGACTCTGGGGTTCATGTGTGTCATTGTTCTAAATGGGATACCTTTTTTCCTTGGCTACCAGGCCACTATTTCTTTATTCTGCACAGCGTACCAGACATCATTTTTGATGATACAAACACCTATGAGTCTGGAAGAATTTTTTGCCTGCGTTCCAACTACACCACAAGTAGCTGAGAATCTGTAGTTTGAGGGGAGGGCCTCAGTATTACTCACGTCAGTTCTTCTGTGCCTGACACAAAGTGAGCACACAACAATGATTCAGTTCAGTTCAGTCGCTCAGTCATGTCCAACTCTTTGCGACCCCATGAGGCTTGCCAGGCCTCCCTGTCCATCACCAACTCCTGGAGTTCACTCAAACTCATGTCCATTGAGTCGGTGATGCCAGCCAGCCATCTCATCCTCTGTCGTCCCCTTCTCCTCTTGCCCCCAATCTCTCCCAGCATCAGAGTCTTTTCCTTTTTTTTTAAATTGTATTTCTTTTTTTTTTCCTTTTTTTTTTTAGTTTTTTATTTTTTAAATTTTAAAATCTTTAATTCTTACATGTGTTCCCAAACATGAACCCCCCTCCCACCTCCCTCCCCATAACATCTCTCTGGGTCATCCCCATGCACCAGCCCCAAGCATGCTGTATCCTGCGGCAGACATAGACTGGCGATTCAATTCTTACATGATAGTATACATGTTAGAATGCCATTCTCCCAAATCATCCCACCCTCTCCCTCTCCCTCTGAGTCCAAAAGTCCGTTATACACATCTGTGTCTTTTTTCCTGTCATGCATACAGGGTCGTCATTGCCATCTTCCTAAATTCCATATATATGTGTTAGTATACTGTATTGGTGTTTTTCTTTCTGGCTTACTTCACTCTGTATAATCGGCTCCAGTTTCATCCATCTCATCAGAACTGATTCAAATGAATTCTTTTTAATGGCTGAGTAATACTCCATTATGTATATGTACCACTGCTTTCTTATCCATTCATCTGCTGATGGACATCTAGGTTGTTTCCATGTCCTGGCTATTATAAACAGTGCTGCGATGAACATTGGGGTACATGTGTCTCTTTCCATTCTGGTTTCCTTGGTGTGTATGCCCAGTGGTGGGATTGCTGGGTCATAAGGCAGTTCTATTTGCAATTTTTTAAGGAATCTCCACACTGTTCTCCATAGTGGCTGTACTAGTTTGTATTCCCACCAACAGTGTAGGAGGGTTCCCTTTTCTCCACACCCTCTCCAGCATTTATTGCTTGTAGATTTTTGGATCGCAGCCATTCTGACTGGTGTGAAGTGGTACCTCATTGTGGTTTTGATTTGCATTTCTCTAATAATGAGTGATGTTGAGCATCTTTTCATGTGTTTGTTAGCCATTCGTATGTCTTCTTTGGAGAAATGTCTATTTAGTTCTTTGGCCCATTTTTTGATTGGGTCGTTTATTTTTCTGGAATTGAGCTGCATAAGTTGCTTGTATATTTTTGAGATTAGTTGTTTGTCAGTTGCTTCATTTGCTATTATTTTCTCCCATTCAGAAGGCTGTCTTTTCACCTTGCTTATATTTTCCTTTGTTGTGCAGAACCTTTTAATTTTAATTAGATCCCATTTGTTTATTTTTGCTTTTATTTCCAGTATTCTGGGAGGTGGATCATAGAGGATCCTGCTGTGATTTATGTCTGAGAGTGTTTTGCCTATGTTCTCCTCTAGGAGTTTTATAGTTTCTGATCTTACATTTAGATCTTTAATCCATTTTGAGTTTATTTTTGTGTGCGGAGTCTTTTCCAATGAGTCAACTCTTTGCTTCAGGTGGCCATAGTATTGGAGTTTCAGCTTCAGCATCAGCATCAGTCCTTCCAATGAACACCCAGGACTGATCTCCTACAATGATTACTGAATGAATTGTTGATATTCTACACTCAGTATATGAGTGTGCACAATACCCTTTCTATAATCCCACCAGGTCAGAGATTGGGTTTTTGGTATATTAGTGTTCAGGCAGGATACCACCAAACTAAGAGTCAGAAAGTCAGGTTCCTATTATTGACTTTCCAAGCTAGTGTCTGAGCCTCTATTTCATTCACATACCTTAAAATGTTTATTTATTGAGTCACTATTGGGGGCTAACACAGTTCGAGGTTTTGAGGATGTTGTTGTTGCTTAGTTATTAAATCATCTGACTGTTTTGCAGCCGCATGGACTATAACCCTCCAGGCTCCTCTGTCAGTGGGATTTCACAGGTAATAATAGTGGAGTGCGTTGCCATTTCCTTCTCCAGGGAATCTTCCCAACCTAGGGATCGAACCCACGTCTCCTGCATTTGCAGGTGGATTCCCTACCACTGAGTCACCAAGGAAGTCCCTTGTTGGCCCAAATAGGCAGACTCCCTTTCTCATGGAATTCACATTGTATTTGAGATGACAAAAACAAATGGATAGGCATATAGTATATGTCAAGTTGCTGTAAGAGTTATAAAAAGTGAAATAGGATAAGGAGGTTAAAGAAGCAAGAGGATACAGTTTGAAATAGAATGGTCAGAGAAGGCATTTCAGATAAGGTGATAGTTGAGCAGAGAACAGTGAGCCTGTGCATTTTTGGAGAAAGAGCATTCCAGGCAAAGGGAACAGCAAGGTCAAGGAGCCTGAGGCAAGATCATGTTTATCTATTCCAGAAACAGTAAGACTCTCATTGTGGTCAGAGCAGAGTGAAGAAGGGGCTTGTGAAAAGAGACAAGGTCAGAGTTGGCAGGACCAAGCCATTCAGTAGCAAGTGGTGAGATGTTTCCTTTTTATTCTGAGTTACAGAAAAACCCATTGAAGGATTTTGAGCAGATTTGAGGTACAATCTGATTGCTCTTTTAAAGCACTCTGACTCTTCTATGGAGTAAATGTTGTTAGGGGGACAAGTCTAGAGGCAAGATTAGGTAGGAAACACTGCTGATGACTCAGGCTAGGGTGGGAGCCCATAAAGCAGAGAGCACAGATAGATTTCAGATACATTTTGAAGATAGATTTGATAGCACAGTTTTTTTGCTGATGAATTGGATGTGAGATATATGATAGGATAATCTGTGATGATTTAATTTTGGCCATTTACGGAGGTGAAAAACACTGAGAAAAGCATAAGAACAAAAGATCCGTCTTAGATGTAAACAGACATAGACTTAGACATAGATACACATATATGGCATAGATGTGGATACAGGCATAGGTAGATACAAGTGGAAATCTCAAGTCAGCAGTAAGATGATTGAGTCTACAAGTAGAGGAGCTCGAAGTTTGAAATTAAAATCTGCAAATGACCTAAACATGGATAAACTTACAGCCATAGAGTTTAAAGTTGAGTGAAATGAAGGCAGAGAAGATAAGGGTCCTAAGCAAGGTTTACAAGCCAGAGAAAAACCATCAAAGGAGACTGAGAAGTAGGGACCCACGGAATAGGTATAACAACCATGTGAAGAAGTAGTTTCAAGGAAAGAGTGATCAGTTGTTTCAAAAGCTGTTAATAGGTTGAATACAATGAGGACTGTGACTTTACCCTAGAATTAAGTACTGTTCAGGGTACTGTTCAGGGTATTGATATCCATGACAAATGTGATTTGAGGGAGTAATGGGGACAAAGCTGATAGAAATGGCAACCCACTCCAGTACTGTTACCTGGAAAATCCCATGGACAAAGGAGCCTGGTAGACTACAGTCCATAGGGTCACAGAGTCGGACACGAGCGACTTCTCTTTCTTTCTTGTGAATAATTAAAGAGCAAGTAGACACAGGAAATATAGATAATTCATTAAATAAGACTGGTGGGCTAAATAATTTTCAAATTACCTTTTCATCTCTAATTTCTATGATTTTTAAAATCATATCTATGTTATATACCTCATATTTACTTGGATTACCAGTTCAGTTTTGAGTTGAACCCAATATCCTGGGCATGGAATTATTTTGAATGCACTTTTCTTTTGAGAATTCAGAAAGCACTTTAGCTTTTTCAGAGCCTCGGGGCTACTTTTGGCTGTTTCAGTTATCACTGTATTGCAGAAGTGGTGAAGTGCCAAGTAATAGAATACTGGGTAACAAAGAGCTTCTTGCACGTATAGTCACTTTGTGTTTTGCTTCATTCTTCCAATCTGTTCTGCATATCCTGTCACTCAAGCATCAGTCTATCCTTCCATCCATTCGCCCTTTGTTTAGTCATCAAGCACTGGCAATACCAAGACCTCCCACAGAGTGTTCTCTCCCTCTATCTGGGGACACACAAATGGAATATCTCCTGACCCAGAGGAGGGTCTCTCAGTATAATTACACTGAGCAATCCTTGCAGATGAGCAGGTCCAGAGCTGTAAAAGGAAGGGGAAATAAAGAGAAGCAGAGGCATTATAGTCTGAAGAGTATTTTATTCATAATTTGAGAATAAACCATGAGTTATAAATGTTTTGCTAAAGCATCTCATCCAAAAATGATCATTTGGAGAAAGTTCAGTATGATGTACAGCCTGAGTCAGGAAAAGAGGCTTAGGATGAGGTCCTTATGAGGGGTACTAGATGTTTGATTTTATATTATGAAGGCTCACAGAACAGGGGCAGGTTGATTGTAAAAAGCAACATGCAGTGCTAGAATAAAACGTGATGGAAGTAACTAAGATCCTAAAGTACTACTTTTTTTGTTCTTTTATTTCTTCTTTTCCTATCCTTTTTTCCTTTTTGGGTCTGTCCTTTTTTCTCCCCCCTCTTATATAACACAAAGAAAAAATTGATACAAACCATGATGATGAAATTCAGAACAAAATATTTATTTTTTTATCACACAACTGAACTTTCATATAAATTAAACCATCCCATTTAATTTAACTTCATTTCTTAAGTTCTATATCTATTTTTTCCCAGAAGAAATTTATTTTCCCTAAGTAACATTCTTGATGCATTCTCAATGGGCAGGAAACTTTGTATTATATGATATTTTAAGTGTAACCTTCAGCACAGCAATGTGGATAAGCCCAATGAATATAAAATAGAGAAGAAATGAGAAAAACGTTCTACTTTTTTTTTTTTTTTGCTCTTTGCTATTTCAGAAGAACAAGGAAATGATGATTTAGATTTATGTGGAGGGTCACAGAATCAAAACCAACAAAGCCAGGCTGTCAGATGGAGAGGTACATGGCCACTAGAGGAATAAACCTTCCCTGCCATAGAAAGAAAATCCTGATACTCACACCTGCCTCTTGATCAGACACTTGAGACAGCTGGAGCAGTGGAGCAGATGTGCCCAGAGATAGCAAATAGATGTGCTTGATAGCAGGAGCATGGAGCAAGATAGCTTCAAGTTCTTGAAGAAAATAAGCTGCGGTGATCAATGGAACTGAGAAAGCTCATTACGTGGGAAGCTTCTTATAGGATGTGGCTCTTCCTAAGGGAATTCTCTGCCAAAGCAGAAAGGACTTTGACCCTGCCCAGGCACATTCTGAGTGTTGAAATCAATTTCTCATTTTGAAATAGGTTAAGATTTCACTCCTACCCTGAAAAATAAGTTTTCAGTAGTTATGAGACTGACACTAAATTCAGTTACAAGTAAACTTTATGTTTGGGGCCAGCTGGATATGTGATTTTACCTTTTCTCTACATTTTAGGAAGTCTAAATACAGATCAAGTATTTTTGATGAAATATTTAGTATTTAATTGAGATGGGATAAAGTGTAAAATACATACAAGATTTTAAGGTTTAATGTAATTTTTTATATTTTTAATTACAGCCACCAAAAAATTTAGAATTTTATATGTGTCTTGCATATTTCTAGTGGACTGTGTTGTTCAAGACCATCCCTACTGATGTTGAGTTACATTCCAATTTTGACTAATAATCTAAACTTGAAACTAAATTTCAGTTTGAGGTGATAATGATGATGTTGACTATTACAACAACAAAGACAGCATCTTTAACTACTTAGAAATTTAGAGACTATAAAGCTCCCTTACACAGGATATTATATTAAATTCTATAACCCACTGCAATGTGCTATAAAATTCACGGAAGCTCAGAGAAGCAATGTGGTTTACCCAAAGTTATTCTGCCCATTTTTTGGCAGGACTGAGATCAAAACCCACATGTTCTAATTCCAAAGAGCTTCTTTCATCTGCTTCATGGAAATTCCCTTTTATTTTGTAGTCTGTGATTTTCTTAAATTTAAATGTTAAGTATATTAAACGTAATTACATGTATGATGCCTATTGAACTCGATAGTTATATCAGGCAGAAGAGTAGCCAAGGGTTAAAATTCATAACTGACTCTTTGTTAGACCACTTTTTCTGATGAATTTTTTCCCACAAGACTACAACAATAAGGTTAGAATCCTGCCACTGGATCTTTCGTAACTCTCTGAAGTTGATCTTTCACTCAGGTACTGTTAGAGAACCTAGAAGGATAGAGACCTGAGACTTCCTTTTACCTTTCACATATATTACGTGTGTAGCCATCAGCATGTCTGCCTGCTAGTAGATGACCATCTGTTACAAAATTTAGTCTAAGGCATGTTTATGTAACTTGTTAATGTTCAGATTTTCTTAAGGAGTACAAGAGAGAAGAGTGTTTTAAACAGCCATTCCGCATCGTATCTAGAAATACTGCAGTGACTAGATTCTGCAGTAGTCATCTACTACATTAGTAGTAGCAACTGGTAAAAATGAAAAATGTGGAGAATTGCCATAAGTTAGGGGCAACATATGATCAAAGCAGATTCCTTTAACATGTTGAATATCTTCTATGTTTTGGGACATTTCATCATCTCATTTCATTTTAAGCATAAAATGGCCTCATGAGAAAGATATTACCATTTTGTAAGACCCAGAGTACATGTGGTTAGATGAATTCAATCCTAGGTACATGACTATGGCTTGTTATCTTTATTTTCCCTTCTGTCTAAAAAGTGGCAATTTTGGTTCAGTGCAGTAAGCACTAGACTGTGAATCAGAATCGAATACAAATTATAGGCATAATACTTAAATTACATATTACTCAGGATTCAAAAATATTCATAATACTCAAGATTTAAATCACAGACACAATATTCAATCCCTTCCCAACATCCGGTCCCATCACTTCATGGCAAATAGATGGAGAAACAATAGAAACAGTGACAGACTTTATTTTCTTGGGCCCCAAAATCACTGCAGCCATGAAATTACAAGACGCTTGCTCCTTGGAAGGAAAGCTATGACAAACCTAGATAGCACATTAAAAAGCAGAGGCATTACTTTGCTGACAAAGATCTATAGAGTCAAAGCTATGGTTTTTCCAGTAGTCATGTATGGAGGTGAGATGGTTTTAGTGGTTTTAGTCGCTAAGTCATGTCCAACTCTTGTGACCCCCACGGACTGTAGCCCGCCAGGTTCCTCTGTCCATGGGATTCTCCCAGCAAGAATACTGGCATGGGTTGCCATTTCTTTCTCCAGGGAATCTTCCTGACCCAGGGATCGAACCCTGGTCTCCTGCATTGCAGGCAGATTGTTTACAGACTAAACTACAAGGGAAGCCGTTTGACCGCAAAGAAAGCTGAGCACCAAAGAATTGATGTTTTTGAACTGTGGTGTTGGAGAAGCCTCTTGAGAGTCCCTTGTACAGCCAAGAGATCCAACCAGTCCATCTTAAAGGAAATCAGTCCTGAATACTCACTGGAAGGATTGATGCTAAAGCTGAATCTCCAATACTTTGACCACCTGATGTGAAGAACTGACTCATTAGAAAAGACCTTGATGCTGGGAAAGACTAAGGGCAGGAGAAGAAGGGGATTATAGAGGATGAGATGGTTGGATGGCATCATTGACTCAATGGACATGCGTTTGAACAAGCTCCATGAAATAGTAAAGGACAGGGAAGCTTGGCGTGCTGCAGTCTATTGGGTTGCAAAGAGTCGGACATGACTGAGTGACTGAACTGAACTGAACCCAACATCAAAATGACATTCATCTACCATTATAGTATTGTACAGAGCAGTTTCATCACCCTGAAAATCCTCTGTCATCTGTCTCCCTTTCCATCCCCCTTTCCTAATAATGTCATGTATTTGGGTAACACAATATGCCGTCTTTTCAGACTGACTTTTTTCACTTCAGTTCAGTTAAGTTCAGTAGCTCAGTCATGTTCGACTCTTTGCGACCCCATGAATTTCAGCACGCCAGGCCTCCCTGTCCATTACCAACACCCAGAGTTCACTCGAACTCATGTCCATTGAGTCAGTGATGCCATCCAGCCATCTCATCCTCTGCCTTCTCCTCCTGCCCTCAATCCCTCCCAGCATCAGAGTCTCTTCCAGTAACTCAACTCTTCGCATGAGGTGGCCAAAATACTGAAGTTTCAGCTTTAGCATCATTCCTTCCAAAGAATGCCCAGGACTGATCTCCTTCAGAATGGACTGGTTGGATCTCCTTGCAGTCCAAGGGACTCTCAAGAGTCTTCTCCAACACCACAGTTCAAAAGCATCAATTCTTCAGCACTCAGCTTTCTTCACAATCCAACTCTCACATCCATACATGGCTACTGGAAAAACCATAGCCTTAACTAGACGGACCTATGTTGGCAAAGTAATGTCTCTGCTTTTTTTTTTTTTTAATTTGAAGTCATTCCATTCTTTTTTTTTTTTTTTAACTTTACAATATTATATTGGTTTTGCCATACATCAACATGAATCCACCACGGGTGTACACGTGTATGCTATCTAGGTTGGTCATAACTTTTCTTCCAAGGAGTAAGCATCTTTTAATTTCATGGCTGCTGTCACCATCTGAAGTGATTTTGGAGCCCCAAAAAATAAAGTCTGACACTGTTTCCACTGTTTCCCCATCTATTTCCCATGAAGTGATGGGACCAGATGCCATAATCTTCATTTTCTGAATGTTGAGCTTTAAGCCAACTTTTTCACTCTCCTCTTTCACTTTCATCAAGAGGCTTTTTAACTCCTCTTTACTTTCTGCCATAAGGGTGGTGTCATCTGCATATCTGAGGTTATTGATATTTCTCCTGGCAATCTTGATTCCAGCTTGTGCTTCTTCCAGCCCAGCGTTTCTCATGATGTACTCTGCATATAAGCTAATAAGCAGGGTGACAATATACAGCCTTGACGTACTCCTTTTCCTATTTGGAACCAGTCTGTTGTTCCATGTCCAGTTCTAACTAATGTAATCCTTAAATAAACATAAAATATAATATTACTATAGCACTACTGATATCTAACCATACATATTTATTTACACAAAAATTTTTCTCTACTAAATCGTACTGACCCAGGGATTGAACCATAGTCTCCCGCACTGCAGGCAGACTCTTTAAGGTCTGAGCCACCAGGGAAGCCTGCTACCATGAAGGCTTTTTCACTTATCCCCAGTGTCTGGCACACAAGCAGATATTTAGTACATATTTTCTAAGAAATAGAATACATAATTATCTTGTCATTTGCTTAAAATATTTTAATAGATGCCCTTTGTCTACAAAATAAACCCTGAACTCATTTCAGGGGATATCAGTGGGATATCAGTTTCTTCCTCATAAGGTTCTTGCTTAGTCTAGACTCTTTGCTATCTATATATTTATTCATGATCACATTCTACTAAGGGCTTCCCTGGTGGCTCAGACAGTATAGAATTCACCTGCAGTACAGGAAGAACAGGTTTGATTCCTGGATCAGGAAGATTCTCTGAAGAAGGGAATGGCAACCCACCCCGGTATTCTTGCCTGGAGAATCCCATGAATAGAGGAGCCTAGTGGGCTACAGTCCATGGAGTTGCGTAGAGTCAGACATGACTGAGTGACTAGGCATGCATTCTACTAAAATATAAGAAGTTCTTCTATATAAGGGTGTTAGAGTTTCAGGCTTCAAGGCCATGGGTCACCCAGGTCCATAACTGAACTATTTCAGGGTCTGGTCAATCATGCCATCCTTGCACTAAGGGCTCCTGCAAAGAGTTCGTGGGAACTCTTTGTTACCTATGGATCTAAAGAGAGTGGGTGTGTTGAAATGTAGGCCAACCTTTAAAGAAAAATCTAAAATGTCTCCAGCCTATTTTATATATATATATATATATATATATATATATATATATATATATATATATATATATATATATATATACCCGGCCTTGCCAACTCTGTCTCTCTCCAGCTGAAGTTCTCAAATGCTTTCCTCCCCACCATTCTTACATATTCCTAGATGTTCAGGTCTTTTTCTGTGGAATCTTAGGATGCAGATAGCACCCACTTTTACCACTTTGTCTTGACTACCATCCCTTGACTGCCTGCTAGGAAGCAGTATATATAGGCTACTTCATCCCGCATGAAATGTGTAAGCGATAAGAAATAAGAAGCTGGGCTTTGCTTTCAAGAGAAAAGGCTGGGAGTGAACTTTCTACAAATTCCTTACACTTAGTGAGTTAACTTGACATTCCTTGCTTCACGTGGGCTGAAGCTGGCATGCAGCAATGCCAGCATTTCCTCTGCTGCTAGCATGTAATTAAATGCTTTGTGAAGTATTTGGGGACATTCGGTTATGTGAAAAACATCACAGAAATGAAGGTTGTCTTTGCCTTTGCCCTTTAATCTAAGCCATTATGTTTTTGACATTCACTCTGTTATTCTTTCTTCAGGTAACTATGGTCCCCCAAAATGCTGAGTTGGACATATGGATAGGAAGATTTTTGTTTTTCAAATTGGAAAATCCCTAATGAAGAATTTTGAAATATTAGCTGCAAAGGGCATACCTTTAGTCTTAATGCAGAATAGCAATTATTCCTGCTGCCTCTCAAGGCAGACCTATCTGATAAGTCAGTAAAAGACTACAATTACAGGTCAATCTAATTTCAACTTTACCTTTCCAAGCTCTCTGCCTGCCTCTCTGTCTCTCTGAGTCAATAGTGGCAAAGTCAGAGGCTATAGAAGAAGCTTTCTTGCTGTCATGTGAGGGGCTTTGAACTGCATTATGAAGTCAGTGGGCCCAGTGTCAGCATGCATGGAAAAGCTCCTAGTTGAGTCCAAAAAGCTTCTGAGTCACAGTATTCTCTGTTCCACAATCTCTATACTGTGTTAATACTTTTATCTCCAGAAGACAAGGAAGGTTCCTTAGCCTTCTCCATTTGCTTAATAACCTGAACTGCTCTGAAACTGTCCAGCCCTTACAAGCTGATTGTTTTCCTTTCTTTAGTGGTCCCTTGATTTTCTGTCCAAGATGGTGAGAGTCATTAAAGCATCCTGACAGCAGGATTGATATTAGGTGCCCACCACCCACACTGTTCAGAGGCCATGCTGTGCCTCGCAGGCCAGGTTGGACATTCCTCTTCCTCCTCTTCCCCTGAGCACAGCCTGGTGAGGTCTGCCCAAACCATGCTAGGGCTTGTATGCTGAGAGAGCCAGTCTCCCAGAGCCTGGCACTGTCTTTTTAAATTCTTCTCACTGTCCTTGTTGCCAAGGCATAAGGATGCAATACCACAAGGCCACTTCAGCTATGACAGATCTCGACTTGAAACAGCCATCTACTTTTTATCGTAGAAAAAGATATTTATTTTACTTGTCATTTTTATCTTTGATATTAAAAATGCTAGCTGAATGATCCTTAGATTTGAAGACCTGGGCACATTTGTCACTCTGTGTGTGTGTGTGTGTGTGTGTGTGTGCTCAGTAGTTGCTCAATCATGTCCAACTCCTCACAACTATGGACTGTAGCCCACCAGGCTCCTCTGTCCACAGGATCCTCCAGGCAAACATCCTGGGGTAGGTTGTCATTTCTTCCTCCAGAGTATCTTCCTGACCCAGGGATTGAACCCATGTCTCCTGTGTCTCCTGCATTGCTAGTGGATTCTTTACCACTGAATCATCAAGGAAGCATTTATCACTGTGCTTATTTTTTATCAAAGTATCCTCATTTTTAGTATCTTGTTTGTTTTATTGGGAAGAATATCGTTGATGGATGCACTCACACATACACACTTAAAGTATTTATTAACATAAAGAACATTGTTCTTCAGTTGCTAGGTCATGTCTGACTCTTTACAATTCCATGAAATGCAGCATGCCAGGTTTCCCTGTCCTTCACTATCTCCCAGAGTTTGCTCAAACTCATGTCCATTGAATCGGGAAGGCATCCAACCATCTCACCCTCTGTTGCCCTCTTCTCCTTTTGCATTAAATCTTTCCCAGCATCAGGGTCTTTTCCAATGAGTCAGCTGTCCATGGTATTGGAGCTTTAGCTTTATCATCAGTCTTTCCAAGAATATCCAGGGTTGATTTCCTTTAGGATTGACTGGCTTGATCTCCTTGCTGTCCAAGGGACTCTCAAGAGTCTTTTCCAGCACCAAAGTTCAAAAACATCAATAAACAACGTTAAATATATATATCATACATAGATATGAATCTACATTTTTAAAAAGATCATTGAGGCAGAGCAGAACACTAATGTTCAATCTTGAATATACAGCAATATTCTTTCATAAAAGCAGTTTTAAATATTTTCTTAGTTAAAGGACTACAATATCAAAGGCTTGACTATCTCTCAGGATATATGAAATACAAGGTACAGTGAACAATGTTCTAGTAATTCAAAGAAAAAGAAGCAAAGAGAGCAGCCTCTGATTTGCCACTGGAGGCACAGACAAAATTCATAACAATGTTTAATTATGCTTTTTGTATTAACATAGACTATGCAAAACAGTGATGATCTCAACACATAGATGATTCCATCTAGAAATCATGTTCTACTATTTTACTACCCAGGAGGTACAGTGACTGTCTGTTCATGTGAGAGGGTAAAAATGACTCTTCTATCTCTTCTATTGGACAGTAGTCCTATGTCTCCTACATCGTGAAAAGTCAGATGGGAAATTTTCAAAGGACATGTTAGGTTTTAGTTGTTATGTTAGACAGTACATTATGCATCATTTGACTTGGCAAAAAAATTGCATTATTCTATAAACACATCTGAATTATAGTTAAGGACAGATGTTGAAAAACCACTGTTTGATAACATGCTCTGTAGTAAAATGGCTATAGTTTCTTTAAACATTATACACATACGTACACATCTGTTGAAGTATAATTGGCTGTTTTTAGACTATAATGTTAGAAATGCAAACATTTAACTTCTTTGAATCTCACTTTCTATGCCTATACTAAGGGAATAACTATGCCCACTTCCTTGAATGGCTATTGTGAAGATCAAATGAAATAATGTACATGAAATATAAGAATCTAACAAACAACGATTTTTCAATAACGGTTACCTAATTCCCATTCTCTTAAACATGAATTTTGAGGTCATCTTGACAGTGGTCATCTCTACAAGCAGTGTTGTGCCCCCAAGAACAAGTCTGGTTTAAGTGGACATACCATGGTATTGATTTTATCATCTGGATTTATCCTCCAGCCTGAACTGGTTTTACAGTCTTGTGTGCTTTCAAATTAGCTGATATGCCCTGGTGGCTCAGATGGCAAAGAATCTACCTACAATGCAGAAGACTAGGTTTGATCCCTAGGTCAGGAAGAGAAGGGAATGGCTACCTGCTCCAGTATTCTTGCCTGGAGAGTTCCATGGACAGAGGAGCCTGATGGGCTACAGTCCATGGGGTCACAAAGAGTTGGACAGGACTGAGCAACTAACACTTTCACATTTTTGCAAGATCATACTACAACGATAATAATGACTCCCATTTATTGATAATTATGTTGGACTTTATCTCTACACCTAAAAATCTCCTTGAAAGATGGGAATTTACACCTCTCATTTTATAAATGAAAAATTTTAGGTACCAATGGATTAAGAGACATATCCAAAGCTGCACAAAAAGCAAGTGTCAAAGCTGGTAACTAAGAAGTCGTGCTGGCTCTCTGCTTCTGCATTTCCACTACACTGAATGTTGTCATCTCATCTGTCCCCCTCACCAGTCTATGAGACAGGATCTCTGTTATATTCATGTTATCATTACTTCATGACACAGTTCAAGGCATAGAGAAGATCTTAAATGATTTCATGAAGAAGGAAAAACTATTCAATCCAACTAATCATGCCATTCAATAAATACATCTAAAAGTTTATAAAATAAGGCTATTAGATTGTGGTTGTTGGAGAACTTACAGTCTTAAATAAAAAATATTATTGTAACTAAGGTTACCTAAAGTCAGTCTTTTTATACCCTAAGGAAATTGCAATTGCATATACTAAGGGACTGCATGTGTTTGATACAAAATACTGCAAGAGTAGGTATAAAGAGCTGAGAGAGATGAAGCATGCTTGGGTATGCACTTGGATTCTGCTTCAGATAGTTAGAGAAGTATTCATTGCAAGAAATGGGGTGATGATATTTGATTTGGATTTTGAAAGATGAGCAGAATTTCAATATGTGACAATAGAACAAATGGCATTTTGAGCAGAGGCATATATATCAGTAAAATAGAAAGAGTCACTTGTATGCATAAAGGCTGTACTTTGAGAGAATTTAGGCTGAAGCAAGGACCCCTTAAAAACCCAGAAGTGACAAGTTTGCATCCTTTGAACTCCCAGTAACCACAAAAGGGAGGATTTATATTATCTTCAAGAGTCAGAAACAGTAGTTGACTTTTACCAAAAAGTTTACCTTTAACTATTTCCCTGCAAGGCATGACAAGGAAAAGTCAGCTATTGTCCTTGACTCTAGAGAAACAGCTGAGTGTAAGTGAAATTGAATGAAAATATTTGAAAAGTAATAAAATTCTAAATAAAACAGTGAGCCAAATCTAGGACTTAGGATATTTGTCAATTGTTAGTTCTTTTGGATAGCAATCCAATAAATCAATTAATTAAGAAAAACAACTCAAGCTGACCTGTTTCCTTTCCTTTCCCATAGCACTTTACATCATCTGACATGTTATGCATCTACCTGTTTGCTTATTATTTGCCTTTCCACTAGAATGCAAGCTTTATGAGGGTGAGAGCATGTTTCTTTTCAGCATCTAGAACAGTGCCTTAGACTCAGAATGTAGAATTGAGTGTTTGCTGGTTGAATGAATGAAGGAAAGAATGAAACAAAATTAAGAAGAAGAAATAGTAAAAGATGAGCCCAAGGGTAAGGGAAGGAGCAAGATCAAAGAAACCCTTGAAGTGTTAATTGCAATCACTGAAAAAGTGGTAACCTGAAGCTCAAAGTAAGATTATCCTCTATAAATAGAATCTGAATGCAGAATATTAGAAGGTCAGCAGATGGGGCTCTAAGAAGTGAAAATTACATATCAATTCAGATTAAGAAATAAAGTGATGCGATGAATCAGAAAAAGCTGAGATAAGATTAATACAAAACCAGGAGATAAATTTTTTAATTTGTGGGTTAAACAAGTGAGGTGCAAAGAGTACAAGTAAAGCCAGCTCTTTTCAGAAGAGAAGAAAATGACTCCCAAAATAAAACAGGGAGCAAAACATTCATTTGTGGGAATAGAATCCACAGACCAGCATGTGGTCCTTAGAAGACAGGACTTATAAAGGGAAATATACAAACTCTGGTCTAAAGAGTGTTGAAGTTTGCATACTGTCTGTAGCCCTTACTGACTCTGTGACCTTGAGCAAGTCACCTAACCTCTCTGGGCCTCAGTTTCCATGTCTATATAATTTCTCTAATAATACCCTCAGAGGCAGATATAGAAGTATGGACTTCAAAAGCAGACTGCTTGGGTTTAAATCTTAGCTCTACAAATCACAATCTGTAAATCTTGAGTAAGACAATGTCCTTGCCTCTGTTTATCTAGAATATGTAAATAATTACCTCCCTGCTACAATATTCATAAAAATCATTTCTAAATGGTGAAAACCAAACTACCAAATTGTTTGAATGCAATACTGAATAATATTATTACAACCTCAGGATTAAAAAGAGTTTTTATTCAACAAGAAAAAAATAATTTTAAATTATAAACAATGATAAATTGGATTACATTAAAATTAATCACAAAATATACAGTAAAGATGATGAAAAGAAAAACCAAAAACTGGGAGAAGATATTAGCATCTTATAGGAAACAAAATACTGATATTCAGAATACAGTGGAGAAAAAAGCCTTCCAAATCAATAAGATAAAAAGTCAATGGAATAAGCCCAGAGAGAAGAAAGGGAGTTACTAACAACACAATCAAGATACTGGTCCATTGAGATAATGTAGGAAAGGAGGGAGATGCATGCTCTATTTCTTAAGCTGGGTAATGGATTGTTCAGTTCAGTTCAGTCGCTCAGTTTTGTCCGACTCTTTGCGACCCCATGAATCACAGCACGCCAGGCCTCCCTATCCATTACCAACCCCCTGAATTCACTCAGACTCATGTCCATCAAGTCAGTGATGCCATCAAGCCATCTCATCCTCTGTCGTCCCCTTCTCCTCCTGCCCCCAATCCCTCCCAGCATCAGAGTCTTTTCCAGTCAGTCAACTCTTTGCATGAGGTGGCCAAAGTATTGGAGTTTCAGCTTTAGCATCATTCCTTCCAAAGAAATCCTAGGGCTGATCTCCTTTAGAAAGGACTGGTTGGATCTCCTTGCAGTCCAAGGGACTCTCAAGAGTCTTCTTCAACACCACAGTTCAAAAGCATCAATTCTTCAGCACTCAGCTTTCTTCACAGTCCAACTCTCACATCCATACATGACCGCTGGAAAAACCACAGTCTTGACTAGACGGACTTTTGTTGGCAACGTAATGTCTCTGCTTTTCAATATGCTATCTAGGTTGGTCATAACTTTCCTTTCAAGGAGTAAGGGTCTTTTAATTTCATGGCTGCAGTCACCATCTGCAGTGATTTTGGAGCTCCCCAAAATAAAGTCTGACACTGTTTCCACCTTTTTCCTATTTCCCATGAAGTGATGGGACCAGATGCCATGATCTTTGTTTTCTGAATGTTGAGATTTAAGCCCTTATTTTTACCAATATTTACATTTTACACACTTTTTGTAAAGAACATGTATTCCCCAATATAGTTTTAAAAATAAAGATTGTAAGAAGCCTCTGCTTCATAAGGTTGCTATGAGGATAAACAAGTTGCTTCAAACAGCATCTGGAATTTGGAATTAATATGTTTATTATCATTATTATTATTTTCTTAAAATATTAGGAGCATTATAGGCATTTAATATAAGATTGTTATTATTTTGAAGCTATTGTCCCATGAAGGAATATGTGAATGGAGAGAAAGTGGTCTGCTTAGAGACTAGGATAGAAGAAAACCATTCAAGGGAAGGTCTGAATCTCTGCTTGTCAGAATTGTTCCTGAGCATGGAGATGGTTCATCACAATATGGTAGGTCTCTTGTACCAGCCTTAATTATAGCTTTGTTGTCATATCAGGTTCACATGAAAACACTGTAATTTCCCATACAGCTGTTTTCATTTTAGAAATAGAATGTGCTAATCAAACAGTATAAACATTCTGGTCTTTGGTTAGTTTTATCATGTTTTATTTATTAATAGAGGAACATTTTGTTTTATGTTTCAATTTCTTGTGAGTTCGGTCAGTGGAATTTTTAGCTTTCTCAGTTCTGAGAGCATCAATAAAGCAGTACTTCAACTAACCAAGCAGAAGACTGGTTCCTGGATTCTGATCCAGGCTCTATCATAAAGCCTGGACTGAGTAGCCCAGCATACCTGTCTCAGATCTCAGTCATTAACTACAAAAGATAGAAGAAAAAAGAGAAATATTTTGATAAGAGATGATGTTAAGGGTTCTTGACAATGATACTGAATGGTAAATAGATGTTATCTCTTGAGATCATTTAAATATATTGAAATGGCCACCTGGCGAACTGTTCTGAGTGAATTCTGAAGCATTATTCAGAGCACAAGAGACATTTACCATGGAGAAAGGGAAAGCATGCGACAGTAAGTCTGCCATGACTGATGGGAAAGCCCTGACCACCAAACCAAGAGGGGAGTGATATTTTTTGTGTTTATTTTATTTTATTTATTTTTTTACTTTTTTTTGTGTGTGTTTATTTTAGAAAGATAAAAAATGTCTAAACAGAAACTACAGCTATTATGAAGGGATGAGGATAAGACTTGGGATTATATGCTCCTTACAAATGCAAATGAGGAAAGTTTCCCAGGAAATATAGCACTTGCTCTGTGTACAACTTAAAGTATGGAATGTGGAGTAAATTCATTTACTCTTGGTGTCCAGGTTTGGAAATAAACAAAAACAATCAGAGAAACTACACATTAAAGTATTATTTGTAGGTGAATACTATTAGAGACTCTGGATTTGAGTATCTGTGCTCATACAGGTGGTCAGTATTATCAAAAGTGTGAAGTGATCACCAAGAAAATTGATAGAGTTTGTATAAATAGAGATTGTAATAAAGTGACAGACATTGTGTTTTCTGACCATAATATGACAGTACTTAAAATTGATTTCTCAAAAGCTAGAAAATTTGACAGAGATAAATAGAAGTCAAATTCCCATTAGGGCAAATGAACTGTTTTTAATGACAAGCAAGTTGATAAATGGAAGAGAAGTCTCTGTGTCTTCTCAAAATATCCAAGGGTGGTTGCTAAAGAAATATTTATTCTGACACTTGTTAGAATGGAAAGACAGAGTTTATTCAAAACTATCTTGATAGGTGTAGGAACTACGGCAATGGATTTTTGCAATATTAGGGGAATTGGGCTCAATTCTAAAGACATAAAGGAAAAAGAGAAATTTATAGCCAAAGATCAGGGTAGGGGTCTGTGGATAGAAAACTACTAAGTATAAACACCGGGGGAAGGGGAATCCTTACTAAACTGATTACACAGGATTTTTACTAAACCAGGTTCTTGAAAACATGTTAAAGATGGGGCTGAGTCAGGCTCAGAGGAGCCTATCAGAGTTTGGTTCAGGAGAGAGTCATTGTCAGTGATATTAATTGGTAATAAATGATATAAAGAAAGTTTTTAGGAGAAGGAATAAAGGCCTAAACTCTAAGTTTATATGTAGAAGTGATGGGGGTCTTTTTATAGAATTTTAAATATGAAGAAGTTGGAACAATAGGCATACACACCACCAAAAGTAAATGAGGCATGTATAAAAACTCCAGATGATGAGGAGAGAAGATAAGTAGATGATTGATAGATGATAGATAGATTGATAGATAGTAGCACTACAAGGATGGAACTCCACCCCGCTCAAAATTTGTTTGGGTTGTCAAGACCAATGACCACATACACACACCAAGAGAGTATGAGAAGATTTGTTGCTTATATAGCTTTTTGGAAGAACAGGGTAGGCTTCCTGAGCTGATTCAAAAATGACTTGACAATGTAAGAAAGGAAATTGACTTAGTGTTTTCATCGTGGTTGGAGGAGGCTTGGGACAATAGATCTCATGTTGTCAGGATATTGTGTGTTTTGAATCTTGTGCCTGCACCAAAGGAAGGTGCAGCTAAGCCTTCTAATCAGTTTGCCCAGATGGAGGGTAAAGGGTGATGGACTTTAGTTGTGGGCTGTGAAAAGGATATTTTTTGACCATAGTAGGAAAGTATTGGAGAATTTTGTGCTAAGGAGTTATAGGATAGGATTTACATGTTTAGAAGATGGATTCCTTTGCTGGTACAGTAAGAATGGAAGTATATCCCAAGGACAAAAGCAGGGACATTAGTTGAAAGGATTAAGCAGTGACTCAGGCCATTTTACTTGGTAAACAGTGATGAAGTTGGTAGGAAGGGATATATTGTGAGACTGCAACTAGGACTTGGTGAAGATTGTATTTAAAGGATGAGAAAAAGAAAGGAGCATAGGACATCTCTGAAGTATAAACCCTGGTCAGTTGGATGAACAGTGGTTCCATTTAATGAAATGGGGAAGAGAGCTATGGGAGGCAGCCTGTGTTTGGACCTGCTAGATTTCAGATGTCAGTGATAAATCCAAGTAGAGGTGTCAACCAGACATTTGGTTGTTCTAGAGACTATACACTAAAAGATTCACATATTTTAGAGTTATTTTTGAGTGAAGACCAATCAAAAACTAAGAACAATTTGCCAACACAAGTAAAAACTCCCAGACTTCAGTGTAATTTGTTTCACGCACATTAATCAACAGACATCATGAATTTGTTTAAAAGAATAACAGCCTTAGGGTGAAGTTACAATCTCTGCCCAGTTTCACCAGCCAAGAAGTGGGGGTAAACACTTTGTGATGCTAACCAATCTGATTCCCTAAAGCTCTAAAAGCTGAGTTTTCTAAAACATCTGAGAATGGCTTCCAGCCAAACTTTGGCTGCACTTTTAATGGCATATGGGCTGAAGATGTAATGAATGGCACAATCAAGTAAGAGATGTCAATAGTAGCAGAGGGGAGAGAGAGAGAGATTTTGTAAAGTGGAGACACAAGCCTTACTTATCATTGACTACCTGATTTTTGAATAGGATTTTGTTTAGAGTCTGGGGAAAAATGAGAACCATAAACAATGTAAAAACATGTTAAGTGTTCAATAAAGGAGTGGTCTGGAAAGAATTTAGATTTTGTGTTGATGAGACAAATTAGAATTTATCTGTTTATGATTATATTATGCTCCTCAAGGAGTAGATAGACTATGAAAGACTGTGTGAGAACATTGTGTTAAAGTGACCACATCTTCAAAGCTCTTGGATATTTGGAACAAGAAGTTAACTAAAAAAGAACATCGTGATCATGTTGCCCTTGAAAACCTGGCTTGTAAACTCTCATAGGAAAAGTTGTCTCCCTGTTTGCTCTCCTATGTGCATGCCACCCTCACATGCTTCTAGAACTGTCTTCCTGGAGAAAAAGTATTTTATTTTCTCCCATTTCTCAAAGTCTTTGTCAAAATCCTCTATTATCTGATTTTTCACACCAAGTGTTCCATCACTATGTCTTATATGAATTTTTCTCTGTTCTCTTGTGTTCTGCCTTAACCTTTGGGAAACACTTTCCTACAAAATTCTTCACATCCTTCAGACCCAGGTTAATTGTCTTCTCCTCTGAGAACCTTTCCTTGATTATCTAAACAAAGTGAGTCTTTGCTTCCTATGTTTCTATTAAATAACCCAGACTTCATGAGCAAGTACTACAGTTATTATATATAAAACTGCATATAACCTATGATTATACTACAGTTGTTAATGTCTAATTTCCCAATTAGACTGTGAACACCCTGGGACTAGACACTATGTTTCATTCCATATGTTGGCATTTCCATAACCCTTAGCAGACTGCCATGGTTACTGTGTTCATAAGTAACTTGAATTATGTCTAGTATAGTACTCAATTAGTTTTAATTCTTGATATTAAAATTAGTAATTTAAACACAATGAAAAAGTAGGGACTGAGTTTTTGTTTTTGTTTTTGTTTTTGTTTTTTTCCAGATTCCATATTTTTCTAATATCTGCCTGTGGATTAAAATGAAATTCAGAAATTTGGAGTAAGGCCTGGTCATAAGTCTTTCCCACTTACATGGCATATACAAAGAATGACCAGAACATAGGAACCAAGGCATGAGTATGGAAAATTTTTAAGAAACTTCTATTTTTTTTCTGGATTCCATGGTCAGGTTGCAATATCTGAAAATTTTACATTTGACTACAAAGGCAATTTCCACAGTGCAGTGCACCAGATAACCTAACTAATGAGCATTTATAAAGCTCTTGATGTCTCTGTGGAAAGATGATGTGGAAAAAAACATGATTTTTCTTTATGGTTTCACTTAATTTCATTTCATTTATAGTTATTTGTTCCAAAGCTAAAAGGCTTTATCATTATTCTTACTCTCTGTGTTTAGCTTTATTAAAACAAACTGTTCTCCAGGAGGAAATTGTTTTAATGCAATTTTAGAATTCCATGTCACACAGAAATATAACAGAAGATATCCGGTAAAATATAATCCTTCATTTTTCAAAAAATAAAGTATCTATCCTTTCATTTTTATTGGCACTTCTGAAATGACTAGCCATCTTGGAACATTTTGAACTTGCTGGAATTTAAAATGTTCATCAAGAAACCAGGTGGTAAATGGTCTTTTAAAGATAGACTTAGCAATTCCTCATTTTGTTTCTGTACATCATTAATACTATAAGTTACTGGCTACAGATTTGCCCTTCATCATGCCTCATTGTGAAGGCAGCTTAGCTCTTGAAAAAAAAAAAGTCTAAGAAGAAAAGGAAAAAGTTAGTTACAGAAGTATTAATCATGATGTGCAATCTCTAGTTATTACTAGGCTGTTATGGGGCACTTTGATTGTTATGGACTGATCTGTCTTCCCTTTAAATAATTATATTGAGGTCCTGACCTCCAGTATCTCAGTGTATGACTGTGTTTGGAAATAGGGCCTTTAAAGAGATGATTAATTAAAGTGAGATCATTAAATGGGTCCTAATCCAATCTGACTGATATTCTTATAAGCAGAGAGAATTTGGACACACAAAGAGCCACCAATGCTATAAGTACATAAAGGAAAGTCCAATGAGAAGGGGGTCATCTGCAAAACCAAAAGAACAAGAGCAAGAGTGCTTAGAAAAAAAGCCAAAGCTACCTTTTAATCTCGGACTTCTAACTCCAGAACTGTGAGATAATACATTTCTGTTGCTTGAATCACCCACTCTGTGATATTTTGTTACAGCATCATCACCTAATGCATTTATTCTCTACCAACATGGAGGACCGTCGATCAGAATAATACTCCTACTTCAGTCACTCCTCTCAACTGACTGGTGATTGGGGCAATAAGAAACTGGGAAAGCTTGGCTTGACTCTACTCTCCCCAATTCTTTCTTTTTGGATCTGCCTGCCTCCACAGAGCATGTACTCCAGTCTGATGCTGGCCAGAGCATCTACTGGACCTCAGCATCTCAGCTGTTCTGGCCTTTGTCTTTGGAAGCTTTCTGCCTACTGTGATCATCATTCTATTCTCATTCATGCTACAAGTTTTATAGTAGTAATCTTGGCCCCTAAAACTCTTTCTCAGTGCTTCCAATGCCTAGGTATTTACATTTGTCTAATTCTGGGATGAAACTTTAAAAAATTCCACTGTTACCCCAAACTTAAGCCATATTCTCAACAGCTAATTATTTATGTCATTAATCAAGCTTACCTTTTGTCTCCATTTGATACCATTTTGTTTTTACACTTTGCTTTCATGTCAGATGGCTTGGAAAGGGAAATAATTAATTTACATGTTTAAAACTCAACATTCAAGAAATTAAATATCAAGTTAAAATAATCATAGATTCTGCATCTGTTCATGATAAATAATTTATTACAGACAAATTGATTCAGGTCTATAAGCTAGATGAGCCAGCAATGCGACTGCTGCTAGACACATTTTGACTCTTTTCAACTACAGCTGAAGAGTTGATTGGTTTTGTTTAACCTGTCACCTAACAATCAAATTTCCAGTTTGTACATGGTCTCATTATTTTCATTTCTTACCTGTTTTCTGAGTTTTGGAGATTTTATTAACTGTAATCCACTTTTTCATGAAAATGAACAGCAAGCTCATGAAAAAGAAAGAGATCTAACTTCTGCTAGGATGTTTGGTTATAATTAAAAAGGAAATATTGGCTTGGCAGTCTCATCAGATTATTCAAACTATAAAATTAATATAATAATGACAGAATTAAAATTCACTGAGTGTTATATGTTAGTATATATATATTATAGTAGAAATCTGCTAAGTACTGCATATGCATTATCTCAATCTTTAAAAAAAACCACATGATGAAAGAGGTACAGTGTTTAGATACCTTGCCCAAAATGTTATCCAGTGGGAAAACAGTGGAGCTGAGAATTGAACTTGGGCTTTCTGACGTACTCATCAAATACAAATCTGATGTATTCATCACAAAAAAACTTGCTGCTTGCCCTAGGAATAGGCATTAAATACCACTCAGAACCTTTCAACAGAAAAGACACAGAACCAATTTGGGAGGTCAACTGGAGAAGGAGACTAATTGATGCACCAGTGACTTAATTCACATAAAAATAATTGGAAGAGTTCAAAACATAATTCAAAAATAATGTCTCTCATTTTTTCCCAATAAGTCCACCAAAATTTTCTTCTTTTGTGAAATAAAAGAAAATTGTAATTTAGTCATTGCTATAATTGCTTTAAACAAATTGGTCACAGTCACATAGCCCTTGAGAGAAAAACAAAAAGTCCAACTGATTTTGCCAGCAACATAAGCTTTTAGTGTTATAAGATTCTAAAGTAAACTGTCCTCAAAAATGAATACATATATATATATATATATATATATATATACACACACATACACATACTTAGCCAAACTAAACTTACACATGAGGGCTAACCTAAAAGTTACCTAGCACAAGTAAATGATCAAAGGGCCTGTTTCTATTAAACTTTTTTATAGAACAAAAAATCCCATTTGGTTCTTCTTTATTATAAATAAACTTCCTAAATATTAGCAGATTTCTTTAATTGCCATTGCAATCATATTCTTCTTTATTAAAATCTAAATCTGGATCATGGGAAAATAACAGTGTAAGTAGAGTGAATCTTGCTTCATACGCTAGATGAGCTAAGTATAGTTCCACAAAATGCGTGTTCTCTGAAGAGTTGATCACTCACAAAAAATGACCTCAAATGTGATATGAAGATCCCCAAACCACATGCAGAGAATTTAATGAATATTAATGTTATTCTAAAAGAGATGCTAGACTTGTTAGTGGTGAGCAAGAATGCTTAGATCATGCTAATGTTAAAGCCTAACAGATTCCCTAAATGCCTTTCATGTTGGTGCCAGATTCCTGTTTCCATGGCAACCTGCAGTGAGTTAAGAGTACTGTTAAACTGTACTGCAATTTTGCTTAGTCTCTCTGAAAGAAAAATGTCAGAAGAAACCATTTCTCTATCCATGATTGTAATCAGAGATCCTCCACCTCCACCCACTAGCTTCTGTTGTTGCTCCTGAAGAACAAATTAAAGGTAGTAAATCAGAAATCTGTTTAATGATCTACTGTGTTCATTAGCATGAAGTGCAGACCCTCTATTGGATCCAAGAATCATGTTTGTAGCACGTTAACGTTGGAAAATCTGTAGAAAGGGATCAAAACAGATAATGGTGCCAAATAATGAGCAGGAAGAATAATGAGGAAAGCATCTATGCCCTGATTCCTGGAGGCTGCTTTTAAATAGGCTAAAACAACTTCCTCTAGGATAGTGCCTTACTGTCCTGTTTTTGAAGCTCTGCTATTCTTTGCATTTTGAAAAGGATGAAAATATAATGAATATTTCTGTTGTTCTGTAAGGAATCTAAATCAAAGCTCTGACAAGGGATATCCACCCACATGTTTGCTTCAGCTTTCCTATTTCATTCATTATCCTGCTCAAAGCTCAAGACCAAAAGATTCACCCAGAATGACAGAAGCCCCATGTTCATTGGCAATTATCCCCGAACACTCAAGGGGCAAAATGCAACTGAAAATCAAAGATCTTGATCCATGGCATCTTTTATATGAAATGGAATGATAGGAATGCAGAAGCAGTTTTTAAAGCCACGTTTGTTTTGTTCTGTCGCAGAACGCTGTAGCTAACACTTATTGCATACCTACTCTGCAATATGCTTTATATACATCACATTATTGATTGTCATACAACTGAAAAAGATAGAAATTGTTAAAACTATCTCCAGCTTTACAAATGAAAAAAAATTATCTATGTGAAATGCCTAAACTCATCAATAACCTAGAAAAAATTTTAAAGTAATCAGAGATAGACTTTGTCCCTCTAGGTGTTCTTCTGTTGTTAAAAAATGGTAATACTGATGAAATAATAGTAATAATTATATTTATCAATCTAAATATAGATGGATAGGCCAGTATATATAAAAATACAAGTATCTTCAGGTTCATGCCAGCAATTCAACTGCGTGAAGCAGTCTGGTTGAGCAGAGAGACAATAGAGACTGGTGAGGTCTGCGGCTGGTTGGATTTCAAGTGTCCATTCAAAGAAGGCAGCTGCTCAGCTCCCACTGATGTTTGTCATGCCAAAACATAGGCTTAGCGTGGCCAGATTTTCTGAGTTTTCAAAACAACCCAATTTTCATGTGAAATCTATGCATTCTTAAATGTGAACACAAAAAGAAGTATGAGAACCAAGAAAAAGATCTGCCCCAGACTTATTTATTGTTTTCTCCCTGTTAAATATGTTCACTGCCATGTATGAAATAGATAGCTATTGGGAAGCTGCTGTATAACATAGGGAGCTCAGCTCTGTGCTCTGTGATGGCCTAGAGGTAGAGGAGTGGTATAGGGGAAGGGGAGGGAGGGTCCAGATATATATACTTGTAGCTGATTTACGATTGTTGTACAGCAGAAACTAACACAGCATTGTAATTATCCTTCAATTGTGACAAATATAAAAAAAGAAATTAATCAAGCATCTCCAAAAATGAAAGTAATTTCAAGAGGAACCTCTTCCCCACTCCCACCCCCAAATACTAAGGACAGAATTTAACAAGGAAGCAAGAATGCTAAAATTTTAGTTATTGGAGAGTCCTTCTGATAAATAAAGTACAAAGAATGAAAGTACTGCCCAGCTGTGAGTTTTATTCTAGTTGCTGAACTTCTCATAGAAACTTACTATTTCCCCCTTTTTTCAATGTTGTATTTTTTATACCAAACAATTCTATTTACTCCTTAATTAAATGAAATAACATTTTTCCAAAAAAGTTTTTCTATAATTTTCTTCTGTGATGGTACAAGTGGCAAGTTTAATTTCCTTCAACTGAATGACAGCAATAAACACACAGCAGAGATGAGTAATTTAGATTTTCAAAGCTCCTGCTACTGAAGTTATCCCAGGTGTCAAGGATAGGGAAATCTTTAAGACATGCACCTCTCACAGCAGCAGCCCCTTTCAGACAGCAAACAAGAATAAGCTGAAGCTTACACTGGAAAATGTTTACTATTGATATTCTTCATACATTTACTTTTGATGACAGAAGGTCAAATTACATTACTATTTCTATATACAGAGAAAAATAGAATATAGTCTTTGGTTTCAGCTTAACTGACTCATTAAATAAATAATAAAAATTTCTCTCAAGGGAGAACATGGATATACATGTTCAAAACATGTATTAGAGACTTTCTAAGGCAATGTTAATGTTACATTACATATCAATAAGTCATTTTGTTGAAATAGTGATGTTAGATCATTTCCTCACAATTTTATTAATACTGCAGTCATTAGTTGACCAAATAAACTATCTGAAGTTACACAAAAGTGAGCATGATCATAAAAATAAATTTGAGTGCTCACAGTGGTCCAACAACACAAGTAATAATATATAAATATGACCCCCACAATAATTCAGGGATTTTTTTTTTTAACTTTACAAATCTGTGAGAGACAGTAAAGCAACCAAGCTCAGCCAGCATTCTGGCATTAATAGCAGCTGTCAGACCTAACTGAATTTTTCAAATGCAAGTAAATATGGATGGAAGTAAAAATTGTTTTTCAGGGAATCTGAATTTGAAAGTCATGGAAGGGAATCAATCAGAAAAAATACCTGAATCTACATGTCCCTTCATTTGCTTACTATATTTCCTATTATTTACTGCTATATCATAATGATATGATGATAACGACATTAAGCACTGATATGTTTAGGTCTTATTAAGTACCAGGTATGGTGCTGTTTATACTAATATATATATTTTCTCAGTTAATGCATACAACGACCCTGAGAGACAGGGATTGCCATCTGAATGTCGCAAAGTAGGAGACATTCTCCGAAGAGCGTAAGTAACTCACTTAAAGGCTTAGCTAGTAGGGACCAGAGCAAAGATATGAAGCCTCCCTTTTTCATGACAATGCCCTCATCACTCCAAAGTTATAATCCTACTGTTACACTTCAAAGGCAGAATTGGGCATCCAGGACATGGGTGGATTTCTCTGGATGACAAAATGCAGGATTCCAGAAAGTGGAACAGGTTGAGTAAGCCATTTCATTTTTTGGGGTACTGTCTCCTCATCTATGAAACAGGAATGATGCCATTGCATTGCCAACTCCATGAACTTATTATGAAGATCAAAGGGGAAATTTATATGAGAGCAATGTGAGTGGTAGAGATTAATAGCTAAGTCAATTGAGAATAGGAAGATATGAGAAAAGCTTTCTGCCTCCCAATATTTGCTTAAAAGTAGGACATAAATTTGCAAAGTTATCCCCCTCCTTCCCTCTGCATAAGAAAAGACAAAAGTTAATCATTGGAGGGACTTCTCTGGTAGTCCAGTGATTAAGAATATGCCTTCCAATGCAGGGGACCCGGGTTAGATCCCTGGTCAGAGAACTAAGATCCAACATGCCACAAGGAAACTAAGCTGGTGTGCCACAACCACAGAGCCCATGCCACAACGAAGAACCCAGCACAGCAAAAAAGAAAAAGAAAAGTCAGTTATTGGAGACAATTCTAAACCCTTAGCAACACAGAGAAGACACTAAAGGAACCAGCGTAATAAACCTTGCTCAAACTGGTTCTTATCGACCATTCGTTTTTCCATATGTTTACCTTTCTGCATACGCTGCTCCTGGAAGCTACAAGCCCTTTGCTTTTGTCGTCACTTCTCTAAAATTTATTACTATTTTGTTAAGATGCTATAGATGAACTCCACTATGAGCACAGAGGACTTATTCTTCCCTGAAGATCCAATTCCTCACGCCCTTACATGTGATGTTCACTTTCTTTCAAATGTATTACCTGTCTGTTGAATGCTGGGTTTACATCTCTTAAACCATAAAATTGAGCTTCCCTGGTGGCTCCAATGGTAAAGAATCTACCTGTAATATAGGAGACCCAAGTTTGATCCTTAGGTCAGGAAGATCACCTGGAGAAGGAAATGACAACCCACTCCAGTATTCTTGCCTGGAGAATTCCATGGACAGAAGAGCCTGGTTGGCTACAGTACATAGTGTCTCAAAGAGTCTGACATGACTGAAGCAACTTAGCATGCATCCACCATGAAATTAACATCTTCTTTCTTCAGGTAATCATAACATATTCTCTCCCAAATTTCTTAGTTTAAAGCAAAATTGATTTCAATTTTTTCGGTTTTATTTTAAAATGAAAGTGACTTAAGCTTAGAAGAAGAAGAAAAAAAGATGCTATACAAACTCAAGTTCTACCCACCCCTGTGAGTTACTCATCTCTGACTACCCTCCTGTGTCTCTCCATGCTGTGCACGACAGTACACTTAATTGTTTTCCTCTTTGTCATCTGTCTTTTATTAGTCTGATTTATAGGACCCCAGCCAAAGAACCTCACATAGATAGAAAGGAAAAATAGTTCCTTCCTCTCCTAAACTGAGATCCACTTAGAAAAGTTTTGACTGAAAATATCCCAGAATAATGGCCTGAGTTTGGTCCCATCGTTTTCATTTTTTTCCTAGTCTCACTTCTCCAAACTGCAGCCCACAGGGACAGCCTAACACAAGAATTACACCATCCATTCATCCCAGAATTCCAGATTCTTCCATATACCCAGATCCTTTATACAGTTTCCTATCCCAAATGCCATAATGTCTCTTCATCAAACAATAAATAAACCACTGCTCACTTTTCATGATCAAGCCTGATAGTCACTGGTTGACAAAGATTTCCAGAACTCCCAGACATGGTGGTGATCCTCTGCATGCCTCATGTCACTTACCACATCCTGTGTATAGCAGGGTGTCCTATTTGAATCCAAACTAAATCAGGGTGTGCACGTTATTAGCAGGCTGGTGGCCACAATTTGCATGAATATTTTGCATGAAACTTTTTATGTATTTTGGCTAAAGAACAAGAGAAAGGTTTGTTTTGTTTATACATTATCTGCTTGTTTCAAGCTCTTAAGAGAGAAACAAAAATGAAAAACAATGAAACATATGTTCCTGCTTAATCCTTTGTCTATGTTGTTGTTTTTTTTTTAATGGCAAAACCAATACAGTATTGTAAAGTAAAAAAAAAAAATTAAAAAAAAAAAAGATTCACAACTGGGGATACTGCTTTTCTGAGAGTCTCTGAGACCTTGAGTACCACTGGGCTACACTAAAGAATGCCCTACCAACCAAACCCTACTAAGTAACTCATAATCAGATCATGGGCAATTTTTCCACACTGCTGTGGTCCAAAGGAGAGGTGTGGTTTAGTGCCACCATCAGTAGTGGCCCTAGTGAAGTTCCCATTAGCAATTTAATGAAAACAAGACAGTTTTCCTTCTCTCCTCCTGTGGCTCTCCTAATCAGTATGTCTACTATAAAGTTCCTGTAGCTAATGGTTCAGTTCCTTTACCAAAAGAAGCATCCATGGTTATTTCTAGAAATCATTGGGGATAATTTGCAAGAGGTGAGATGGTCCCAAATGAGTAGTTAGGGAAAAGAGCAAGAGAATCTTTAAAGCACTGAGTTACAATTTTCTAGAGCATCTCAGATGGTAAAGAATCTGCGGTCCCTGGGTTGGGAAGATCCCTGGAGAAGGGACTGGCTACCCACTGCAGTATTCTTGCCTGGAGAATCCCGTGGACAGAGGATGCTGGTGGGCTACAGTCCATGCATTTGCAAAGAGTTGGACACAACTAAGCGATTAACACTTTCACTTTCACAGAGCATTAAAGGCCTAGCCTACAATTAGAAAGCTTAAACTGCCAATGTAATTACCATTCTAATTGTCTCCTCACATGCCTATATATTCCCATAGGCTGTGCAAGTCTTGTGATCATGAACAATGTCTTGATAACCACATTTAGTGCACCTCAGTCAGCAGGCACTCCATGCATGAGTTTTGAATACAGAGCAAAATTTGGATATAGATTCAATGAATTGGATATAGATTCAATCAAAGCGCAGAACTGATTGTTGCTTTGAGCAGGTAGTTTTCACAACCATACCTTCTTTTTTGTATGTAAAATAAACTCTTGCAAAGTTGCTTAGAATCATGGAACAGGAAAGGGAAACTTTAGAAAACATCACTATGAACAAAGCTAGTGGAGGTGATGGAATTCCAGTGGAGCTATTTCAAATCCTGAAAGATGATGCTGTGAAAGTTCTGCACTCAATATGCCAGCAAATTTGGAAAACTCAGCAGTGGCCACGGGACTGGAAAAGGTCAGTTTTCATTCCAATCCCAAAGAAAGGCAATGCCAAAGAATGCTCAAACTACCGAACAATTGCACTCATCTCCCATGCTAGTAAAGTAATGCTCAAAATTCTCCAAGCCAGGCTTCAGCAATACATGAACCGTGAACTTGCAGATGTTCAAGCCTGTTTTAGGAAAGGCAGAAGAACCAGAGATCAAATTGCCAACATCCGCTGGATCATGGAAAAAGCAAGAGACTTCCAGAAAAACATCTATTTCTGCTTTGTTGACTATGCCAAAGCCTTTGACTGTGTGGATCACAATAAACTGTGGAAAATTCTGAAAGAGATGGGAATACCAGACCATCTGACCTGCTTCTTGATAAACCTATATGCAGGTCAGGAAGGAACAGTTAGAACTGGACATGGAACAACAGACTGGTTCCAAATAGGAAAAGGAGTATGTCAAGTCTATATATTGTCATCCGGCTTATTTAACTTATATGCAGAGTACATCATGAGAAATGCTGGGCTGGAAGAAGCACAGATTGGAATCAAGATTGCCAGGAGAAATATCAATCACCTCAGATATGCAGATGACACCACCCTTATGGCAGAAAGTGAAGAGGAACTAAAAAGCCTCTTGAAAGTGAAAGAGGAGAGTGAAAAATTTGACTTAAAGCTCAACGTTCAGAAAAAGAAGATCATGGCATCTAGTCCTATCACTTCATGAGAAATAGATGGGGAGACAGTGGAAACAGTGTCAGACTTTATTTTGGGGGGCTCCAAAATCACTGCAGATGATGACTGCAGCCATGAAATTAAAAGACACTCAGTCCTTGGAAGGAAAGTTATGACCAACCTAGATAGCATATTGAAAAGCAGACATTACTTTGCCAGCAAAGTTCCGTCTAGTCAAGGCTATGGTTTTTCCAGTGGTCATTTATGGATGTGAGAGTTGGACTGTGAAGAAAGCTGAGTGCTTAAGAATTGATGCTTTTGAACTGTGGTGTTGGAGAAGACTCTTGAGAGTCCCTTGGACTGCAAGGAGATCCAACCAGTCCATTCTGAAGGAGATCAGCCCTGGGGTTTCTTTGGAAGGAATGATGCTAAAGCTGAAACTCCAATACTTTGGTCACCTCATACGAAGAGTTGACTCATTGGAAGACTCTGATGCTGGGAGGGATTGAGGGCAGGAGGAGAAGGGGACGACAGAGGATGAGATGGCTGGATGGCATCACCGACTTGATGGACATGAGTCTGAGTGAACTCGTGGAGTTGATGATGGACAGGGAGGCCTAGCGTGCTGCAATTTATGGGGCGCAAAGAGTCAGACATGACTGAGCAACTGAACTGAACTGAAATTTTTTACCAAAGCCAAGCAATGTAAGCATGTCTCCATTCATATTCTGTAGACCATGCAAGGGCTCTCCACTGTTTTCCCAGAAAACGAGTAGTATAGTGATTTGAAGTACAGCTTTAAGAGTCAAATTGCCTGGATTATATTTTTGATCTATCTCTCTTGAGCTGTGTAATCTTGGCTAATAACTTGTGTTCATGTGTCTCAATTGTCACTTATATAATAGAAAAAATAATAAGACCTATCTTGTAGAACTGTAGTAAGTATTAAATTGTTGTTGTGTAGTTACTAACTTGTGTCTGATTCTTTTGTGACCCCCATGGATTGTAGCCTGCAAGGCTCTGCTATGAATACTGGGGTGGGTTGCCATTTCCTTTTCCAAGGGATCTTCCAGACCCAGGGATCAAACTCACATTTCCTGTGTTGACAGGCAGAGTCTTTACTACTGACCTGGGAAGCCCTAGTTAGTACTAAATAGTTATGATTAATGTTTTGATGACAGTTCTTTGCACATGGTCAACATTCATCAAATGTTAGCCAGAACTGATATTACTTTGCTGAACTCTGTTTCACATAGTATGATCTTGGCTTGTCTGAAAAGCTAGAAGTTCTGGCCCCATACTGAGGCTTCGGTTTCCTGTACCTCAGTTTCATTTTTATAATATTGATACTAGGACTGGATGGACATACTGAACATAAGCAATGATGTGTTACATTTTTGGAGTAGGGAGGTGTTTCCAACTACCTACCACGTATTGCAGCTACATTCCTGGACTTGTTAAAAAAGATGTCAGTGCTTTTTCAAACTTTGTCCTGGCCTTCTCTTTTCCATTTTAACACTGTTCCTACTGCTCATGGTTATTAACCTCCTATAAAGAGACTGGTTTCCTGGTGATGCATGTACTCACACAGCTGCAAGCCCACAAATTGACCGATTGGTCAGTGATAACAACTTGTTCCAAGTGGACCATTACTCTGTTCCAGAGAGTTGCAATTAGAATCCTAACAACTGCCATATGACAGAACTCCTAGGGAAAAGGTTACAAAGAAGGGGCATAGAGGTTTTTAGGAAGCACATTAAGTCATAATGAAAATGAGGATTTGTGTTTAGAGAATGGATAGCAAATCAGGAGAACAGTTTCTGTTCACTGACTTTGTGCCCACTTCTCCTGTAGGTAGCCTCAGTTTCTGTTTCCTGATGGCTCGTGTTTGAGTAATCGCAGTGTCCATCCATTCAAAACACTTTTCTGTGGATAAGGTTGAGGTGGCCAAGAACTCAGCAGAAGTCACTGCATTCTGAAAAAGTCAGGCACGATAAACATAGGCTTTGTAGAAGATTATGGAGGTGTAGAATCTAGATTTCAATGGATGCAAAGTGAATGTGTCCAGTTTGGAAGTGAAATTGCTATGTTCATCAGGCACTTTTGTGTATATTGCTTTTTTGCTACAGATCATGAATGCTAAGAGATAGAATCCAAGCTCCATTTTTTTTTTGAAGTCAACCTCATTTGCCATATTACTGAGACTGCAATTTATCTTAATCAAGCTGTATTTAAAATATTATCATTAGTCATGGGATATAAAAGGCTCTCATTGTTATAGGTTTTATGGTGAGGCCATTGCATCTGGAAAGAGATGTTGGCCTGTTGCTGTGACTATTTTTCTTTCTCTCTGATTTTTGATCATGTCACTTGAATGTTTTCAAGACTTCAGTGGTTTGCCATTTCCATAAGGATAGAGTTGAAGATAAAGGACTCTTAGTTAAATTTGAATTTCAGATAAACATGGAATACTTTTTTAGTGTAAGTATATTCCACATATTGCAAGTGTTGCATGGGACATACTTGCACCAAAAAATTATTTTTTATCTGAAATTCAAATTAAATAGTCTTATATTTTTATTTACTTAATCTGGCAAACCCACCTTAGGGCAAAAGTCTCAACTCATAGCCAATCTCTACATAATGTATCTCTAGTATAGATACACTTACTTGCTACTTTTTTTGCTCTGATCTTATTGTACTTATTTCTGTTTATTAATGAGTTTTGCTCTATCAGCACCATGCCTTTGCATAGCTATTCCCTTTAGTCTAGGAAGCTCTCTGCTCCACTACCAGCCATCATTACTTTTTTTTTTTTTTTTTGCCCAGTCTAACAACTTATATTTGCTAAATATTTAAAAGGTTCACCAGGAAAGCCAATATTGTATACTCTTGCCATTGTTACGGTTTCAGTAGAGGCAATAAATAAAAGCCTTGCCTTGATTTCTAACTAGGGCCAACTGAGAAATAAGACAAAGACAAACATAGAGAAAGCAAAATTGACTGAATAATATAATTATAAATTGGCAGCCAGATGGACTTCTACAACACTGTCTGAACCGGACTTAATCTCCCAATTGCAGGCTTTGTAAAGAACAGGCCAGAGTGTTGCTCCCAACGCAGGGGAAAACCAGAAGGACTGAGCTGAATCTCTTCTCCCAAACTGATGTGTCAGACAAGTCACTCTTCCTCCCTTCGGGGACTAGAGGGAAACTGAGAACCTTCTATCTAAACGTTCTTTTCCAGAAGCTGAGTAGAAATTCTCTCCTCTCTCCAGTCCCCTTCCCTTTGAAAAATCAGAATATAGAATAAATATCTGTCTCCAATGTCCCCAGCTTTTTATTCCTTTAACCCACTAAGTTTATTCATTAAGTAAACGGTCAACTATTGATGTCACTGGTTTACTGGTGGCAAGATATTAGGATGATAATGCTATCACCTTTCTGAGGCCACTTCATCATATCAGACATTTATCCTTCAAAGTCCTTCCAGGCAACTGGTGGGCAATTTAGTTTTTGCCTCTAAAAGGCTCTGAAATGAGCCAGAATGGAACCAACTTCTGAACCCTGGATAAAGCTCCATTCCTTATTTAGTTTTTCATCCTGATTTACAGCTAGGCATGTTCTCTAAAAGCAATCCTAAAGTAGTCCCAAATTTCAATTAAAAAAAAAATCTCCTATTATGAAAAATATGGATACAAAGGAGATCTAAAGATTATACTCTTTTTTCTTTACAAGTTAAGACCAAATAGAATGTAAGATTCGTTCGTCACAATCACCTGGTTTCTTATTCTGTTCATTCTGACTCAGAGAGCTCTCCAGTGCTATGGTTGGGTAGAGTTGTGACTGAGTAGACAGCTTCTACTAAAATGTATAGTTTCGATTTGCATTTCTCTAATAATGAGTGATGTTGAGCATCTTTTCATGTGTTTGTTAGCCATCTGTATGTCTTCTTTGGAGAAATGTCTATTTAGTTCTTTGGCCCATTTTTTGATTGGGTCGTTTATTTTTCTGGAATTGAGCTGCATAAGTTGCTCGTATATTTTTGAAATTAGTTGTTTGTCAGTTGCTTCATTTGCTATTATTTTCTCCCATTCGGAAGGCTGTCTTTTCACCTTGCTTATATTTTCCTTTGTTGTGCAGAAGCTTTTAATTTTACACACCAGTCAGAATGGCTGCGATCCAAAAATCTGCAAGCAATAAATGCTGGAGAGGGTGTGGAGAAAAGGGAACCCTCCTACACTGTTGGTGGGAATGCAAACTAGTACAGCCACTATGGAGAACAGTGTGGAGATTCCTTAAAAAATTGCAAATAGAACTACCTTATGACCCAGCAATCCCACTTCTAGGCATACACACCGAGGAAACCAGAATTGAAAGAGACACATGTACCCCAATGTTCATCGCAGCACTGTTTATAATAGCCAGGACATGGAAACAACCTAGATGTCCATCAGCAGATGAATGGATAAGAAAGCTGTGGTACATATACACAATGGAGTATTACTCAGCCGTTAAAAAGAATTCATTTGAATCAGTTCTGATGAGATGGATGAAACTGGAGCCGATTATACAGAGTGAAGTAAGCCAGAAAGAAAAACACCAATACAGTATACTAACACATATATATGGAATTTAGGAAGATGGCAATGACGACCCTGTATGCAAGACAGGGAAAGAGACACAGATGTGTATAATGGACTTTTGGACTCAGAGGGAGAGGGAGAGGGTGGGATGATTTAGGAGAATGACATTCTAACATGTATACTATCATGTGAATTGAATCGCCAGTCTATGTCTGACGCAGGATGCAGCATGCTTGGGGCTGGTGCATGGGGATGACCCAAAGAGATGTTATGGGGAGGGAGGTGGGAGGGGGGTTCATGTTTGGGAATGCATGTAAGAATTAAAGATTTTAAAATTAAAAATAAATTAAAAAAAAATAAAATGTATAGTTTCTAAGTCATGTTCATTGTGGAATTAATCCAACCTAAAATCTCTTATGTGCCATATTTTTTTCTAATATTTGGATGTAAAAGAATATCACATCAACCCTACCCTGCAAAATTTAAAAACTGAATCTCTTGCCTCTACAGGGATATAGTTCCCAGAACCCAAAACTCTATACATTCCAGACCCATGTGGCTGTTGCCAGAAAAATGAGGGCAGAAACTTAGTAGCTGAGGAAAAGAGGAGTGATACAGGGAAATCTTAATTTTAGAGATTTACCAGATGCCTGTTACTTTGTGTCGGTTATCTGAAGGCTTTTGTTGCTTAGTTGCTCAGTTGTGTCCCACTCTTTGTGATGCCATGGACTGTAGCCCGCCAGGCCCCTGTGTTCATGGGATTTCCCAGGCAAGAATACTGCTGTGGGTTGCCATTTCCTTCTCCAGAGGATCTTCCTGACTCAGGGATCGATCTCACCTCTCCTGCATCTCCTGCACTGGCAGGCAGATTCCTTATCACTGCACCGCCTGGGAAGCCTATCTGAAGGCTTCCGCCTATGAAGTTAAACTCTTATTAGAAAAAGCTCCCGTAAGTTCAATTGTAACATTATGCTTGCCATCTTCAAGGAGAGAATGGAGACGAAGGATCTACCTATATATATTATCTCAAGCCTCAGAGAACAGCATTGGAGACATCCATGCCGTCTTTCAAAGACAATAGAACTGAGAACAAGTAGCAACTTCCATCATGAGATGTTATTAGACACTGCCTCTTCCCCATCTGTCATATGCAAAATCTCTTCTTCTTGCTCCCCCTCTAATTCCCTATCATTAAGGCTGTGTTGTGTGTTTTGTCTAGTGACATAGGCTCCACCCTCTTCTTATGAGAAATCTTTGTCTTCTGCCGTAGTGGTCATTGACACTGCTCCTTGTGATGAAAATTCTTTGACACTTGGTAAGTCTTTTCCATATTGGTTTATACTAGAGAATCATCAGTTTCCCACATTTTAAATACTACTGATGCTTCTGAATCTGAGCAACATGGGCCTAGTGAGAACCGAAACACCTGCCATCTGCTCCTCAACACCTTGCCTTTCCAGGTTCCTTTAGAAAAGTAACCTCTGGTCTTCTAAAAACTCAACTCTCTTTCTCTGTTCATTGTACTTCATCATCATTATTGATCTAGAAATAATACAACTCTCATGTTCTTTAATTCATTTTGATCTTTTTGAATTTAATTTTTTCCACTCTTACTATTCCAATGACAAGAAATACACAGATTTTTAAATTATTTTTCCCTCTTTCATTTGTTCAGCAAGTTTGACTTCTAAAGGCTGAGTAATATATGAGTTAACTCATGAGTTTGCCAAAAGTTCATGGAGTTGTTTCTCTATGTCAATTTAAAAAGAAGCCAGATTCTGAATTGCTTTCAAAATTTTAATTGTTAGTTAATAAAAACTAATATACTTCTGTGATCAATACCAAGGCATGAATCTCTGTAATCTAAAAACCATGGTCAAGGCTTGCTGTGTTGTGCTTGGTCGTGTCTGACTCTTTGCAACCCCGTAGATGGTAGCCTGCCAGGCTCTTCTGTCTGTGGAATTCTCCAGGCAAGAATATTGAAGGGGGTAGCCATTCCCTTCTCCAAGGGATCTTCCCAACCCAGGGATTGAACCCACATCTCCTGCATTGCAGCCAGATTCTTTACCATCTGAGCCACCAGGGAAGCCCAGTCAAGGATTAGGTAACCAATAAATCAGTATTAACCTAAGACAGAAGCTTTTAGATAACCTAAATGAATCCTGGAATTCAGCCATGATTTGTTCCCCCAATTAGTCCTGAACCATGGTATACATAGAGAAAAGCAGAATTGGGGGTATATTTTCCAGTGGTCATCTATGGATGTGAGAGTTGAACTATAAAGAAGGCTGAGCACCAAGGAATTGATGTTTTTGAACTGTAGTGTTGGAGAAGATGCTTGAGAGTCCCTTGGACTGCAAGGAGATCCAACCAGTACATCCTAAAGATCAGTCCTGGGTATTCATTGGAAGGACTGATGTTGAAGCTGAAACTCCAATACTTTGGCCACCTGATGCAAAGAGCTGACTCATTTGAAAAGACCCTGATGCTGGGAAAGATTGCTAGCAGGAGGGGAAGGGGACGACAGTGGATGAGACGGTTGGATGGCATCACCAACTCGATGGACATGGGTTTGGGTAGTCTCCGGAAGTTGGTAATGGACAGGGAGGCCTGGCGTGCTCCGGTTCATGGGGTCACAAAGAGTCAGACATGACTGAGGGACTGAACTGAACTGACTGAAGCTTGCACTTCTTCCCTATGCCTGGCACAAAACATGTATCAGTGTTTGGTAGCCCTCATTGAGATTAGCTAACTGTCTTTAGAACTGGAAGATTCAATCTATAGTTTTCATTGAGAAATTCAGTAAATGCAGGAAAAAATATTCTGCCCAATAAGACCTGAAAAAGCCAATGTATTGAAGTACTGTCTTTGTTAAGATGAGGTTTAGGTAGGACACATAGACTTCTTTCCTTTATGACCTGATCTCTATGCGTCTTCTTAGATCACATCTCCAGGTCAGTTATAAAGGCTACAGTCCCTGCTGAAATGCCAGTGTCACCATCTTTAGTAACAAAAGTCAAAGCCCCACACAAATACACTTCCTAAAACACTGCCAATTTCAGTATCTCAGTTTAAGTCAAAATCCTCAATCTCTATTTGCAATGGATTAATTTGTTTCTTAAATGCCAGTTTTTGCATATACTTCTTAGATATTTGGGAAATACTATAAGATTATGGCACATAAGGGACATCAATAAATAACATGTAATTTTCTCGTCTAAGTTTAGAATTTATTGAGAAATTAAGCTCAGGAGATTATCAAAATATCAGCTCATTTTTAGATATAGAAAGTTGATTGGAGAATGTAGTTTAGCTCTGATACTGAAGTCTGGATTAAACCAATCTGAAACTCGGGTTCGATCCCTGGGTCAGGAAGATTCCCCTGGAGAAGGAAATGGCAACCCACTCCAGTATTCTTACCTGGAGAATCCCATGGACAGAGGAGCTTGGTAGGCTACAGTCCACGGGGTCACAAAGAGTCGGACACGACTGAGTGACTTCACTTCACTTCACTTCACCATTTCTAGCTTTCCCTGTGCAGGTCCAAAGTCCCTCTGCTGAGCTCTTCTTGGAGAAGTGAGGATCCAGAGATGCACAATCCTTTGAGGTTTTTATTCAAAAGAGAGAAACCAGAGGGTTTGACCATGCTCAGTTCTCCCCTGCAATTCGCCATTCAGGCAGGCATTCTGTTGCTGGGGGATACATTAGTGAGGAGTGGGGGGGGACAAGAAAAGATGGAAATGAGAGGAATGGGGAACCTGTGGTTCCAACTTCTATGAGTTTTATAGCAACTCTCATTTTATGTGTCTTCTGATGTAGAACATATTTGAAGGCAGGGGTTCCTTTTGCCTTGATTGCCAATGTGTTCTTGGCATCTGGGAATGTGCTGGCACTCAGTAAATATTTGCTGGATGAATAAATGACTGCATGGGCTCACTAGTATGGAATTCTGGGAACCAACCAGCATTCCAACCAGGTTGGAATTCTGCAACCAATCTGGTTGCAGCAGCTGGCATAGTGTCATCTGGATGTCCAGATGGAAGATCCAGATTCCTTCTACTCTCTTCCCACGGCACAAGAGTAGCTAGCATGTCTCTGATATAAAGATATTCACTGTGTCACTGTCCCCTGTGTGTCCTATTTCTGGCAATGCACAGCATCACTGAATAGCCCCAGGGATCCATCAGTCATTCTCCTCTTCTCATCCTATGCAGTGGCAGCAGGATAATACTCTAGATATCTGTCCCCTGAGACTACTGAGTGGTTCTCAGAAATGTAACCTCCTCATAGAATGACAGTAACTGGCTCTCTTCAATTATAGAACACTGCAGACAGTGTTTATCTTTCCTAAGTTCTGTTTTCAATGTAAAGTTGTAACCCAAGAGTTTTCACCTTGATGACCACATGGTATAGAAACAAGTTTTTCAAGAAGCATGAACACTTTAAAGGGAAATGGTGTTGATCAGAGCCCGCCCCCCCCCCCACACCCCTGCCTTTTGGTCTAATGTCATGTGGATGTGCTGGCATCAAACACATATGTGAAAAAAAATTGAATAAATGAGGCTGCTCTATATGGGAACTCCCTATATCTTTTCAGAGGACTGGAAGTGAAATCTTTCATAGAAAAATTAAATAGATCAAACATAAAGTTGGATGAAAGTCATTTGCTCTATTCTATCCTGTAGCTGGTATGATATAACTGAGGGTAAGTGAGGAATGGACTGCCCTGCATAAAAATTACTGTCACCTATAATATATTTAGTATATAAGTCAGACATTGTACTTTATGCTTACTATACATGATTTCAATTATTCTTCATAACTATTAAGTAAGTATTATTATTCTCATTGTACAGATGAGAAAACTGATGTGTAAAAAGGTCACCTAATACACCCAAAATCACAAAGTCAGTATTACGCATCAAGATTGGTGTGTCTGCTACTGGAGTCCATGCTTAGTATCAATAAACTATAATGTATCCTTTCCAAAGAGGAAAGAAAGTATAGAATGATTGGATTGGCTCTAGTTTATAGAGTTTAAAGGGGAAAGCCAAAAGAAAAGTTCCCCAAAGGTTCATACATCATCCTGTTTAGTTTACCTGGTAGGGGTGAATTTCAGCAGAAATGGAGTTTGCAGCACTTTAAAATTTTCTCTTCCGTAAGACCCTCAAGGAACAAACATGGAGACAATAGAAAGCTGTAGAAATATTTGGATTAGAGTCTGATACTCAAGTTACTTGTAAACAAGTTCTCATTTCAATAAGAACCAAAAGCTTTAAGTAAAATTAGTCCAAATAAAACTGTCCATTTTGTATCAGATGGTCAGTACAGGGGACTCCTGGATCAGAGTCATGACCTGACCCTCTGAGTCCTCCTTAGTGATTAAATGGCACTCCAACAGAGGTGTGTGTTGAGCAGACTCAGCTGGTTTCTAGAGGTTGTTGAGTTAAAAATATAAACAGTATCTCTGAGGTCCTATAATAAGTACTGTCTACTAATGAAGTTATTAATACATATATACTGCCTAACAGTAACATTTCTATTATAATTTCCATAAAATAAAACATTCTACTTTATAACATTTATTTTTTATTTTTGATGTTCCTTAGGTCTTAAGAATATTTGGTGGGCACAGAACCAAGCCTGTAGTTTTTAAATACTTTCTCTGAGTTTCTCTCCTCTGAGTTGCAATTTAATTACTTATGTGGCTATAAAAGATAGCCCACATTCAGATAAATACTTTTGTCAACAATAGCACCTAAAACTATGAGCTAGCCAGGGATCTATCCAAATGAAGCACAGAGCTGGTAAAAGCTTAGATTTTTTTTTTTTTTTTTTTTATTCACTATAGGGCTTCTGAGAAGACTGCATGGACTTTTTTTTAAAGTCATCTTCAGAGCATCAGACTCAAAACATATATTAGCAAAACTCCTGATCAAATTCAGAGACATTTTGTTCAATGTCTTGGAAAGGGGTCATGTAGATCTTTAAACAGCCAAAGGCTTATTGAATGGGGAGAACACCAGTTTCTCTAAAAACCACTTTGATTTGAGGCTAGTCTGATCACTGAGGGTCTTCTTGACAATTCAAAGTATACTCATTGTAACTTAGGACAATGTAACTGAAAAACACTTTAAATTCGTTTGACAAATCCCTCTTTTTATAACAGGAAGTCCATTCATTCACTCTACAGAGAAACACTGTGAATCCACCATGGCCAAATATTGTTCCAGGTCCTGAGGGTATAGCAGTGAATGCAGCAGACAGAAATGTCTTACTTATGGAGCACACCTCTTTTGAATTGACTTGGTCAATCATACAATATTAGACAGAAATGGAACAAAAAGACTTTCATTGCCCATTACTACACATGTCAGCCTCTTTATTTAGATTATAATCGCCTTCATTTCCCAGTTATAGCCTATGAACCATCAAAACATTGTTTAAAGTTGCCCATATTTTCCATGTTAGTCTTCTATATGCTCCCAGAGTTCTTTTTCATAACTCTGTAATGATATATTTTATTGTTTCCTGCTACCTTTATTTATATACTTAGCTCTCCCAATAAAATCCTCAGTTGTCACAACTTATTCATGTTGTAGCCTCAGTAAATTTCTCTGTGTTATAATTGAATAAATTAGTGAATTATTGTATGTATTTATTCATTAAATAGGTAATTCAATTCAATTCACTTATTTATTCATTTAATAAATACTTAGTGTCTATGCTTTGCTGATTGCTATTCTAGCTACTGTATATCCATAATAAAAAAAGATGCAAAGCTTATACCCTGATATTGAAAATGAGATATTAAACAAAAAATTGAGCAAGTAAATTAAATGCTAAGCAGGAAAATAATAAATTTTATGTGGAAAATGGATGAGTAAAAGTTTTCAGGAATGCCAGGGTACAGAAAGCAATTCTAATTTTAATGATATATTGGAGGCCAGATTTAGTGGAAGGTGACATTAAAGGAAGGATGCCGGGGTCCAGCCCCGGTGGATCCAGGGAATTCGAAGGTGGGGACGGCGTCAGCGTCTTTGGAAAAATACATATTTAATTACAGACATAGAGAGAGATTAGAAACGGATAGTGTAGTAGGAGATAGTGTAGTGGAGAAAAGGAGGCTGAATCCAGATGGGAATTCAGCCAGAGAAATGGGAGCAAGAAAGAAGCGACATGGGGGAATCAGTCTTTCTGGAAACTGATCCAATTTCTTTATTTTGGGGTTTGCTTATATACGTTTTGTTACACATAGAGATGAATACAGAGTCATGCGGGGGTCAGCAGTCCTGACCTTTATCAAAATCAGGTGCTTCACATAAATGTATAAAAAAAAGGTCTTAGGGATATTACATCATCTTTTGGCCATGAGTGAGACCTGCTGACATTTTATGATCCTTTTTTCTGATAACCAAAAAACTTATTTCTTCCAAGGGTGTTTTTTCTTAAACCACCCTCCAAATAAAGTTACATTCCTATAGGGTGAGGGTGTAGTGAGTTACAATCAAGAAAGGAATTTATTTAACCCAAGGTTAACATGATTAATCTTAAAGGTTAATACTTATTTCTCCTATATGCTTAAAGGTTAATACTTATTTCTCCTATATGTTAGTTATATTCATTATAAGGGCAGGGCATATGGAGATTTAGCAGCAAACATCAGCCCAACAAATGAAAATCCTTTCACCAATGCTCCCCTTAAGATCTATTTAGTCTTAAGATAGTGATAAAGTTACATTTTTACATAACAAGGACACAGTGATTTATAACAAAGTACAGTGATCTATTACAAAAGAGAAAATTCATTAACTCAAAAAGTCTAGTATTGCTAACCTTAAAAACTACTATATTTCCTTTTCTATATTCCAAATACATTGATTAATATATTCCCAGGTGCCTAAGGATATGGAGGCCTGGTGGCAATCATTGACTCAACAAGAAGAAAAAGCCCTATGCTAATTAAGACTTTCAAAATACTCCAAAACTCTCTGTGCTGTTTATGGTTAAGAGGTAGTAAACAATCATGTGCGTAGTGGCAGGAGTATGGATAATCCTGTCACACAAGCTAGTCTGTCAGCAGAGAGGTTTGACCTGAGACATCCTTGTCCCACCCAGAGCAGGGAATTAGCAGCAATTATTGACACAACAAATGAAAAACCCTTCACCAATATAATTCCTAACCAACCCACTATACTAATAATTTCCAACTCCCCCAAAGAATTTGCCTTTAGTAAGTCTAAAACATCTCATGCCTCTCGGGTTGGGAGGCTGTAAACAATCATATGTGGCCAGACGAACCTATACAGGCGGGCTAGATAACCTTCAGAGGAGGTTAGAGCTGAAACACTCTTGTCACACCCAAGAATTTTTATTGCCTTGGAGCTGCACGTTTACTCCTTCTCTGAGAGAAACGGTTATGGGGGAGAGCCCCCCGTAAAGTCAGAGGTGTAGGTGAGAGCATAAAACAGACTCTGGTTTGGGGGCAGATGCTCAGGAACAGGGGGTTTCCTGAGGCTTGATCACGCCTTTGGGTATGCCAAGCCTCCTTCCTCATGACCGTTGCCATGGGCGGAGTTCCTCACGCTGGCCCCCGGCAGAAGGACTTGTAGGGGTCAAGAGTATGAGCTGTGTGGATAATGAGGAGACAGCATTCTGTCAGAGGGAGCTGCCACTGCAAGCATCCTTGGGGAGAAGGGCACTTAGTGAGTTTCAGGAGGCGGTAGGCTCTTGATGCGGCTGGAGTAGAGTGAGAGGTGAGCCACTCACAGGTGTTGAGGACAGAGAGGTGGTGGGGCGCAGAGATTCCCGGAGCCTTGTGATCATTGAAAGGACTAGCTCTTACTTTGGGAAAATAAGGAGCCATGGGAGCATTTTTAGTGGAATCATGATGGGGTTAAGTTTGTATTTTAATAGGATATCTCTGAACATGCTATTGAGAATAGTCTATGGGAAAGCATGAAAGCCAGAAAAGAGACCAATTAAGAGGATATTGTAATAGTTCAGTAGTGAAATGATGGTGAGAGATAGAAAAGAAGGTCCTAAGAAGTGGTTAAATCTGTGATATATGGAAGACAAAATCGACAAAATTTGCTCTTTGCGGTGGCATGTGATAGAAGCATCAAGGCTGATTTTAAGATTTGAGGTCTGAATGAATGAATGGAGTTACCATCAATTAAGATTTGGAATGTAATCAATGGAAAGAACTGTGGAGGAGGGATAAGGAACAAGCAGTTCCGCACATGAACTTAAAATACTTGTCTGGCTTTCACGTAGAGATATGATGTAAGCAATTGGATGCAAGGGAGTAAGCTTGAGAGGAAGTGTGGTAAGGGAGGTGTGTGTATGTGCATGCATACACATGTGTTAAATAATGAGGCATTGTGAAGTGGCCATTTATGAGAATGGGGGCAATGTATTGAGTAAGGAAGCACAGTATGATTTCTAGGCAGTACTAAGAGCATATCTGAAGTTCATGGTCATAAATTTAAAGTAAGACCAGTCAGCATAGTTGTTGTTTCTCTCCAGCCATATTCAGTTGTGTGGGTGTACCTAGAGTACAGATGGAAAGTTGGGTTTAACATTTTAGACAACATTGAACATGTCCTGCGTGAACTGTAACTGTTCGGGAAATACATCGAAAACCAGCATCAGACTTATTAAGAAGAGAATTTGGTATATGTCAGAGTGTATATTGTTCAGTCTTGTTGATGCAGGACTTAGAACTCAAAGCACATAGGTTAAAAGGATATAATTAAATATATAGAGAGGGGAAAAAAGCAGTCTGCATGAGAAATGACCAAGTTTTTGTAGCAGAAAAAGTAGGGAACGAAGAATGTGCTGGTGAAAGAAAGCAACATGGCAGAACTCCTGATTCAGAGGAAAACATAACTAGGAAAAAATTCTGACCAAGCAGACAAGGGGATTTTATGAACAGAAATAACTAGCTTATAATTCATCTTTAATATTTTATGGTGATCAAATCCAGTTACTCTAAACTTTCATAAAGCCTGTCATACACACAAAAGCCTAAGTGGGAGAAAAAAATCAAAGGAAAATCAGAGGTGAGAAAAGAAAACAGACACATTAAATGAGATGAGTCGGGGGAACTGTAAAGATGGAGGAGAAATAGGACTGGAAGACCACTTTCTCCCTCACAAATTCCTCAAAAGAACATTTCAACGCCAAGCAAACTCCACAAAACAACTTCTGTAGGCTGGCAGAGGACTCAGGCAACCAGAAAAGCAGACCATTGTCTTCAAAAACAGGTAGGAAAAAATATAAAAGACAAAAAAGGAGACAAAGGAGGTGGGGAGGGAGCTCCATCCTGGGAAGGGAAGCCCGTCCCAGGAAGGGAATTTTAAGAAGAGAGGTTTCCAAACACCAGGAAACACTCTCCCTGCCGAGTCTGTGGCGAGCCTTGGAAACAGAAGGCAACATAACAGGAAGGAAAAATAAATAAATAATTAAAACCAAGAGATTACAAGCCCAACAGTAACTCCCCCAGCGGAAAAGCAGCACAGGCGCCTGCATCTGCCACTGGGAAGTGGGGGCAGGGCAGGGAAGCGCTGGAGGCACGGGCTGCAGAGCTTTGTAAGAATCAGGCAGGAACGCCCCATGCACAACCAGAACGATCTAACTTGGGCTAGCAAACCAGACTGTGGGATAGCTACCGCCCGAAAAGCTCAAACATAAGACACCGCCAGGACCGAGCACAGAACAAAGGACGGAAGGGAAAAAGCAGGCTGCAGACCAGCCCCCGCCGGGGACAGGCAGCCAGAGCCGTAAGGACTGGAAAGGGGCAATTGCAGACCTGGAGAGACTTTACTTACCTAACTGCAAGCAGGCTCCTTTGCTAAGACTTCTGGGGGTGCTGGACAGTCACAATCTGCCTCACGGGGGGCCCAGCGGTCCACCCAGAAAGCTGAGCAGCAGCGGCAGAAAAGGTGACAAGCCGCGGCGATCGCGCTAGCCAAACTCTTGAGCTACTCGGACCTGGGAAGGGCACAAAGCGCAGTCCCAGCCGAATCTGTGCCTCTGAGGGCTGCCTGAGCGCCGAACCTGAGTGGCTTGGACCGGGGAAGTGCATGCAGCCTAGCACGGGCCTCAGACGGTTCCCAGCTGAGCATAGAAGAGCCGGAGCGGTTTGTGCGCCGCGAGAAGGGACAGGTCAAGCAGGGCTGAGACACTGTGTGCACACGATAGTGCTATTTGTTTGCAGCATCCCCCCTCCCCACAGCGCGACCGAACTAGTGAGCCTAAAAAACCAGCAAACAGAAGTTAAACAGAGGGAACCACCTTGGAAGTGATCCCACATGGCCCACAACATCAGAGAAGGGCCAGACATATTTTTAATACTTTTAAAAGCATTCCTTTTTGTTGTTGTTGTTGTTGTTTTTCTTTTTTCTTTTTATTTCTAACTTTTTTTTAATTGTTAAGTCTTCTATTTCTCCTCTAATTTTTATTTCTATAACCTACTATTACCTTTTTTTTTTTTTTTAAGGCACACACCATATATAGTCTTTGGACGGTTGTTGGTGTTTTTTTTTTTTTTAATAATTCTTGGTTTTTTGTTTTTTTTTTTTCCTTTCTTCCTTTTTCCTTCTGCTTCTTTTCTTTAATATTGTATTTTTGAAAATCCAACCTCTACCCTAGATTTTTAATCTTTGCTCTTAGGTTTTTGTTGTCAATTTTGTACATTTAAAAACCCAAACTTCACTACCCAAGTTTACCTGAGAGCGAGATTACTGACTTGACCACTCTCTCCTCCTTTGGACTCTCCTTTTTCTCCACCAGGTGGCCTCTCTCTTTTCTCCCCCATCTCTTCTCTATCCAACTCTGTGAATCTCTGTGAGTTCCAGACGGTGGAGAACACCTAAGGAACTGGTTACTGGCAGGATTTGTCTCTCTCCTTCTCATTCCTCTCTCTTATCCTCCTGGCCACCTCTGTCTACTTCCTCCCTCTCCTCTTCCCGTATAACTCCGTAAAGACCTCTGAGCGGTCCAGACTATAGAGCGCACATAAAGAAGTGACTACTGGCTAGTTTGCTCTCTACTCTTTTTGATCTCACCTCATCTCATTCCATTTACCTCTAACTACCCCCTCCATCTTCTCTTCTCCTTGTAACTCAGTGAACCTCTCTGAGTGTACCTCAATGTGGAGAAACTTTTCATCTTTAAACTAGATGTTTTATCATCGGTGCTGTATAGATGGAGAAGTCTAGAGGCTACTGTAAAAATAAAACTGAAAACCAGAAGCTGGAGGCTTAAATCCAAAGCCTGAAAACATTAGAGAACTCTTGAATTCATGGAACATTAAGCAATAGGAGCTCATCAAATGCCTTCATACCTACACCGAAACCAAGCTCCACCCAAGGGCCAACAAGTTCCAAAACAAGACATACCACGCAAATTTTCCAGCAACACAGGAACACATTCCTGAGCTTCAATATACAGGCAGCTCAAAATTACTCCAAAACCTTTGATGTCTCATAACCCATTACTGGTCACTCCACTGCACTCCAGAGAGAAGAAACCCAGCTCCACCCACCAGTACTCCAACACAAGCCTCCCTAACCAGGAAACCTTGACAAGCCACTGATACAACCCCACCCACAGTGAGGAAGCTCCATAATAAAGAGAACTCCACAAATTACCAGAATATAAAAAGGCCACCCCAAACGCAGCAATATAACCAAGATGAAGAGACACAGGAATACTCAGCAGGTAAAGGAACAGGAGAGTTGCCCACCAAACCAAACCAAACAAAAGAGGAAGAAGTAGGGAATCTACCTGAGAAGGAATTCCGAATATTGATAGTGAAAATGATCCAAAATCTTGAAATCAAAATGGAATCACAGATAAATAGCCTAGAGACAAGGATTGAGAAGATGCAAGAAAGGTTTAACAAGGACCTAGAAGAAATAAAAAAGAGTCAAAATATAATGAATAACGCAATAAATGAGATCAGAAACACTCTGCAGGCAACAAATAGTAGAATAACGGAGGCAGAAGATAGAATTAGTGAAATAGAAGATAGAATGGTAGAAATAAATGAATCAGAGAGGAAACAAGAAAAACGAATTAAAAGAAATGAGGACAATCTCAGAGACCTCCAGGACAATATGAAACGCTCCAACATTCGAATTATAGGAGTCCCAGAAGAAGAAGACAGAAAGAAAGATCATGAGAAAATCCTTGAGGAGATAATAGTTGAAAACTTCCCTAAAATGGGGAAGGAAATAATCACCCAAGTCCAAGAAACACAGAGAGTTCCAAATAGGATAAACCAAGGCAAAACACCCCAAGACACATATTAATCAAATTAACAAAGATCAAACACAAAGAACAAATATTAAAAGCAGCAAGGGAAAAACAACAAATAACACACAAGGGGATTCCCATAAGGATAACAGCTGATCTTTCAATAGAAACTCTTCAGGCCAGGAGGGAATGGCAAGACATACTTAAAGTGATGAAAGACAATAACCTACAGCCCAGATTACTGTACCCAGCAAGGATCTCATTCAAATATGAAGGAGAAATCAAAAGCTTTACAGACAAGCAAAAGCTGAGAGAATTCAGCACCACCAAACCAGCTCTCCAACAAATTCTAAAGGATATTCTCTAGACAGGAAACACAAAAAGGGTGTATAAACCCGAATCCAAAGCAATAAAGTAACTGGTAACAGGATCATACTTATCAATAATTACCTTAAATGTAAATGGGTTGAACGCCCCAACCAAAAGGCAAAGACTGGCCAAATGGATACAAATACAAGACCCCTCTATATGCTGCTTACAAGAGACCCATCTCAAAACAAGGGACACATACAGACTGAAAGTGAAGGGCTGGAAAAAGATATACCACGCAAATAGAGACCAAAAGAAAGCAGGACTGGCAATACTCATATCCGATAAAATAGACTTTAAAACAAAGGCTGTGAAAAGAGACAAAGAAGGCCACTACATAATGATCAAAGGATCAATCCAAGAAGAAGATATAACAATTATAAATATATATGCACCCAATATAGGGGCACCGCAATATGTAAGACAAATGCTAACAAGTATGAAAGGGGAAATCAACAATAACACAATAATAGTGGGAGACTTTAATAGCCTACTCACACCTATGGACAGATCAACTAAACAGAAAATTAACAAAGAAACGCAAACTTTAAATGATACATTAGATCAGTTAGACCTAATTGATATCTATAGGACATTTCATCCCAAAACAATGAATTTCATCTTTTTTTCAAGTGCTCATGGAACCTTCTCCAGGATAGATCACATCCTGGGCCATAAATCTAAATTTGATAAGTTCAAAAATATCAAAATCATTCCAAGCATCTTTTCTGACCATAATGCATTAAGATTAGATCTCAATTACAGGAGAAAAACTATTAAAAAGTCCAACATATGGAGGTTGAACAACACACTTCTGAATAACAAACAAATCACAGAAGAAAGCAAAAAAGAAATCAAAATATGCATAGAAATGAATGAAAATGAAAACACAACAACCCAAAACCTGTGGGACACTATAAAAGCAGTGCTAAGAGGAAAGTTCATAGCAATACAGCCATACCTCAAGAAACAAGAAAAAAGTCAAATAAATAACCTAACTCTACACCTAAAGCAACTAGAAAAGGAAGAATTGGAGAACCCCAGAGTTAGTAGAAGGAAAGAAATCTTAAAAATTAGGGCAGAAATAAATGCAGAATAAACAAAAGAGACCATAGCAAAAATCAACAAAGTCAAAAGCTGGTTCTTTGAAAGGATAAATAAAATTGACAAACCATTAGCCAGACTCATCAAGAAGCAAAGAGAGAAAAATCAAATCAATAAAATTAGAAATGAAAATGGAGAGATCACAACAGACAACATAGAAATACAAAGGATCATAAGAGACTACTATTAGCAGTTGTATGCCAATAAAATGGACAACGTGGAAGAAATGGACAAATTCTTAGAAAAGTACAATTTTCCAAAACTGAACCAGGAAGAAATAAAAAATCTTAACAGACCCATCACAAGCACGGAAATTGAAACTGTAATCAGAAATCTTCCAGCAAACAAAAGCCCAGGTCCAGACGGCTTCACAGCTGAATTCCACCAAAAATTTTGAGAAGAGCTAACACCTATCCTCCTCAAACTCTTCCAGAAAATTGCAGAGGAAGGTAAACTTCCAAACGAATTCTACAAGGCCACCATCACCCTAACACCAAAACCTGACTAAGATGTCACAAAAAAAGAAAACTACAGGCCAATATCACTGATGAACATAGATGCAAACATCCTCAACAAAATTCTAGCAATCAGAATCCAACAACACATTAAAAAGATCATACACCATGACCAGGTGGGCTTTATCCCAGGGATGCAAGGATTCTTCTATATCCACAAATCAATCAGTGTAATTCACCACATTAACAAATTGAAAAATAAAAACCATATGATTATCTCAATAGATGCAGAGAAGGCCTTTGACAAAATTCAACATCCATTTATGATAAAAACTCTCCAGAAAGCAGGAATAGAAGGAACATACCTCAACATAATAAAAGCTATATATGACACACCCACAGCAAACGTTATCCTCAATGGTGAAAAATTGAAATCATTTCCCCTAAAGTCAGGAACAAGACAAGGGTGCCCACTTTCACCGCTACTATTCAACATAGTTCTAGAAGTTTTGGCCACAGCAATCAGAGCAGAAAAAGAAATAAAAGGAATCCAAATTGGAAAAGAAGAAGTAAAACTCTCACTGTTTGCAGATGACATGATCCTCTACATGGAAAACACTAAAGACTCCACCAGAAAATTACTAGAGCTCATCAATGAATATAGTAAAGTTGCAGGATATAAAATCAACACACAGAAATCCCTTGCATTCCTATACACTAATAATGAGAAAGTAGAAAAAGAAATTAAGGAAATAATTCCATTCACCATTGCAACGAAAAGAATAAAATACTTAGGAATATATCTACCTAAAGAAACTAAAAACCTATATATAGAAAACTATAAAACACTGATGAAAGAAATCAAAGAGGACACTAATAAATGGAGAAATATACCATGTTCATGGATCGGAAGAATCAATATAGTGAAAATGAGTATACTACCCAAAGCAATTTACAAATTCAATGCAATCCCTATCAAGCTACCAGTGATATTTTTCACAGAACTAGAACAAATAATTTCAAGATTTGTATGGAAATACAAAAAACCTCGAATTGCCGAATCAATCTTGAGAAAGAAGAATGGAACTGGAGGAATCAACTTGCCTGACTTCAGGCTCTACTACAAAGCCACAGTCATCAAAACAGTATGGTACTGGCACAAAGACAGAAATATAGATCAATGGAACAAAATAGAAAGCCCAGAGATAAATCCACACACATATGGACACCTTATCTTTGACAAAGGAAGCAAGAATATACAATGGAGTAAAGACAATCTCTTTAACAAGTGGTGCTGGGAAAACTGGTCTACCACTTTCAAAAGAATGAAACTAGATCACTTTCTAACACCTTAAAGAAAAATAAACTCAAAATAGATTAAATATCTAAATGTAAGACCAGAAACTATAAAACTCCTAGAGGAGAACATAGGCAAAACACTCTCAGACATAAATCACAGCAGGATCCTCTATGATCCACCTCCCAGAATTCTGGAAATAGAAGCAAAAATAAACAAATGGGATCTAATTAAAATTAAAAGCTTCTGCACAACAAAGGAAACTATAAGCTAGGTGAAAAGACAGCCTTCTGAATGGGAGAAAATAATAGCAAATGAAGCAAATGACAAACAACTAATCTCAAAAATATACAAGCAACTTATGCAGCTCAAGTCCAGAAAAATAAACGACCCAATCAAAAAATGGGCCAAAGAACTAAATAGACATTTCTCCAAAGAAGACATACGGATGGCTAACAAACACATGAAAAGATGCTCAACATCACTCATTATTAGAGAAATGCAAATCACAACCACAATGAGGTACCACTTCACACCAGTCAGAATGGCTGCGATCCAAAAATCTGCAAGCAATAAATGCTGGAGAGGGTGTGGACAAAAGGGAACCCTCCTACACTGTTGGTGGGAATGCAAACTAGTACAGCCACTATGAAGAACAGTGTGGAGATTCCTTAAAAAATTGCAAATAGAACTACCTTATGACCCAGCAATCCCACTTCTGGGCATACACACCGAGGAAACCAGAATTGAAAGAGACACACGTACCCCAATGTTCATCGCAGCACTGTTTATAATAGCCAGGACATGGAAACAACCTAGATGTCCATCAGCAGATGAATGGATAAGAAAGCAGTGGTACATATACACAATGGAGTATTACTCAGCCATTAAAAAGAATTCATTTGAATCAGTTCTGATGAGATGGATGAAACTGGAGCCGATTATACAGAGTGAAGTAAGCCAGAAAGAAAAACACCAATACAGTATACTAACACATATATATGGAATTTAGAAAGATGGCAATGACGACCCTGTATGCAAGACAGCAAAAAAGACACAGATGTGTATAATGGACTTTTGGACTCAGAGGGAGAGGGAGAGGGTGGGATGATTTAGGAGAATGACATTCTAACATGTATACTATCATGTAAGAATTGAATCGCCAGTCTATGTCTGACACAGGATACAGCATGCTTGAGGCTGGTGCATGGGGATGACCCAGAGAGATATTATGGGGAGGGAGGTGGGAGGAGGGTTCATATTTAGGAATGCATGTAAGAATTAAAGATTTTAAAATTGAAAAATAAAATAAAATAAAGTGTTAAAAAAAAATGAGGTGAGTCACAGCTTAAGAGAAGCAAGCACCAGGAACAAGAGCTATCAGGGAGGATATGCAGAAATATTAGTAAGACATTACATATAACTAGACTTTGTAGGTTCAGATCAATTTTGTATTTTTTTTTAAATAACAAGGTATAATTTGATATTTCAGTTAAATAAGGATAAGATGTCTACTATGTGCCATACATACTTACAGATGTGTCTAATATAAAGAAAACTTTTTATTTTATTACAAGACCTTGTATATACATTTTATATGGATGCATACATTGCATTTTATATAGACTATAATTTTTGTGAAATGCAGTTATTAAATTGCCTTATGTTTGATGTCTTAAAATTATGAAAATGTGGCAATTTACTCACTACGTGTAATAAGACTAAAATTTAGAAAGGTTAATTAACGTTTCTAATTTCCCATAGATGACTAACCTGACGATTGAAAATCTATGTTTTTAAAACTCCAAAGTTCTATTTCCTCATGTAAATTATTGTTATTTCTCCCCCTATTTCAGAACCAGCACTGATTCAGCCTAGCAAGCCTAATTCCATTTGCATACCCAGGAGTATGTGTTCATGTCATGAAGGCAAAATATTTTCACACAACAACAACTCATCAGCCTAAAAAAATCTTGGTGTCAGCAGTGACACAGAAAGTGTATCCATGGTAGAGACAACAGCAAGTAATATAGCTATCTGATTTATTAGAGAAAGCGCAGAGGTCACAAAGAATAAGATAAATTCTGAAGAAGGGGAAGAAATATTATTTTCTTAGTGAAGCGGGGAAATGGAAAAAAAAAAAAATCAGCCAGAAGCAACTGTTGAATTTGAAACACAAGAAGCAATCAGTTGACAAAAACAAATGATCCAACCAAAGTTGTTATTTCATATGGTGGAACAAATGCTTGCCCAAACCATTAGTCTACTATCAAGTCACTCATCATGTAGCCCCAGCACACTTTTCAAGATGTCCTTTTATGAATCTAGTCTATTTCAACCAGCCTGGTATTCTTGTGTTTTCCCAAAATGCACTGGGTTTTTCGGGTCCTAGGCTGAAGAAAGGTAACTCAGGTCTGAAGCTGTGGTAGAAAAGGTCAGAAATTGACTAAAACTGGCCTCAGATGGGTGATGAAAAAAGGTGGAATGGCTGAGCAGAGATACATATATGTATTTTCTGAATATATATATATATATAAAATGCTATGAATATATATATATATATATATATATATATATATATATATAATGCTATGAATTATAGCAGTTAGCTGGACAAGGAAAAACCAAGTTATAAAACCAGAGGCACTGGGGAAGAGCTATTACTGGAAACATTATGCCAAGGGAATAAAACAAAATGATTACTGGCATAAGGTCCTAGAAGGCAAATTCAGGACAAGCCTGAAGTAGAGTTTCATGTTTGGATAATGGCAAAACATGCATAAGGTTATCTGAATTTTTTTTTAACCATTTGGATTCCACCTCTTTTGCTACTATACTTTTTTTTTTCTTAAAGTGATCAACTTTAGGAACTACTTACTACCTCCATGACGTGATGCCTTAGATGCTCTAGGGTTAAAATGTGAGTGTGTGTATGCTAAGTCACATCCAACTCTTAGTGACCCTATGAACTGTAGCCCACCAGGCTCCTCTTTCCAAACATTTCTCCAGGCAAGAATATTGGAGTGGGTTGCTGTGCCCTCTCCCAGGGGATCTTCCTGACCCAGGGATTGAACTTATACCTCTTAAGTCTCCTGCACTGGTAGGCAGGTTCTTTACTGCTAGTGCCACTTGAGAAGCCTGTTAAATTCCTAGTCACATTTCAGCAAACTTTATCTAAAATGACAGATCCCCTAAACTGCTTCCTCCAAAGTCTCTGGGAAGGCCACCTGAATGCCCTGCCTCTGAGTACAATATTGAAGTTACTCTTTGCGACCCCATGCACTATAGCCTACCAGGCTCCTCCGTCCATGGGATTTTCCAGGCAAGAGTATTGGAGGGGGTTGCCATTTCCTTCTCCAATGAGTACAATACCATTCTCAATTTACATTTCCTCTTCTAAATCTTGCATACTTCATGTTAGCAGATTTTTAAGTTTTTAAATCTGATGGGTGTGAAAATGTGTGGTTGAATGTCCTTTATTTATGTATATCCTTATGCCTTCTGTTCACATCCATTATCCGTTTAACTAATGAGTTACCTTTTACTTACTTATTTGTAGATTTTCTTTACATATACTGAATGTGAATTTTATTTTCTTACATGCGTTGTACATATCTTCTCCCAGTGTATGGTTTCTCTTTTAATTTTGTTTACAGTGTTGATTTACTGATGCATCCATTTACGGTTTGTTACTTGTTTCCCCTAATTTATTTATAAAGCCTTTGCAAACAGGACTTAAATATAGTCTCCTGCATTCTCTTTTAAAAGCTTTAAAGTATTGCCTAGCACATTTTTATCTGTAATCAACATGAAATTACTTCTATATAAAGTGTGGGATAAGATATCAATATTATTTCTTTCTGTATATGTCAATTGTCCCAGTATAATTTATTTAATATCACAAATTTTCACTGATTTCTAACACTACCTATGACATTTACAAAGTCTCATATTTGCATGAATTTATTTTGCCTTCTGTAATATAATTGACTCTTTTTTTTTCTTTTAAAGCTCTATATGATCAAATCATGTAGACCTCAGATGTGAACCCTATGGGCTTTCCTGGTGTCTCAGTGGTAAAGAATCTGCCTGCCAATGCAGGGGATGCAGTTTTGCTCCCAGGGTCAGGAAGATCCCCGCAGAAGGAAGTGGCAACCCTCTGCAGTATTCTTGCCTGAGAAATCCCATGTACAGTAGAGCCTAATGGGCTATATTTCTTGGAGTCACAAAAGAATCAGATGACTTAGTGACTAAACAACCAAGCAGTGTACTCTATAGTACAACAGAAGCACTTAACCCAGAGAATTGGAGAATATTAAACCTTGAGGGCAAAATATAGTTTGTTTTTTTTTATATCTAGTTATATAATTTTATAGATAAGAAATCTCAGGCTAAGAAAAGTTAAATGAGTTGCCTAGGGTAACACCACCAATCAATAGCAGAGCTACTTCTAGAATTATGTTTATTCTACATCCATTGTTGTCCCCTCTCCACAGAATCAGTGTTCAGCACATACTAGATTTCAGTTCAGTTCAGTCACTCAGTCATGTCTGATTCTTTGCAGCCCCATGGACTGCAGCAGACCAGGCCTCCCTGTCCATTACCAACTCCCAGAGTTTACTCAAATTCATGTCCATGGAGTCAGTGATGCCAACCAACCATCTCATCCTCTGTCATCCCCTTTTCCTCCCACCTCTATCTTTCCCAGCATCAGGGTCTTTTCAAATGAGTCAGCTCTTCACATCAGGTGGCCAAAGTATTGGAATTTCAGCTTCAATATCAGTCCTTCCAATGAATATCCAGGACTGATTTCCTTTAGGATGGCCTGGCTGGATCTCCTTGTAATCCAAGGGACTCTCAAAGAGTTTCTCCAACACCACAGTAAAAAAGCATCAATTCTTTGGCACTCAGCTTTCTTAATAGCCCAACTCTCACATCCATATATGAGTTGGAAAAACTACAGCCTTGACTAAAAGGACTTTTGTTGACAAAGCAATGTCTCTGCTTTTGAATATGCTATCTAGGTTCCTCATAACTTTTCTTCCAAGGAGTAAGAGTCTTTTAATTTCATGGCTGAAGTCAACATCTGCAGTGATTTTGGAGCCCCCCAAAATAAAGTCTGTCACTTTTCCCCATCTATTTCCCATGAAGTGATGGGACCAGATGCCATGATCTTCGTTTTCTGAATGTTGAGCTTTAAGCCAACTTTTTCACTCTCCTCTTTCACTTTCATCAAGAAGCTCTTTAGTTCTTCTTCGCTTTCTGCCATAAGGGTGAGATCATCTCCATATTTGAGGTTATTGATATTTCTCCCAGCAATCTTGACTCCAGATTGTGCTTCATCCAGCCCAGCGTATCTCATGATGTACTCAGCATATAAGTTAAATACGCAAGGTTGAAATTATGCAGCCTTGATGTACTCCTTTCCCGATTTGGAACCAGCCTGTTGTTCCATGTCCAGTTCTAACTGTTGTTTCCTGACCTGCATATAGGTTTCTCGAGAGGCAGGTCAGGTGGTCTGATATTCCCATCTCTTGAAGAATTTTCCACAGTTTATTGTGATCCACACAGTCAAAGGCTTTGGCATAGTCAATAAAGCAGAAGTAGATGTTTTTCTGGAACTCTCTTGCTTTTTCTATGATTCAGCAGATGTTGGCAATTTGATCTCTGGTTCCTCTGCCTTTTCTAAAACAGGCTTGAACATCTGGAAGTTGATGGTTCATGTATTGTTGAAGCCTGGCTTGGAGAATTTTGAGCATTACTTTACTGGCTTGTGAGATGAGTGCCATTGGTAGTTTGAGCATTCTTTGGCATTGCCTTTCTTTGGGATTGGAATGAAAACTGAACTTTTCCAGTCCTGTGGCCACTGCTGAGTTTTCCAAATTTGCTGGCATACTGAGTGCAGCACTTTCAGAGTATCATCTCTTAAGATTTAAAATAGCTCAACAGGAATCCCATTACCTCCACTAGCTTTGTTCATTGTGATGCTTCCTAAGGCTCACTTGACTTCACATTCCAGGATGTCTGTCTCTAGGTGAGTGATCATACCAACATGATTATCTGGGTCATGAAAATCTTTTTTATACAGTTCTTCTGTGTATTATTGCCACTTCTTAATATCATCTGCTTCTGTTAGGTCCATACGATTTCTGTCCTTTATTGAGTCCATCTATGCATGAAATATTCCTTGGTATCTCTAATTTTCTTGAAGACATCTCTAGTCTTTCCCATTCTATTGTTTTCCTCTGTTTCTTTGCACTGATCACTAAAGAAAGCTTTCTTATCTCTCCTTGGTACTCTTTGGAACTCTGCATTCAAATGGGTATATCTTTCCTTTTCTCCTTTGCTTTCCACTTCTCTTCTTTTCACAGCTATTTGTAAGACCTCCTCAGACAGCCATTTTGATTTTTTGCATTTCTTTTTCTTGGGGATGGTCGTGATCCCTCTCTCCTGTACAATGTCACGAACCTCCACCCTTAGTTCATCAGGCACTCTATCTATCAGATCTAGTCCCTTAAATTTATTTCTCACATCCACTGTATAATTGTGAGGGATTTGATTTAGGTCATACTTGAATGGTCTACTGGTTTTCTCTACATTCTTTAATTTTAAGTCTGAATTTGGTTATAAGGAGTTCATGATCTGAGCCACAGTCAGCTCCCAGTCTTGTTTTTGCTGACTGCATAGAGTTTCTCCATCTTTGGCTGCAAAGAATATAATCAATCTGATTTTGGTGTTGACCATCTGGTGATGTCCATGTGTAGAGTCTTCTCTTTTGTTTCTGGAAGAGGGTGTTTGCTGTGACTAGTTCATTCTCTTGGCAAAAGTCTATTAGCCTTTGCTGTGCTTCATTCTGTACTCCACGGCCTAATTTACCTGTTACTCCAGGTGTTTCTGCACTGGAGAAGGAAATGGCAACCCACTCCAGTATTCTTGCCTAGAGAATCCCATGGACTGGGGCGCCTGGTGGGCTGCTGTCTATGGGGTCACACAGAATCGGACACGACTGAAGTGACTTAGCAGCAGCAGCAGCAGCAGCAGCAGCCAGGTGTTTCTTGATTTCCTACTTTTGCATTCCTGACCCCTATAATGAAAAGTACGTCTTTTTTGGGTGTTAGTTCTAAAAGGTCTTGTAGGTCTTCATAAAACCATTCAACTTCAGCTTCTTCAGCATTACTTGTCAGGGCATAGACTTGGATTACCATGATATTGAATGGTTTGCCTTGGAAATGAACAGAGATCATTCTATCGTTTTTGAGATTGCATCCAAGTACTGCATTTCAGACTCTTTTGTTAACTGTGATAGCTACTCATTTTCTTCAAAGGGATTCTTGCCCACAGTAGTAGATATAATGGTCATCTGAGTTAAATTCACCCATTCCAGTCCATTTTAGTTCACTGATTCCTAAAATGTCGACATTCACTCTTGCCATCTCCTGTTTGACCAATTCCAATTTGCCTTGATTCATGGACCTAACATTCCAGATTCCTATGCGATATAGCTCACAGCATCAGACTTTGCTTCTATCACCAGTCACATCCACAACTGGATGTTGTTTTTTTCTTTGGCTCCATCCCTTCATTCTTTCTGGAGTTATTTCTCCACTGATCTCCAGTAGCATATTGGGTACATACTGACCTGGGGAGTTCATCTTTCAGTGTTCTATATTTTTACCTTCTCATACTGTTCATGGGGTTCTCAAGGCAAGAATACTGAAGTGGTTTGCCATTCCCTTCTCCAGTGGACTGCATTTTGCCAGAACTCTCCACCATGACTTGTCCACCTTGGGTGGCCCTACATGGCATGGCTTGTTTTCATTGAGTTAGACAAGGCTGTGGGCCATGTGATTAGATTGGTTAGTTTTCTGTTATTGTGGTTTCAGTCTTTCTGCCCTCTGATTCCCTCTTTCAGTGCCTATCATCTTACTGGGGTTTCTCTTACCTTGGATGTGGAATATTTCTTCACAGCTGCTCCAGGCACTGCTCCTTACCTTGGACTTTGGGTATCTTCTCAAGGCCACCCTTACTAACCTTGGACGTTGGGTGTCTCCTCTTGGCAATTCGCCACTCCAGCACCACACAGCAGCTGCTCACCACTGCAGCACCATGCAGAGTTGGTGGCTCAGATGGTAAAGAATCCGGCTGCACTGCGGGAGACCAGGACTCAATTCCTGGGTTGGGAGGATCCCTTGGAGGAGGGCATGGTAACCCATTCCAGTATTCTTGCTGGAGAATCACCATGAACAGAGGAGCCTGGCAATCTACAATCCATGAGGTCACAGAGTCAGACACGACTGAGTAGCTAAGCATAGGACAGCAGCATACATATTAATATGGAACATTATGACATAAAAGTTAAAGAAAATTGAGATTTTGTGTTAGTTTTTAACGTGCCAAACTTTTCTTCCCAATTTCTCTCATTGTGATCAGTATCAGTTAGTTTATTATATAATCAATTATTTTATAGGCACTGTGAAGGATTAATAAATACAGGGATGGACAAAATAGATTTGATTCCTACTTCAGAGGTATACTCATTTGGTTTAATATCCAAATGAGTATAGTGCAAGGTTTCAATATAATAATTGTAGTGTGGAAACAGATATAAGAGAAAGAATAAGATGACTACAATGGTCCAAACCAATCTTAAAATTTTATATCTATGAAGTACATTGAAACTGCCTTGTCAAAATGAGCCGTATGTTAGAATTCCAGGATGTGAAGCAGGGAATGTGAATCATCGCCTATTTCTGATTACCTGTACACTTTTTCTAAGGAACTTTTCAGGTGGCTCAGTGATAAAGAATCTGCCTGACAATGCAGAAGATGTCAGAGATGAGACTTTAATCCCTGGGTCGAGAAGATCCTCTGGAGGAGGAAATGGCAACCTACTCCAGTCTTCTTGCCTGGAAAACCCCATGGACACAGGAGCCTGGCAGTTTATAGTCCATGGGGTTGCAAAGAGTTGGATGCTACTGAGCCTGCACACATCCTTTTCTGAGCAGAGAAAATGAAGAAAAATTGTAGAAGACCACTAAGTGTGTTCATTTAAATTATCTTGTTAGTGAGCACACAAATCATGCTGACCTTAATTTTGATTAAGACTCCCAAGACATGATTTTTAAATTAGCAAATAATGATAATAATAGCTGGTCATTCACAAGTGAGGTCTAACTTGTTTAAGCCTCACAAAAAGCTTGCGGGTTAAAATTTGTTATAACATTTTATAAACTGAAATTGAAGCTCAAAGAGTTGAAGTTTCAGGCACATAGCTAGTCAACAGAAGAGTAAGTAATCTATTATTCACTGAGGAGCTACTTATTGAGTGCCTAGGATGTTCAGGCACTGCATCATGTGCTGAGAGTGCAAATGTGAGCCAAACAAATGGAATTTATGCTGTGACAGACTCGCCAGGATATAATAAACTTTTTCCTTTATTACATTCTATAGGAAACTCTCACGCAACATTTCTCTTTGATGAGCAATTGCTGTTGTGGGTAATTGGGGTTTCCATGTTTATTAAGCCTTTATTTCAAGTCTATATGAACTTGAAACTGTGATATCAGCAAGTGAATAGAGCATATTCTTTCCTCTGAGAGGTCTAACAGAGACAGATTTATGTAAGCAACTGACCACAAATAGAAATCAGAATGAATAAGTAGTAAGTGGAATTGTGAATATGGGAGAGGTTGAGGAGCGGGAGGTTTCCCAGCTGGTGCTAATGATAAAGAACCCACCTGCTAATGCAGGAGACATAAAAGATGTGGGTTCTATCCCTGAGTTGGGAAGATTCCACTGGAGGAGGGCATGGCAACACACTCCAGTATCCTTGTCTGGAGAATCGCATGGACAGAGGAGCCTGGTGGGCTCTAGAACATAGGGTCACACAGGGTCAGACACAACTGAAGCAATTTATGAAGGTGGGGGAGAAGAGGGAGCGTTAAATGTGATGGTGTTACCAGGAAAGATTTTGTGGACATGAGCTGAGCACCAAGGTCTAGGGATAAAAGTTCAAAATAACGAGAATAGATCCAAAAGAAGGTGCACTATGATGTGTGAACCCGCAGCATTAACACAATAGCTAACATACATCCAATTAACAAATCATAATTATTTATTAAGTGAATAAATAAAAATAATTTATTGGTGTATATTTAATATTGAGCCAGGAGAAAGATTAAAGTCACAGAGTTATGAATAGCCTTGGAACATCTGGGTAGTGAGCAGACTAATGCATAATTATGGTGAGTGGCATGACAGGGTGAATGGACAGGTGCTTATGGAAGAAAAAGGAAGTGATACATGTGTCACTGAGCAATGGCATTGCTATATGAGATGAGTACTATGGGAAGGAGAAAGACCTTTGAGCACATTTGGAACCAATTGCTTATGTGGGGTAAAGAAGAAAGAGAAGAAAATAATCAACTTTGAGTTTTGTAGTTTGAAGGGTTAGCTTGATGTTGACTATATAATTTGAACCTGGAAATATGGTCATTGAGCAGATTTTGCAATTAAATTAGTAAATTTAATTTTGTCTGTAACTTGGTAAAAAAAAAAATCTGCCTGCCATCTCTTTGTTATTGCCTAAAAGAGTGGAAATACACGTGGAGCTCAAACCTCATAGTGTTAGAGGACAATTCTGGGAGAATCTTCCCCATTATACCACCAAGTAGCAATTTTTCCTTTGCTTTGAAAGCAAACTGAACCAACAATGGTGACTATTTTCTGTTGCTCTTAAGTAAGAGATTGTCAATAATGTGATTGCCCTTTCCAAGGAGGTAGGCCGCTTTTCTCACATTAAGAGATCACACAACATCTGCAAATTCCCTACTAAAAAGTCATTTTACTTAGAAATCATGTGTATTTATCTTTGTATATTTATACCTAAATAAATAACTTGTGGGAAAATATGTCCCTCTGAATACTGAATAAAGCCAAACAAAATTATGCTTGGATGTTGCCTAATTTCTTCACAAGAAGGGTAACGAAAGGAGTCAGAACAAATCCTTCTTTCCTGATGAAAGAGTTGCTCATAGGTGCTTGGCAACCAGCAAGAATCCTTCTTTATGCAGTTTTTTTCACTCAGCTAGCCCTGGCTGGACTTCTCAGAATATTGATAAATCCCACCTTGGACAAAGAACTGAATAAGTATTTCTTGGCATTGTTTCATGAGCATTAAAGGAAAGTGAGACCATATCACTGGATTTGGTCTATGGATGGCCTGAAATATCTTTTTAATCACAACCAGAGACATCAAAGTATAATTTAGCTCAGAGAGGGAGACTGCCACTATTTTGAGGACTATGAGAACATTTATAAAGCCATAAAGCATTTGAGTTCAAGCATCATCTAGACAAATGTATCATTTGAGTCCACAGGAAAGAATAAAAGAGAAAGAGACAGGAGTGTCGGGGAGGGAGGGGGAGAGGAAGAGAGGGAAAGGAAGAGGCAAGTAGGGAGAAGAGAAGAGGAGGAGACAGAAAAGAGAAGGGGCTGAGATGAACACTCTAAACTGAATATTCTGAGAAAGCAGAAATTCAGGAGTGAAGAAGAGAAAAGTGAAGCAAGTTCAAGGAAAAGTGGTGAGGAATAGTTGAAAGGATGAAGCCCGACATGATGCCACTGTATCCGACCACTAGACATTCTTTGGTAGCTGATGGAACCACTTATATGAACATTTCAACTTGGATGCAGTAGAAAAGAAATCAATTTAGAGAAGATACTTATGATACTGTGGTGAAAGAGATGAGATATAGCTTATGTGTTTCATCACAGGGCTCAGAGGTAAACCTAGGTAAAGATCACAGATTGGAAATACATGAAAAGTAGCTAATCAATTCACAAATCACCCAGTATGTTGCACACGATCAGCACACCACACAGGTTAATCCGAGTGGGGAAATTAGAAAAGGAGGTAAGAAACCACTCCAGGGAGAAGTTCGGGCAAGGGGTATCTCAGGATGAGCAGTGATTCCAGTTGGCAGCAGACCTTGGAACAAGTCTGAGTGGAAAGTCACCCTCTGCTCCAACAGGGCTTCTGAAAGTGCCGACTAGAGCAGCTCCCAGCAGCATGAAGTCAGGGCCTCCCACAAGGAGCCTTCAAGTGGCTTGGCTCAGTGGTTGCATTTTAAGGAATCTGCTAATATTCCCTAATGGTTACACCCTTGGTTAGAAAGATCGTCTCTATCATAACGGTTAGGAAGCCTTATCTCTGTCATTTGCTCCTTCTGTGTGTGTATGAGTGCTCACTCAGTCATGCCTGACTCTTACAACACCATGGACTGTATAGCCCCACTAGTCTCTTCTGCCCATGGAATTTTCCAGGCAAGAAGACTGGAGTGGGTTGCCATTTCCTTCTCCAGGGGATCTGGATTTCCTGCTCCAGGGATCAAACCTGTTTCTCTTACATCTCCTGCATTGGCAGGCAGATTCTTTCACACTGGGCCATCTGGGAAGCACATAATTGCTCATTTTGTTCTGGTAAAGTCTTACTTATCACACAGAGACACTTGCAGTCCTATATCACACCCATGAAAGCAACTATCATGGGGTTCACCTTGGCCACTGTGAATCCATCTTGAATTACTTAACGTAGCTTGTGGTGTGCTATGCTTAGTCGCTCAGTCATGTCTGACTCTTTGCAACCCATGGACTATGGCTCGCCAGGCTCCTCTGTTCATGGGGAGTCTCCAGGTAAGAATACTGGAGTGAGTTGCCATGCCCTCCCCCAGGGGATCTTCCCAACCCAGGGATCAAAAGCCCAGGTCTCTTGCATTGCAGGCAGATTCTTTACCAGCTGTGCTACCAGGGAAGCCCTTTCATGAAAACTGAGTAGGGATCATAACAGAAAAGAAGTCACACCCTAACAGTGTGTGTGGGCTGGTGATGTATATTAAAGTTTTAAGAGAAAATCAGATTTCCACAACATCATAGTATATTCCTCTTAGCTCGATTTCTGTTCTTAGTCTTAATAGCTGCAATAAGGTCTGGTAGAAAAACAAAATTAGCTTCTAGTGGAAAGTCTATTTCTCACTAAGTCCATCCCTCAATATTTTGAATAGAGAACAGAAATCAAATGCACAAGGTCAGTGCATTTCAGTCATTCATGTTAATTTTTTTAATACAGGTATATTGGCCAGATAGATGACACTTATGTTCAAACATTTTTCAAGTCCAGTTAGTCCTTAATCCTAATTATGCCTGACCTGATTTAAAGTGAACCAAAATTCATTTTCAACTAAGTAAATAGGAACCATAGAGCTTTTGTTGTTTGTTAGAACAAGCCTTGTTAAACAGCAAACATCTGCTCTCCATTCCAATTATTGTTTGTAGGTTTTAAGGGTCTAGGTTAAGCAGAGTTGTCAGATTTCACTTTGTTAGATAATGAAGTCAGAAATGTGAATTAATAACAACAGCTCAAATCTGTCATGTCTAGCAGTTTGCTAATGCATCTACTAGCTCATCTGACTCTGATAATGCTGGGAAGTAAGTATGCCCGGCTTTTCATCTGTGTAATGGGGATAAGAATTATATCCTCCTTATAAAACTGTGGTGAAGATTAAATGAGCTAAAAATGCATGAAGCTTAAAATTGTTCCAGGCACATGGCAAAATATTAATAAATGTTAGTTGTTCTGTTGATCCTATTATAATGATTATTAACTTCAATGTACTTTGTAAAATTTGTATCAGACTGAAAAAAAGAGAGAGAGGAAAAGAAATGATGAGAGAGGGAAGGCAAGAAGATAAATGGAAAGAGGAAGAAGGGATTTATATCAGACTTACAGTTGAGAGGATCTGCATCTCTCCTGTTTGAAAAGGCTATTCAGGATTGTGCCGTGCTATTAAGTAAAGTGGATTGAAGCAGATACGTTAAACTGGTATTGATTAGCTTTGTAAATATCCATTTTCTTGCAGTCAGTAACAGGAGATCACTTAGATTAGGAGGAAGTGTAAGGAGACACGGTGTTCCAGAGATTAAAATGAAAAACTAAGAACCAATGACTATCCGTAGGACCCTCTGTGCTTGTAATTAATCTGTCAGGACTTGAGCCACATCTCTAGAGTATGAAGTTAAATAACAGTTTCTGTTCCATCCTTGGGTCAGGAAGATCCTCTGGAGAAGGAAACAGCAACCCACTCCAGTATTCTTGCCTGGAGAATCCCATGGACAGAGGAGCCTGGGAGGCTAGAGTCCAAAGGATCACAAAGCATCAGACTCGACTGAGGGACTAAGCATGCATCTTTATCTTGTGGCAAGGGTACCAAAAGTAAAATCAGAAGGGTGTATGGAGTCCTTCACATAGCCTGAATACAGTGATAAAGAATTTCAACAAATTGTACTCTGCAATGGTTCTATTCATTGTTTCTTTTGTTCTACACAGCCTGAGTTCAAATGCCACATCTGGATAATTGCATAACTTCTCACTTTTTAGTTCTTCATTCCCTCAATCTATGTGTCATGTTAAACATAAGACATATACCTGGTCAAGTTAATTCTATTGCCCAAGAGAAAATCAGGTGAGTCACTGTAGAATGGATTTCACAACCCAATACTGGAAACGTCCTTAAAGTTTATTCATTATTCCCTCATCTTTACAGATCATTATTCATTATATCCTTGTCTTTACATGGGTCATAGAGACTAATCTCCCATTGTTGTTTTACTGTAATTCACTGTGTATTTTGGAAAAAATGTTTAACCTCTCTCAGTCTCATTTTCCTGATTTTTAGCAGTTATTGATTCTCAATCGAGGGTGATTTTGTATCCCAGGGGACATTTGTCAATTGTACAGACATGTTTTATTTTTACAAACAGGAGAAGGGTGCCACTGGGATCAAGTGAACAGAAACCAGGGATACTACTAAATATAATACAATACACAGGACAGCTCCCCACTATAATGAATTATCCATTCTTAAATGTCAGTTGTGTTGAGGTTGAAGAACTCTGCATTATGGAGATCATAAACCTAGTGACTCATGTCACTATGACAATTAAAAGTTAAAGGTTATAGAGTACCTGGCATTCACAAATACTCCACAATGTTCATTTTGATCGCTTTTCCATTTTTATTTCCTGCCTTTCAAGATACCTAATTTTATTTCTTTAATAAAACCTTTTTCAGTGCTTAAATGCCAAGCTGTTTAAAAATATTAACCTCTTTAATCTTCAAACTAGCCATACCACTGTAAATTCATGTTCATTTTCCAGATGAGGAAACTGAGTCAAAGGAAGATGGAATACCTTTCTTTAAACTTATTTTTAATTGAAGGATAATTTCTTTACAACATTGTGTTGGTTTTTGCTGTACACAAACATGAATCAACCACAAGTTTACATATATCCCCTCCTGCTTGAACCTCCCATCTAACCAGCCATCCCACCCTCTAGCTCATCAAAGAGCACCCGGCTGAGATCCTGAGGTGGAATATCTTGGCTCATGTCACACTGCTTGTAAATTGTACGTGTAGCATTTGGACATTGGCCAGTCTAACCCTAGCGTCTGTGCTCTAATTATGGTGTCCATGCTGCTCTCCCACATTCTGTTGTTCGGTGTACCAGGCACTTCCAGCTTCTGTTTAGTTCATGATATTGCAAGCATTTCCATATCACCGAACAAGAAATAATAAATTGTTTGAAAAGAGGACCACATTGTCTCTCCTCTTAGAATTGCCAACAGTTTGTCAAGTGTGAAGTAGACTGTACATGAGTAAATGAACCAGCCCGTCAATCCATCAGCCAGAGTTCTCTGCTGTAGTTTCCCTTCCAGTCACTAGCACAGCAGTCAGGAAGATGCACTTGACACTAGAGCAGAAGAAAGGCCACTGGTCCTCCCAAGAGCTGTGCCTTTCAACATGGCTTCTTTAGCCTGGGCCCCGACCACCGAAACTGACAAAAACTGACCTTTAGTGACCCTTAGTGAATTGTGGGTACCAAGCCTCGCAGAGGCTCTGTGTGGCTTGATGAAAATACTTTTGCAAAATTGGATGCATTTATATTTATATTTGATGACTAGACCAGCACTAACAGGAGTGTATTTTGGTTCTTAGCAAGCATCAAACAAGCAATTGGGTATATTATCTTTTGAGAAAGGAGGTATGAAAATTATGGAAGCCCTCTCTATTTTTTGATGACAAAATTTTAACACAATAAAAAAAATATATAACATCTTCCAAGTCCAGCTACAATGCAGGAAACCCAGGTTCAATCCCTGGGTTGGGAAGATCCCCTGGAGAAGGGAATGGCTACCCATTCCAGTATTCTTGCCTGGAGTATTCCGTGGACAGAGGAGTCTGGGGGTCTATAGTCCTTAGGGCTGTAAAGAGTCATACATGTTTTTTAATATGTTTAATGTTCCAATATAAATATTGTTTTAAGGTCCAGATTTGGATCTGGAAACCTCATGCTTAAGTCCCATGTCTGCCACTTCCAAGCTGCTACTTCCCTTGACCAAGTCAATTTACCTCTTTGCTTTTGTTTCTCAACCTGAAAGAACGTTAATGGACACACAGGCAAACACTCACACACACATACCATTTATGACTGTTGCAAGATAATGTAAGATAAAGTATACAAAAGTACCTAGAAAAGTTTCATTAAAAAACTGCTTGAATTTAGTTAATATTAGGAAATTAATGATCATCTTTTTAACCCTTTGAAAGGGAATAGATTTCAAGAAAGATTTGGGAGTGTTATCACAAAACACATCTATAATAGCTTTGAAAAGCTGATGAAAAATCTAGACAAGGCTGATGATAGCTGATAGGATACCAAAAGCTTCATATTTGAGAATAAGAACAGTTTTTGTGTTTTGTTTTTTTTTTTTCAATCACTGTTTTCATTTTATTATGATGCTAGCTTTAGGGAGCCCTCATTTTAGGGAACAAAGAACAAAGAACTGATCACTATGCTCAGTCCTCTCCTCCTTTTCCAAGTTGTCCTGACTACCATCCTCATGATCAGCATATAAAGGAAACTCCATTGACCACTATGCATACATGGAGTCTTGTCCTGAGTCACCCTTCACTGCTGATTCTTTGATGCCCCTGGATGGAGACCTCAGCTGTGTAAATCATTTTCTTCTTGTCTTTGCATACTTATAGCCTTATCCTTGATGAAGACTTTTTCCTTAACCAAACTTTAGGCAGGTTCCTCTGTGATTTTTTGATTTGGCCCTATCCCAGGGCCTTGTCTGCAAAAGCAAGAATCATGCTAAATCGGTTTACAGAGGCTCCTCCACCCTGTTTACATGATCATCCCCAATGTTTGATCAAATTACTCATTCCTGTCATTCCCCCAGTGATATCTGATCACCCTGACCTGACTTCAGCAAGAATCCTGTCCAGTCAGTTTAAATACCCAGAATCCCCCCTCCTTAACTTCTGATATTTCCCTTTAGTATTTTTCCATCCACAGATGCCCTACATGCTCCTTGGCTATAAGTTTCCATTTTTCCTTGTATTCACAGTTGAATCCAATTCCTCTGCTCTATTGCAAAACACCATTGCAGTAGTCCCTTGAATACAGGCCTCCTTACCATTTTAAACAAATGCCAAGATAATTTTTAATTTAACATTCTGAATTTGAGTCCCTGAATCAACTCTTTTAATAGTAACTATGGTCCACAGTCATGTTTTGGCTGCCACATTCCATCCTTGGAAAATACCTCTCCCCAACCTGCTGCCCCCCAGGTTCAACTCAGTTCTGAGATCACACAGGCATAGGCCAACTTCCAGAATGAGCAACCAATGCATTACACTCTTCCTAAAATTTTAATTCCAAATGCATGTGCTTCTTCATTTCTGGTGTGAGACAGTTAAATGTCAAACTTGGTAGTATGTGTGGTATTCTCTGCGTATGTATTCTCATTTAGGAAAAGTCATGTAGCCACATAAGAACCTTAAGATCATGTGATAAAGTCCACGTGCTGAGAAATCCTACCATGACTCTTGCATCTACCCAAAAAGAACTTTATTTTTTAATTTTTATTTATTTATTTATGGCTATGCTGGGTCTTGTTGCTGCAAGTGGGTTTTCTCTAGTTGCAGCAAGCAGGGGCTGCTCTTCATTGCGGTGTTCAGGCTTCTCATTGCAGTGGCTTCTCTTGTGGAGCATGGACTCTAGGATGCTTAGGCTCAGTAATTGTGGCTCACAGGCTCAGTTGCCCTGAGGTATGTGGGATCTTCCTGCACCAGGGATTGGACCCAGGTCCCCTGCATTGGCAGGCAGATTCTGAACCACTGGACCACCAGGCAAGTCCCCCAACAAGAATTTTAAAATGAAGTCCAGTTGAAGCAAAAACAGTGCATATGGCAGATGTTTTGCAAATCCAGTGTTTCAAACTGGAATTTACAAGGTCCATCACCCATATTTGGCATCAATTTCTAATAAATTTAATCTTAAATATATGCAGCATTGCTGCACAAATCCTTGCTACAACTTGGTCCCCTGACTCAACCATCTAGAATACAGGTTTCTTGAAAAGTAAAGTAGCCAAATTAATCAAATGTAGTTATTAGGACCCTACCTGGCAGATTCCCAAATGAAATGATTCCACCTTTGCAAACTTCTTTGATAATTGACTTGTACTTTTAAAAGTCAGCCTAATACAAATTCAGTTCTTGAGCTCTCATGCCTTGAGTTCTTCTAATTTGTAGCAAAATGAGCCAAGAATTGTCATAAAAAGTCAATTTTCTGACTCAAAGATGGCAAACCATATCAAAGAAGTCTATGTAGATAGAGTAAGGCTTTACTGCTACCAACTAATCAAAGAGAGTAAAAGTGTGAAGTCTAGGCAATTTTAAAAGGAATTAAAATAAATATATTCTGAATAGTAATTCAAACTTTGTGCTAATATCTTATTGTTTAGTGAGGATTCCTGCTCTCATAAACAAAGGTAATTGAATTATGCATAAAAGCACCAAACCACACACAGTTCTCTGAAGAGATTGCTCTTCAAGCAGGTTAAAAACTTCTGCTTTCAATCACGTTAACCTAGTACAATTTAAGGGAAACTATAAAGCTATAAATAAAATGCAAACAAAGTTAAGCATTTCTATACCCAAACTTTGTAAACTCAATTTTCTTATATAACCTTGTATAATTTATTAATAGTTCAAAGTATATTGAACTAGAAGTAAAAAGACCTTGGTCTTCTTCTCAGCTCTAAATATTGTTTTTAAATCAATTGTCTCCTTGATTTATTTATTCATTAACAAGTATTTATCTAATGTTAAGTCTGTGCTGTAGGCTGTTTCAGGTATTAGAGATACAGTGGTAACAAAATAAGCTCACAGCATTATAGATTTTAGTTGCAATTGGATAAAACAGAACAGCAACAAAAAGTTGTCATATATATATATATATACGTATATATATATAAAACATATAAAGAATCATATATGTATAATTTCATGTATTTGTTACTTATTTTAAAAATAGTAGTGTTCAGTTCAGTTGCTCAGTCATGTCCAATTCTTTGCAACCCCATGGACTGCAACACACCAGGCTTCCCTGTCCGACTCCAGGAGCTTACTCAAACTTATGTTCATCAAGTCAGTCATGCCATCCAGCCATCTCATCCTCTGTCGTCCCCTTCTCCTCCTGCCTTCAACCTTTTCCAGCATCAGGGTCTTTTCCAATGAGTCAGCTCTTCACATCAGGTGGCCAAAGTATTGGAGTTTCAGCTTCAGCATCAGTCCTTCCAATGAACACCCAGGACTGATTTCCTTTAGCATGGACTGGTTGGATCTCCTTGCAGTCCAAGGGACTCTCAAGAGTCTTCTCCAACACTACAATTCAAAAGTATGAATTCTTCAGCATTCAGCTTTCCACTACTCTGTTCTACATGTTTGTTTCTGTTTGTAAAGGTATATAATATGAGATGGTGGGGGCATGGAAAACCCAAATACAACTTGATACAGGGTGATTAGGAAAACTCTCTAAGTAGATGACACATGAGTTGAGCCTTGAATATGAAGAAAATTCTATAAGCCTTAGTGTCCTTATCTGAAAAATGAGAATAATGATAGTATAGAATGTTTCATAAGGTTATTTAAAGTATTGATGTCTTGCTGATGATTCCATGGACGGAGAAGCATGGTAGGCTACAGTCCACAGGGTGGCAAAGAGTCGGACACGACTGAGCGACTTCACTTTCACTTTTGAAGATATTTAGCAACTGAATGATGACACAGACTAAATACTTCATGAATGAAAGCTTTTAATGTCATTATGCTAGGCATTACAGTGATGACGGGTTTGGATATATTTAAATAATATAAATAGCAAATGCTCTCTGGAAAGTATGAAGTCAGGGGGCATATTTAAGAAACTACAAAACCAAGATAAAAACTATTAAAATTTAAAAATTACATTGTCACCTATATAATCCATCTCTTTGTGACCCCATGGACTGTAGCTTGTCAGGCTCCTCTGTCCATGAGATTCTCCAGGCAAGATACTGGAGTGGGTTGCCATTTCCTTCTCCAGGGGATCTACCCAACCCAAGGATCAAACCAACATCTCTTGTGTGTCCTGCACTGGTGGGTGGGTTCTTTACAACTGCACCACCTGGGATTACCTATTTATATAACACCTTTAACTGAACACCCTGGATGCTTGGACCACATCTAGGGGTGTGGAAAGCTGTTAATCTCTGTTGTTATTTTATCAAAACAAGTTTTGTCAGTTCTCATGCTACAGAGTAGATTCAGAATTACAGATAAATTAGAGTCTTGTGAGATACTGAGCATATTTTTCTTCCACTTTTAGAACTCCAGCAGCAGTGAGATATTGTAGAGATGTTGTGGAAAGTATGTTTGAGAACCATAGATCTCTTAGCAATAATCATTCCTCCCTACTTACCAGCTGTGTGACTTTTAAAAAATGATACTTAATGTCTTGGAGGCTTAGTTTTCCTGTTTGTAAAAGAAAGATAATGATTCCTAAACACAGGCTGCTTTTGATGTTTAAGTGATACAATGGATACAAAATCAATTAGCACAAGGCGGCTGATAGAGTGGTAAACAGAACAAAGAAGGTCTCTCTCTCATTGAATTAATCAAGTGGAAAAACAGACAGACAAATATGGTCATGATTGAACAAAATACCAGGGAAAAGAAAGTGATAAAAAATGAAATAGTGATGAAAATATGAATAATGCCAAGAACTATTTTTGTAGCAGTGCCTCTTTCAGAAATAAATTCAAAGAGGCCAGTAATCTCCCTTCCTTAAGTTACTTGGTAGAGGGACCGACACAAAAAAGTGGATTTGATAAAGATGATTGATGGCTGTTTTATACTATAAGTAGGCAAAGAAAATATAGCTATAGGAAAATAAAAACATAACTAAGACAGAATGTCCACTCTATGCTTCAGTGACTCTAAAATACAGTGTGGGTAAAAAAAAAAAAGGGAGAAATGCCCTTGGCCAAAGAAGAGTACTCCTTGTGGAAAGATCTTTTAAACAATATGTAGAAGAATAAACAAAATCAAAAAACGGATGCAAGCAAGAGAAAGAAAACCTCCTTTATTAGAAGATCAGTTTGTCAAAAAGGTTACTGTTTTGTCAGAACCACATCCTACCCCAGGGCCACAAGAAGAAGGCAAAATGCTACAACTGATTTGAAAGAGTCTGAAGTTAGCTTTGCTCTAAAACATGATAAAACAAAAAAGAGATTCATACTGACCCCCTGAATTTGGGGAGTCTGAATTTCAGAAGTTCATATCCATTGCAAGTAATCTATAAAGTACTCTGGTTCAGTTGACAAATTTAGACAGAACTGAATGAACTTACATAACTGCCATGTAAATCTTAGGAGAGAAATTTCCTACTGTTACCTCATTTTGTTATTTTTCCCTTGGATATTCACCTTCTTAAAGAATCAAGTTCCTTGGCAATCAAGCCAAAAGTAAGAAAGCAAGATTTTGATTACATTGTTCAACAAATGCTTGTGTGTTCAGTCACTTCAGCTGTGTCTGACTCTTTGTGACCCCATGGACTGCAGAGCACCAGGCTTCTCTGGCCTCCACTGTGTTCCAGACTTTGTTCAAATTCATGTCAATTGAGTCTATGATGCTATCTAACCATCTCATTCTCTTTGGCCCCCTTCTCATTTGGCCTTCAGTCTTTCCCAGCATCAAGGTCTTTTCCAATGAGTTGGCTCTTCGCAACAGGTGGCTAGACTATTGAGGCTTCAGGTTCAGCATCAGCCCTTCAAATGAGTATTTAGGATTGGTTTCCTTTGGGATTGACTAGATTGATCATCTCCTTGCAATCTAAGGGACTCTCAAGAGTCCTATCCAACAGCGCAATTCAACACCTTCCACTTTTCAGCACTCAGTTTTCTTTATGGTCCACTTTTACATCTTACATGATTACTGGAAATACCATAACTTTGACTACATGGACTTGTGTTGGCAAAGTGATATCTCTGCTTTTTAATACACTGTCTGTCAAAGTATCAAAGTGTGCTAGTCACTCAGTCGTGTCTGACTCTTTGCGACCTCATAGACTGCAGCCCACCAGGCTCCTATGTCCATGGGATTCTCCAGGCAAGAATACTGGAGTGGGTTGCCCTTCCCTTCTCCAGGGGAATACACTGTCTAGGTTTGTCATACTTTCCTTTCCAAGGAGAAAACATCTTTTAATTTAGTGGCTGCAAAATCATTATTAAATAATTGACCCTATTTATGGCGTGCTGTGATTCATGGGATTGCAAAGAGTTGGACACTACTGAGCGACTGTACTGAACTGATTGAGACTGTTTTAGGAGACTAGACAAAAGAGTGTGTTTACACACTTTTTGACAGCTTGTTTATTATCTTGCCACTGCAACTGTGAAAATTAAAAAAAAAAAAGTAGCAACTAGGAATGGGAATTTTTCTTTTTTCTTTTTTTTCTTTTAACACAATAGTTTCCACACATACACATAAATCACATTTTCTTCAAGCACATTTCCGAGCTTTTGCCTCTCAAATAATTGCCCTTCTTTCTTTTTTTTTTTTTAAATTTTAGTTTTTTATTTTTTAAATTTTAAAATCTTTAATTCTTACATGCATTCCCAAACATGAACCCCCCTCCCACCTCCCTCCCCATAACAACTTTCTGGGTCATCCCCATGCACCAGCCCCAAGCATGCTGCATCCTGCGTCAGACATAGACTGGCGATTCAATTCACATGATAGTATACATGTTAGAATGTCATTCTCCCAAATCATCCCACCCTCTCCCTCTCCCTCTGAGTCCAAAAGTCCGTTATACACATCTGTGTCTCTTTCCCTGTCTTGCATACAGGGTCGTCATTGCCATCTTCCTAAATTCCATATATATGTGTTAGTATACTGTATTGGTGTTTTTCTTTCTGGCTTACTTCACTCTGTATAATTGGTTCCAGTTTCATCCATCTCATCAGAACTGATTCAAATGAATTCTTTTTAACAGCTGAGTAATACTCCATTGTGTATATGTACCACAGCTTTCTTATCCATTCATCTGCTGATGGACATCTAGGTTGTTTCCATGTCCTGGCTATTATAAACAGTGCTGCAATGAACATTGGGGTACATGTGTCTCTTTCAATTCTGGTTTCCTATCCAACAACACATTAAAAAGATCATACACCATGACCAAGTGGGCTTTATCCCAGGGATGCAAGGATTCTTCAATATCCGCAAATCAATCAATGTAATTCACCACATTAACAAATTGAAAAATAAAAATCATATGATTATCTCAATAGATGCAGAGAAGGCCTTTGACAAAATTCAACATCCATTTATGATAAAAACTCTCCAGAAAGCAGGAATAGAAGGAACATACCTCAACATAATAAAAGCTATCTATGACAAACCCACAGCAAACATTATCCTCAATGGTGAAAAATTGAAAGCATTTCCCCTAAAGTCAGGAACAAGACAAGGGTGTCCACTTTCACCGCTACTATTCAACATAGTTCTGGAAGTTTTGGCCACAGCAATCAGAGCAGAAAAAGAAATAAAAGGAGCCCTTCTTTCTTCAGAGGGGCTTCTCTGGTGGCTCAGAGGGTAAAGCGTCTGCCTGCAATGCCGGAGACCTGAGTTCGATCCCTGGATCAGGACGATCCCCTTGGAGAAGGAAATGGCAACCCACTCCAGTACTCTTGCCTGGAAAATCCCATGGACAGAGAAGCCTGGTAGACTATATTCCATGGGATCGCAAAGAGTCGGACAAGACTGAGCGACTTCACTTTCGCTTTTCTTCAGAAAATCAAGCTACCTGTCTTACTGGAGACAGTAGTTTCCTTGCAGCATAATACAAAACATTTTGGCAAGGAGAAACCCCAGAAAGAAAAAAATTAACGAATACAGCAAATGCTACATTAACTTTCTATTCTTATCCCTGTGATTGAAAGCTATGTAAAAAGACTTTTCCATCTTCTTTATTATTTTAATGAAATAGGGAGTCCAGGAAGATATGTGAAACTGGAGTCTTGAGATTCTTTTTAATATTGATTTCACTCAGATATTATCCAGTGATGTGTCTTCTATTTTTTGAGGATGAATGAGATTGAGAGAAGTGGAGTGACTTTGTCCAGTTTACACATTAAGTCAAGAGTAGAGAAGTCAGATATTCTGACTATCAGCCACATGCCCTGGTCTCATGACACTGAATACAGTTATTGAATTTTCCACAGACCTACCAGTGTAAGAGAAAAGTCACTGAAGTTGGTAAAACAGTAACAGCAATATCTTTTTAAAGGCTAAGGAAAAGTTCTCAGTTTCAGAAAATTGCTTAGTGAATCTTACAGGTATATAAAAACCTAAGGTACACAAATATCTTAAAGAACATGAGGCAGGTGGGATAGCAGTAGTAGTATCTGTCACTTCACTTCCCATTGGTAGGGAGAAGGAGGGTAGCCTCTGCTGTTATCATCTTTGTTTTCCCTACACTTCCTTTGGTGGAGGAATGCTGTAACCCCAGCTCATCTCTGGACACCATGTGTACCAAAGTCAGATACATTTTGACAATGGTAGATGCTTATCCCAGAACCTTGAAGATACCAACAGAATCTGATAAAATCTCCTGAAATAAATATTTAGACTTCTAAATTATAGATTGTGAAGGCTATAAAATTATAACAATAATATCAAAAGAATCTGTCTCCCTCCAGTTCACAGCATAAGATTTCAAAAAAGTCACATTCTCTGGTTTGGCATAATTTACATGAAGTAAGTAAGCGTGTCTTTATCTACATCAAAAATGTATATATTAATTACTGTAATAAGACTAATAACCTTGAATAAAGAAAAGATAACAGGTAATAGTTTTTCTATTTTCAATTCCTTTTTAGGGTGCTTTTTCCTGTTAAAATTAATGTTTCTCAAAACATGTATTTGGAAATTTGGAGCATCTTGCTGTAGAGGCAGTGTAGTACAGTGATTAATTTCAGACTTTGCAAAGAAGTCAGCCTGAGTTGTGCTCTGATCTTCACTGTTTACTCACTCCGTGTTGTGTCACAGTTGCTTATTCCTTCTGTTGGATTTAGCTTATTTGATTGGCACTTCATATCTATTCTAACTCCTGCTAGGAGGACTCCCTTTCAGTAGAGGCTGAAAGGCTAAAAACTTCATTTCCCAGATTCCCTTGCAGCCAGAATCTGGTGACAAATTAGGTTCACTTCTTTGATTGCATTCACCAAAGTTTTGAAAGGTAGGGGAGAGAACATGTAGGCCAGGTAGACCACACTACACTTGGTTTACTCTACTGCTTGAAATTATCATAGAAATATGAGCATTTTCTGCAGCAGCGCACTAGTGTCTAGTATCAAGAGGGGATGGCTTCAAGGGCTTCCTGGTCCTGTCTTCTAGTTCCAAGGTTTGCACTTCCAGCTTGTGTTCTTAGATTCAATAGTTTAGCAAAGAACCTCCTGATCCCCCACCTTTCACCAGGCATCAGTCCTGTCCTGTGCTGTTTGTGTATGTTGTTCCCAGAGACCCCAAGTGCAGTCCTCTCCTCCCACTTTTCAGTGATTTTGATAAGCATCTAAATCTGTGGGTTAAATGTATTTCTGTTTATACTATCTTAAGTCTGTTAGCAAGCCCAAAATGGAGTCATTTGCCCCTCATGACAGAAAACCAAGACTTCGTTGCAGTTCCAACCCCTCCCAGAAATGTGACCTTTAAAATAATCAACCCAAAATTTTCTGATCAACCCTAGTGTGGTAATCTGCATGATAAAGACCATTGCCATTTCCTTCCCTGCAAAGAAGATGGTCTTGAAACAATACTTTATTTGCTTCTGCTAATACTTACTTACTCCACCTTCCTTTGGCCTATAAAAACCTTTCATTTGAATAGCCCTCTGTGTGTGTGCCCTTCTATTTACCTGATGGGATGCTCCCTAATTCATGAATTATTGAGCAAAACCGATTAGATCTTCAAATGTACTCTTTTGAACTTAATTTTTTAACAAATTGGTGGCTATAGTGGGATCTGAGCCAAACTTCTAGTGGCATTTGGGGAAAATGAGATTCACAGAGATGGCACTCCACAAATCCTTTTGAATTCCCTGCATTTCTTATAGTTCCAAGGGCCACTGGTCACTTTCTCATTCATGTTGGTTTGAGCTCCCCTCACTTTGTGTTCAGGCTCCCAGTCTGATTGGCTTTCTTTTACAGGGTAGAGCAGCTAGTGAAAGTTGTTCAGTCATGTCTGACTCTTTGTGTCCCCATGGAGCATAGAGTCCATGGAATTCTCCAGGTCAGACTACTGGAGTGGGGAGCCTATTCCTTCTCCAGGGGATCTTCCCAACCTGGGGATCAAACCCAGGTCTCCCACATTGCAGGCAGATTCTTTGCCAGCTTAGCTACAAGGGAAGCCCACTTCTTTACCAGCTGAGCCACAGGGGAAGTAACAATTCTGCTTGGAGCCCAACAGATTTGACAGTCAGTTCTACCTGAAGCCAAATCCCTGGGCTTTTAGACCAAAATTCCTTGGATGAGAAACCTCAACCCTTAATTCTATTCTTAGGCACTGCATTAGAAACTGCTGTAGTTCCTCATTTATTTGGAATCCTTCCCCAGATCCTGCTCTGGGAACTTCTGATGGAAGCTTCAGTTCTCCATTTGTTAGAAGTCAATCTATAGGTCTCATTCTTAGAAAGCTTTTAGTTCAATCCTTTTCGCAGCCACTAGTTTTTCTGGTTAACTGCTGATTTCTGTTAATATGTGCATGAGGTAGAGGACATTGCTTATGGAAATCCCAGAAGCCAGAAAGTTACAAAAATTGATGAGCATGAGTGTAGGCATTTAACAGCTGTTAGAGTCCTTGTCTGGAGAAGGCAATGGCACCCCACTCAAGTACTCTTGCCTGGAAAATCCCATGGGCGGAGAAGCCTGGTAGGCTGCAGTCCATGGGGTCGCTGAGGGTCGGACACGACTGAGCAACTTCATTTTCACTTTTCACTTTCATGCATTGGAGAAGGAAATGACAACCCACTCCAGTGTTCTTGCCTGGAGAATCCCAGGGACGGGGGAGCCTGGTGGGCTGCCGTCTATGGGGTCACACAGAGTCGGACACGACTGAAGTGGCTTAGCAGTAGCAGTAGCAGCAGAGTCCTTGTCATCTCAAGAAGACTCCTATGATAAGATAAGTTAATCATGGAACAGGTTAGACTGACACTAGTCACCCACCAACTTCAAGAAAATTTCTGTGCAACAAGATACACTGTAAAGCACCCCATAATTCCCAGGTAAATGGGAATGAATTCTAGGTATTCATTTAGCGCTAAGAGAACCAAAATTCTAGCTAAAAGAAATGGGATCCTTTATATCCAAAACTTAAGTGTACCACCTTCAGCACACCTGCTAATTTTATGTTTAACAACTATAGTCTTGGAAGTTTAAGATATTTAATAAGATGATCATATGTTACTAAAAACAATCTATAATTATAATGGCCATTATGGGGAACATCCCATTAGACCTGTCACTCACTTAAGAAAACGCACTTGAGAGAAAGAGATCCCAAATTGGACAGATAGAATGGAATTCCTACTTTAATTAGTATGCAGAAGCTCATAAAAGTCTTTAAGATTCCAAAATAGCTTCATTAAAAGAGTCATTACCAAAAGCTAATGAAAAATTAAAGACATTAGGGGTATCTAAGAGAAAAGGTGAAAGGACAGACGTGACTACTGATATGACTCGCAAGGGCTCCTCTTTTCTTTTTCACTTGTGTACTCATGATCCATTCCTAAAATCTTCCGTGCCTACCCAGACAGGTCTGTTATTCAATCATGTAAACAAAAGAAAGATGAATCTGTGGCAGACTTTAAAGCCCACTGGGAAGCTCTCTTTTTAAGGCATTTGGAGTTCCATATAGATACTGAGATCACCCAACCTGTTCTAGCTGCCCACTTGCGAATGGATTATCTCCTGAAATTAGTGGATTAAAAAGGCAGAAACTGGGATAGGAGGCCATTAACCTGCTTGAACTTGTGACTATTGCTGAGCATTTTGAAAGGACTCTGGAACAAAATTTCAAACAGAAATCTGCCAAGCTAATAGCTTTGCAGCTGCCACAGATCCAAGGCCAGAGACCCAGAATAACACCTGGGTCTCCTCTGTTACACTCTCCTAGGGATTCATCATCAAAACACTGCCCCAGAAATTGATATGTCAGTTGTAATCAATTGGGAGATTGGATAAGAGGTTGTCCTCAAAGGTTCAATGAAAATTCATCAAAATCAACTCAAATACTCCCACAAGGATTCCTCCCAAAGGTGACTGGACTCTGAGGGATTTTCTACTAAACTGCTAAGTTTATTACCTTAAACAGTAAAGGGGAAACTATAAATTAAAATTAATGGAGTTGTTCAGTACTGCTGGAAATATTTACTGATTTTCCAGCTGAAACCTGACAAGATATTTGAAATAATTTAATAAATTTATAGTCAGAAATTTGACCAAATTGGAAGCTAAATTTCAGAGTCTGATAAGATTTTTTTTAGCTTCCCCCATAAGTTTAAATGCAGAAAGAAAAACATTCAAAATAATACAGCTGTTTTTGTTTCACAAATCAAATATTTACAGGCCAAAGATATGGTTCTGTAGGTCCAAAGCTCACTTGCTTTTTTTTTCTTTGCCAATACACAGTGCCTTAACTTTTCATCCACTTGAAGAGATCAGGGCATTTTAAACAGAATTGCCGTGCACCTAATCTTTACCTTCATGATGCAGATTTTCTACTCTCATTTCTCTATAACCTAAGAGCCATTCATTGAAATGCAAACTTTAGAAAAGTAATTCTTATGGGAAAGGGGAAAGGTCATTAGAAACAGGTCATCTGAAACTTATAAAACATTATGTGTCTTCTCCAAAAATATTTAACACACACACCAACTTTCAGAGAAGGCAACGGCAACTCACTCCAGTACTCTTGCCTGGAAAATCCCATGGACAGAGGAGCCTGGTAGGCTGCAGTCCATGGGGTCGCAAAGAGTAGGGCACAATTGAGCGACTTCACTTTCACTTTTCACTTTCATGCATTGGAGAAGGAAATGGCAACCCACTCCAGTATTCTTGCCTGGAGAATCCCAGGGACAGAGGAGCCTAGTGGGCTTCAGTCTGTGAGGTCACACAGAGTCAGACACGACTGGAGCGACTTAGCAGCAGTAGCGGTAGCTGAACACACCAACTTTAGTCATTGGAGCAGGGAACAACTTATTCTGCATGTCAGAAAAATAGTTTGGATTCAACTGTTCCTTTATAAATGAGTGAGTTTGTGACTGAGTCCAAGCTCAGTCTGCTTGCCATAGGACAGGCCAATAAATCAGGAGACCAAGTGTTGAGGCAAGAAAAGTGACTTCATTTGGAAAGCTAGGATCAAAGAAGATGGCAAAGTAGAGTCCTAGAGTACCATCTTATTGGGTTCTGGATGCTAGTATCTTTTATAGATCAGAGAGGAGGAGGTAGTAAAGAAATAAAGTAAAAAGTCTTTCAAAGTATCTCCAAGTTTGGCCAGTCTGGGGGTGGGGTGTGTGCTAATTTCTTTTTACCCCTGCAGCCATTCATGAGTGGGCAGGATCAGGATGTTTCCCTGTGAGCTGAACAAAGGCACTTTAGTTTAACATTCAGAAAGAGGGGTACTGTTCCCCTAGGCAGGCCATTATGTATGGGTATAGCTATAGACAATTTTTTTAATTTAGTAATTATAGTAAGGAAACAACAGAAAGCAAAGGTTAAACAGAATAGATCCAACATGGAGTCAGACTTTGTTCTTCCCTGTTACAAGTTTTGTATTACCATATTCATGTCAGGAACGGCGGTGGTAAGGAGATACCCCTCGTCCAAGGTCAGGAGCAGTTGCTGTGCTTTGCTGGAGCAGCCGTGAAGAGATACCCCATGCCCAAGGTAAGAGAAACCCAAGTAAGATGGTAGGTGTTGCAAGGGGGCATCAGAGGGCAGACACACTGAAACCATACTCACAGAAAACTAGTTAATCTAATCACACTAAGACCACAGCCTTGTCTAACTCAATGAAACCAAGCCATGCTTGCAGGGCAACCCAAGACGGGCGGGTCATGGTGGAGAGGTCTGACAGAGCGTGGTCCACTGGAGAAAGGAATGTCAAGCCACTTCAGTATTCTTGCCTTGAGAACCCCAAGAACAGTATGAAAAGGCAAAATGATAGGATACCAAAATAGGAACTCCCCAGGTCTTTAGGTGCCCAATATGCTACTGGAGCTCAGTGGAGAAATAACTCCAGAAAGAATGAAGGGATGGAGCCAAAGCAAAAACAATACCCAGTTGTGGATGCGACTGGTGATAGAAGCAAGATCCGATGCTGTAAAGAGCAATGGAATGTTAGGTCCATGAATCAAGGCAAACTGGAAATGGTCAAACAGGAGATGGCAAGAGTGAACGTTGACATTCTAGGAATCAGTGAACTGAAATGGACTGGAATGGGTGAATTTAACTCAGATGACCATTATATCTACTACTGCGGGCAGGAATCCCTCAAGAAATGGAGTAGGCATCATGGTCAACACAAGTGTCTGAAATGCAGTACTTGGTTGCAATCTCAAAAACGACACGATGATCTCTGTTCATCTCCAAGGCAAACCATTCAATAACACAGTTATCCAAGTCTATGCCCCAACCAGTAATGCTGAAGAAGCTGAAGTTGAACGGTTTTATGAAGACCTACAAGACCTTTTAGAACTAACACCCAAAAAAGATGTCCTTTTCATTATAGGGGACTGGAATGCAAAAGTAGGAACTCAAGAAACACCTGAAGTAACAGGCAAATTTGGCCTTGGAATGCGGAATGAAGCAGGGCAAAGACTAATAGAGCTTTGCCAAGAAAATGCACTGGTCATAGCAAACACCCTCTTCCAAAAACACAAGAGAAGATGCTACACATGGACATCACCAGATGGTCAACACCGAAATCAGATTGATTATATTCTATGGAGCCAAAAATGGAGAAGCTCTATACAGTCAACAAAAACAAGACCAGGAGCTGACTGTGGCTTAGATCATGAACTCCTTATTCCCAAATTCAGACTTAAATTGAAGAAAGTAGGGAAAACCGCTAGCCCATTAAGATAGGACCTCAATCAAATCCCCTATCATTATACACTGGAAGTGAGAATAGATTTAAGGGCTAGATCTGATAGATAGAGTGCCTGATGAACTATGGAATGTGGTTCATCACATTGTAGAGGAGACAGGGATCAAGACCATCCCCATGGAAAAGAAATGCAAAAAAGCAAAATGGCTGTCTGGGGAGGCCTTACAAATAGCTGTGAAAAGAAGAGAGGCAAAAAGCAAAGGAGAAAAGGAAAGATATAAGCATCTGAATGCAGAGTTCCAAAGAATAGCAAGAAGAGATAAGAAAGCCTTCTTCAGTGATCAATGCAAAGAAATAGAGGGAAACAACGGAATGAGAAAGACTAGAGATCCCTTCAAGAAAATTAGAGATACCAAGGGAACATTTCATGCAAAGATGGGCTCGATAAAGGACAGAAATGGTATGGACCTAACAGAAGCAGAACATATTAAGAAGAGGTGGCAAGAATACAAAGAAGAACTGTACAAAAAAGATCTTCACGACCCAGATAACCATGATGATGTAATCACTAATCTAGAGCCAGATATCTTGGAAAGTGAAGTCAAGTGGGCCTTAGAAAGCATCACTACAAACAAAGCTAGTGAAGGTGATGGAATTCCAGTTGAGCTGTTTCAAATCCTGAAAGATGATGCTGTGAAAGTGCTGCACTCAATATGCCAGCAAATTTGGAAAACTCAGAAGTGACCACAGGACTGGAAAAGGTCAGTTTTCACTCAAATCCCTAAGAAAGGCAATGCCAAAGAATGCTCAAACTACTGCACAATTGCACTCATTTCACATGCTAGGAAAGTAATGCTCAAAATTTTCCAAGCCAGGCTTTAGCAATACGTGAACCATGAACTCCCTGATGTTCAAGCTGGTTTTAGAAAAGGCAGAGGAACCAGAGATCAAATTGCCAACATCTGCTGGATCATGGAAAAAGCAAGAGACTTCCAGAAAAAAACATCTATTTCTGCTTTATTGACTATGCCAAAGCCTTTGACTGTGTGGACCACAATAAACTGTGGAAAATTCCAAGAGAGAAGGGATTACCAGACCACCTAACCTGCCTCTTGAGAAATCTGTATGCAGGTCAGGAAGCAAGAGTAAGAACTGGACATGGAACAACAGACTGGTTCCAAATAGGAAAAGGAGTACGTCAAGGCTATATATTGTCACCCTGCTTATTTAACTTATATGCAGAGTACATCATGAGAAACGCTGGACTGGAAGAAACAGAAGCTGGAATCAAGATTGCTGGGAGAAATATCAATAACTTCAGAAATGTAGATGATACCACCCTTCTGGCAGAAAGTGAAGAGAAACTAAAAAGCCTCTTGATGAAAGTGAAAGAGGAGAGTGAAAAAGTTGGCTTAAAGCTCAACATTCAGAAAACGAAGATCATCGCATCCGGTCCCATCACTTCATGGGAAATAGATGGAGAAACAGTGGAAACAGTGTCAGACTTTACTTTTCTGGGCTCCAAAATCACTGCAGATGGTGATTGCAGCCATGAAATTAAAAGACACTTACTCCTTGGAAGAAAAGTGATGACCAACCTAGATAGTATATTCAAAAGCAGAGACATTACATTGCCCACTAAGGTCCGTCTAGTAAAGGCTATGGTTTTCCTTGTGGTCATGTATGGATATGAGAGTTGGACTGTGAAGAAGGCTGAGTGCCGAAGAATTGATGCTTTTGAACTGTGGTGTTGGAGAAGACTCTTGAGAGTCCCTTGGACTGGTAGGAGTTCCAACCAGTCCATTCTGAAGGAGATCAGCCCTGGGTGTTCTTTGGAAGGAATGATGCTAAAGCTGAAACTCCAGTACTTTGGCCACCTCATGCGAATAGTTTACTCATTGAAAAAGACTCTGATGCTGGGAGGGATTGAGGGCAGGAGGAGAAGGGGACGACTGAGGATGAGATGGCTGGATGGCATCACGGACTCGATGGACGTGAGTCTGAGTGAACTCCGGGAGATGGTGATGAACAGTGAGGCCTGGCGTGCTGCAATTCATGGGGTCACAAAGAGTCGGACACGACTGAGCAACTGAACTGAACTGAACTGATTCAACCTAAGATTAAATTTTTAGAATGGAAGCTATGAATCTTCTGTTTGTCTATATGTTCATGATTGTCTCTCTGTATGTGTGTGTGTGTGTATGTGTGTCTGTGTGTGTTGTAGATGTCTGATGATTTTCTACCTCTGAATGGTATTGCAAGATAAGATAATGAAACATTAATTACTAAACTAGATTTGAGGGAAAGTTACATGGCTCAGAATAGCCTGGAGTTAAAACTCCTCTCCAAGTCCTCCCCACCATTCTATGCAAAAGAAAGAACTCTCTCACCTAAGGAAAAAAATGACACTAAGTTTGATTATGCCCTGCTCCCAGCCAGTCCAACCTCTGGCAGATCTCCAGAATTCCTTGCCCCAGCTGTTTAAGAGATAACTACTCTGAACAACCTTGGAGATGAACAGGCCCCCTTAAGACAGTAGATTCCACTCTTAGATTAGTGCAGCAGCTCACTAATCTGACTGCTGCCTCTTCTTGCCTCATTAAAGGTGATCTGTTCCTTTAAAGAGCAGGTCTCATTCTTTTTCCAAACCTCGCCTTCTCTAACTCCCTTACTCTACAAGGTTTATTTACTTTTGGCTTCCTATTGTGGAGAAACAAAAGATAAAGTTGGATCTATTGTAAATATGTTATTGTCACATTGGATATTTTCTATGAAAAAGCACATTTTCCAGGAATTATAGGGAGTATAAATCTGCCAATTCACAGTTTATAATTACTTATTTCTTAGTTTTCACTAGAATTAAAGGTTTCTAAGGGTTAAAAAATTTAATGTATATAATTGAAACTACTAGAAATAATAAAGGAAACAACTCTGTTGTTTCCTTGCAAGGGAAGCAGGTTATGTTTTTGATTAAGAAAAAATATGTGCGTCCATGGTGGCTCAGATGGTAAATAATCTGCTTGCAATGCTGGAGACATGGGTTCAATGGCTGCGTCAGGAAGATCCCTTGGAGAAAGGAATGGCAATACACTCCAGTATTCTTACCAGAAGAACTCCATGAATAGGGGGGCATATTGGACTACTGTCCATGGAGTCCCAAAGAGTTGGACATTACTGAGAGACCAACACTATGGAGATATGTTCTTGTTGAGTCACTAGAGTACTTTTACCTAATCTAAAACTTTTGGTTGTTTCAGAGAGAGAGAATCTTGCTTTGCATGGTCAAGTTGGCTTTAAAAAAGTGTTGCTATTAAAGGGTTTTTGGAAATAGGTTTTTGTATTATATAAAACTAAATTCTAGTTTTCTTTTATCTCCTGAAAGGACAATTTTTCTTGGATTGTTGATCACCTCTTTTTTTTTTAATTTTTATTTTTACTTTATTTTACTTTAAAATACTGTATTGGTTTTGCCATACATTGACATGAATCCACCACGGGTGTACATGCGTTCCCAAACATGAACCCCCCTCCCACCTCCCTCTCCATAACATCTCTCTGGGTCATCACCGTGCACCAGCCCCAAGCATGCTGAGTCCTGCATTGGACATAGACTGGTGATTCAATTCTTACATGATAGTATACATGTTTCAATGTCATTCTTCCAAATCATCCCACCCTCTCCCTCTCCCTCTGAGTCCAAAAGTCCGTTATACACATCTGTGTCTTTTTTGCTGTCATGCATACAGGGTCGTCATTGCCATCTTTCTAAATTCCATATATATGTGTTAGTATACTGTATTGGTGTTTTTCTTTCTGGCTTACTTCACTCTGTATAATTGGTTCCAGTTTCATCCATCTCATCAGAACTGATTCAAATGAATTCTTTTTAATGGCTGAGTAATACTCCATTGTGTATATGTACCACTGCTTTCTTATCCATTCATCTGCTGATGGACATCTAGGTTGTTTCCATGTCCTGGCTATTATAAACAGTGCTGCGATGAACATTGGGGTACGTGTGTCTCTTTCCATTCTGGTTTCCTCGGTGTGTATGCCCAGAAGTGGGATTGCTGGGTCATAAGGCAGTTCTATTTGCAATTTTTTAAGGAATCTCCACACTGTTCTCCATAGTGGCTGTACTAGTTTGCATTCCCACCAACAGTGTAGGAGGGTTCCCTTTTCTACACACCCTCTCCAGCATTTATTGCTGGCAGATTTTTGGATCGCAGCCATTCTGACTGGTGTGAAATGGTACCTCATTGTGGTTTTGATTTGCATTTCTCTAGTAATGAGTGATGTTGAGCATCTTTTCATGTGTTTGTTAGCCATCCGCATGTCTTCTTTGGAGGAATGTCTATTTAGTTCTTTGGCCCTTTTTTTGATTGGGTCGTTTATTTTTCTGGACTTGAGCTGCATAAGTTGCTTGTATATTTTTGAGATTAGTTGTTTGTCAGTTGCTTCATTTGCCATTATTGTCTCCCATTCCGAAGGCTGTCTTTTCACCTTGCTTATATTTTCCTTTGTTGTGCAGAAGCTTTTAATTTTAATTAGATCCCATTTGTTTATTTTTGCTTTTATTTCCAGAATTCTGGGAGGTGGATCATAGAGGATCCTGCTGTGATTTATGTCTGAGAGTGTTTTGCCTATGTTCTCCTCTAGGAGTTTTATAGTTTCTGGTCTTACATTTAGATCTTTAATCCATTTTGAATTTGTTTCTGTGTGCGGTGTTAGGAAGTGATCAAGTTTCATTCTTTTACAAGTGGTTGACCAGTTTTCCCAGCACCACTTGTTAAAGAGAGTGTCTTTACTCCATTGTATATTCTTACCTCCTTTGTCAAAGATAAGGTGTTCATATGTGTGTGGATTTATCTATGGGCTTTCTATTTTGTTCCATTGATCTATGTTTCTGTCTTTGTGCCAGTAGCATACTGTCTTGATGACTGTGGCTTTGTAGTAGAGCCTGAAGTCAGGCAAGTTGATTCCTCCAGTTCCATTCTTCTTTCTCAAGATTGCTTTGGTTATTCGAGGTTTTTTTGTATTTCCATACAAATCTTGAAATTATTTCTTCTAGTTCTGTGAAAAATATCGCTGGTAGCTTGATAGGGATTGCATTGAATTTGTAAATTGCTTTGGGTAGTATACTTGTTTTCACTATATTGATTCTTCCAATCCATGAACATGGTATATTTCTCCATTTATTAGTGTCCTCTTTGATTTCTTTCATCAGTGTTTTATAGTTTTCTATATATAGGTCTTTAGTTTCTTTAGGTAGATATATTCCTAAGTATTTTATTCTTTTCGTTGCAATGGTAAATGGAATTGTTTCCTTAATTTCTTTTTCTACTTTCTCATTATTAGTGTATAGGAATGCAAGGGATTTCTGTGTATTGATTTTATATCCTGCAACTTTACTATATTCATTGATTAGCTCTAGTAATTTTCTGGTGGAGTCTTTAGGGTTTTCTATGTAGAGGATCATGTCTTCTGCAAACACTGAGAGTTTTTCTTCTTCTTTTCCAATTTGGATTCCTTTTATTTCTTTTTCTGCTCTGATTGCTGTATCCAAAACTTCCAGAACTATGTTGAATAGTAGCGGTGAAAGTGGGCGCCCTTGTCTTGTTCCTGACTTTAGGGGAAATGCTTTCAATTTTTCACCATTGAGGATAATGTTTGCTGTGGGTTTGTCATATATAGCTTTTATTATGTTGAGACATGTTCTTTCTATTCCTGCTTTCTGGAGAGTTTTTATCATAAATGGATGTTGAATTTTGTCAAAGGCCTTCTCAGCATCTATTGAGATAATCATATGGCTTTTATTTTTCAATTTGTTAATGTGGTGAATTACACTGATTGATTTGCGGATATTGAAGAATCCTTGCATCCCTGGGATAAAGCCCACTTGGTCATGGTCTATGATCTTTTCAATGTGTTGTTGGATTCTGATTGCTAGAATTTTGTTGAGGATTTTTACATCTATGTTCATCAGTGATATTGGCCTGTAGTTTTCTTTTTTTTTTTTGTAGTATCTTAGTCAGGTTTTGGTATTAGGGTGATGGTGGCCTCATAGAATGAGTTTGGAAGTTTACCTTCCTCTGCAATTTTCTGGAAGAGTTTGAGTAGGATAGGTGTGAGCTCTTCTCGAAATTTTTGGTAGAATTCAGCTGTGAAGCCGTCTGGACCTGGGCTTTTGTTTGCTGGAAAATTTCTGATTACAGTTTCAATTTCCGTGCTTGTGATGGGTCTGTTAAGGTTTTCCATTTCTTCCTGGTTCAGTTTTGGAAAATTGTACTTTTCTAAGAATTTGTCCATTTCTTCCACGTTGTCCATTTTATTGGCATATAATTGCTGATAGTAGTCTCTTATGATCCTTTGTATTTCTGTGTTGTCTGTTGTGATCTCTCCATTTTCATTTCTAATTTTATTGATTTGATTTTTCTCTCTTTGCTTCTTGATGAGTCTGGCTAATGGTTTGTCAATTTTATTTATCCTTTCAAAGAACTAGCTTTTGGCTTTGTTGATTTTTCCTATGGTCTCTTTTGCTTCTTTTGCATTTATTTCTGCCCTAATTTTTAAGATTTCTTTCCTTCTACTAACTCTGGGGTTCTCCAATTCTTCCTTTTCTAGTTGCTTTAGGTGTAGAGTTAGGTTATTTATTTGACTTTTTTCTTGTTTCTTGAGGTATGGCTGTATTGCTATGAACTTTCCTCTTAGCACTGCTTTTATAGTGTCCCACAGGTTTTGGGTTGTTGTGTTTTCAATTTCATTAGTTTCTATGCATATTTTGATTTCTTTTTTTGATTTCTTCTGTGATTTGTTGTTTATTCAGAAGTGTGTTGTTCAACCTCCATATGTTGGAATTTTTAATAGTTTTTCTCCTGTAATTGAGATCTAATCTTAATGCATTATGGTCAGAAAAGATGCTTGGAATGATTTTGATATTTTTGAACTTATCAAGTTTAGATTTATGGCCCAGGATGTGATCTATCCTGGAGAAGGTTCCATGAGCACTTGAGAAAAAGGTGAAATTCATTGTTTTGGGATGAAATGTCCTATAGATATCAATTAGGTCTAACTGGTCTAATGTATCATTTAAAGTTTGCGTTTCTTTGTTAATTTTCTGTTTAGTTGATCTGTCCATAGGTGTGAGTGGGGTATTAAAGTCTCCCACTATTATTGTGTTATTGTTGATTTCCCCTTTCATACTTGCTAGCATTTGTCTTACATATTGTGGTGCTCCTATATTGGGTGCATATATATTTATAATTGTTATATCTTCTTCTTGGATTGATCCTTTGATCATTATGTAGTGGCCTTCTTTGTCTCTTTTCACAGCCTTTGTTTTAAAGTCTATTTTATCAGATATGAGTATTGCCACTCCTGCTTTCTTTTGGTCTCTATTTGCGTGGAATATCTTTTTCCAGCCCTTCACTTTCAGTCTGTATGTGTCCCTTGTTTTGAGGTGGGTCTCTTGTAAGCAGCATATAGAGGGGTCTTGTTTTTGTATCCATTCGGCCAGTCTTTGCCTTTTGGTTGGGGCATTCAACCCATTTACATTTAAGGTAATTATTGATAAGTATGATCCTGTTTCCAGTTACTTTATTGTTTTGGATTCCGGTTTATACACCCTTTTCCTGTTCCTGTCTAGAGAATATCCTTTAGAATTTGTTGGAGAGCTGGTTTGGTGGTGCTGAATTCTCTCAGCTTTTGCTTGTCTGTAAAGCTTTTGATTTCTCCTTCGTATTTGAATGAGATCCTTGCTGGGTACAGTAATCTGGGCTGTAGGTTATTGTCTTTCATCACTTTAAGTATGTCTTGCCATTCCCTCCTGGCCTGAAGAGTTTCTGTTGAAAGATCAGCTGTTATCCTTATGGGAATCCCCTTGTGTGTTATTTGTTGTTTTTCCCTTGCTGCTTTTAATATTTGTTCTTTGTGTTTGATCTTTGTTAATTTGATTAATATGTGTCTTGGGGTGTTTTGCCTTGGGTTTATCCTGTTTGGAACTCTCTGGATTTCTTGGACTTGGGTGATTATTTCCTTCCCCATTTTAGGGAAGTTTTCAACTATTATCTCCTCAAGGATTTTCTCATGGTCTTTCTTTTTGTCTTCTTCTTCTGGGACTCCTATAATTCGAATGTTGGAGTGTTTCATATTGTCCTGGAGGTCTCTGAGATTGTCCTCATTTCTTTTAATTCGTTTCTCTGATTCATTTATTTCTACCATTCTATCTTCTATTTCACTAATCCTATCTTCTGCCTCCGTTATTCTACTATTTGTCACCTCCAGAGTGTTTCTGATCTCATTTATTGCATTATTCATTATATATTGACTCTTTTTTATTTCTTCTAGGTCCTTGTTAAACCTTTCTTGCATCTTCTCAATCCTTGTCTCTAGGCTATTTATCTGTGATTCCATTTTGATTTCAAGATTTTGGATCATTTTCACAATCAATATTCGGGATTCTTTCTCAGGTAGATTCCCTTCCTCTTCCTCTTTTGTTTGGTTTGGTGGGCAACTCTCCTGTTCCTTTACCTGCTGAGTATTCCTCTGTCTCTTCATCTTGGTTATATTGCTGCGTTTGGGGTGGCCTTTTAATATTCTGGTAATTTGTGGAGTTCTCTTTATTATGGAGCTTCCTCACTGTGGGTGGGGTTGTATCAGTGGCTTGTCAAGGTTTCCTGGTTAGGGAGGCTTGTGTTGGAGTACTGGTGGGTGGAGCTGGGTTTCTTCTCTCTGGAGTGCAGTGGAGTGACCAGTAATGAGTTTGAGCTGCCTGTATATTGAAGCTCAGGGGTGTGTTCCTGTGTTGCTGGAGAATTTGCGTGGTATGTCTTGCTCTGGAATTTGTTGGCCCTTGGGTGGAGCTTGGTTTCAGTGTAGGTATGAAGGCATTTGATGAGCTCCTATTGCTTAATGTTCCCTGAATTCAGGAGTTCTCTGATGTTTTCAGGCTTTGGACTTAAGTCTCCTGCTTCTGGTTTTCAGTTTTATTTTTGCAGTAGCCTCTAGACTTCTCCATCTATACAGCACCTATGATAAAACATCTAGTTTAAAGATGAAAAGTTTCTCCACATTGAGGGACATCCAGAGAGGTTCACTGTTTTTTAAGACAATGGTCTGCTTTTCTGGTTGCCTGATGTCCTCTGCCAGCCCTCAGAAGTTGTTTTGTGTAGTTTGCTCAGCGTTGAAATGTTCTTTTGAGGAATTTGTGAGGGAGAAAATGGTCTTCCCGTCCTATTCCTCCACCATCTTCAATCCTCCTGATCACCTCTTAATAAGAAATTGTAAACAAAGATTTTCCTTACCTTTTAAGTGATTGGCCTAGGAAACAATGGTTTTATGTCACATCAAGATAAAAACATCTGTGCTTCCTGTTTTTATCAGCTCTTTGATTACTTAAGAAAGCTTAATATTAAAAAGCTAAGTTTTGTTAATAGGTATTAAGTATTATGTCATCATAATCTGTGATCCTATTTCATTAAGTGTTTTAGAACAATTTGACATTTTTTACAAACTTCCCCAAATCAAATTTTACATGAAGTCTTATGACTGCAAACTAACTTGGGAATTTTTCAGAGAGTCTCTGGAACATTCCAAATGGTTTATTCAACTATCTAAGCTTATTTGATATGTTAAATTACCTAGAAAGCATTGCCAAATAAAATATTATGCAAAATAATATGAAGGATTTTTTAAAAACTAGGAATAGAGTTACCATATGATCTAGCAATCCCAATCTTGGACATATATCTGGAGAAAAAACTTTGTTTGAAAGTATGCATTTGCCTCAGTGTTCATTTCAGCATAGTTTACAATAGCCAAAACATGGAAGCAACCTAAATGTCCATTGACAGATGAATGGATAAAGATGTGGTACATATGTACAATGTAAAATCAGCCATAAAGAAAAGACTAAATAATGCCATTTGTAGCAACATGAATGGACCTGGAGATAATCATACTAAATGAAGTAAGTCAGGCAGAGAACAACAAATGTACGGTATCACTTAAATGCAGGATCTTTAAAAAAAAAAAGAGGAGAGATGCAAATGAACATGTCTATAAAACAGGAACAAACTTGCAGACTTAGGGAACGAATTTATGATTACAACTGGGCAAGAGTTGCTGGGAGGGATAGACTGGGAGTTTGGAATTGATATGTATACACAGCTATATTTAAAGTATATAGTTGGTAGGGGCCTACTATATAGCAGCAAGAATTCTGCACGGTATTCTATAAAAACCTAAATGGGAAAAGAATTTGAAAAAGAATATTAAAAAAGTATTTAAAAATATATGACAACAAATTTGATTAAATGGGATTATTGCATGGTCGTGGCTCAGCGGTAAAGAACCAATGTGGAATGCAGGAGCTTCAGGAGATGTGGTTTGATCCCTGAGTCAGGGAGGTCCCCTGGAGAAGGGCAGGACAACCCACTCCAGCATTCCTGCCTGGAGAATTCCATGGACTGAGGATCCTGGTGGGCTATAGTCCATAGGGTCACAAAGAGTTGGCCATGACTGAAGTGACTTAGCACATTACATGGTAGAGAGTGGGCAAGACATTTCAAGGTTTATGTATAATTGTTCTTATTGTTCTTATGAGTACAATAAGATCAACAATTGATATTACTTTCCTTACATTTCAAGTAAAAGAGCCTTGCATATTTTTTTGACAACTAAAATGATTTAAATTTCAAAAATAAAATAAGTAAAATTAAAAGGAATTTCCCATGTTTGCTGTAACATATGGGTCATCCTCCCATACTGTTTAACAATGGCTCACAAGCAGTAACAGTTTTATCTTCCAGATATCTTCAGACCACTGTTTGATAGTAAAGGCTTACTTTTTCACTGATTCAAATTAATTCATGCATTTAAAGTTTTTTAGCTATATATTCAATAAATATATGGCAGATGGCTGTTATATATCAAACATTGTTCTAGGATAGTTGTGATCTATAATACTTAAATATAGTCTAATGCTAAATATTTGTTTGCTATAATATGCTGTTGGTATATTATGTGGTTAGTAAATATTTAATATAATTTTAAAGTAAATGGTAGTCCTTCTTTATTTTGTATTGCCATAGGCATGGAAGTGTTTAGAAATTGTGTGAAATTCCTAGAAAGGTGATATGCCCTGGTATAATGTTATCATTTGTAAATCTAGCCATTGTCTTATAATGTATGATGTTCTCTGGGACCATGGTGAAATGGACCACAAATAGGTGATCTTCTCAGTGCTCTTCTCTTTCTGAAAGTAATTTGATGACAAAATTGAGGTTCACACTAAATGGACTGAATCTGAATATCAGGGAAATATCCTAGCTGGCTTTCATGCAAAGGCAGCAACAAGATAATCTATTAGGTTTATGGAAAAAGTAGGTAAAATTTGTTCTGCATTTGCAAAATTGACCACTCACTCAATTGTCAGACTTTAGCCAACCTGATGTCCTAGTAACATAGCAATAGTCTGCTTCTAAATTAGAGAAATTAGGATAAGTAAACATAACTGTAAATTAATGAACATTTAGAGCTTGGCCATGGGAACAACAAGACAGCTGTTTGGTTTTTCTCTGATGCATTAGAAAGCCCATTTTCTGGGTTATGTATTCCTTCATGCACCGTAGTGCATTTAAGAAAAATTATTTTCATCTCTAGACTCCTCAGACCTCTTCTCTATAGATCCTTTGAATACCTGCAATTGGACTTTATTAAACTCCCATTTAGTATAGGTTGATAACTACATCAATATATTGTTGTTATTGTACATATAGCTTCGAGATGAGTTAAAGTCTTTCCCTGTTACAAAGTTAATGCCATCAGAGTGGCAAAGAAAGTTAGAAAGTGTTTTTTTCTCATTTGTGGTAAATTTCCAGTGATCAAAGCACCCAGTTTACTGGGAACTTATATGAGTCTTAATGAAAAGTTTGCAAATATCCATGAATTATTACTGTCCCTCTCACCCTCAATTGTTAGTCAAGGTCAAAAGAATTAAAAAACTGGATAAAGCACAATACAAATTAATACATGGAATTAAATGAACTGATGAGGAAGATTATAGTTTTTATGACTTTGTGTTTAAAATAGTGCAGGTTCTTAACTTTTTTCCAGATTTAAAGAAATCTTTACAACTATCAACACTTTGGTAAGATATACCTTTACATAAAGAAGTAAAACATCTATGTTTTCTCCTACCTTGTTCCTCAGAATTCAGAAAGTCTCAGTCAATATTCTTATTTTCATATTCCTTGTCAAATAAATTCATTTTATCTTTAAAATAAAAGATAATTGTACAGAGAAAACTTATGTTTGAACCTTTTTAGATATTAGATTCTAGTCTTATTTGTCTTTGAAGTCTTGTTGTATACCTTAAATTGGACTGAAGTTTGAATTCTAGTTTCCTCAAGTATCTGGTTACAATTCACCAAAGCAATGTTAACAATTTTCACCCACTCACTCAGAACTAAGACACTCATGTAACTCCATTGGAAAGGATCTTGCAAATGCCCCACTGATCCCACTACTACAAAACTAGAAGGCTGTGAGCCTTGGGTTCACATGTCACAGCTAAAGATTTCGCATAACACCTATAGGAATTCTGGAGACCTCTGAATCAAATTGATGAGACGAGAAATAGTCATTGAGGTAGATGCCTTTTGTCCCAGATGACAGATCAAGACTTCGTACTTCTACTGAACATGAGCGCTTTTCTTCTTTTCTTTCTTTCCTTTATTCTCACATTGTCCTAGAAAGACAAGACCCTTTCTTCACCCCCCGCATTCCCATGCTGATCTAGGTCCGATTTGCCCCTACTCACTAAGAGATTTCACCAGAAGAAACTTTCTTTCCAAATCATAGAATGAATTTATCTCAAGCTAGCTAGGAAATTCCTCTTTCCATAATATTCTCCAGGGAAGAATACTGGAGTAATTTGCCATTTCCAGGCAACTCCAGGGGATTCTCCAGACCCAGGGATCGAACCCATGTCTCTTATCTCTCCTGCACTGGCAGGTGGATTCTTTTCCACTAGTGCCACCTGGGAAGCCATAGGAAAATCTCTTCCCACATACACTAAAAACCTGACTAATCCCTGGATTAAATGGGTAAACACAGAAATTCCCAACAGTAAATCTAGTCCCGGATTAGGAGTAAATACAAATGAAAATATAATCAGAAATCACTCATTGACTCTTATAGACATTGCACATTCCATTGCTAAGAAAATTGTTGCCCCCAAAGCATCCATAGACTCTCTCGTGAAAGACTCTCATGAGTTGTTCCTCATGATAGGATTTTCTGTTGTTGTTGTTCATGTCCAACACTTTGTGATCCTATAGACTGTAAGCCTGCCATGCAGCTCTGTCCATGGGATTTCCCAGGCAAAAATAGTGGAGTGGGTTGCTATTTCCTTCTCCAGGGGATCTCCCCCTACCAGGGATCAAACATTGGCCAGTGGATTCTTTACCACTGAGCCACCTGAGAAATCCCAACAACAGGATAGTCCTTGGTTATCTTTTAGCAAAGCAAGGAGATGTCTGTGCTGTGGCCAACATCTTGTATTAGACCCAGATTGAAAATTCTGGGGAAGTTGAAACTCAATTACATAAGATCATCAAGCAAGCCATTGGCTTAAAAGGATGACCTTCAATAAGTGAAGTTGCTCAGTCATGTCTGACTCTTTATGACCCCATGAACTGTAGCTTACCAGGCTTCTCCATCTGTGGAATTTTCTAGGCAAGAGTACTGGAGTGGGTTGCCATTTTTTTCTCCATGTGATCTTCCCGATCCAGGAATCGAACCCAGGTCTCCCACATTGTGGGCAGACGCTTTACCATCTGAGCCACTAGGGAGGCCACTAAGGAAACTTCAACAGGGTCTTCTTTAATTGGTTAAGGTCTTGGAGCTCAGGGAGTCCCTGATAGATAAGTTAGTAAAGAATCTGTCTGCAATGCAATGGCAACCCACACCAGTACTCTTGCCTGGAAAGTCCCATGGACAGAGGAGCCTGGTAGGCTGTGGTCCATGGGGTCACTAATAGTCAGACTCCACTGAGCGTCTTCACTTTCACTTTTCACTTTCATGCACTGGAGAAGGAAATGGCAACCCACTCCAGTGTTCTTGCCTGGAGAATCCCAAGGACTGGGGGAGCCTGGTGTGCTGCTGTCTATGGGGTCGCACAGAGTTGGACATGACAGAAGCAATTTAGCAGCAGCAGCAATGCAGGAGACCCTGGTTTGATCCCTGTGTAGGGAAGATCCCCTGGAGAAGGAAAAGGCTACCCACTCCAGTATTCTGGCCTGGAGAATTCCATGGACTGTATAATCCATAGGGTTGCAAAGAATCAGACATGCTGAGCAACTTTCACTTCACTTCTTGGAGATCATAGCTCTGAAGCCCACTCCAAACGTTTGGAATTATCCTGTGTATCTTCTTCCTGGCACATTTTATCAAAACGTATTTTATCAAAAGCTTTAAATGCATTTTTGTAGCTGCTGATCACTAGACATGATCTCCATAATACTGGAATGTCAAGAAAAAGCCAAGACAATAACTAACTTAAAGATTGCAAACCTGAAGCCCTGACCTGAGAATATCACAGGGATTAAGCAAAAATATCATGGCCTAATGATACTACACAAAGGATCAGAAAAACCTGTAAGAACTATAGAGCAGTAGCTGAGAGAGGCTTTAATGCTGTCAATTTAGATCACATTTCTCAGGCAGAGAGTTTGATCAAAGGTAAGAATTGTTAGAAAGAAATAACAAGGCCAAAATGGAGTCACTTGCCCCATATGACAGCAAAACAATGCTTAATTGCAGTTTCCACCCATCCCAGAAATGTGACCTTGAAAAGATTCAATCTAAAATCTCCTGGTTAACAGGAAATAATCTGCATGGTAAAGACCCCTGCCTTTCCATTTCCCCAAAAGAAGATGGCCTGGCCAGAAACAATTCTTTCTTTTCCTGTGCTCATAACTTCTTCCTCCACCCTTGGAGCAACCCCTTGTGTGTGTGTATGTGTTAGTTGCTCAGTCATCTCCAACTCCTGCATTGTCTAGATGGGATGCTGCCCAGTTTATGAGTCAAATAAAACCAATTAGATCTTCAAATTTACTCTGTTGTTGTTGTTGTTGTTGTTTTAATAAGGCTTAGCTTCCTCATCATAAATGGGTACAAATTGGGTGCTTACTTAATAAAGATGTTATGAAAATAGTCAGATGATTTAAGTAAGTATTTATCCCAAGACCAGACACATAGTAAGCACCTGGTATATATTAGATGCTATTATTTTAAATATCAATTTAATACTACTGTGCCCAATGAGGTACTTTCTCTAAACCTTGGACATTCATTCAATGATGGTAACAGGAAAAATAGAGAAAGATAAATTGAATAGGAACACTTGAAATACAAGAAAACATTTCTAGGATATTATTGTATTAAAAACTAGACTGTAAAATAGACATTTTCCACAAAAAGAGATATGGGTGAGAGAATTAGCTGGAAAGAGAGGCACCAAGAAAGAAGAGATGTGCCCCTGGTCAGCAAAGAAAACATTGGAAGTATGATATAAGAATAAGGGGGCAGCTGAAAGTGAATGAGGTAGAGGGATTTCTGAGGCCAACTCAAACACATTAAAATAATTGACTGTTGAAATGCCCTAGGAGGATGTTACAAACCAGAATGTAAAATTCTGAACTCTAGGCAACAAAATATATTGCAATAAAGCATTTCTTATTCTGCTTCTAGTACCTGAAATGCCTGCTGCCTTGTTAACTGTCCTTTGATTTAAAATTATTTTAGTGATATTTATTCCTTGACCTAAGGAAACAAAAACTTAGGGGGTATTAATTTGAAAATTATATGAGAGAATTAAGTTTAAAAACTAGGAGAAGGCTTCCTGGTGGCCCAGTGGTAAAGAATCTGCCTGCGAATGCAGGAGACAGAGATGCAATCTCTGGTCTGGCAAGATTTCACATGCTGCTAACCAGCTAAGCCTGTGTGCCCTAACTTTTGAGCCTCTGCTCTAAAGGTCCAGGAACCACAACTACTGAAGCTTGAGTTCCCTTGAGCCTATGCTCTTCAACAGGAGAAGCCACTGAAATGACAAGCCCATGTACCACAACTAGAGAATGGCCCCTACTCACTGAAACTAGAGAAAGGCCCATGCAGCAAAAAAGACCCAGCACTGCCAAATAAATACATAAGTACGTAAAATTTATTAAAAAAAAAAAAAACCAGCAGAAATAAGAATTATGAGAGTAATTATAGTACAGATCTTAATCATTTCCTCATCTTTTGGATGTGATTTAAATTAGGCATTTGCTCTCCCACCTTTGTCAGGTTCAGTCAATCAATCCTGCCTGTAAGTTTAAGTAGTATTTCTCTTATGCAAATTGGAGGTCACAAGATAGGAGATAAAATTAGAAGAGTTTCTACAGAGACTTTAATGGAAGCTATTGATCTGCTCATTACTTGGCCTTTGGTTTTTAGACATCATTAGCAGGAAAAGACTTAACAGAAAAGCCTCATTAGTATAGGAAAGGTGCAATGGCATGAGAAATGCATGAAGGTAAAAATCAGGTATCAGAATTCTTTAGACATGTATGAAGTATTCCAGGTGGTCTGGAAAAGCAGAGGAAATGCCTCTATAAAAGCAGCTCTCATTTCACTTCCTGCAAAATGTTATTGTAAATTCAGATTTAACCATACATTTGAAAAGGACCTCATCTTTTCCTGTTCGCCCCCTTCAAACCTCAGAAATTTCAAAATGAATATGTAGAATGTATGAAACGATCAGAGGTAGAGTCCAGATTTCCCTGATGCTCTACTGAAGTAAGTTTTCTGCTATGTTATACTGTCACTTTCAGTTAACATAGTTCATGCCCTGAAGTCATTTATTTCTTTCTGGTAAGGATGAGTACACACTCTATTCCCCCCCCCCCCCTTAGGCTTGTATTTAATTATATACTAGGAAGGGTCTATTTTCAGGAAGATTCACAAATCTTCATATAAATGTCATTCTCAACATTTAACATCATTGTACACAAGGTAGATCAACTTTTAGAGAAATTTGTAAGTCTTCATATGAGTGTGACCGTCATCATAGCAACTAAGATTTGAAAAACATAATTTACAAAGTGTACATGAAAGACCTCAACTTCTCTCTTCCCATAGATATATATTGGTGGGTTCTGAAAAGAAGAAAAAAAATTCTCATAAAACAAATAAGAAAACCATGAGGAAGATGGGCAGATGGAGAATACTATTTTTCTTACTTTATTTGGTCAAAAATGTCTCTTTTTTTTAGGGAAAATAAGTTTGACTTTCTTTCAATATGATAGAGAAAATACGTAATTTGCATCTAAGCAACTTAACTGAATTCATTAGGAATGATTCTCAAGAAAGTTTTGGTTTTCTCCTGATCTTATCAAAATTTCTATAAGTGATATTTGGCCAAATCATTTTGCTTCTTAGGGCTTTAGTGTTTCCTATCAGTAAAATTATGGCCCTGATTTTCAAACTGGGTTCCACAGAGCCCCAGGTCTCCTGAAGTTCTGCAAGTATAAGGAGAAAGTCAGATGAGTAGAATAGAGTAAAATAGAGCAGCTGAGCTCTTGTCCCTCTTTTGAATTTCACTAACTGTTTCGTTTAAAGATAAATTAAGTTCTATTATTTGAATGCATTTCTAGCTCTAAAATGCTGAGATTCCAAATGGCAGACTTAATTGTCAGATCTGGCTTTTAGTAATTGGATCAAAACAATATAGTGGGGGAAAAAAATCATTATTTTCCCCTACATGTTTAAGTTCTTAGTTGGATTCCTCCTAACAGAAGACAGACTAACAAGAGACAAGCATACAGATTTAACATAAATATTTTGTGACATAATACTTCATAAGGAGTATTATGAGGAAGGAGGCTTCAGAAAAAAATAAAGCACCAGAAAAATAGTTCAACGTGAGTGTTTTCGTGCTAAGTTTGATGAATGATGGAAAGTCCTAGAAAGATGTAAAAGGATAAAGGTGAGCTAAGTATAGTAAACTGAGGGAAGCTTAGCAAGGCTTTTTTGTTCCGAGTTCTCTCTTTTTCCCTTCATCTTCAAAGATAAGAATGTTCCTTTCTTCTAAGTATTGGGAGATCACTTCTCACAAGACAGTTTTAAGGCCTACTTCAAGGGAAGGTCAGAAAGTCCTCCCTGCATATGCCATTTCTCAGATTCCTTCAGCTTCAAATATTTATCATGCTAAGTTGTCATAGCATGGTAAATAGTTGCCTGCAGTGTAGGAGACCTGGGTTCAATCCTGGGTTAGGAAGATCCCCTGAAGAAGGAAATGGCAAATCACTCCAGTATTCTTGCCTGGAAAGTCCCATGGACAGAGGAGCCTGGCTGGCTACAGTGCAAGGTCACAAGAGTCAGACACAACTTAGCAATTAGACCAACCAACCAAGTTGTCATGTTTGATCCCTGGGTTCAATCCCAAGTTGTCATATTTTAGAATAGCTTATCCTGAACTCCATCAACATTCCAAAGAAATTTGCATCAGAAATAGAAATTTTAAAATGTGATCAATGAAAATGAAAGCAGGGGTGACCCTGCTTAATACCACCAAGTATAATCCACCTCACTTGCTTCTATTTATTTGTCTGCATCAGATCTTAGTCGAGGTCAGGGATCTAGTTCTCTGAACAGGGATCAAACCCAGGTCACCTGCATTGGGAGCAGAGTTTTAGCCACTGAACCACCAGGGAAGTGCCCTAATTTACTTTTAGTCACTGGCTTTCAATTGATTTTGAACTAAACTCCCACCTCCTCATAATAATTTTTAAGTTGATTTTAAGGAACATTTAGCTAGTTCTTGCCCAGTTCAGACCTGTTGAGATCACCAACCATTCAAATGGGCCTATGTGAGTATCCCATGGGGGAACCTCTTGACCTCAGAGGACCCAATACTCCACCCTCAGAACATGATCTGAGCTTGTGTCATTCAGAGCCATGAAGCTAGACCACGCTTGCACAGACCACTGATTACCTCATTTTCTTGCCTGCAATCAACTTTGCCCACACCTTAGACCCCTCTGCCTCTTATCCCATGCTGTGTGTGTGCTTAGTTGCTCAGTCATGTCTAACTGTTTGCAACCCCATGGACTTCAGCCTGCCAGGCTCCTCTGTTTGTGGGGACTCTCTAAGCAAGAACACTAGTGGGTTGGCCATGCCCTCCTCCAGGGGATCTTCCCAACCCAGGAATCAAATCCAGGTCTCCTGCTTTGCAGGTGGATTCTTTATCATCTGAGCCATCAAAATAGCCCTAACCCTTCTCTTCTGGAGAAGCAGATCTGAAATTTACTTCCCTACCCCCTTGCTTGGCTGCCTTGTGATTTAACTGTTTCTCTGCTATAATCCTTTAGTGTTTGGCTTGCTATATGTCAGGCATATGAACCTAGTTCTGTGACAGAAACTATAGGGCCAAATACACATTTTTTCCAATGAGAGAATGTATTTGGTTTCATATTATGCTTATGTTGTCTTGAATTCACCCCAGTGTGGGTTTAAATCCTGGTAAAGTCAGCAAACGGCAGATATTGGAGAAATCCTGGCACGCACTTATCCTTATTTTGTTTTTGTTGTTCAGTCACTAAGTCATGTCCTACTCTTTGCAACCCCATGGACCACAGTACACTTCGCTTCACTATCCTTCACCATCTCCTGGAATTGGCTCAAATTCATGTCCATTGAATCAGTTACACACTTATTTAGACAACAAGCAGGCTTCCCTGGTGGCTCAGATGATAAAGAATCTGCCTGCAATGCAGGAGACCCAGATTTGATCCATGGGTCAGGAAGATCCCCTGAAGAAGGAAATGGCTACCCAATCTAGTGTTCTTGCCTGAGAATTCCAAGGACAGAGGAGCCTGATAGGCTATAGGATAGTGAAGAGTCAGACACGACTGAGTGACTAACACCACAATTTCCTGAGGTCTTACCAGAAAACTACAATTCCAGGCCCTAGGGGAAAAAACAACAACAAATTTATATAGTAGTCATGTTCTTTGGCTTCTTAAAGCTTATAGTATCATGAGCAATGTAGACACTAAACAAATCTGTACCAAATAAATATTTTCACTCTTCTTTAAAAATCTTATTGTAAAATAATATCAGATTTACACAAAAGAAGGAGAGAATTTGATGCCAAAACCTTGTCCTCTGTGCACCTGTGCTGAATCAAATCTTGGAGACAGTTTTGGGTGAAGTAAAAAGAACAGCTTTATTATTTTACCAGACAAAGGGGTCGCAGCAGGCTCATGCCTCAAAATTGTGTGTCCCAACCCAGAAGAGTTTGGTGAGGACTTTCATAGCAACAGTTCAAGGCTTGAGTGCTGATAAGGATCAGAGTATGTGAAGGGCTTGCATTCCTTTAATCTGGCCTCAGATGGTATTCTCATGAGTTTCTGTAGGTCCTTTAATCTGGCCCCAGGTGGTCCCATGATGAACTTCTCTAGGTTATCAAACTGTGACCTTCTCTCTGAAAGATCTTTCATTTGATGGCAGTTTTAGTTCTGCTGTGTGCTATGTTAAGGCGCTTCAGTTGCATCCAACTCTTTATGAGCCTATGGACTGTAATCCGCCAGACTCCTCTGTCCCTGGGATTCTCCAGGCAAGAATACTGGAGTGAGTAGTAATGTCTTCCTTCAGGGGATATTCTTGACCCAGGGATCCAAGCTGAGTCTCTGTTTCCTGCCTTGGAAAGAGGGTTCTTCCCCACTGGAAACACCACCTGTGAAGCACTCAGAAGAGTTTAAAGACATTGTTACATGTATCCCTTGAGGAAAACCAGGACTGTGCCCCAAGGCTACACTGTTGTTTCTTAACTGCTTCTCCTTTGTCTGCATTCCTTCCTTTCCCTGATTAGCAACTGTTTGAATCTGCCCTTTGCAACACAGGGAAGGTAATAGAAGCTGTGTGTCTATTACCTACAGATAAAAATGGGGAACACGGAAAGGCTTCTGTGTGCAGGAGCCCCACAGGGTCCTGCTAATTTCAATAGTACATTCCACTTTAATAGTACATTAAATAGTAATTCTATTTAATAGTACATTTAATAGGATATTTTAATATCCTACTATTAACATTGTCCATCACTATGGCATGTTTGCTAAAAGTGAGAAATTAGCTTAGGCAAATACTATTAACCAGAGATTTTATTTGTTTTCTTTTTCAGTTTTTCCACGAGTGTCCTTTCTCTATTCTCACGCCCAATCTAGGATACTACATTGCATTGAATGATGTCTTCTTATCACCTTCCATCTGTGACAGTTTTACCTTACTTTTCATGATTTTTATACTTTTGGAGAATTCTGGTAAGAAATTGTGTAGATAGTCCCTCAATTTGAGTTTGCATGATGTTTTTCTCATGACTAGACTTAGGTTGTGGGTTACGGGGAAGAATATTACAGGGATAAAGTATAGTTCAGTTCAGTTTAGTCGTTCAGTCTTGTCTGACTCTCTGTGACCCCATGGACTGCAGCACTCCAGACCTCACTGTCCATCACCAACTCCCAGAGTTTACTCAAACTCATGTCTGCTGAGTCAGTGATGCCATACAACCATCTCATCCTCTGTCGTCCCCTTCTCCTCCTGCCTTCAATCTTTCCCAGCATCAGGGTCTTTTCCAAGGAGTCAGTTCTTCACATGAGGTGGCCAAAGTATTGGAGTTTCAACTTTAGCATCAGTCCTTCCAATGAATATTCAGGACTGATTTCCTTTAGGATGGACTGGTTGGATCTTCTTGCAGTCCAAGGGACTCTAGAGAGTCTTCTCCAAAACCACAATTCAAAAGCATCAATTCTTCGGCACTCAGCTTTCTTCAAAATCCAACTCTCACATCCATACACGACCACTGGAAAAACCATAGCCTTGACTAGATGGACCTTTGTTGGCAAAGTAGTATCTCTGCTTTCTAATATGCTGTCTAGGTTGGTCATAACTTTTCTTTCAAGAAGCAACTGTCTTTTAATTTCATGGCTGCAGTCACCATATGCAGTGATTTTGGAGCCCACAAAAATGAAGTCTGCCACTGTTTCCCCATCTATTTGCCATGAAGTGATGGAACCAGATGCCATGATCTTGGTTTTCTGAATGTTGAGCTTTAAGCCAACTTTCACTTTCATAAAGAGGCTATTTAGTTCTTCTTTGCTTTCTGCCATAAGGGTGGTATCATCTGCATATCTGAGGTTATTGATATTTCTCTTGGCAATCTTGATTCCAGCTTGTGCTTCATCCAGCCCAGGATTTCTCGTGATGTACTCTGCATATATAAGCAGGGTGACAATACATAGCCTTGACGTACTCCTTTCCCGATTTGGAACCAGTCTGTTGTTCCATGTCCAGTTCTAACTATTGCTTCCTGACCTGAATACAGATTTCTCAAGAGGCGGGTCAGGTGGTCTGGTATTCCCATCTCTTTAAGAATTTTCCACAGTTTGTTGTGATCCACACAGTCAAAGGCTTTGGCATAGTCAGTAAAGCAGAAGTAGATGTGTTTTTTCTTTGGAACTCTCTTGCTTTTTCTGACAAAATATGGTCCACTGGATAAGCATTTCAGTATTCTTGCCTTGAGAACCCCATGAACAGTATGAACAGGCAAAAAGATAGGACACTGAAAGATGAACTCCCCAGGTCAGTATTTGCCCAGTATGCTACTGGAGATCAGTGGAGAAATAACTCCAGAAAGACAGAAGAGATGGAGCCAAAGCAAAACCAACACCCAGTTATGGATGTGACTGGTGATGGAAGTAAAGTCCAATGCTGTAAAGAGCAATATTGCATAGGAACCTGGAATATTAGGCCCATGAATCAAGGCAAATTGGAAGTGGTCAAACAGGAGATAGCAAGAGTCAACATCGACATTCTAGGAATCAGCGAAATAAAATGCACTGTAATGGGTGAATTTAACTCAGATGATCATTATATCTACTACTGTGAGTAAGAATTCCTTCGAAGAAATGGAGTAGCTATCATAGTCAACAAAAGAGTCTGAAATGCAGTAGTTGGATGCAATCTCAAAAATGACAGAATGATCTCTGTTCGTTTCCCAGGCAAATCATTCAATATCACTGTAATCCAAGTCTATGCCCCAACCAGTAAGGCTGAAGAAGCTGAAGTTGAACAGTTCTATGAAAACCTATAAGCCCTTCTAGAACTAACATCCACAAAAGATGTCCTTTTTATTATAGGGGACTGGAATGCAACAGGAGTAAAGTTTTCTCAGCAGGACATCTTTGGTAATGTTAACCTTGTCCAAGAAGTAGAGCCCGTTTTCTCTACTGGAAGGTTACTTTTTTTTTTTTAATTTTGATTTTTACTTTATTTTGCTTTACAATACTGTATTGGTTCTGCCATACATCGACGTGAATCTGCCACGGGTGTACATGAGTTCCCAACCCTGAACCCCGCCCCCCCCCCCCCCCCCGCCTCCCACCCCATATCATCTCTCTGGATCATGCCTGTGTACCAGCCCCAAGCATCCTGTATCCTGTATCGAACATAGACAGGTGATTCGTTTCTTACGTGATAGTATACATGTTTCAATGCCATTCTCCCAAGTCAGCCCACCCTCTCCCTCTCCCACAGAGTCCAAAAGTCCATTCTATACATCTGTGTCTCTTTTGCTGTCTTGCATACAGGGTTATCATTACCATCTTTCTAAATTCCGTATATATGTGTTAGTATACTGTATGGTGTTTTTCTTTCTGGCTTACTTCACTCTGTATAACCTTCCTTTACTCTTCAGCGGCAAGGAGTCACTGAGTCCAACCTATACTCAGAGGAGATTAAGCTTCACCTCCTGGAGGGGAGAATGTCCATGTTTATTATTTGGAATTCTCCTTCAAACAAGTTTTCTCTCTTCATGCCATTCCCAATACACAGTTTTACAAATTATGGTAAGTGTCGTATAGGAAAATAATGCAGTGTTGTAAGAGAGATAATAGAAGAGATTAATTTTGAAAGCTCTTTAAGCAAGATATCAACCTTCAGGTCTCCTAGACTGATGCCCCTTAAGGCATGGAACAAGCAAAGTGAAAATTACAAGGGAAAAATGTACAATTATTCTTCCTTTCCTCTCCTACCACTCATAGCAGGAATTACTTATAGATACTCAGGACTGGCAGTGCTTAGAAACAGCATCAAAAAAAGAAAAGGCAAAGTAAAAAAACCTGCAAAACTCTATCTAGAAATCTGGGACATGAACAGAATTCTTGTACTGTAATGATGGTTACTACTGATACACAGAGCATCTTGAAAGAATTCTTGAAGAAATAGCTAACTTCTGCAAAAGAAAAGTAAAAGGTCACAAATTGCTTTGCTACCTGAGAGGTATAATTTGAGAGATTATATCCCTTTCCTTCCTCTATTTCATATTTATTAAACCCAGTTATACTTATTAAAGACAAGATATATAATATGCAACATCACAGAATCTCAGTCTAATGTATTTCAAGAATAACAATGTGGAAAGTAATCAAGGCAGGGTTATGGGTGACAATAGGCTGGAGATAGCATGAGGAGAGTTAAATAATATGAGTCAGGATGTATGCACATTCATGCTTAAGTCTGTGTAACTTCACTTCATGGGATAAATGAGAAACTGGCAGATATAAATGTATAGCTTTAAAATCTTTGCATAATAGGACATGAAACCTCAAACCCCTTGTGAATTTGCAAACACTTTCCTGAGATGAAATACAAATGTTAAGAAAACTAATATTTTAAATAAAATAATAAAAGACAAGTGCATTATGAGATCAAAGAGAAAGTAGATAGATTAGTTAATTGAAACACTACTTTCAGCAGAAATGTAGATGAAATGAGCAGATAAAAGTGCTTTCTAAGCTTCTTTGCCCTTGTTTTGTATGTTTTTACTTTCTTTTCACAGCTCACTGTCCTATGCCCTATTTTAGAGCCTTTTTTCTACTCATCTTGGGAACCTCAGGACACTGAGGAAATTTGATGTTCAGATATTTTATTTTTAGGATATCACATTATATAATATCTTAGGCTGGTGTCATTCATTTCAAAAACTGCTGTTTTTGAACAAGAACTGAGAAAAATGTACCCAGTAGATATGAACCTTTTATATTCAATCTGTCTTAAAAACACCTTATAAAGACTCAGCAATCCCTCCTGAAAGCATTTTTTTTCTTTTATCCATTAACAAATACATATGTGACTCCAGGTTCATTTTCAAAGTCTAATGCTTATACCTCTATTTCTGGTAGGTTTTTTTTTTTTACAATTAATTAACATTCTTTTTTTTTCATCACTTTAGTTTTTTATTTTTTAAATTTTAAAATCTTTAATTCTTACATGCATTCCCAAACATGAACCCCCCTCCCACCTCCCTTTTTTTTTTTACAATTAATTAACATTCTTGAGAGGACAGTTAGGCACAACATTGAAAAAGATAACTTGTATTTATTTGGTTTCCCTGCTGTGTAAAGGATGTTAAGACTCCAGTATACTTCATCTTTTGAAAAACATCCTCTTGTTCTCCCATCAAGGATACCCATGAAATCAACACGTAGAGAAAGAAAAGGAGAAAAAGTACAAAGATAAAGAGTAACGAAGGGTATTGTATATATGCTGAGGCTTAAATATCAATAGGACTCTGCCACATAAATGTCCCCCAGTTGTGTCCGCTCACCACTCAAAGTACTCTTTTCATGTTAAAGGAAGAAAAATAAATTGTAGGATGTCACTGACAAGATCAATGTCAATTTTGAAATTCTGCATGGAAAACAATAGTGAGCTTCTGACTAGCAACTATCATAAAGTCAAAACATCTTACAGTTTTATTGCAAATTAGTAGAATATTTTGCTATGGTATTTATTTGGAAAACTTTTAATCAGTTCTACCAAGCATTTGATTGGTGCTTCTTGGTAATATAGCCAGTCTGATGTTTAGCAGAATTCTGCAGAAGTTAAGTGGAACAGCAATCCTAGAATGCTGCTGAAATACCCTGGATAAGCCAGGCTAGTTATTAGCTTTATTGCTAACAAAGAAGAAAATCGTGTGTATAATTATATGGATTGCAGAGCCAGCAATGAGAGCACCAGGGAATTATCTCCTTGCCACCATTTCTTCATCAGGATCAGAAGTTGCCTATATGCCTTCAAAGGAACATGAGGTTGGGAACAAAATAAATGTGTTTTCTTTTTGTAGCAGATGGTGTTTTGCCCCTAAGCAAACCTCTCTCTAACCCCTGTCAGCTAAAGTATGTTCAGAAGTCAGTGAACCCAATGAGTCAGTGACTTTAGGCTTCTTATGGTAACTATAACGCCAATACACTATCACTGGTAAAGGACTTCCTTGGTGCCCCAGTGGTTAAGAATCCACCTGCCAATTCAGGGGACATGGGTTTGATCCCTGGTCCAGGAAAATCCCACATGCCACTGGGCAACTAAGCCCATGCACCACAACTACTGAGCCTACATGCCCCAATTACTGAAGCCCATGCACCTAGGGCCCGTGCAACGAGAAGACTGCGCACAGCAATGATGAGTAGCCCCCACTCACTGCAACTAGAGAAAGCCCACACACAGCAATGAAGACTCAGTGCAGTCAAAAATTTTTTAATAAATAAGTAATAAATATAATATTGCTGGTAAAAATGACTACATATGAGAATAGAAAATCATGAGAACTGAAGTTCAGAGAAGTTTGAGTGTTTCAAAGTTATAAAGCTAGTGGTAAGTGTCTGTGTGTGTGTGTGTGTGTGTGTGTGTATGTGTGTGTATGAATGTGCTGGGGATTTGAAACTAGAACCTAAGTCATCTTGCCAGGCTAATCTACTTATATCTCTTGTTCATTGTCATCACTATAGTAAGTGATACACCAAAATTTTGAGGTCCAGTCACAGATGCCCTGCGCTTAGGTGGCACAAACAGATATGAACACAGAATCAGGTGAGCCTACCTTAGGCCTACTTGCACATTCTTATATTCTTATTCTGAAAGGCTTCTTTAGATATCAGCTTGTCAGTATCAGTATCAGTTCAGTCGCTCAGTAGTGTCCGACTCTTTGTGACCCCACGAACCGCAGCACGCCAGGCCTCCCTGTCCATCACCAACTCCCGGAGTCCACCCAAACCCATGTCCATTTAGTCAGTGATGCCATCCAAGCATCTCATCCTCTGCCGTCCCCTTCTCCTCCTGCCTTCAATCTTTCCTAGCATCAGGGTCTTTTCCAATGAGTCAGCTCTTTGCATCAGGTGGCTAAAGTATTGGAGTTTCAGCTTCAGCGTCAGTCCTTCCAATGAACACCCAGGACTGATCTCCTTTAGGATGGACTGGTTGGATCTCCTTGCAGTCCAAGGGACTCTCAAGAGTCTTCTCCAACACCACAATTCAAAAGCATCAGCTTGTCAGCCATCCTTGAATCTCTCATATCTTTTGTTCAATTAAGTGAAATAATATGCTAATTTACCAATATAGTTCCCGACACAAAGTAGACAGTCTCCCTTATCCAGATGCATTCCTATCCCTCTCTCCATTTGTAGTAGGAGAGCCCTCACTTTGGAATCCAAAGGACCCTTGTGGACAATGATCTTGAATCATTCAGATTTCTCCCTATTAACATGAAGATTGTAACACCTGTCCTACCTTTCCCAAAAAGTTGTAAAAATCAAAGCAGGTAATGCATATAAAATTGTTGTGTTTTTGATTCATTAGCTGATTTTCCTTCAGAATTCCACAGCATTTTTATGAAGCATCATTGCTTTAATCCTCTGAGATTGCTTTCCTCTAGTAAAGAAAACTTTGTCATTATCCTTGGTTCTCTTTGGCAAATAATGATATCTATAGATTAGAAAAATTTGTTTCAATATGTCCAATGCCCAGAGATTTATAAGGAAAAAATGGTCCCCGTAAACTTTGTCAAAGTGGGGATATTGGTGAGATAAAATATTACCCTGCAGAATGAAGATAAATAACAGTTCCACATGGCCTTATGGTTGGAAGCCTCTCAGCTCACAGATGCAGCTGCAGCAAATAATAGCCAGGGAGTAATGATCATTGTGATTTCAGTCCATTATTACAGGAACCCTGATATACATAAAATGTAGGTCAAAGCATTCTGTTTAATGCCATATTTATCTTCAGAATATGAAGCATGAGAATGTAGTTCCAGCATTAAAGAAATAGAGGTGATAAATTAGCAGTCTCCAAAGTGCTATTTAAATGACTACAGTCAATTTCTATCTCCTCACTGAGATATAAATTCCACAAGGGGGAATAAACCATGTTTATTTATTTATTTATTTATTTATTATCATCTCTCAGGACTTGGTACGTTGCCTGCCTTATGCAGGCCCTCAATCAGATGCATGTAAAATGTTTGATTCATTAGTTTCTTGACTGAAACCTGTATTGTTGCACTTATTTATTTACAACTGTTTTCCTTACTAAACTAGTTCTCCATGTGGGACAGGATAATATTGTATTGATCTTTTTCACCCCCTATCTAGAAAGGTGTCTATTCAGTGAATAAGTAGACATAAGAATGATGCTATAAATATAAGAAGTTGCTGCTGGATATTGTTTTTGCTCTGGGTCTTCAGCACATGTAAGAAAATACGAGATCTATAACGGAAACAGTTGTCTTCCAGGATTAAACCTGCAAGAGGAACTGATCAATGAAAGAAGGCAGAAACTATTCTGGATAGAAAAGTTACAGGAAATACAAGAAAATTAATGGGATATTCTGGACATAGACTAACTGGCGCAGAAGACCAAAAGTAACTCTGGAACAAGGAAAGAGCAAAAAGCAGAGGAGGAAATTCCTGGAGTCAAAAAAGTTAACATAGAATGGTAAATACAGCATGTTGCTTTTAAAATGTTAGAACACAAAGAAAATTTTAGAACTAAATTATGGATTTCAATTGTAAGAATTAAAAAGAAAACAGCATGGAGACAATTATTAGAGGCTAGTGATGTGTTTAGATGTAATTATGTGAAGAATATGGCAGTTTTGATTGTGAAAGCTGTGGTTAGAAATATAGGGACCTGTATTTTTTAAGCTAAACAAGTAAATTCAGATTGTTGGCTATAATCCAACAGCTGCTGTGCAAGGAATAGTGTTTATGTCTTGGAAACTAACAAATTATATTTGGCCTTTAGTCAAAAGTGAATTAACCAATACTTTTCCAGAGAGATTACATAAAATTTGCCATCATATTTTCCATAAATTGTATTGAACAACTTGAAATTCTGAGGGAAACATCAGGAAGCAGTTGATTTTTACAAGCACGTTCCCTTGCATATCTCATTCTTTCATATAAAGATGGATTTTGATAGTTTATCTGTTTCCAAAATATGCCTCCTACAGTTTATGAAAATGAGAGTTTTAAAGGTGAAAAAATAGTTGAACAGTATATTGTGCTCCCCACAATGATTAATTCCTTGACTTAAATTTTCATTCATCCTGAATTTTAAAAATAATCTGTTAAGGTATTGTATATACCTTGTATCATCTGACAGAGAGCAGAAGTTATCATGAATGGTGGTCATGAGATGGCAGTTGTTTAAACACTTTATATCTAACTGGATACTTTGAAAAGTTAAATATCAGAGCAATTCAGAAGTACAAAAGTGGAAAAATAAATATGATTTTATTTTAGCATTATATTTTAGGGTACATAATACAAATGTAAATACTGATTTGTTCAATATGGAAAATAAATTCATTTTAAGAATCTAATACATGTAAAGGCTATGGTTTTTAGAGAAGAGACCAACTTATACTGATGTTTCTTAGGACTGCTATCTCTCAAGTCATTTCCTCTTAAAATGATATTGTTAAAATTTGTCCTGAGTAATGCAGAGATATATCTCTCTTTTATCTGTCTACAATTAAAAACAATTTAATGATTCAAAAATAAGTATATGGAATATTGTATCCCAAGGATTCAGTAAATATGTCAAAAATCTCTATAAACATACATTTATGCATAAGTAAATAATTTGCATCTAAATTTTAAAATTTCTTTTGTGGGAAATAAATGTGCTAAATTGAGAGTTAAGAGAATGAAGAAGTTTTCCCAGTTTTATCACTAACTACGTCTGGATTTTGAAAGAGTCATTTAGCCGTTTGTGTCTCAGTACATAAAATAAGGAGAAAGTAGTAAATATTCTTCAAGCTTATTAAATAAATGAAATTCTATGATAACATTAACTACTGAGAACAACTGTTATAAATTGAATTGATAAAGTGAAGAATAATATCATCAATCATTATGGATTGAGTGCTGATGTCTAAAACCAATAATCCTTTGCAAAGTAATTAAATATACCCAGGGGGTTGTAGAGATCATTCTTACACTACAGTTAACATGTGAGGAACAATGGTTCTACTTCAGTTTTGTGAAAGATACATTGTAGGTTTATACAAAGATTAAGCTCATGGAAATTGATAAACTGTCAAACACATTTGAATAAGCACTGATGATAGGTTTTAATTCTATTTCTAATTAATCTCCTTACTATCTAGCTTTTTTGGTAGAAGTCTGAAATATCTATGTTTGTCAGTTGAGTTAATAGTGTCAATCTTATTAGCAGTTCAAACGTGTATTAACATTTTTGTATAGCTAGTTAGCAAGAGATTCTTATATTTGGGGGCATTTGTCACCTGGTTAATATTAAAATTAGAAAAATAATATTGATCTTTATTTAGGTTCACCAACTGTAGTCCACATGATGAAGTTCAAGCCACAGCATTTGATTGGTTCTGGGGCATGAAATGAAGTGAAGTCGCTCAGTCATGTCTGACTCTTTGCAACCCCATGGAATGTAGCCCACCAGGATCTTTGGTCCATGGGATTTTCCAGGCATGAATACCAGAGTGGATTGCCATTTCCTTCTCCAGGGGATCTTCCCAACCCAGGGATCAAACCTAGGTCTCCCGCATTGTAGGCAGATGCTTTACTGTCTGAGCTACCAGGGAAACCCATTCTGGTGCATAATTGTGGCCCAAAAACAGTTAAAATTAGTAATTTTATGAGTAAAGTTAGGGGCTTCGCTGGTAGTTCAGTCAGTAAGGAATCTGCCATCTATGCAGGAGACCCAGGTTTGATCCCTGGATTGAGAAGATCCCCTGGGGAAGGAAATGGCAATCCACTCAAGTATTCTTGCCTGGGAAATCCTATAGACAGAGGAGCCTGGAGGCCTATAATTGTCCATGGAATAGCGAGAGTTGGGCATGACTTAGCGACTAAATCACAACAGTATTTTACTAGATGATTTCAAAATTTTGACTGCTTTATAAAAAGCATAATGCCATAAATCAAATGATTGGGTATTTTTTGACCTATCACGTTTCTAATGATTGCAAAGACAACTGAGTTTGCCTTGCTTAACTTTTATTTGAAGCGTGTAGCCATTGCATCTGTGAAATAAGGTACATAATTCAGATCTAAATTTGCTTATGTGCAAAAATGAAATCAAAATATTTCAAAGAAAAGAGTTGATCCTACTGATGAGTTTCCAGACAAGTTTCAAGATGTATGTTTATCATTATCTTCCATGATCTGTTAAGGCTTATGAGTCTTTATATAACTGATACCAAAAAAGAAAAAAATATTTGTGTATCAAAATCTTGCCAGTTACTGAACAAATTTAAACTCACTAAAACCAAACAGTTTACAATATTTATTTGAGAGATACAATGTACATGAACAATTTTATGCAGAACAAACAGTTCATTCATCTTCTCAGATATTCTAAAATACCAAGCCAGACCAGGCAAGAGGTAAACATACAAAGTATACTACAAAGGCTACATATCCCAAATTACTTATTGTAAATTGTCTTCTGATTTGATGATGCCAACAGCTTACACTGAAATTTATAATGACAGGTAGTCATATGAAATTCAGTCTAGTTCAACAGTTATTGAGCATCTACTATGTGCTAACTATTGGGCTAAGGACCAGGGATATGACAGCAAACCAAATAGAGATGTTTTAGCTCCTATGGAGCCTGGTGATGTATGCAGGTATATACTGATACATACAACTTAGAAAGGAAAGTACTGTTGTGGGAGCAGTGCAAGGTGCCCTAGGAGCCAAGAAAAGTTTGGACTTAATCTGGAGGTTTCAGAAATCCTTGCTAGGGAAAGCAGTATCCCAATTAAAGATCTGAAGGATGAGCAAAAATTGGTCAAGGAAAAGGACCATTTGGTACACTATTATTAAATCTTTTGTCTTAAGGATATTACCGAAGACATTGCTTTTCACCTCAGAATGCTGTTTTTAAAAAGTAACCTTAGAATAATTCATGTCTGACCTTAATACCATGCCTGTTTGGTTTCCTTTGAATGAAAGGAATTTTTTCCTTTTGAATTCCTTTTTCCTCTTATGAATGAAGTTAAACTCCTTATTGGCTTCTCAGAGTTCAGATAAAATGGTTAGGTCATTTCATGTTGCATGTTTTGCTAAATGCTCAGTACCTACATATGTCCCTACCTTTGTTTTTCTTTCATTTTTCAACTGGTTTATTTCATAGAAATAATTTTTCTGGTTATTAATGCAGTACATGATCACTGTAGGAAATTTGAAGAGGGTAATATCAATAAAGAATCGGAAGTGAAAATAAATCCATAAATAATCTCAAGAGGAGTTACCCAGGTGGCCCTAGCGGTATAGAACCTGCCTGCCAATACAGGAGATATAAAAGGTGCGGGTTGATGCCTGGGTTGGGAAGATTCCCTGGAGGAGGAAATGGCAATCCAGTCCAGTATTCTTGTCTAGAAAATCACATGGACAGTGTAGCCTGGCAGGGTACAGTCCATAGGATCACAAAGAGTCAGACTAAAGCAACATAGCACACACACAACCTCAAGACAGTCTCCAAATAAGAATCCATATCTAAATGTTTAGATAGGAAAAAGACAACAGTATGCATTTGTAAATTAAACTACACTACGTTTTAACCAGACATCTACTTATCAATATATAATAAATATTTTCCTGTATCTTAATATTTTATTGGCAACAACATTTTACTGATTATGTATTAGTTTATCCTCTGGACAAGGGGCTTCTCTGATGACTCAATGGTAAAGAATCCTCTTGCAAATGTAGGAGATACCGGAAACATGGGTTCCATCACTGAATAGAGAAGATTGCCTGGAGGAGGAAATGGCAACTCACTCCAGTATTCTTGCCTTGAGAATTCCACGAACAGAGGAGCCTGGAGGACACAGTCCATGGGGTGACACGGAAACAGACACAACTGAGCATGCACTGTAACAAGTATACAAAGTATCCTCTGGATGTATAGTTTATCCATCTGACAGTATTTTTTTTCCAACATCTATGTTACTTTCAAATTTTGCCCTCATATATAATTTAAGTTTACTTGAGGAATATCTTATCAATACATACCTCCACTTTTGTTTTAATTTCTTTGGTTTTTGTTTTCAATCCTTCACATGATTTATTTTTTCAAAAGTATCAGTCTTTGTCAATCTGCAATATGAAACATGGCATTACTGTAAATTGAGATATTATACTACCAAGATATGGCAATTGGGTCAGGCATCTAGAAATTTCTGAAACTGCCTTATTTATTTAGTCTTTCCTTATAGTTTCCTTGACAACTTTGTCTGCAATATATATATATATATATTTTTAACCTATTTTATTTCATATATAGAATTTTCAGGTGTCAAAACTGTTTCTGTAATATATTTAAACTCACAAAAATTTTCCTTTGTGTTCATATCTTTGGTTATAGTCTTGGGAAAGTACTTCAACCTATCAAGATCTATAATTTATATATATGTATATGTCAGTTATTTTTTCTTTGATTCTCCCTACTCTTTTTTTTATTTTACATATCCACTTATACATTGCTTTAAATTATTTCTAAAACAACACAGTACATAGATACACACTATATTTCTTCAGTTCAGTCACTCAGTCATGTCGGACTCTTTGTGACCCCATGGACTGCAGCACTCCAGGCTTCCCTGTCCTTCACTCCCAGAGCTTGCTCAAAGTCATGAGCATCAAGTCAGTGATGTCATCCAACCATCCCATCCACTGTTATCCCCTTCTCCTTCTGCTTTCAATCTTTCCCAGCCTCAGGGTCTTTTCCAATGAGAAATATGACTATATTTCTTAAGACCCATAAGAACACTGAAATTTGAAAATTAATTAATTTATAATAAAAAGACAAATGAGAATGTTTAAAATTACAATCCTCTTTATAGTTCTATACAAATATTACTTTAGTGGCTTATAAATGGAATTTTATTGTAAAAGTCATGCAAGTTTCACTAAGAGTACCTATTGTGGCTTGCAAGATATACAGCATGCAAACATACTTTGAAATTGAAAGCATATTTTCACTGAGGTATATTAATTAATGACCTTCATCAAGAGACAGAATATTTATTTAAGCCCATGTGAGCATAATCTTCATAGCAAAGTTAAAGTATTCACATATGTGTTCATTGCTAGTCCTTATTATAGATATGTCAGTATTCAGTGTTTATCTGTGATGTATGTAAGAAAAACAGAAAATGTGAATGATTGAGTCAATCTTTTAATTCATAACTGCCAAGTAACTGCTGACGTTATGTTTTTCTTCAGTGTGACATTGGTCTCTTGAGATTAAATCAAGTCAAACGCTTACATCTTCTTAAACAATATTTTCTGGACTTTTTTGTTTTGTTATGTATGTGTAAGTGTGTATATATATAAATATATATATATACATATATATATATATAAAATGAATTGGACCGAATAGATTATACTCTTATATTTAAAACTCATCAATTGGTTAATGCCTATCTTTTCTAATTTTTTGTGATCTAAGCTGAGGTATTTGATTTTAATGAAAACTAAACTACCTGTTACAGTGGGTAGGAGTTTGGTACAGAGAAAATAATATGAGTTATATAGTTATGAAGAACTGGGTATACTCTCAGAAGGCTTGCTAGACATGTAGCTTTGAAAAATTACTCAAGTTCTATGTTACAGATTTTAACCTATCTAACAAATAGGAGTAATAAATATTAAGCTACTTAAATGATTAAATTAAATAAATTAAGTAATAATATATCATTTTAAATCCCCAAGCATCCAACCCAGAGTATAGTAGGTGCTAAATTGTTACTCATTTTTTTTCTTTAGGTACTAAACTGTATACTGTATAGCTTTCGTATACATAAAAAAAAGAAATAAACTTCAATTTAGCATTGATATTGTATTTCTGGACAAATCATTTGACAGTAAGAATTGGTTAAATGCTGTGGTTCAAAGTAGTAGAGCAGATGACACCCAAAATCAGCAAGAAAAATAAAAACCAGAAATATAAACACATTCTGTAACAAATCCATAAGCCGTCTTATGGATATAATCAGTAATATATGTGGAAGCATTACCATAAACTATGAACATCAACAAAACTGAAAAGTTTTTTTTTTTAATTAACATTTAAAAAAATGTCAATCAAGCAATTCCACTCCTAGCTATATATTCCAAAGAATCCAAAGCAGGGACTCAAACAGATACTTATGCACTGATGTTCATAGCAGCATTATTCATAACTTTTAAAAGGTAGAAATAACCCAAGTTTCCAACAGTACTTGAATAAATAAAGAAAATGTGGTATATATATGCAATATAATATTATTCAGCCATAAGAAGGAATGAAATTCTGATACATGCTGCAGATATGGATAAACCTTGAAAACATTGTGCTAAGTGAAGTAAACCAAACAAAGGAAAAAAGTGTTGTATGATTCCGCTCATATGAGGTACCTAGAAAGGCAAATTTATAAAGATAAAAAAGAGAATTGATGTTGCCAGCAACTGGGGTAAGGGTTGGTGAGTTACTATTTAATTAGTATAGAATTTCCTTTCGGAATAGTGAAGAGCTTTGCAAACAAATTGCAGTGATGGTATACAACATTGTGAATATACTTAATACCATGGAATTGTATACTTAAAATGATCAAAATGATAAATATTATGTTACGTATATTTTGCCACAATAAAAGCAAGGGAAAAAGAGAGAGTGCCAGAGGCTTCAGATCTCAGAAGAACTTCAGAGTACACCCTCCAAAGGTAAAGGAAACACTGTTAAGAATAAATCCAAAATCTCATATCTACAAGGAAAGACATAAGATACACAATATTAGCAATGGTCTTTTCTCCTTATCTTGTTTGGTTTTAAGCACCAGAGTAAGAAAGAGAGTCTTCATTGTAAACAGCAATCTTACAGATACTTAGATCTACTAGTATGAAAGAGGCTAAGGCTAAAAGAATTTACTAAATACCAAGAAAAATTTCTGCTGGCCCAAAATATTGCCATGGCATCTGCCAACAGAAAATTTCTGCAAATAACTAATTAAGAAAAAAATAAAACTTCCTACCTTTATTCCAATATGAAGAATCTATAAGGAATAAACACAATATCTGTGTTATGAGAAAATGCAAAAATAAGGAACAGGAAAAATGTATTCCAAATGAAAATCACCTAACTTAAAGATATTATTATGGAAGAGAAGACTGTGCTCAAATATGGCTATATACTTTTCAGAATTAGTAATAAAATAATTTTTATGAAAGAAAAAGAGTACAAAGCAGAAATACAAGTGTTCAGGGAAGAGATGATGAGAACAATAGAAGAAATCAAGATAAAACTGAAAGCAAATAAAGAATAAGTAGACAGCTGAAAATACGGTGAGGGGCACAGAAGATGAGAAAAATAAAAATGAACAAAATAAATGAGGATAATAGATATTTGACAAAGATTATAGAGAGAATGATGTGCTGTGCTGTTGCTTCAGTCATTTCCAACTCTTTGTGACCCCATGGAATGTAGCTTCCCAGGCTACATTCTACAATCTCTGTGGGATTCTCCAGACAAGGATACTGGAGTGAGTTGCCAAGAGAGAATGATAAATATGGACAAATTTTTAAAAGGGAGATTTGAAGTATACATTATAGGAGTCCACAAAGAAGAAATAATAAAGGAACAGAGAAAACTTTCAACATTAAAAGAAGATTTGAAAGTGTTGAACTTTGTCCCAATTAAAAATAAACTTAAAAAAAGAAATCACCTGCCTCACAAAATTTGTGTGAATCAAGCCAAAGAGTCAAACCTCTTAAGCCTTTTAAAAATCAAATCTTAGAAAAGATAGCAACTGTATTAAAAACTTCAAGATTTTTAAAAGAGGAAGATCTTAGTCTTCTTAACCAGATTGAAAGTGAAAGTAAAATCACTCAGTCGTGTCTGACTCTTTGCGGGCCCCCTGTAGCCTACCAGGCTTCTCCCTCCATGGGGTTTTCCAGGCAAGAATACCGGAGTGGGTTGCCATTTCCTTCTCCAGGAGATCTTCCCGACCCGGGGATTGAACCCCGGTCTCCCGCATTGTAGGCAAACGCTTTAGTTCTTACTCTCTGAACCACCAGGAAAATATTCATTAATATGAGTGTTGCGGGCATGAAGAAGAAGAGTGTGCAATTTGGATCCTACAAAGTTTCAAGGGATACAATTGTGACCTAAAATTTTTTTACTCAGCCAAATATAATTCAAATGTGAAGCACCAATATTTTCAACATGTAAGAAGTAAGAAATGAGAGATGTTAGAATCTCCTGACTCTTTCTTAAAGATAAAAACACAATAGAACAAATTTCCATAACCAAGGATGGCAGGGATGTTATAGCAGAAGAACCGGTAGTGAACGCTAAATAGTTGACACTGGGTCTAATATAAAATAAGTAATACACTTATAAAATGAATATGAGTATTTTAAACTGAGACAAAACAGAAATTATAGTTTTCAGAAAGAAAAAGCAAGAGTGGGAGGAGGAGAGATGATGAGAGGGAATATAAACTGCTTAATTTCTCATTATTTATTAACAAAATTTCAAGAGATACTATGTGAAGTTGATAAATCAGAAATCAGTGAGCAGGGTTAAAAATAACGTATTGGTCAGGGTTTCAGCAGAGGGCAGATGACATGCTTAAATGAGATAACTGAGAAGATTTAACAAGTGGATTTTTTTTTTTTAATGGTGGCAAGGTTAAAGAGGATGAGATGGCTGGATGGCATCACTGACTCGATGGACGTGAGTCTGAATGAACTTCAGAAGTTGGTGATGGGCAGGGAGGCCTGGCAGTGTTGTGATTCATGGGGTCGCAAAGAGTCGGACATGACTGAGCGACTAAACTGAACTGAAAGTTAAAGAAATCAGCTAGAAATGGTAAATTTCCCAGGACCTGGCAACAGTGAGGAGCTCTTACTACTTGAAACATGAAGGCAAGGGAGTTTCTATTACATCGTATGTGTGTGTGTCTTCAGTCGTGTCTGACTCTGCAACCCCATGGACTGTAACCCGCCAGGCTTCTCTGTCCTTGGAATTCTTCAGGCAAGAATAATGGAGTGGGTAGCCATTTCCTGCTCCAGGTGATCTTCCCAACCCAGGGATCAAACCTGTGTCTCTTGTGTCTCCTGCATTAGCAGATGGATTCTTTACCACTGTGCTACCCAGGAAGCCCATTATATGGTATAGGGTCACTCAATGGGGGTTTCCATTGACTGATCCACATGGAAGCCAGAGGTAACAGAAACTCTTGATACAGCCCATATTATACGTGTCAACATCGCAGGTCACTGAATAGAATGGAGAATTACAGATAGTGTGTAGTTCTTGAGAAACAAGTGGATAAAATCCAGTACAAACATACTTAATAAAACAAAGAAAAACAGTGAGAAAAATAAGATAATCTGCGAAGAGAAAAGGGGAGAAAGGAAAAAGAAGAGAGTGGATAGGAGAGGAAGATAAAATAATGACATCATTTGTGAAGGTGAGAAATCAATAGATATTATCTAAAGAAGTAGAGAATCAAGGTATTATATAGAAATATACATTAGCTAACCATTAGAAGCAAAAGAAACACTGAAAAATAACAGAAGATACAGGTACCCCAAACAAAACAAACAGATTATAATGACTTGATCCTAACACAAAATCTAGATCTGTTATATTAAAAAAACAATGTAAAATTATAAAACACATACAAACACATAAAAACGCATATGGACATGGGGGAATGGTGGGAGGGAAGGAGAGAAAGTTATATGGGGTAAATGCAGACAAAAAGAAGCAAGGATCACTATCATAGTTTTAGAAAAGGTTGAATTCAGGAGAAAATAAACGTTAAATGAGAAAAAAATCACTTTGTAATGATAAGACCTCAATTCACACATAACGTATGAGTATTAAATTCTAAGTGCTAAATGATAAAATATCTTATTAATAAAACAATTAATTGTGAAAGTCACAATTAATAAAACCAAAATAAAACCAAAATCCAGTAGTTCTAATCTTTCTCATTCTGGGACTAATCAAGTAAACTATGCTGTAAAATACTTAAACAATGTATCTATTAATAGCAAATTACATTGTATTTACTATATATAGTCACTTAAGACAAGAGAAATAATGATTAAAAAATAAAATGCTAAAAGTATTATTATTGTTTTTGTGCTACCTTTTGATTAAAAATATTCATTTTTAAATTTTCTTATTCAAAATTATATGTTTTCTGTTTTTCCAAATTTTTTGGCCTCCCTCAGTAACATTTACTTTTTAACAGAGAGTTTAATACTTTCCTATATTTATTTTTTAATAATTGTATTGGTTTCATGAATAGACATATTTCCTCACTATATCTTTAAAAAGCTTCTTTTTTCTATATATAAAAAAGCTATTGATTTCTTTATGCTATTTCGGTACAGACACTGAAATTTCTCGCTTAGTAGAAATTTTCTTATTTTCAGTTGGTCCCGTCCTGACAGGGACGTTATAGAGAAGAACCATTAGTGAGCATTAAATATTTGACAGTGGGTCTAATATTAAATAAATTAAGTAATATGCTTATAAAAGGGAATGTGAGTAGCTTAAAATAAGACAATACAGAAACTATATTTTTCAAAAAGAGAAACTGAGGGTGGAATGAACACATATTTCTACTTTGTTAAGTCCAATTATGTTTCATCTTTTTATTTTTTAATCATTAGTTCCTTTCTCTTACATGGCTTGTTCACCTGTTAAAAATTAATTAATCCAGTTAAGATTTTGTACATTTTTCTGAACATGTATTATTTTTCTGAACATGTATTATTTTTCACTTTAAAAAATGAAGTTATGTTTTTCAACTATGAAAATGGAAGAAATATAAAAAGTATTTTAACTGGGGAATAAGAAGAAACTGTTCTATTGCAGTGATAGTACATATATAAATTAATGCAACCTCTATGGAAGTCAATTTTTATTGTATCAAAAATCAAAACTACAAATGCACACATTCCTCTTCCCCACAAAACTACTGCAAAGGATACATTCTTCAGATACTCTCACACATGAACAAAATGATGTATGTTCAATGATATTCATATCAGCATTGTTTATACCAAATGCGTCTAACTTATAATGGTTTGATTCATAATTTTTTGACTTTACAACAGTGGAAAATTATACACTTTCAGTGGAAACAGTACTTTAAATTTTGATCTTTTGCCAGGCTAGACATCTCATGATGTTGGACAGTTGCAGTGTGACAAAGCTCCCAGTCACACAGACACACAATCACAAGGGTAAACAACCAATGCAGTTACAATCATTCTGTACCATATAACTACTGTTTTTCATTTTCAATACACTATTCAATAAGTACATGAGATATGCAATGCTTTATTATAACATAAGCTTTATGTTCTCTTGCCTGGGAAATCCCATGGACGGAGGAGCCTGGTAGGCTGCAGTCCATGGGGTCGCTCAGAGTCGGACATGACTGAGCGACTTCACTTTCACTTTTCACTTCCATGCATTGGAGAAGGAAATGGCAACCCACTCCAGTGTTCTTGCCTGGAGAATCCCAGCCGCGGGGGAGCCTGGTGGGCTGCCGTCTCTGGGGTCGCACAGAGTCGGACACGACTGAAGCGACTTAGCAGCAGTAGCAGCAGCAAGCTTTGTGTTAGATGATTTTGCCCAAATGTAGGCTAATATAAGTTTCTGAGCACTATTAAAGGTAGGCCAAACCACGATATTAAGTAGTTTAAGTGTACATTAAATGAATTTTTGACATAATATTTTCAACTTATGATGAATTTGTCAGGATGTAATCTTATCCTAAATCAAAGAAGATCTGTATTAGTAAGAAACTGAGACAACCTCAAAGGTCATCAATAAACATCTATTTAAATACATTATGGCAACAGCTATTCAATAGAAATTTATGAAACTGTTAAAAAAAAAAAAACACGAGGAAGAGCTTAATGCACAGTTAAGTGATTCCTAAAATATGTATTGCTAAATTGAAAAAAATAATATGTAGGAGGCCTGCATGGTATCTTTTCTTTTATTAAAAAAATGTTGGTGTATATTATATGTAGGGAAGGGTAGAATAAAAAATATGAAATATTTAATGCTTCTAGGCAAGGGAATCTCTTCAAGAAAATTGGCGATATCAAGAGAACATTTCATGCAATGTTGGGCACAATAAAGGAAATAAAGGACAGGACCTAACAGAAGTAGAAGAGATAAAGGAGAAGTGGCAAGAATACACAGGAGACCTATACAAAAAAATTCTTAATGACCCAGGTAACTGTGATGGTATGGTCACTCACCTAGAGTCAGATGTCCTGTAGTTTGAAGTCAAGTGGGCCTTAGGAAGCATTACTACAAACAAAGCTAGTGGAGGTAACAGAATTCCAGCTGAGCTATTTAAAATCCTGAAAGATGATGGTGTTAAAGCGCTACATTCAATATGTCAGCAAATTTGGAAAACTCAGCAGCGGCCACCGGTCTGGAAAAGGTCAGCTTTCATTACATTCCCAAAGAAGAACAATACCAAAGAATGTTCAACTACCATACAATTGTGCTCATGTAGTACGCTAATAATATTATGCTCAAGATCCTTCAAACTAGGCTTTAGCAGTACATGAACCAAGAACTTCCACTTGTACAAGCTGGATTTAGAAAAGGCAAGAGGAACCAGGGATCTAATTGTCAACATTCACTGGATCATAGAGAAAGCAAGGGAATTCTAGAAAAACATCTACTTCTGTTTCATTGACTACATTAAAGCTTTGACTGTGTGAATAGCAACAAACTGTTGAAAAATTTTAAAGAGATGAGAATACCAGACCCCCTTACCTGTCTCCTGAGAAACCTGTATGCAGGTAAAGAAGCAACAGTTGGAACCTTACATGAAACAATGGACTGGTTCAAAATTGGAAAAGGAGAGCTACAGTGCTGTATTCAGTCACTTTGTCTATTTAACTTCTATGCAGAGTACACCGTGTGAAACACTGGGCTGGATGAATCACAGGCTGAAATCAAGCTTGCCAGGTGAAATATCAGCAACCTCAGATACGCAGATGATACCATTCTAATGGCAGAAAGTGAAGAGAAACTAAAGAGCCTCTTGATGAAAGTGAAAGAGGAGAGTGAAAATTTGGTTTAAAAGTCAACATTCAGAAAACTAAGATCATGGCAATCTGGCTCCTCACTTCATGGCAAATAGAAGGAGAAAAAGCGGGAGCAGTGACAGATTTTATTTTCTGACATTACAAAATCATTGTGGATGGTGACTGCAGACATGAAATTAAAAGACATTTGCTCATTGGAGGGAAAGCTATGACAAACCTAGCCAGCATTTTAAAAAGCAGAGACATTTCTTTGGTGACAAATGTTCATATAGTAAAAGCTATGGTTTTTTTCAATGGTCATATACAGATGTGAGAGTTGAACCATTAAGAAGGCCGAGTACCTAAGAATAGATGCTTTCGAACTGAGGTGCTGGAGAAGACTCTTGGACTGAAGGGAGATCAAACCAGACAATCCTAAAGGAAATCAACACTAAATATTCATTGGAAGGACTGATGCTGAAGCTCCAATACTTTGGCCACCTAATAATAAGAGCTGACTCATTGGAAAAGACTGATGCTGGGAAAGATTGAAAGCAAAAGGTGAAGAGGGCAGCAGAAGACAGTTGATAGCATCACCAACTCAATGGACATGAATCTGAGCAATCTCCAGGAGACAGTAGAGGACAGGGAAGCCTGGTATGCTACATATAGCCCATGACATCTCAAGCTGGACAAGACTTTAGTGACTGAACAACAATAGACAAGAGAATCAGTAATGAAAAACTGATGATGATAGTAGGAAGAATTTCTACAGTATACTTTGTACTTTTTTTGACTAGGTAAATGTATCACTTCTTCAAAAATCAAATAGGACTTTCATTAAAATGAAACATCAATTGAGTAGGGAGAAAAATATACATATTATACAACAGAATAATTGTGGAAAAGGTGAAGTGAATTTTCTCACTGGATACTGTACCAATGTCAATTCTAAAGCCACACCTTATATTAGTAAATGTGAGATTTAATAAATCATTTAAAACATTCAGAGAAAGGAGTATTATAGTTCCTGTTTGATAGGATATAGGAAACCCTTGTCGGAGAAGGCAATGGCACCCCACTCCAGTGTTCTTGCCTGGAAAATCCATGGACGGAGGAGCCTGGTAGGCTGCAGTCCATAGCGTCGCTAAGAGTCAGACACGACTGAGCAACTTCACTTTCACTTTTTACTTTCATGCATTGGAGAAGGAAATGGCAACCCACTCCAGTGTTCTTGCCTGGAGAATCCCAGAGATGGGGAAGCCTGGTGGGCTGCCATCTCTGCGGTCGCACAGAGTCGGACACAACTGAAGCAACTTAGCAGCAGCAGCAGGATACCTTTGTGAGTATATTTATTGGAGTATGGCATTGTCAATTTAGGTCATGTATACTTCTTTATTCATTACTTTTTTAAAAAAATAGATTACCTAACATAGAGTCAGTTTACACTTGTCTTTCTGTTTTTTAGTTTTTTCATAATTTAAAAGAAATACTGCAGAGGCATACTCTTTATGAGTAGCTGTGTTTGCAAGGTATCTCATATCTGGATGGAAAGTAAACAATGCTTTAGTTCTAACTGTTTATATTTTTAGGTTAACAACCTTTTGTTATTTCAGCAAAATACAGACAGAGTTAGTATGGTTGTAAACTTAAAGATTTTATTAGAATGATTTTTTTTCCCCTAATTTAAAGAACACTTGGAGATATTCAAGGAATGTATTCTGTTAATATGGAAAAACGTTCAACAGAAAGGCTAACAATTTTATTTCAATAATTTATTATTGTAATATATATGTATATATTTCTCTCATATTTGGTAATATGGTATGGTTTATATCCAATGGTTAGCCAGTTAGAAAATTTTCATTTTATCAAAAAGAAAAAGAAAAACTTCATTTTATCATTGTATCCCAAACATTACTATACTTTGGAAATGTAGTTTTTAAAATGGAGGAGTAAATATAGCCTTTAAACCAATATTTTAGAAGTGACATGTTTAGTTTTCATATAAATTTTGTAGCTACATCAAGAAACTGAAGAATTATTTAAGAGCTTGAGAAAATCATTCTGTTAAATGCAACCAATATTTATTGAGAACCTAATTTGCTAGAAACCAAAGAGCTATAAAAGAACTCTTGAGTCATAAAAATCTTTTGACTGGGTTCTAAAGATACAGAACAGTAAAATCCAATCTCTACCCAGAAGAAACTTATTGTGTTTTGGATATGAGTTCTTTATCTGTAAATATATGTAAAGACATATAAAAATTCAATTTCTTGTGAGTTGTGAAACAGCAAATATTACCTGAAAATGTATGATATCCAAGAGCCTATCAGTCAGAGAGGAAGTTGGGTAACTGACCGGACTACAGAGAATCTGTAAAGAATTTAGCTTATTAAAACACCTGTTTTCAAACCCACTCTGTAGTAAGTCTACTATGTTTCATAATACAGAGAATTCATACAGTTGATAAAAAATAAATGTTTTTTAATCAATAACTGGATTAACATTTTTATAAGTAAATTACAATCTGCTATGGACACAGCATTTTCATAATAAAAATAATAAATACTATACTACAATAATAGACAGCAAATAAAGGAATTTTATAGTACTTAGCAAATAGTGATGAACACTTTTTTATTATTCTATTTTATTATATAATTTATTTGTATGTAAGTTCTCCTGAGACAACCATTTTGCCCTTTTGCATTTCTTTTTCTTGGGGATGGTCTTGATCACTGCTTCCTGTACAATATCATGAATCTCTGTCTAAGAGGTTCTTCAGTCATTCTGCCTATCAGATCCAATCCCTTGAATCTGTTTGTCATGTCCACTGTCTAATCATAAGGGGTTTGATTTAAGTCATACCTGAATGGTCTAGCAATTTTCCCTACTTTGTTTAATTTAAGTCTGAATTTGGTAGTAAGGAGTTCATGGTCTGACACACAGTCAGCTCCCAGTCTTTTTCTTGCTGATTGTATAGAGCTTCTCCATCTTTGGCTGCAAAGAATATAATCAATCTGATTTCAGCATTGACCATTGGTGATGTTCATTAGTAGAGTCTTCTCTTGTGTTGTTGGAAGATGGTGTTTGCTATGATGAGTGCTTTCTCTTAGAAAAACTCTGGTAGTCTTTGCCCTGCTCCATTTTGTAATCCAAGTCCAAATTTGTCTGTTATTCCAGGTATCCCTTGACTTCCTACTTTTGCCTTCCAGTCCCCTATAATGAAAAGGACATCTCTTTTAGAGTCAAATATCCTGGAATGTAAAGTCAAATGGGCCTTAGGAAGCATCACTATGAACAAAGCTAGTGGAAGTAATGGAATTCCAGTAATTTCAGCTATTTCAAATCCTAAAAGATAATGCTGTGAAAGTGCTACGCTCAATATGCCAGCAAATTTAGAAAACTCAGCAGTGGCCACAGGACTGGAAAAGGTCAGTTTTCATTCCAATCCCAAAGAAAGGCAATGCCAAAGAATGCTCAAATTACTGCACAATTGCACTCATCTCACACGCTAGTCAAGTAATGTTAAAAATTCTCCAAGCCAGTCTTCAGCACTACATGAACCATAAACTTCCAGATGTTCAAGCTGGATCTAGAAAAGGCAAAGGAACCAGAGGTCAAAATACCAACATCCACTGAATCATCGAAAAAGCAAAGAGTTCCAGAAAAAACATCTATTTTTGCTTTATTGACTATGCCAAAGACTTTGACGGTCAGGATCACCACAAACTGTGGAAAATTCTGAAAGAGATGGAGATACGAGACCACTTGACCTGCCTCTTGAGAAATCTGTATGTAGGTCAGGAAGCAACAGTTAGAACTGGACATGGAACAACAGACTGGTTCCAAATAGGAAAAGGACTACGTCAAGGCTGTATATTGTCACCCTGCTTTTTAAACTTATATGTAGAGTACATCATGAGAAATGCTGAGCTGGATGAAGCAGAAGCTGGAATCAAGATTGCCAGGAGAAATATCAGTAACCTCAGATATGTAGATAATACCATCCTTACAGCAGAAAGTGAAGAACTAAAGAGCCTCTTGATGAAAGTGAAATAGGAGAGTGAAAAAGTTGGCTTAAAACTCAACATTAAGAAAACTAAGATCATCGCATCTGGTCTGATCACTTCATGGGAAGTAAATGGGGAAACAGTGGAAACAGTGAGAGACTTTATTTTGGGGGGCTTCAAAATCACTGCAGATGGTGACTACAGCCATGAAATTAAAAGACGCTTGCTCCTTGGAAGAAAAGTTATGACAAGGCTGGACATCATATTAAAAAGCAGAGACGTTACCTTCCCAACAAAGGTCCATGTAGTCAAGGCTGTGGTTTTTCCAGTAGTCATGTATGGATATGAGAGGTGGACTATAAAGAAAGCTGAGCACCAAAGAATTGATGCTTTTGAGCTGTGGTGTTGGAGAAGACTATTGGGAGTCCCTTGAACTGCAAGGAGATCTAACCAGTCCATCCTGAAGGAAATCAGTCCTGAATATTCATTGGAAGGACTGATGATGAAGCTGAAACTCCAGTATTTTAGCCACCTGATGGGAAGAATTGACTCACTGGAAAAGACCCTGATGCTGGGAAAGACTGAAGGTGGGAGGAGAAGGGGATGACAGAGGATGAGATGGTTGGATGGAGTCACTGACTCAATGGACATGAGTTTGTGTAAGCTCCAAGAGTTGGTGATGGACAGGGAAGCCTAGTGTGCTGCAGTCCATGGGGTTGCAAAGAGTCAGACACAACTGAGAGAGTGAACTGATATAATTTATATATTTTGTTTGTTTGTTGTATGAGTTTGTTACTGAGGTATAAGTACCTGGAGGTAGTAGTATCTTGGACCCAGTTCCATTACTGCTTTAAGTCATGTGGTCTTAAAACACACCATAGAAATCAACAAAAACCACAAATGAGAACTTACAACCTACCTTCAGAATCAGTTGGTATACAGCACAGTAAACATATTTTAATATAGCACCCCATTGCCTAGGGGACCAGTGAATATCCATCTCCTTAGTTAAAATTTGTAGTCTACTTGGCATTCATTGGGCATAATTCTGCCATCCTAAAATTGGATATTCTCCCAGTCATTTTGCTTGGTTAATTGGTGATATATAAAAAAAGCTACATTATCTAATTTGCACTAATAAGTTTTTTCAGAACTTATTTGTACTAAAAAAAATGCTTTATGACAACTCATTGTTTTTAAATATAATTACTAAGCACAGAACTAGGTACCAGACCCTGTCAATTCAGTGGTGGTCCAAAATAAACACACTTTGTCCTCATGAAGCTAGTGACCTTTCCAAGGTGGACAGGCAGCTATAAAATTTTATAGTTTGTATATGTCTTGGTTCTCTTAGCAAAGATGTAGACTGAGGATAGGGATATATTGTCTTCCAAATTTATTTTAAGCAGAGAGAGGGGATTTCTTCACGAGATAAAGTGTCTGTTGTTGGTTCAGGTGCTCAGTTGTGTTTACTCTTTGCAATCCCAAGGACTGTAGCCTAACAGTCTCCTATGTTCTTCACTATCTCCTAGAGTTTGCTCAAAGTTATGTCCATTGAGTCTTTATGTGACCATCAATTATTTGCTGAAACCAGATTGTTACAATCTTTTATAATACTTGTCAGGTTCTGTCAATAGATATGAAACTCAAACTTTTTTTTCTCTGTTCTTTATGAGCATTTAAGTTAAAATTTGTGAGAGGTTTCACTGGCAACTACTAGGAAGGCTAATTTGTATTCATTGGATGTAACTCTGACATCCTAAAATTGGATATTCTCCAACTAGGAGCCTTCTCTTTTTAAGAAAAGTGAGTGCATTATTTCAAGGGATATTTACAACTTGAATTACAGCTTTCATTCATTCAACCAGTATCTATTGAAAACCTACTGGATGAAATCTAGTCTTAAGCTCTAAATACTATATTTTGTCAGACAACACTTACTAGTTGTAAAAAAAAATGTACCTCACTTGAATATTCCCTTCTGCTTTATTAGTATGACTGATTGATGCTGAAGCTGATGCTCCAATAATTTGGCCACCTGATGCAAAGAGCTGGTTCATTGGAAAAGACCCTGATGCTGGGAAAGATTGAAGGCAAAAGGAGAAGGGAGTAGCAGAGGATGAGATGGTTAGATAGCATCACTGACACAATGGACATGAATTTGAGCAAACTCTGGGAGATAGTGGAGGACCCTGGCGTGCTGCAGTCCATAGGATCACAAAGAGTCAGACATGACTTAGTTATTGAACAACAACAATTTAATTTATTTTGCTCAAGCATTATAATTTTCCATGGAAAACTCTGGTTATGAATCAATATGAAACTCTACTCCACTGTCTAAGGCAGAGGCATTTTGGATTCCTAGCAGACCCTGGAGCCACTTGAGGAAAAGTGCTCTTGCCAAGACTGGCATCTTGATACCATTTATTCACACTCTGTGTCAAAGTTCTCTTTCTGAAAAGATCAATATTATGACAGTCTCCTAAGATTGTTTCTGATCAAATGTCCCACTAAGTAACTTAAAGATGCCTCAAATTCCTGCGATATGATAAAATGAACCAGACAATTCCTTTGATTTGGCTGGTAAAAGCAGACACTTTATTGCTTGCAGTTTCCCTCACACAAACATCATAAACTATGTAATTGGGATGGGGAAGTTAGGGTAGGGTACTAGAATGTTATTCTACTTGCCCCATCAGTAACCTAACAATTTTTCCAATTTTTAGTACAGATTTTTCTTTTGAAATAAGGTTTTTTGGTATTGTTCTCAACAAAGTAAATGCTAATTAAATTTGCAACTAGCCGTAATTAAATAGGAAAATTGGAGACCAACAATTAAATATCACTTAGGCTATGGTTTTTCCCGTAGTCATGTATGGATGTGAGAGTTGGACTGTGAAGAAAGCTGAGCACCGAAGAATTGATGCTTTTGAACTGTGGTGTTGGAGAAGACTCTGGAGATTCCCTTAGACTTGCAAGGAGATCCAACCAGTCCATTCTAAAGATCAGTCCTGGGTGTTCTTTGGAAGGAATGATGCTAAAGCTGAAACTCCAGTACTTTGGCCACCTCATGTGAAGAGTTAACTCATTGGAAAAGACTCTGATGCTGGGAGGGATTGGGGGCAGGAGGAGAAGGGGACAACAGAGGATGAGATGGCTGGATGGCATCATGGACTCGATGGACATGAGTTTGAGTGAACTCCAGGAGTTGGTGGTGTATAGGGAGGCCTGGCCTGCTGTGATTCGTGGGGTCACAAAGAGTCAGACACGACTGAGCAAATGAACTGAACTGAACCGAACTAGGAAATTTAATACATCCATGGTACATTTAATATATCTATAATTAATTTTTATAGTGTTGCCATCAAAAACCAGTGTGGTTTCCTTTATATGTCCATTTTTAAATAGAAACTTCTTACAATTTAATCTATTTTCAAATGCCATATATTATTTGATTAAGCTATTTAATCAATTACAGGTGACATTTTCTTTTCAAATAAAGTTATGGGGATATCATATATAACCACATATCATGATTTTAAGGAATAGTGTACTCAAAATCTTTTTGTTCATATTATAGTTCCAAAATTTTGTTTTGAATGACTCTTACCTCTATAGCATGTATTTAACCTCTCTAATGTCAGCATAGATTTATTGATTGATTACTTAAATCACTCATTGAAAAGTTCTTATTTTGGCTTATCTATATGGCAGCATTGTGACAAGGCTACAACTGTTTGAAGGTTGCTACTCTCAAAGATTTTCCAGTTCAATGGGAAAAATAGCTATATAAACACATTATATTCAGAAAGAAAGATGGCTGCCAGAGCAGAGAAGAGAGAATAAGTTTCAGTTTTTGGCTTGGCAAAAGGCTTTGTGGGATAAATGATATTTAAATCTTACACTGGGAGAAAAGTGCATTTCCCATAAACAGGGGAAAAGGGTATTCCATTCAGAAGGAAATACATATCCACATGTCAAGGTTGAAGAGAAGAGCTTGTTGTGTTCCAAAAGTTTGAAGTACTATACTCAGTGTAACTGGATACAGAATGCGGGTGAACAGGAGCAATGAATCAGGATAGCTGGGCAGGGGAGCAGGGTGGGGGAAGGACTTATATGCAGTTGCAAGGAGCTTTGACCCGCACCTACAGTGTGGGAGGAAGGACACTGAAGAGTATACAATCTTCCCTCAGTATCCACAGGGAACTGGTTCCAAGACCACACCTGCCTACCTCCTTCAGATACCCAAATCCACAGATGCTCAGGTCCCTTACATAAAATTGCACAGTATTTACTTACAACATATGCATATCCTCCTATATAATTCGAATCAGCTCTATGTTAGTTATAATACCTAATACAATGTAAATGCTATGTAAATAGTTGTAAAAAATGTAAATATTATGTACATAGTTGCCAGAATGTGACAAAGTCAAGTTTTACCTTTTGGAACTTTCTGGAAAATTTTTTTTTGAAGTTTTAATGTTGAATCATGGAACCTGTGGACATGGACAGCCAACTATGTAATCCGTAATGAAACCAAAATTCCAAGTTTGAATGCAAAGAATAAGATGAACTGAGAAGTTCGGCAAAGTGATGTGTAAGGAGGCTTGGCGCATAGCTGTTCTAAGAATGCTGGTAAAAGGCTCTGGAGGCCTGAATTGTGGCAAATAATAACAAGAACAGAGGTCTGAGAAGTATTTAGGAGGTTAATTTAAGTTCTAATTAAAAGAAGATAAAGTAGATGTTGCATATGCATACGTATACCTAGCCATCTAGTCCATTTGATATGTGACTAAGAGCACCCTGTACAAAATACTGTGATGGATCAGTCATAGTATCTGCTTCTAGGCAAATCGCAATCCAGAAGTGGAAGAATGACATATTTAAATACTTGAAAGAAGAGTTAAAAAATGGCTAATGTCTGACTTGATCTATAATGATACATTTTATATATAATGTGCAAAAAGACAAAAATTGAATGCAGAATTTTTTCAAATTATTATGTGAAATGGAGTGCTATTGTAAGATGTCAAACATTAGGTATGACCTACAGGCTAATTTGAGTCCCTTGGACAACAAGGAGATCAAACCAGTCAATCCTAAAGGAAATCAACCCTGAATTTCACTGGAAGGATTGATGCTGAAGCTGAAGCTCCAATACTTAGGCCACCTGATGCAAAGAGCTGACTCATTGGAAAAGACCTTGATGCTGGGGAAGATCAAAGGCAGAAGGAGAAGGGACAGGAACAACAGAAAATGAGATGGTTGGATAGCATCACTGATTCAATAGACATGAATTTGAGTAAATTCAGGGAGATAGTGAAGAACAGGGAAGCCTGACATGCTACTGTCCAAGGGGTTGCAAAGAGTTGGACATAACTGAGCAACTGAACAGCAACAATACAGGCTAATTCATTCTGAGAATACTAATTACTGAATGAATTAAAGAATGGTTTAAAGGTTAAATGAACATTTTCCATTTTCTAGGAGACAGAGTTATTAAACTTATATAGCTCCCTACTTTGAGAGTGTTTAGAAAAACAGAGAAAATGGAAGGTATTCCAGATTAGGGAAGTAGTAAGAGCAAATGAAAAGGTGAAAATGAGATGATCTGAGTCACCAGAATTAAAATTTAATTTTAGGTGGCAGTGGATCCCAGTGTTATGTAAAGCAGCTTACTATAAAACATAATCAACTGGCTACTACAAAAGAAGAGGTAAGGAGAAAAGTCAATGTTTATCAGCATTTAGAAACTACTTATCTAAAGGCAATAAAGTATACTTTTTTAAAAGCACTGGATTATACCACTTACTAGATATTGTGAGTTTTTAAAACTTTCTGAGCCTAAATTTGATCTGTGGAGGTGATAATAATAATACCTATCTTAGAAGATTGTTAATAAGTTGTTATGAACAGACCCTAGTACATAGTAAGTTCTCTATCAGTGTTGGCTATTGTTATATGCAATATGATAGGTGGTTCTGTGTGGTTGAAAACTCATATGGTAGTTTAGTCATCATGTCCGACTCTTGTGACCCTATGGACTGTAGCCTGCCAGACTCCTCTGTCCATGGAATTCTCCAGGCAAGAACACTGGAAACAACCTATATGTCCATCAGCAGATGAATGGATAAGAAAGCTGTGATACATATACACAATGGAGTATTACTCAGCCATTAAAAAGAATACATTTGAATCAGTTCTAATGAGATGGATGAAACTGGAGCTGATTATACAGAGTGAAGTAAGCCAGAAAGAAAAACACCAATACAGTATAGTAACACATATATATTGAATTTAGAAAGATGGCAATGATGACCCTGTATGCGAGACAGCAAAAGAGACACAGATGTATAGAGTGGACTTTTGGACTCCGAGGGAGAGGGAGAGGGTGGGATGATTTGGGAGAATGGCATTGAAACATGTATACTATCATGTAAGAAACGAATCGCCAGTCTATGTCTGATGCAGGATACAGGATGCTTGGGACTGGTGCACGGGGATGACCCAGAGAGATGTTATGGGGAGGGAGGTGGGAGGGGGGTTCATATTTGGGAACACATGTACACCTGTGGTGGATTCATGTCAATGTATGGCAAAACCAATACAGTATTGTAAAGTAAAATAAAGTAAAAATAAAAATTTAAATAAAAAATATGTATAAAAAGAAAAGCTACAGCATATATACAAATAAAAAAAATTTAAAAAAAAAAAAAAGAATACTGGAGTGGGTTGCCATTTCCCTCTCCAGGGGATCTTCCCAACCCAGGAATTGAACCTGGGTCTCTTCATAGCCCATGGCATATGGTGAGTTTTCAAGAAATCTTTGCTTGGAAAAAATGAAGAAATGTTGAGAAAAGGAAAATGTGAATTTGAATTCTTGCCATATTGTTTACTGTGTGACCCTGGATAAGAGTTTGCTGCTCTGTGCTTAATTCCTTCATTAATTGATTAAATAAACACTTGTTGAATATCTATTCTGTGCCAGAAACAATAGCAAAGGAGACAGACTCGTTCTTTGTTTTTATAGTTTCCTTCTAGAGGGAGTCACCTAAAACTCCATAAACAAATACTTAAAAATAAGAATTTTGATTTGTGGTAAGCACCTCAATTCCCTCACCTGCAAAAGGAATATAGCAATACTTACTTTTTAAAGTCAGTGCAGTGTTTATAAACAACATGTGTAAAAGCGTTTGCCATAGTTCCTGAAATAGACTATATTGGAATAGTGAATGACTCCTTAGTGGTAGCATTAACTGTGTTCAAATAAATATAGCATGGTTCCAGCATTTCAGAAGCTGATGGTCTAGTGCAGTGATCAACAAACTACAACCCTTGGGCTGGCCAACTGTTTTTGTTTTGTAAACAATGTGTTTTTGGAAAATGGCCATGCCTATTTGTTTACATAAGCAGTCTACAGCTGCTTTCTCACTAAAGAGTTGAGTAATTATGGCAAAGACCATATGGTCCTTAAGCCATATTTACTTACACATTTACTATCTGGCCTTTAAGGAAGATTTTTGACCCTGGTATAATATACCAGTTAGGTGATATTTACCAAAAAATATGGCCCTAACATGTCTGTGGTGCATCAGTGATGAATATTAATCTTTAATGTTGTGAAAAGGGAGAGACTGATTGCTCCTAATTGGGGTTATTCAAGGGGAAAAAGTATTTTAACTAGAGTTAGAGAGATAAATAAAAATTCAAGAGATGGAAATGGCTGGGGAGAGGGCATTCCAGAAAAATTTCTGTAAGAAGAAAGGCCTTGATAGAACTATAGTACATGATGAGCATCACACTTCAGAAATTATTGGATAGGAAGCTAAAAGGCACGGTAGGAGATGAATGAGAAGTGTTTTGATAACCAGACCAATGTGTTCGAACTTCATTTGACAGACAGTTGAAAGTCACTGAAAATTTCTGAGCATGAGAATGACATAATCAGTTTTTTAAAGATATTCTTTGTTGGTTGGTATACAAAATGAATTGAAGCCAAGATAATGAAAAATGTCAGCCAGCAGTATGTGAATAAAAAATCTGCACAGGCATAAGATAATGAGAGCTAGCTCTAGGAGGATAGATGAAAAAGAAAAGGATGATTACAAATATTGCTGTAGTTACTGTGACAGATTGAGCGTGAGGGATGGAAGTGGGCAGGGAGAGCATGAAAGCTGGTATGTGCCATCAGTGTCAATGGTGTGAGAATGGATGAGAATAATGAACGATGTCAAATCAAACAGAGTAACCAAACTGAATGCGGACTGAATAAAGATCAGTGGATTTTGTGATGTTGGAAGTTAATTGCCTCTAGAACAATAGTGGTAGATGCAAGATTTTGACTTAAAGAGATGGTGTCCTTGAAAATCAAGGGAACAAAAAGTAGTAAGGTGGTGGGGAAAAAAAAGAAACAAGGCTCACCATCAGAGAGCTTACTGTTTTAAGCACTTCAGAACACTATTAAGTTGCATAATGACTCTATCAGTAGTCAGATTATTACCATTCCTATTTACAAATGAGGAAATTAAAACTTGACATCATTAAACTGACCCAGGATGGAAGCGACTTGGCATGTAAGTGTTCAGAAGCAAGTGACTTCCTATGGCTGGCTCAATTTGAGGCAAAACAGCAGGATCCTATGTGATTTCCAATGGCCCAGTTTCCTGACAGCAGCAAAGGTAGCAGCTCTTTGTGGGCCAGTTATGCACTGCTGTTCTGTGAGTCTTTCCTAGAAGTTAGGCCTAGAGCCTGCCAGACCCAACCCCAGCCCTCTGATTATTTTGTAAGCACCAAATTTCCTTGGTTGAATCCTTTTCTACTTAGCTTAGCTGGAATGATTTCTGTAATGTGAGCTCTAATCTATCCTATACCATACTGAAGCACTTTAAATTAGCAAGCATGAGACTGACAACCCTGAAGTTCCAGAGATTTCGTCCAAAATATTTTGGTAAGCTTTCTCTGCAAAAAAAAAAGGAGTGCACAATCAGGCAAGAGCTAGATTAAATGCGATGTTTTTAGTTTTTGTTTTTATTTTCAAATTGTGGCTATTTTCCAAATTGAGAAAAGGACTAGTGACCAACAGAGGATTCCTCAAGTTTAAGATCTTTGTGTTTGGGTTTAGTTTACTCTCTTATGAAACTGACCACAATCAAATAGTCCTGATGCATACTAGGATTTTAGGGAAATTGTGTTGCCAAAAGAAATCTCTCTAGTAGCAGCTTGTGACTGTTGCACCTAAAGAAATCCTTAGGCTCCTGAAACTTAACAATAGGGCAAGGTGTGAATGATCTGTGGTTCCCAGAAAGGCAGCCCCTTCAGAGCTTACCTAAGATAGCTGGAAGTTTTCTTTGGTTTCTATTTTTCCTCCTGATTTTCAGTTGAATTGTAATATCATCTGATAATGCAGTTTGTACTATTTCAAATTTGAAATTAAATGACTTTTTCTTTGAGTTTAATATGTAGTCCGTTTTTATAACTCTTACATGGATGAGTTCCTTTTTTTAACTAAATATATCTATAGATCAGTAGTCATCCAACTTTATTAATTCCTTTGTTATAAACTGTTCTGTTCTTACTTACAGTATTTTCTATGCAATCTAACAGAAAGTAAAAGAGATACATTTCTGCATTTATTATCTATTCGGTGTTTTGATGTTATCAGAATTCCCAGATGGCACTAGTAGTAAAGAACGTACCTGCCAGTGCAGGAGACTAAGAGACACAGGTTCACTCCCTGGGTCAGGAAGATCCCCTGGAGGATGGCATGGCAACTCATTCCAGTATTCTTGCCTAGAGAATTCCACGGACAAGGAGCCTGGCTGGCTACCATCCATAGGGTCACAAAGAGTTGGACAAGGCTGAAGCAACTTAGCACATACACATTTTGATGCTATAATATTTAAATATTCATGACAAACTATAATATGTTCACATTGCAGACTTGCACATTACAGTTATAAAGTGGTACTTTCTATATCATTCAATTTGCCTTGAATTTAATTTTGTCTCAACCTACTTATTTAAAGTTTTAATGGGCAATTGTTTTGATTGAAAATCACGAAATTTAAAACATGGTTAATAAACAAAAAGACATCCCCTCTACTGAAATAAGACAATTACATTCATTGTGCTTCTACATATTTCTGCAGTGAAGGCCAAGGGAAAGAGAGAATCAACGTCTCCCAGGGACAATAATGAAGCTAATAAGAAAATAAACCATAGGTTTCATCATTTGTAAAGTATATTAACAGATAAAAATAAAGTCTGGGGAAATAATTAAAATTTATTTAAAGAACCCCTCACCACTGAGATAGTGTGCTTTTCCCCTGATCTTTCCTAGCAAGTCTGTTTAATCTGAAGCTTTTAGTTAGGAGTATGTTCATATTATGCAGAGTTCATAAGCTGTTTGCATTTCTTTACATATTTTTGTCATTTATATGGGGAAAATTTTAGGAATTAGAATTGCATAATTGTACTTTAATTCTAAATACTTAATTCTTTTAAAGCTCTCGATAAAACTTCATTAGAAACTTCTCCTTTCATTTAGTTAACATAACAGAGTCAAGCATTTTAATAGGGTTTTTATTGCAATACAAATACGTTGTTTCCCACCACACTTAAGATCCAAATAACAGACTTTTCATAGCTTTTCTGACTATATTCCTCAGTCTCCTTAGGAATTTAAAAAATGTAACACCATTCACCATCAATATTCTTAATAGTTCTTAAAGGCCTGAAATAACCACTGCAAAGTGAAAATACCCAGAAGGGCAAGTATTCCAGTATAAACCAGTAGTTACAATTGGGCTTGTTTGACTTATAGCCATCATTTAGGTCAAATCTCAGAATCTTCTGTTTTATGTGTTTTATTGCATTTGACCTTTCTGTACATTAATCACGGTATGCTTAGCAATTAGATTACAAGATTTTTTTGGCATTTGGAAAATGTTGTCTCTGGGGGGCACCCCACTGTGAGTATGACAGACTTACTAAATAGAAGCAAAGAAATATGCAGCAGAACTGAGAAAAATTCTTATTTTACACTTTTTGGTTTTCTCATATGTGTTTTATTTGTAATTTGGCAAATTTGTTGCTTTTCATAGCTAGTAGTTATTTTTAGCAAGCTTTCAGTATTAGTTATTTTGTAGTAGTTTCCCTATTCAATCTGGTAAAGACCTAACAATGTGCAAAACCCCGTCCCGGTGAACCATTTCCCAAATATGTTAGAGGGATTGATCTCTCTTCTTTCAGAATGCCTTTTGTATCTGGATTTAAGGTCAGCTTCCCTGGTGGCTCAGATAGTAAAGCGTCTGCCTGCAATGCAGGAGACCCAGGTTCGATCCCTGGGTCGGGAAGATCCCCTGGAGAAGGAAATGGCAACCCACTCCAGTACTCTTGCCTGGAAAATTCCAGGGACCAAGGAGCCTGGTAGGCTACAGTGCATAGGGTTGCAAAGAATTGAACATGACTGAGCAACCTCCCTTTCCATGGTCATTTGGTCTGACTTCAGTGTTGCTCACTTGTAAGTCTAATTAGATCTCACCTGTTGGTTTCAACTCTTGTTTCAGTCCTTCTCCTCCTCTTTCAACACCATGTCACCCACCTGTCTCTGTCTATAAGTGAACCATCCTGTGCCTGCTTCGCTCTCCTTTTAAGTCTGTGCCAGCCTCTATGAGCAAGTATTTAGGTTATTTTTTCTCCTTAAATTCCAATTATCATTATCCTTATAGACATCAAATTTATGGCTATTACACATTGCAGAGATAATGGCACATCTTTGTTATAAATACAAATAATTATTTTCTGCTTATCTGCTTAGTATTGTTAGGAAAAAGTATCTAAAGATGTATAAATAAGGCAAAAGAATGCTTGCATACCTTTTTAATGTCACACTGAAGTATCATTTGACAGAATAAGGGTTGACTATGCAGAGTACATCACGAGAAACACTGGGCTGGAAGAAGCACAAGCTGGAATCAAGATTGCTGGGAGAAATATCAATAACCACAGATATGCAGATGACACCACCCTTATGGCAGAAAGTGAAGAGGAACTAAAAAGCCTCTTGATGAAAGTGAAAGAGGAGAGTGAAAAAGTTGGCTTAAAGCTCAACATTCAGAAAATGAAGATCATGGAATCCGGTCCCATTACTTCATGGGAAATAGATGGGGAAACAGTGGAAACAGTGTCAGACTTTATATTTGGGGGCTCTAAAATCACTGCAGATGGTGATTGCAGCCATGAAATTAAAAGACGCTTACTCCTTGGAAGAAAAGTTATGACCAACCTAGATAGCACATTCAAAAGCAGAGACATTGCTTTGCTGACTAAGGTCCACCTAGTAAAGGCTATGGTTTTTCCTGTGGTCATGTATGGATGTGAGAGACTCTGAAGAAGGCTGAGTGCCGAAGAATTGATGCTTTTGAACTGTGGTGTTGGAGAAGACTCTTGAGAGTCCCTCGGACTGCAAGGAGATCCAACCAGTCCATTCTGAAGGAGATTAGCCCTGGGATTTCTTTGGAAGGAATGATGCTGAAGCTGAAGCTCCAGTACTTTGGACACCTCATGTAAAGAGTTGACTCATTGGAAAAGACTCTGATGCTAGGAGGGATAGGGGGCAGGAGGAGAAGGGGATGACCGAGGATGAGATGGCTGGATGGCTGGACAGCGTGCTGCGATTTATGGGGTCGCAAAGAGTTGGACACGACTGAGCGACTGAACTGAACAGAGTCTAGAATGATTCTGGTTATAGTAGTTACCAAGATTCTCTCAGCATTTTTAAAACTGTTGTTCAATGTGCAAAAGTAGTAGTTTCACCAAAGCTATTCTGTGATGCTAATTTTTAAAGTCTTTCTTCCATTTTTGGTATCCCACTCACCCTGTGTAACTGCATAATATCAATGTAGCTGCATTAACCCTTGCTTCCTTCTTCATGTTCTTTTCATCTGCTTCTCAAGAGTTCATATTCCCACTGTGGAATTTTGGTCATACAATCCTTTGAGGGACTATCCTATAGATCATAGGCCACAGTTCAGGGACCCTGGTGTTTGGATATTCTTTCAAGTCACATTGACTTGCCTGACTGTATATCCAGTCTGGCCTCACCCAGAAATTTTATTTTCCAAAAGAAAAAAAAAATTTCTTTCTCACATATATACTTAAATTCAAAACTGCATCCACAAACTAATTGGTAGAAGAGACCAAAGATTGATAAACTACTTCTAAGATATTAAGTATTGTCTCATATGAATGAATATATTTTTAAAAATTTGAAAAGTCATTTACACATAACAAAATACAAAATTTTAATTCATTAATTACCTGTATAGACACAACCAAGTGTTATATTGACTTATAGTTTTCTTAAATGCATGTCCTGAAATATTCTGCCTGTACCATACATAGCTACCAGAGGTGAGCTTTATAAAGACAAAAATCATGTTTCTTTATATTGTTTTTAATAACATGATAACAAGGCTTATTATTGTTGTTTTTTTTTTTAATAATAAAGGTTGAATTGCCAGGCCTATTCTCATGTTTAATTCCAGTGAAATTCAAAGGTGAGATTGATATTTTCTTAAGAAAATCTTTAATCAGCTACACAAGACACCATTGTCAATCAGTATTGGGATTTTTCTCTATACTAGCCATGGCCTCACAAGACATAAAGTAAAATTAGAGAAATCAGAGGCTATCTAGCTCACAGAAACTTGGGCAATTTTATTAACTATTAGAAGTTATAATATCCAATCCAAATTGAAATCAGAGAGATTTTACCAACTTCTTTGAGTTTCAGAATCACAGTTTTTCTCCAGGGTTTCTCCAGTCCTTATTCTTCCTATTACTTCCATCACACCAGAAGAGAAGATTCTAACATCTCTCTAGTCCTTACCTTTTATTTGAAATCACATGGTCTGTTTTTTATATTCTGACACCATGTTCAGCTATGTGCCCTTGAAGATTATATTGAGAAAGCCAAGTTCCCTCAAATAACTATAAAGCATTTTAGGCAAGAAATAACTCCAAATAGTATCAGTCATAAAATAATTGGTTGGCATAATAGGAAAATTTAGGGCTATTACACATTGAGGAGATAATGGCACATCTTGTTTATAAATACAAAGAATTATTTTCTGCCTATCTGCTTAGTATTGTTAGGAAAAAATATCTAAAGATGCATAAATAAGGCAAAAGAATGCTTGTTATTTTTTAATGTCAAACTGAAGTATCATTTGACAGAATCATCCAACAGTAAATTCTTTAAGAGAATGTACAGTTGTTTCTCATTGCTATTCATTATTTATTAAGATAATAAATAAGGAGCCTCTTGATGAAAGTGAAAGAGGAGAGTGAAAAAGTGGCTTAAAACTCAAAATTCAAATAACAAAGATCATGGCATCCGATCCCATCACTTCATGGCAAATAGATGGGGAAACAGTGGAAACAGTGACAGACTTTACTTTTTTGGGCTCCAAAATCACTGCAGATGGTGACTGCAGCCATGAAATTAAAAGATACCCTTGCTCCTTGGAAGAAAAGCTCTGACCAACCTAGATGGCATATTAAAAAGCAAAGACATTACTTTGCCAACAAAGATCCATCTAGTCAAAGTTGTGGTTTTTCCAGTAGTCATGTATGGATGTGAGAGTTGGATTACAAAGAAAGCTGAGCACCAAAGAACTGATGCTTTTGAACTGTGGTGTTGGAGAAGACTCTTGAGAGTCCCTTGGACTGAAAGATCCAATTAGTCCATCCTAAAGAAACTTAGTCCTGAATATTCATTGGAAGGACTGATGTTCAAGTTGAAACTCTAATACTTTGGTGACCTGATGCGAATAACTGACTCCTTGGAAAAGACCCTGATACTGGGAAAGACTGAAGGCGAGAGGAGAATAGGACAACAGAGGATGAGATGGCTGGATGGGATCACTGACTCAATGGATATGAGTTTCAGTAAGCTCTGGGAATTGGTGTTGGACAGGGAAGCCTGGCATGCTACAGTCCATGGAGTTGCAGAGTCGGACATGACTGAGCTACTGAACTGAACTGACTGAAGTTAAGACTGTGAAGTTACATGTGAACTTGGAAATTTCATGTGGTAGAAATGCTAATAATTTGTATGAAAGTTAGCTTTCACAGGGTATTGTATAACATTTACCAGTTTTTTTAAAATCTAACCTGATAATCCTTTTTAAAATTCTTTATCAAATGTCCTAAAATACCCAGTTTTTAAAATGCCCTTTGAACCACATTGATTGTCATACTTATTTTTCATTAATTAATAAATCAAATAAATTTTGTACACATGCTAATCCTACATTTACATGAAATTTATGCTTTGAACCATTTGGAATTAAATTTTTGTTAGTACATATCAATTCTGTTTGAATCCTAGATATATTTTGCAGTTAACCTTAAGCATTTATGGCAAGTGCTTTTGCAAACTTAACTCATCAATTCTGTGCAGTTGATGAAATAGGATTCTCTAAAGTGATAGAAGAATACTCCTTCTGAGGGTGTACTTTGTTTTTATTTAATTAGGCATTAGTCTGCTCTGATTTCTTGGATTTCCCTATATAGGAACATTCTTCTCAGAGCAGGATGGAGCTAAGTAGCTGACACTGTCCTCTAAGGCTCAAAGTGGATATTCAGTTTATAGTTTCCAGGTTGCCTCTACCACCAGCCAGCCACTTGTGGGCTTCCTCCTACTTGCTGTTTAAAATATTGTCTTGCTAACATTTTTTGCCTAAGCAGATCCTTTGATTTTACTGTCTGGACCCTTTGGTGTCACTGCATAAACACCTTACTATTGCTGCTGGTCATTTAACTGGGGTGCTTAAGGAAACTCAAAGATCATAAAGCAGTTCTATTCTATCATATTTTGTAAATAGAAAAAAACAGTAGAAAACAACACCATTCAAGGAAATAAACAGGAAGTGAACACAGATTTCTTGTGTGAAAATGGTTTAGAAATAAGCAGATATATTTATTTTCTACTTTCAAGATAAAAAAATTTGCATGTAGACATTGAAGGGCTAACATCATTATTGCAAAAGTCCCCAGGGGTCAGAGAAAACACACTGCTAGTTTGGTGCTGTGGGCACTTGATATGGCCACTGTGCAGACTTCAAAGAGTAAAGAGAGTCTGAAGGATGGTAAACCTGCTCTATTTGCAAGTGCTAAAAATTGTTCCTCAACCAGCATTATTAAAGCTGTGATATACTTTGCAAAATCCAGTGTAATAATTTATATGAGATAGAAATGCATCCTTTTCTGGTATGTTACCTGTGTGTTTTTATGTTTGTATCACAAACTAAAAGCAGCTATTAGTAGATGTTCCTTGGCATTTTTCTTTTCCAGGAAAAAACTCCTATTGCTCTCATTTTCATTTCAATGCTGTGCTACAGTTACTTATCTTAATAGTTAGCTAGCATAACAAAAAATAATTGAATAAAGCATTTTGGTTTACTAGAGTATTTAAATCTATAAAACCAGCTGCAAATTTGATGAAGCAAATTCACTGAGGTTTAGTAGAAACATTGAGACAATTTTATTTTCTTGTTTGTTTGTTTACGAAATTTATTGAATTAACGTGGTTCAGGAACCAAAGATATGAACTGTATGTGACACCAAAATAATGAATTGGAATAGTTATATCTTTTATTGATTAAAAAAAAAACATAGTTATTTACTTTTGGCTGTGCTGGGTCTTTGCTGCTTGGCCTGGGCCTTCTCTAGTTGCAGTGATAGGGGCTACTCTTCACTGTGGTTTGTGGGCTTCTCATTGTGGTGGCTTCTCTTGGTGCACAGCACAGGCTCTAGGCACATGGGCTTGAGCAGTCGCAGCATGCAGGCTCAGCAGTAGTGGCCCATGGGCTTAGTTGCTCCTTTGCATATGGAATCTTCCTGGATCAGGGACTGAACCCATCACCGATGCCTTGGCAGGGGGATTCTTATCCTGTGTACCACCAAGGAAGTCCAAAATAGGTAGATTTTATTTTTAATCAATCAAACCAATATTTTATAGACCACAGATTTGATTGGCCAAGAGCTTTGTTCTCCACAAATGTAATTAAACAATTTTATGTGTTGGCATATATTATAAAAATCCATAGGATAGAATTCCTGAGCTTATTCAAGAAATCTGACTTTCCAGAATGCAGACATCTCTGAGGAAACCCAGCAGGAAATCCAGCATCTGCTATAGCAACTGGAGAAATCCCTTGGTTCCCAAACTGCCTCTGTCTTAATTTCCTGTCCTCCTTTTTGTTAGCTTATTTAACCTGCAAATTTATAATTAAAGTACAATGTTTTCAGCTCACTGAAAATAACCTTATTCAACCTCTCTTCTCATGTGAGTCTTGGAGCCCTGGTGGACTTGCAACAAGTTATTGGAAACTCTCTCTCTCTTCCTCTCTCTCTGAGTTTCTACATTCTACACAGAGTTTTATAAATTAAATGTCTCATCTTACAGTACAAAAGGGAAGAGATGTGACTACTGGAATGACGCTTGGGTCACATTGTTACTGAGGCAAATGGGGGCCTAGTTGCTCATGTGTAGTAAAGCCAATCCAGTGACACTGGACTGTGGGGAAGGAAAGTGCAGCATTTGCTGCTGTGCCAAGTGAGCAGTCCAGGGCAACCAGTGCTTTAAAGACCTGACCTCCCCGAAGGCTTGCAGGGAAAGGTTTTTAAAGATAAGGCGAGGGAGAAGGGTTATAGGGTGTGTGATCAGCTCTTGGCCATTCTTCTGATTGTCTGATGGAGATTAATCAGAAACCAGCATCAACAACCTTCTGGTTCCTACTGATCAGGTGTCTATATATGTGCTTGTAGGTGACATACAGTTAACTTCTCCCACTTTACAGGGGTTTCAGTATCTTCAAAACAACTCGAAAGACTTGACTCAGAGTATCTATAGCTTTTGAAGAGAAACTAAAAGTCCTTGACTTTCTTTAGTGGTTAAAATATCATTCTGTCTTGCTTGACTGTGGTTTCTTTATGCATTTTTCACTTCTCTGATTAAATTTACTCTTTAGAACTTAGGGAAGGCCTAGGAGGTGACAGTTTTTCTACAGACAAAAGGCAGGTGTAGAACATGGAGAGGGAGGTCTGTTCAGAGAAGGGTCCTGCTTTGTTACAAAATGGCCTGGGTCTGATTTTTGGATCAAAAAAATAATAAAGATAAAAGAAAATGTCCATGAAGGTATTTGTTAAGACTTTCCAACCAACCTTTAAGAATGACAAAGAGGAAGCCATAGACCCTCTTTTTAATTCCAAAGACTATATAATCGGAACAAAATCCACAGTCTAGCTTTAGTGTGACTTTGCATATCTTAATTTCTTTTCATTAAGCATTGATTTCTTGCTTTAATTCACACAGAGCAATCTTATTTTCCTAATTTCAAGGGTCTTATGGGAAGCATCACAGTGTCTTTCATCTACTGACATTAGTGAAATCTTTATATCTCTTCCTTTAAAATTATTCCCACTTCTTTTTTGCTTAGAAAATACTTCTCCATCAAGCAATCACAGAATATATATCAATTGAATTAGAATTTTTTCAAATATGAATTGAAAAGCTCAAACTAGCTTTAGAAAAAAGAAAAACATAAAGGACGTGTATAAATTCTGATAGTATACTGTCTCTTTTTTTTGACCTCTGGGATCCTTCTATAGTAGTTCCCTTTTCCTTTAGGTTGGGCTTTCCTGATGACTCAGATGGTAAAGAATCTGCCTGTAATGCAGGAAACCCAGGTTCAATCCCTGGGTTTGGAAGATTACCCGGAGAAGGGAATAGCAACCCACTCCAGTATTCTTGAAAGTGAAAGTGAAAGTGAAGTCACTCAGCCGTGTCCGACTCTTTGTGACCCCATGAACTGTAGCCCACCAGGCTCCTCCATCCATGGGATTCTCCAGGCAAGTACCTATCAGGAAGTACTCAGATCATCAGGAATCTCTTTCCATTCCTCAGTTCTACTTCTCCCACAGGTAGGCTCCCACATTCTTGCGGTGACCCATGATGGTTTCAAACTTTCATCATCCCAGCTTAGCTATTACAGAGACATCGCATGCTTCTTTCCCAATCATTCCTGCAAAAATCCCGGGTCTGACAATCACAAGAAGAGTGTGGGTTTGTTTTGGTACGTGAGTTTGTGGGCAGTGAGGCCAAACAAGCTGAAACATCAGAGTTTGCAGCAGAGAAAAGTTTATTGCAGGACCACACAAGGAAGATGGGCTTTTGGCTCATGCTCAAACCCCCCAAACTCCCTGATGGCTTCTGGGGAGAAGTTTTTCTAGGCAAAATTTGGAGTGAAGCCTAAAGTGTGTGTGACTTTTTTGATTAGTTAATGGTGAGGTGACAGGGTAGTCAGTGTTCCAGGACTCTCACTCATCAGCCTTCTGGTTTTCAAGCAATCTGGGGTCTGAGCCTGTAGTTACACTCTTCTGCCTCAGCGGTAGCCTTAGTTGCTACAGAAGAGCTCAAAGATACATTGTTATGTATATTCCTCCAGAAGGAGAGAGGGTATTGTCCTGAGCTGAACTATAGTTTCTTGTCTTCTCCTCCTCAGTTTCTGAATTCCCCCACTTCACTGATTAACACGTTTGAATCTGCTTTTTGGATCAATCACTAGCTGGGGCCTGGAGCATGTATGTAAGAAGGTTAGTCCTATGAGTAGGGACTAGGTGATGCAGGCACTGGTCAGGCAGGGAATGTACTAAGAGCGAGAGAATAGCCATCTTGAACTGAGGGAGTAGAGAAAAGGTGTCAGTTCAGTTCAATCACTCAGTCGTGTCTGACTGTTTGAGACCCCATGGACTGTAGCACGCCAGGCCTCCCTGTCCATCACTAACTCCCGGAGTTTACTCAGACTCATGTCCATTGAGTCGGTGATGCCATCCAAACCATCTCATCCTTTGTCATCCCCTTCTCCTCCTGCTTTCAATCTTTCCCAGCATCAGGGTCTTTTCCAATGAGTCAGTTCTTCACCCCAGGTGGCCAAAGTCTTGAAGTTTCAGCATCAGTCCTTGAGGACTGATTTCCTTTAGGATAGACTGGTTTGATTTCCTTGCAGTCCAAAGGGGAGAAAAGTGTATTAGAAGGACGCGCAGAAGGTTGGCTATAAAAAAACACAAATATAAAACATAATCAGTCTCATGGATGGCACATGCGCATACACATGTACACACACACACACACACACACACAAATCTCACCTCATAACCACAATTTAAACAATGCTTAAAAGTAGTGTGAAATGAAATGAAATTTTATGACAAGACAAGAAATATTTAAAGAAAGAAATCGTTGCTCTTTGCCCTCCTATCTCCCTCCATTGTATACTGTGTATAACGTAAGCAACAAACCTTCCCTATTGGAAGAAAAGCCCACTCAATCATAAAGAGTAATATTCTTCTAGCATCAATAACACAGCTCTTTAAAGATGATATTCCTTCTTGATAAGGGGCTGTGTGGCACTTTGATCTGGATTATGTAAACTATCAACAATATGTCATTCGAGGTACAGCCATCTGTCTCAAAAAACTTATGTAACTGTACCTTGACTTCTAAAGGGAGGAGCAGTTCTCACAGCTTTCTGAGATCCTCTTAGTGGGTTATAATCCTCAAATTTGGTTCAAATAAAATTTTCCATTTCTTCGTCAACAGTAAGTACACTGTAACTATTCCTCTTATAACAAAAATGCTCTCTTTCTCTCTCCATTTGAATTTATTCATAGATTCAGAAAGTTACTGCATCTAATTCCCAATTCATGGTCACTGAATGATGTGCACTTGAGTTATGGAATCCCATATTCTATAAACACTGAAGTAGATAACTGCCATAAAATGCCTATTTGAAAAAAAGAAAAAAGAAAATTACGTAGACTGGTATGCAAGAATACATGCCTTTAGCTGCACACGACTAGTTGCTGAGCATTTGAGAGTTGTCTTAATGGTTAAATGATCAGAAATCTCTATTTTCTGCTGTGGAAAAAAGAAAAATCTCCCTTTACAGTTTAGGTAGGAAGATAAGTCTTTAATTAATGATGATGGATTCATTTGCCTTGCTTTGAACCAAGCAAGCCTCCCATTCAAAAGAGTTGGAGTAGCTGGAAACAATATTTTAAAATCAAATCTATTTTCAGTTATCAGAGAGCTACCAAGACACAAGTCTTGTGAGACTAAGATTTCAGAGAAAAAGAAAATCCAGAGAGAGGTGATCCAAAGTCCATAGTGCTTTTCTTTGCCAGGCATTGGCTGATTCATAGACAGCTGCTGAGAGGCAGAGAGAGCAGGACAGTGAAGATGAGAAATGAAGCAGAGATTTCAGCCGTTTAACATGCTGAGGGAACAAACATTGATGAGAGTTTTGTTTCTGAAAGAATGAAAAAATATGAGGTGGATATTAAAATTGTCATCAGTAATTATAGGTGCCAAATATCAAACTGCTATCATGTTGCATTTTTCATATCACATTGGCTTTACCTTAGTTTTCCTCTCATTTTTGAAGTTAGATTTTGTGGGATCTGTGAGTCATAAGTTGCTTATCACTGTTTAGGTCTCTGAAAGACAGGGCCAAGAACTTTCAGAGTATATATGATTTGTGTGTGTGTGTGTGTGTGTTTTGATTCTTGAAGATATTTTGTTGCTATGCATCTATTCGCTCATTCAATATTTGCTGATGGCAACACAGAGGAGTTAAGAACACAGACATGGAACAGACTGCCCTGGTGGAATCCTGCTGTATTATGTGTTAGCTGTGTGAACTTAAGCAGGTTAATTTGCCTGTCTGAGTTTCAGTTTTTATATCTTTAGAGTGGGGATAAAAATAATACTAACATGATAGGAGTTTCTTTGAGGAATAAATGAATTAAAGCATACAAATAATCGTTCTTATCAACTAAAAAGAATTATAATAATGCTTCTTATCATCATCTGCATCTCAACATCATCTCATCACATTCTTTTTCTCTAATCTAGGGCCTTCTTTGATACTAGGAAGACAGACTTTTGTTATTTAAGGCTAACCACTTTATTTTGTGCAGTCATATATTCCTGTCCAAGGAGATTCTGTGCTGGAATTTTTATTATTATTATTAATTTTAAAAGAAAAGTAATTACTTTACAATATTGTGATGGTTTTTACCAAACATCAACATGAATCATCTACAGGTATACATGTGTCCCCCTGTCCTGAACCCCATTCCGACCTCTCTACCCACTCTGTCCCTCTAGATATCCCAGAGCACCAACACTGGGTGCCCTGGTACACCTGCCAATTAGCCCTGGCCATAGTCCATTTAGATAGGAGCCATGGAACTTGATCATGATGTGAAAAGCAGAACATGGTGAAACAGATTTGGCTGTTATGATAACCATGTGTTATTTTTCACAGAAAGTATTTCTGTCCATTAATGACCAATAGTTCTTGATTCCATTCTTTTTTATTCCACAGCACTTAGAGTTTGTCAAAGCTATATCTGAGGTAGGAGAACTGCTTCTGAGTTGTTCTGGCTACAACTTTTAGAGACACTAATAAGCTCAGGTCCATCCAAAAGATTGGCAGAGATCTAGAGAAATGTATATAGTGTTCTGATAAGATAAGAGTTTACTAATTCTCCTGAAATACAAAGCTAAAACAGTCCTGGAATAGGTAGACTGCTATGCCAGCTGATGCAATGTTAATATCTTGATGTTACTGCAGCCTTTTGAGGTATTATTTTCCTCACTAATTTTAAGTGCCATCAAAGTCAAAACCACTTCTACAACTGTGATGATTCAGTGAAAAAAAAAATCTGATTTGAATCACAAAATCTCTTTGCAACTCAAAATGATGAGTGACTGATTGTGCACTCTTATCCTTGGAATGTCAATGACATGAAAATCCAAATATACTCTCATTCTTCTGTATCTAACAACATTTAATCCTGATTATGTCAAGCTCTTAGACAACTGCTTGCCAAGTGAAGAGCTGGAAGAAATTTAAACCCAGCAGGTTGGACAAGTGTTAGTCTTTCACTGCAATTCATGAATTTCAGATGTCGCTATCTTAATCAATCTAGAGGTAATTTTCCATATCCATAAGTGGCTAATAACTACAAAAGTAGGTTAAAGCTGATTTCAGTGAAGTTGGATTGATAAAGGAGAGAGTATTTGACTGTAAGTTTTTAAAAAATTACTGTATCACAGTTTGGAATACAGTGTCTATTTGGATAGGGGATATTAAGTGAATTGATTACTCAGATTTCTCAGTGCTAAATGATCAAGGCTCTAGAAAGAGTTAATACAATGAAACAAAATTCATTTCATGTTAAATGCTAATCAAAACATATTGTGTTGTAAACTATACACAACTGATACACAGAGACAAGACTACAGCCAGTTTGGAAAAGGACTAGGGAACGGCTTTGGGTAAAATAGGCCTTGCAAGTTAAAGAACAAAGGCCTTGGGGGCATGAGTCCAAGAGACAAAAACCAGGAGTAGGAGTAAAAGATTCACTCTCTCTGTTACCGGAAAGAGTGTACTTAGTTGTCACAAGTTAAAATTGTAAATTTTAACATTATCTGTTCCTCTCCCTTCATGTAGCAAACTCTCATGTATTTCTGTTTCTGATAGCCACCATGGAGTCACCTGCTGCTGATCAGAGAAGTTTGACTGTTTCTGAAAATTATAGTGATCATGAGATAAACCCTCCCTTTTTTACAAAAGCCCTTTTCTACTCAGGGAGCTGGCACTTTTTTCCTGCATTTTTCCTTGTGCAGAAGCTACTTATTTTTATAAAAGGCTTTGCTTGCCAAAGAGTCTTGAGGAAACAATGTTCATTTCTATGGTCTTGGCTGTCCATGAATCTAGAAAGTGTCTGGTGACACAACTATATACAACACGTTATTCATAACACACGACAGTACTGTGTACTGCACAACACTGCATCATAACGAGCATAAACTGTTTAGAGACCGTACAATTCATTTCTCTATTTAAGCTGACACATCTGAGGCTCTAATAATTTAGAAAGAATTTGGTAAATGATTTTGAAAAAAAGTCAGTTAATAGATGTGAAGGAATTCTATAATACTCACATTGTTAATAGGTGCAATTTCTGGCAATGAAATAAACATCAGTATTTTCAGCACATTAATAATCCACATAATGTTTTGTTTATGGCTTTGTTATCCTTCATTATAAATAATCAAGTCACAGATTTATAGAGTGCCTAATGTCTGCTAATAATGAGCCACCTAAAGTTTCGGCCTGTGATAATTTTCTAATGGTTTATTTAAAAACTTCTGTCCTTTTTTGGAGCTGTTAAGAGCATCTGGCTTGTGTTTGTTGAATCTGTTAGAGGGAAAATGATGTTTTTATATTTACCTTAAAAATTTTAGATGTTATTTTCTTGAAATGAATATTCTATTTTTATAAGTTGAATTTTGCATATTTGTAAATTTATAACTCACATATTCAATATTTTTAGTCATCATTTATTTCAATAACCTTTTGTAAATATAAAATTAATGTATGTTCAATTCCAAAAACTTGGAAAATATAGAAAAGTACAAAAGGAAAAAAAATCAATAATTCCATTAATTAAATGTCCCATTATAAGTCTTTTTTGCACATACAATTTGTATGTAAATCTTAATACATTATGTTTGCCTTTATACATTCAGTTCAGTTCAGTCGCTCTGTCGCGTCTGACTCTTTGTGACCCCATGAATAATGTAATTGCTGTTTTGTAGCCATTTAATTTTCTACTTACCATTTTATACAGCAATATTTTTTAATAACATATTTTAATGCACACATTATTATACCATAATTTAGTAAATTAATTTTATATTATTGGACATTCAAGTTGCTGTCAAGTTTTCAGCATTATTAAATATGCTCTCCTGAACATCCTTATATCTATTTTTTCACAAATATCTGGAAATGTTCTTTCTGGTAGGAATAACCTTATGTGAACTATTGTTTCAAAGGGTGTTTAGATATTTTGATTATACTCAAGCTAAAATATTATATTTAGCATCTATTGTCTTCTCCCAACCTGATGATAAAAGCATGTTTTCAACTGATTTTTTAAAAAATCATTGTAAGTTGAAAAGCAAATTTTCTTATCTCATGAAGTTTTACAGTCTCTTATGAGCTATAATAAACTTCTGATATAAAACAATGTCAATGGTATAAAGAAAGAATTATAACTGTCATCCATAACATTTAGAATTCATTAAAGGCTTACTAAGTGCCTAGAATTTTTCTTAGAACATCTTGCTGTATGTGTGTGTGCTAAGTCACTTTAGCGTGTCCAAGTCTTTATGACACTTTTGTCCATAGCCTGCCAGGCTTGTCTGTCCATGGGATTCTCCAGGTAAGAATACTTGAGTGGGTTGCCATGCCCTCCTCCAGGGCATCTTCCTGACTCAGAAATCAAACCTGTATCTCTTATAGCTCCTGAATTGGCAAGCAGATTCTTTATTCCTAGAACCGCCTGGGAAGATCAGCTTGCTGTATAGTAAGTACTAACTCACCTAAACCTTGAAACTCTGATGAGATCAGTACTCTTAATGAGTTCATTTCAAAACTAAGAAAACTGAGGCACAAAGAGGCTGAGTAATATGCCCATGGTCCCACAGCTAGTGAGTGACAGGGCTGGATATGAAGCTCAGCACTCTGGCTCCTGAGCCCACAGTATTAACCTCCACATTACACTGCCTCTGAAAAACCCATCCTGATGTGAATAACCTCTTCATTTTTTTTGTTGTTGATGGACACTTGGCATTCCATAGCAAATATTCCCTGGTAGCTCAGCTGATAAAGAATCAGCCCGCAACGCAGGAAACTCTGGCTTGATTCCTGGGTTGGGAAGTTCCCCTGGAGAAGGGATAATCCATCCATTCCAGTATTTTGGGGTTTCCCTGGTGGCTCAGGCTGTAAAGAATCTGCCTGCAGTTCAAGAGACCTGAGTTCAATCCTTGGGTTGGGAAGATCAACCAACCTGTAGGAGGCCATGGCAACTCACTCTAGTATTCTTACCTGGAGAATCCCCATGGACAGAGGAGCCTGAAGGGCTACAGTCTGTGTGGTCGCAAAGAGTCAGATATGACCGAGCAACTAAGCACAGCACAACAAATATTCAAATGAATCCATGAAATTCTGTCCAGTTTTACAAAGTGCTTCCTGACTTTTTTTAGATTAAATATTTTCAGGTAGAAGTAATAGTTGTCTATGGCTCCTGCTTGATACATAGATTGCTTTTGTGTATACTCATTTCAAATATGGAAAATTGCATGTCTTTTTCCTGGTGGAATGAGGTATTAAGTATGATATTTGAAAAAAAACGAAAAATATGGTCTGACTTTTACCTCAGCAAAGGTGTGTTATTTTTCCTATTAAACCTGATCAAATGTACTTATTCTTGATGCTGAGCAAAGCACTTGAGATCTAGCTCTTATGAAATCTCTGGCTTTAAAAGGGGCAGGGACATCTTAAAAGTTACTTCTGAAGAAGAAACTAGCTGCTCTATCCAGAGCTCGGTTATGCCTATTAGGCTAAACCATAAAGGAAATAGATTGTTCATACTCTCCTACTACACAAGACCTTGACATTAATTTTCCTCACTCTCTTAAATAGTCTGCCAGTCTTGCTCTTAAGTCAAACAATGAAACGCCATGGACTTTGGAACTATGAGGATGACACCTTCAGTTAGGAATACTTAAAGGAATGATAATAATAACACAGTTGTACTTTTATTTTAAAGTGATCAATCTTGGAAAGTAGGTAGCTCTGTTACCCCATTTTACAGATGAGGATGTATAGGCATAAAGATAGTGTTTTGAATTACTTCAGGACATACAGCTAGGTGGCAGTTCATAGACTTGAACCCAAGCCCTTATAACCCAGGGCTTTTGTTCATGATCACTATTATCTGATCCTCAATAGCAGTGGTCTCCACACTTTTGGGTACTAGGGACCAGTTGTATGGAAGACAACTGCTCACCTCCTGCTATATAGCCTGGTTCTTAACAGGTCATGGACCAGTACTGCCACTTGGGGACCCCAGCTTTATATCATGCTGGTAATAAAAGTAATAATCACTACCTTACAAAATTTCTGTGAAGATTCATAGAAACTATCATAGTATCTGAAAGATGACATACAAATAACATACGATTGCACTGTTGTTGACCATGTTCTGGTTGCTACCACTCCTAAAAAAATTAAATTTTACTCATGTGAAATATTACATATGTCCCAATAATACTGATATATGCATTATAAATAATAAAGAAAATACATACTTCTACCCATTTTAAGAGATAAAATATGTGTGATCACTGCCTTTGAAGACACCATACAATCATGTCCCTCTCTCTAATACCCCAGTAGATTTATCTTACTCTGAATTTTTGTCTTATTATTCTCTCCCTCAGGGTTTCCCTTGTGGCACAGCAGTAAGAATCTGCCTGCCAATCCAGGAGACTTGGGTTCTATCCCTGGATCAGGAAGATCCCCTGGAGAAGGAAATGAAAACCCACTGCAATATTTTTGCCTGGGAAATCCCGTAGACAGAGGAGCCTGGCGGGCTATAGTCCATGGGTTGCAAAGAGTCAGACGTGACTTAGTGACTAAACAACAAAAAACATTCTCTCTCTCCCCAGCTGAAAAGTATATTGTCATTTATTCACTATCTGAGTTTTTGTCCAAGGACGACTATTCAGTTATCTCATCAATACTGTTTGATGAAAGTCCATCGTTCCATTTTTACCTCTAAATTTCTTGAATGGGTATTCTGCACACCTTTCCTCAGCTGAGTTTATTCATCTAGGTTTGGCTCTTATAGATACAGGAATATGAAAGTTAATGGGGAAAAGCAGGAAGCCAGACTCCTGACTGTATTTCAACACTTTTAATATGGTGTCTACGAGGGCATGAAGAACTGGAACTAAAGTGATCCTGGTGTCACCTTGTATGGCTTGTTAAAGTTTTAAGCATGCCTTTATAGTAGGGATATTTGTACCCAGCCATAGAGGACCACAGATCAGAAGGTCTATTCAGTGAGACCAGGGTTCTAGTCACACACTGAGATTTTGAAACTGGTCTGGTTTCAGAAACAGAGTGCAACATGAACATGGCTGAGTGTGCAGACTGCATCAGACAGGCCCTATCACAGCAGAGTTTTTCCTCTACAGGATGTAAAGATCTATGAATGTCTAGTTTTATGCCCAGACCTCATCTAAGATCCACTGAATATTGTGAAGGTAATAGGATTCATTCCAGATCCACATAACCATGAAAATATGGCCCCTGTAATACTACAAGATTGCTGTTTTTTTTTCCTAGATTATATAGATGTTCTCAGTAATTGTCTGCTCTGCTGTTGCTGCTGCTAGGTCGCTTCAGTCGTGTCCGACTCTGTGCTACCCCATAGACGGCAGCCCACCAGGCTTCCCCGTCCCTGGGATTCTCCAGGCAAGAACACTGGAGTGGGTTGCCATTTCCTTCTCCAGTGCATGAAAGTGAAAACTGAAAGTGAAGTCGTTCAGTCGTGCCCGACTGTTAGCGACCCCATGGACTGCAGCCCACCAGGCCCTCCATCCATGGGATTTTCCAGGCAAGAGTACTGGAGTGGAGTGCCATTGCACTAAGCTCAAAGCTTGAATGTGTCCAGAGACTGGTGCCAAGTAGAGCTGGTAGAGGAAGCAATGCATATGCCTGTTCCCGTATCTCCAGCTTCTACTCCTCTCAGTCCCTCCCACACGTGGCATTTAACTCTGTCATGCTACCAAATTCTGCCGAAATATCTTGGTTCTTCTGCTTATTCTCCTTTATTGCTTTCAAATATTTGAGAGTGCTAACCACCCTTTCTTTCTAAATTTCTCTTTCCCTTTTCTTCATTGAAATATATATGCCCTACTTCTATTATCACACTGCATCTTATTTTTTGGTGTAATTTTCTGGTTGCCATTTCACTTTCTTTTCCCTAAATTTCTTAAAAAAAAATTTTGTTTATTTTTGGATGCTCTGGGTCTTCATTTTTTTGGTGCAGGCTTTCTCTAGTTGTATCAAGCAGGAGCTACACTTGGTTATGGTGCTCAGGCTGCTCGTTTCTGTGGCTTCTCTTGTTGCGGAGAGCAGGTTCGAGGTGTGCAGGCTTCAGTAGCTGCAGCTTGTGGGGTCTATAGCCCAGGCTCAGTAGTTGTGGTGCACAGGCTTAGTTGCTCCATGGCATGTGACATCTTCCTAGACCAGGGATCAAACCTGTGTCCCTTACATTGGCAGGCTGATTCTCATCCACTGTACCACAAGAGAAGTCCCCTAAATGTACGGATCTGTCTTTATGTTTCTTTCCTTCTAATTTCTATATTTTCTTCTTTGACTATTTACTCATTCTGATGGTTCTAAGCTACTGAATAGTCTCTCTTTTAATTATTATTATTTATTTCTAACTTGTCATACATAACTCTCCATGAATATACTACATTAATTTCATCTCAATACATCTAAAACTGATCTCATTATCTGTCCTGCCAAAACTTGCTCTTTCTTACATGTTACCAGTGTTTATGAATGACATCTACATCATCCCTAACACCAAGGCTCAAGTTCTTGGCACAGCAGTTCTCAGAGGAAAAGATACTCTCCTAAGGTAGCATTTTGGACTTTCGTGTGGCCTTCAGGTTGTGATTGTCATGAGAATTAAGAATTACCCGTAGTACTTCTTATATAGGGGCTAAAGATGCTACACATCAGGCTGCCCACATCCCCCTAAAATTGTTTCATGCGTTGCATGAATTTAATTTTATTTTAATTTTATTGAAGTACAGTTGGTTTACAATGTTCTGCTTAATTTCTGCTCTACAGCAAAGTAACTTAGTTATGCATATATGTTCTTTTCATATTCATTTACATGATGGTTTATCTCAGAATGTTGAATATAGTTCCCTGTGCTATACAGTTAGACCTTGTTGTTTAGTCATGCTATATTGCATCTGCTAATTCCAAACTCCCAGTCCTTCCCTCCCCCATCCTCCCTCCTCAGGCAACTACAAATCTTTTCTCTATATTTGTATGTCTGTTTTTGTTTCATAGGTATGTTCATTTCTCAGACATTCAAAAAGGTAAAAAACATTTTATTTTTTTGAAATTCCTTCAGCCTTGAATCTAAATCCATTTAACATTAAGCATAGAATTTTTGGCAGTTTCAATACATAATGAATTTTTAGAAATGTATACACCATGTAAATTGTCCTTTTCCTTAAATATTGCCCAGAGATTTTCATCATTACAGAAAATTATATAACTGTTGGCAACACAACTCATGGTGTTTAAGTCACCATAAGTCTGCATTTGTAGCTGTTGTATTCAGTTATTATTCATATTTGTGCAAAAATCTGTAGAATCACTCTTTTCATTCATTCATTCATCCATTCAATGCATAACAACTTCCTTATGCCTTTCTATGGTGATTGTGCTACAGTTTGCATAAGGAAGTACATTTTGCTAAAACTCCTTTCCTTAATTTCTCTTTTTATATGTCACATTTAAAATATTATACTGATTTGCTTAACAAATTGATGCAGATAATTTTTAGGCATCTGTAAATTTCATTTTGGGATAAACAAAGGGGAATTACTAGAAATATTTTTATATAAGTGAAATTGAGAACTACTAACTTAGAGTCTTAAATTTTTCCTTTCCCTCAACTACTAACATAAAAGTGTTTGCAAACTTCTATAAATTTTACTTCATAAATATTTGTTTTATATTACCACTGACTGTATCTCAATTTGGGCTTCCCTGGTGGCTCAGCAGTAAAGAATCCACCTGCAATGCAGGAAACGCAGTAGACATGGGTTCAATCTCTGGGTCAGGAAGATCCCCTGGAGCAGGAAATTGGCAGCCCACTCTAGCAGTCTTGCCTAGAGACTCCCTTGGACAGAGGACCCTGGTGAGCTACATAGTCCATAGGGTCACAAAGAGTCAGACATGACTGAAGCCACTAAGCACATATCTAGATTTACACAGTCAGTCTCAGTGCTCAGTGGCTTTGTAATTAATCTTTTTTTCTTGAGAGATGTATAAAATGTTTTAACATGTTGTATAAGTCAGACTTCCCAGGTGGCACAGTGGTAAAGAATTCACTTGACTGAACACACACACACACACACACACACACACATAAGTTAGACTAACTTAATTCACATTTTATCTTTTCACTTATTAGCTATATATTAATTTTTGTATTAAAGTAATCCCTGCCTAGAAATAATGATGTTGTTACAAGTCAATAGAGCAATATACAATATTTCTAATGTGTAATAATAAATATTTAATGTAGTTTTCTCTCTCAAGTTCTATTATATATATTATGATGTTCATAACATTCTATATTGTATATTATCTTGAGTGCAATATTAAATATCATTGTCAAACCATGTGACATGATATTAGGCCTAGAAAATACAGTCAACATAATTGCAATATATCTTTTGGTATGTGCACTAAAGGCACAGGTGTATATGTACCTACAGAACAAGCAATTGAGAACTTCCTTTGTAAAGGGTATTAAATGACCTCAGGAGATAAATTCTCATTACTTCTTTAATAATATTGCAGATACATTTGATCCTGGATATGAACAAAATTTTCTTTCCCATCTAAGCTGCCATTTCTACTGAATGTCAAGAACTTACTTATTTTCAGCTTACATATTTTTGTGAACTGTATTTCCATTCAATTTCTGTTCACCTGCAATGGAAATATGAGGCATTTATCAGGAAGCAGGACTTTTCTTGCCTTTTTCATAAATGAAAGATTTCTGAAAATTAATGTTGTACCCTAAGTTAACAGCAGTCATTTGAAAGTCAGCATGGTTGCTACATAAAGAAATAGGGTACATAAGTTGTTTTTATTATTATCATTATTTGTAAAGCCCATTTCAGAAGATTGCTTATTTCCTCCAGTTTGGACTTCCTTATTTTAAATATTCATCTGTAAAATAAGTTGTCAGAAGGTTGATTTAAAACTGCAGCTCTGGCCAGGTTTCTGAGATGACTTTCTTAAATGTTAATAGATAAGCTCATTTATTCAGGAATAGTCCCAAAAGGAGAGCAGAAATAACTATAGAAAAAGGAATGAGTCAAGTTTGGAGCATTAAAGACAGTGGGAAAACCTTGTCTTCAGCTAATCTTTAGAAAGTGGATATACCAACAGAAAATATACATAGCAAGTCCAGACGGTTTTGAGCTAGCAAGGTAAATCTGGAGTTTGTAGGTAGAGAGAGAAAAATCTTTCCAAAGAAAGAGACTCAACATGCAATTCTCAAACATAGAAAGAAAAATATTAGATGGATTTGAAAGCCAGATAGTATGGGATGTAGGTATAAAAAAGGATAAAACAGATTGAAAGAGAGAGATTTTGAAAACTAAAGATAAAACAAGGAAGGAATTTGGGTTTAATGAGAAATTCATGCATCAAATTATAGATATTTTGATATAAAAACTATGAGATAAGACATAATCGAAATCCAGTATAAATATGCCAAATTAAAAAAAAAAACTTAGCTATAATTATCAAATAGAACTTGTAGCTTTATAAGCAACTTTATGTTTGAGGCATCTACTTGATGAAATATAACTTCATTGTCACATGTCCATCAGTTAAACCAACAATTTTCTTCTAGTGTTAATAGCAGAAAATAATCAAATTTGAAATCACTTGGGTTTTCTAATTAGCCACTGTTTCAGAAGCTAGGGTAATAGACTTCAGATGTCTTATTACCCTTGATTCTCTGAGAATCAATTTAAAATACCATGGTTTAGGTAAATGAATGATCACAGAACTTCTGCATCCAGTCATGACAAGAAGCTATAGACTAAGCAGACTGAAATTGCCATCCTGCTGTAAGCAAATATCACATGGCTAAATATGTGATACATTTGAAAGGCAGTGAAAAATAAGCAGTGTAGAACCAGATTCTTGAAAGAAGGGAACACATGAGGCAGACGAATGCAAATTTCTAGGTAAACAAAATAGACTAGCATATTTTTTTCTTTTTCATTTCCTAGAGGTAACTGATTGCTTAAGTGAAAAAAGCATTTCCTTATGGGGCTTATAATATTTATACACGTGAGATAAATGACAATAACAGAACATTCAATGAGAATGAAGATGGAGTTTTAGTGTTGTAAGGAGCATTATCTGAAATATATTTAGTGTGAAGTATACAATATCACTGTGGGCTTCCCTGGTAGCTCAGATGGTAAAACGTCTGCCTACAATGTGGGAGACCCGGGTTCGATCCCTGGATCAGGAAGATCCCCTGGGGAAGGAAACAGCAACCCACTCCAGTATTCATGCCTGGAAAACCCCATGGACTGAGGAGCCTGGTGGGCTACAATCCACGGGGTTGCAAAGAGTCAGACACGACTGAGCGACTTCACTTCACGACTTCACTTCATACAATATTACTGGGTGAATCACAAGTTGGAATCAAGATTTCCTGGAGAAATATCAACAACTTCAGGTATGCAGATGATACTATTATAATGGCAGAAAGCAAAGAGCCTCTTGATGAGGGTGAAAGAGGAAAGTGAAAAAGCTGGCTTAACATTCAAAAAACTCAACATTCAAAAATCTAAGACCATGGCATCCAATCCCATCACTTCATGGCAAATAGAAGGGGAAAAATGGAAATAGTGGCAAATTTTATTTTCTTGGGCTCCAAAATCACTGCAGATGGTGATTGCAGCCATGAAATTAATAGACACTTGCTCCTTGGAAGAAAAGCTATGCCAATCTAAACAGCATACAATGATCACCTTAATAAACATTACCATGAACCTTCTTTATATATACTAGCTATTCTACTCCAAAAATATACCAAGAAAAAGCTGGTTTTATTACAGTCATACAATTTTGGTTTAACATTTAAATATCAACAAATCAAATTCACCCCATTAATAGGATAAATTCCCCCAAACAGGATTATCTCAATAGTTCCCTGAAAAAAGTAGAGCGAAACCATCAATGATAAAAAGGCATTTGATACAATTTAAGAGATAAATGCCTATTTATTGGTTTGGCCCAAAAGTTTGTATCAGCTTACGGAGAAACTGAAATGAACTTTTTTGGCCACCTCAATTCATAATCTCTCATGTAACACAGAGCCTGTCATCCAGAAGTGCTTTCTTAATGTCAGTAGTTGCTGTTATTAATATTAAATATGTTTAAGCAGTTTCTTATTGTTTTAATGTGACTTTCAGGACAAAAGCTCCTATGTTTATTCAAGGACCAACTTTCAAACAAGTTAATGAGAAGAGTGAGTGACAATTTAATTCTGAGAGATGTTGAAGATAAATTCTCTGATTCATGGGTACTGGCTTCCAGCTCATGGATTAAGAGAGGCATCTGTAGTTCAACTTCATCCTCACAGTAGAAGCCGGTATTTTTACACTGATTATTATGTGCTGGGCCAGACAGCAAAGGAATATGCTTAGCTCAGAGCCTGGCAAATGGTGTTAGCTGAATCTCAATTTACCTCTAGAGTCCATTAATGACTAACTAGTAGGAGACAAAACTAAAGAAAGAAAGATTAGTGAAGTTATTTAAAAAATAGATAAGTAGGAAAAACTCTAATAAGAATTTGCAAAAGAGCAGGATGGATGTTATATCTGTCTTCTAATTTATAGTTAACAAGACACTTTCAGATATATTATCTCAGATCTTTGTTTGTCAATGCTAAGCTGACTTAAATTAGGAGTTTTGAAAGCCTTCAGTATGCTAACGTGAATTACACATCTGCAAAAGCAGATATATAATTACTCATTTCTCATACCTTTCCTTCCAAACAGTATTTACTTCCTAAAGGATCTGGGTGTCAAGGAGTATAGTTTATAAAATGTTGCACTGAAAATTTGTGACATCTTTAGGAGTATGATCTGTTTCAATTAAATCTTTATTTTCAGGACCAAGTGCAAAATCTGGCATTCTATGAATGTTTCTTTAATTAGTTTTTCCATTTATTATATTCTTGCTTTAGAAATGAAAAATAGATGCTCAGAGAAGATAAGTGATTTGCCTAAATCAAACAGTCAGTGGCAGAGATAGACTTTAATTCTCGATTACAGTCTTCTGCTGTGTAAACTCAACCAGTTAGATTCTATGCTGGAGGCAGATAGAGGGATTCATGGGGGCAAAAATGACATCAAATTGGTGGTTGTCAAAAATATGACCTTGTCGTGTTACTACTCCCTGGCAGAGGGATTTAGAGCAAGCTATGTAATCTTTCAGGGCTTCTGAGGTGGTGCAGTGGTAAAGAATCCACCTGCCAATGCAGGAGATGCAAGAGACATGGGTTCTATTGCACCTGGAGAAGGAAATGGCAACCTGCTCCTGTTTTCTTGCCTAGGAAATCCCACAGACAGTGGTGCCTGGAGGGCTACAGTCCACGGGGTCACAACGAGTCAGACAAGACTGGGCACATTCCTCATTTATTCAGCCAATCTTTCTGGGTTTTATATACTTCCTTTGCTATGAAATAGAGGAGCAATTAGATTAATGATTTTTGAACACCCAATAATTCTAAAGTCCTCTAAGTTGATCTGAGTGTGAAGGAGTGACAGAATATAAATGGGTGAAGAAGGTGAACAAGATAGTTTCAGGTATCTGGGGAACAGCTTGACACTTCAAAGTTAGTATCCATTGGCAGACTCTCCCTAAAACTGAGCACCAACACCAATTATTTTGTTCTATTAATTTCTTTGACCACATTACTCTGCAAGCCAGACCTTAGGCCCCCAATCAAGGATTGAACCTGTGACCCCTGAAGTGGAAGTTCAGAGTCTTAACCACTGGACTGCCAGAGGAGTCCCTCTTGTTTTATTAATATTGTTTTTTAGAAAAATCTGTTTATTAATTCTATTATAAGTAGTATTAATTATTAATTTTTTAAATTTTTATTTTTACTTTCTTTTGCTTTACAATTCTGCATTGGTTTTGCCATACATTGACATGAATCCACCATGGGTGTACATGTGTTCCTAATCCTGAACCCCCCCTCCCACCTCCCACCCATATCATCTCTCTGGATCAACCCCATGCACCAGCCCCAAGCATCCTGTATCCTGTATTGAACATAGACTGGCGATTCGTTGCTTACATGATAGTATACATGTTTCAATGCCATTCTCCCAAATCATCCCACCCTCTCCCTCTCCCTCTGAGTCCAAAATTCCATTCTATACATCTGGGTCTCTTCTGCTGTCTTGCATTCAGGGTTATCATTACCATCTTTCTAAATTCCATATATATGTGCTAGTATACTGTATTGGTGCTTTTCTTTCTGGCTTACTTCACTCTGTATAATAGGCTCTAGTTTCATCCACCTCATTAGAATTGATTCAAATGTATTTTTTTAATGGCTGAGTAATACTCCATTGTGTATATGTACCACTGCTTTCTTATCCATTCATCTGCTGATGGACATCTAGGTTGTTTCCATGTCCTGGCTATTATAAACAGTGCTGCGATGAACATTGGGGTACATGTGTCTCTTTCAATTCTGGTTTCCTCGGTGTGTATGCCCAGAAGTGGGACTTCTGGGTCATAAGGTAGTTCTATTTGCAATTTTTTCAGGAATCTCCACACTGTTCTCCATAGTGGCTGTACTAGTTTGCATTCCCACCAACAATGTAAGAGGGTTCCCTTTTCTCAACACCCTCTCCAGCATTTATTGCTTGAAGACTTTTGGATTGCAACCATTCTGACTGGTGTGAAGTGGTACCTCATTGCGGTTTTGATTTGCATTTCTCTGATAATGAGTGACGTTGAGCATCTTTTCATGTGTTTGTTAACAATCCGTATGTCTTCTTTGGAGAAATGTCTATTTAGTTCTTTGGGCCATTTTTTGATTGGGTCGTTTATTTTTCTGGAATTGAGCTGCATAAGTTGCTTGTATATTTTTGAGATTAGTTGTTTGTCAGTTGCATCATTTGCCATTATTTTCTCCCATTCCGAAGGCTCTCTTTTCACCTTGCTTATAGTTTCCTTTGTTGTGCAGAAGCTCTTAACTTTAATTAGATCCCATTTGTTTATTTTTGCTTTTATTTCCAGTATTCTGGGAAGTGGATCATAGAGGATCCTGCTGTGATTTATGTTGGAGAGTGTTTTGCCTATGTTCTCCTCTAGGAGTTTTATAGTTTCTGGTCTTACATTTAGATCTTTAATCTATTTTGAGTTTATTTTTCTGTAAGGTGTTAGAAAGTGATCTAGTTTCATTCTTTTGCAAGTGGTAGACCAGTTTTCCAAGCACCACTTGTTAAAGAGATTGTCTTTAATCCATTGTATATTCTTGCCTCCTTTGTCAAAGATAAGGTGTCCATAGCTGTGTGGATTTATCTCTGGGCTTTCTATTTTGTTCCATTGATCTACATTTCTGTCTTTGTGCCAGTAGCATACTGTGTTGATGACTGTGGCTTTGTAGTAGAGCCTGAAGTCAGGCAAGTTGATTCCTCCAGTTCCATTCTTCTTTCTCAAGATTGCTTTGTCTATTCGAGGTTTTTTGTATTTCCATACAAATTGTGAAATTATTTGTTCTAGTTCTGTGAAAAATACCGCTGGAAGCTTGAGAGGGATTGCAATGAATCTATAGATTGCTTTGGGTAGTATACTCATTTTCACTATATTGATTCTTCCAATCCATGAACATGGTATATTTCTCCATCTATTAGTGTCCTCTTTAATTTCTTTCATCAGTATTTTATAGTTTTCTGTATATAGGTCTTTAGTTTCTTTAGGTAGCTATATTCCTAAGTATTTTATTCTTTTCATTGCAATGGTGAATAGAATTGTTTCCTTAATTTCTTTTTCTACTTTCTCATTATTAGTGTATAGGAATGCAAGGGATTTCTGTGTGTTGATTTTATATCCTGCAACCTTACTATATTCATTGATTAGGTCTAGTAATTTTCTGGTGGAGTCTTTGGGGTTTTCTATGTAGAGGATCATGTCATCTGCAAACACTGAGAGTTTTACTTCTTCTTTTCCAATTTGGATTCCTTTTATTTCTTTTTCTGCTCTGATTGCTGTGGCCAAAACTTCCAGAACTATGTTGAATAGTAGCGGTGAAAGTGGACACCCTTGTCTTGTTCCTGACTTTAGGGGAAATGCTTTCAATTTTTCACCATTGAGGTTAATGTTTGCTGTGGGTTTGTCATATATAGCTTTTATTATGTTGAGGTATGTTCCTTCTATTCCTGCTTTCTGGAGAGTTTTTATCATAAATAGATGTTGAATTTTGTCAAAGGCCTTCTCTGCATCTATTGAGATAATCATATGGTTTTTATTTTTTAATTTGTTTATTTGTGGATATTGAAGAATCCTTGCATCCCTGGGATAAAGCCCACTTGGTCATGGTGTATGATCTTTTTAATGTGTTGTTGGATTCTGACTGCTAGAATTTTGTTAAGGATTTTTGCATCTATGTTCATCAGTGATATTGGACTGTAGTTTTCTTTTTTTGTAGCATCTTTGTCAGGTTTTGGCATTAGGGTGATGGTGGCCTCATAGAATGAGTTTGGAAGTTTACCTTCCTCTGCAATTTTCTGGAAGAGTTTGAGGAGGATAGGTGTGAGCTCTTCTCGAAATTTTTGGTAGAATTCAGCTGTGAAGCCGTCTGGACCTGGGCTTTTGTTTGCTGGAAGATTTCTGATTACAGTTTCAATTTCCATGCTTGTGATGGGTCTGTTAAGATTTTCTATTTCTTCCTGGTTCAGTTTTGGAAAGTTGTACTTTTCTAAGAATTTGTCCATTTCTTCCACGTTGTCCATTTTATTGGCATACAATTGCTGATAGTAGTTTCTTATGATCCTTTGTATTTCTGTGTTGTCTGTTGTGATCTCTCCATTTTCATTTCTAATTTTATTGATTTGCTTTTTCTCCCCTTGTTTCTTGATGAGTCTGGCTAATGGTCTGTCAATTTTATTTATCCTTTCAAAGAAACATCTTTTGGCTTTGTTGATTTTTGCTATGGTCTCTTTTGTTTATTTTGCATTTATTTCTGCCCTAATTTTTAAGATTTCTTTCCTTCTACTAACTCTGGTGTTCTCCATTTCTTCCTTTTCTAGTTGCTTTAGGTGTAGAGTTAGGTTATTTATTTGACTTTTTTCTTGTTTCTTGAGGTATGCCTGTATTGCTATGAACTTTCCTCTTAGCACTGCTTTTATAGTGTCCCACAGGTTTTGGGTTGTTGTGTTTTCATTTTCATTCATTTCTATGCATATTTTGATTTGTTTTTTGATTTCTTCTGTGATTTGTTGGTTATTCAGCAGCGTGTTGTTCAGCCTCCATTTGTTGAAATTTTTAATAGTTTTTCTCCTGTAATTGAGATCTAATCTTATAGCATTATGGTGAGAAAAGATGCTTGGAATGATTTCAATTTTTTTTTGAATTTGTCATGGTTAGATTTATGTCCCAGGATGTGATCTATCCTGGAGAAGGTTCCATGAGCACTTGAGAAGAAGGTAAAATTCATTGTTTTGGGGTGAAATGTCCTATAGATATCAACTAGGTCTAACTGGTCTATTGTATCATTTTAAAGTTTGCATTTCTTTGTTAATTTTCTGTTTAGTTGATCTGTCCATAGATGTGAGTCGGGTATTAAAGTTTTCCACTATTTCTTTGTTATTGTTAATTTCCCCTTTCATACTTGTTAGCATTTGTCTTACATATTGCAGTGCTCCTAAGTTAGGTGCATATATATTTATAATTGTTATATCTTCTTCTTGGATTGATCCTTTAATCATTATGTAGTAGCCTTCTTTGTCTCTTTTCACAGCCTTTGTTTTAAAGTCTCTTTTATTGGATATGAATATTGCTACTCCTGCTTTCTTTTGGTCTCTATTTGCGTGGAATATCTTTTTTCCAGCCCTTCACTTTCAGTCTGTATGTGTCCCTTGTTTTGAGGTGGGTCTCTTGTAGGCAGCATATATAGGGGTCTTATTTTTGTATCCATTCAGCCAGCCTTTGCCTTTTGGTTGGGGCATTCAGGCCATTTACATTTAAAGTAATTATTGATAAGTATGATCCCATTGCCATTTACTTATTGTTTTGGGTTCGGGTTTATACGCCCTTTTTGTGTTTCCTGTCTAGAGAATATCCTTTAGTGTTTGTTAGAGAGCTGGTTTGGTGGTGCTGAATTCTCTCAGCTTTTGCTTGTCTGTAAAGTTGATTTCTCCTTCATATTTGAATGAGATCCTTGCTGGGTACAGTAATCTGGGCTGTAGGTTATTGTCTTTCATCACTTTAAGTATGTCTTGCCATTCTCTCCTGGCCTGAAGCGTTTCTATTGAAAGATCAGCTGTTATCCTTATGGGAATCCCCTTATGTGTTATTTGTTGTTTTTACCTTGCTGCTTTTAATATTTATTCTTTGTATTTTATATTTGTTAATTTGATTAATATGTGTCTTGTGGTGTTTCACCTTGGGTTTATCCTGTTTGGAACTCTCTGGGTTTCTTGGACTTGGGTGATTATTTCCTGTCCCATTTTAGGGAAGTTTTCAACTATTATCTCCTCAAGTATTTTCTCATGGTCTTTCTTTTTGTCTTTTTCTTCTGGGACTCCTATAATTCGAATGTTGCAGTGTTTCATATTGTCTTGGAGGTCTCTGAGATTGTCCTCATTTCTTTTAATTCGTTTTTCTTTTTTCCTCTCTGTATCATTTATTTCTACCCTTCTATCTTCTATTTCACTAATCCTATCTTCTGCCTCTGATATTCTACTATTTGTTGCCTCCACAGTGTTTCTGATCTCATTCATTGCATTATTCATTATATATTGACTCTTTTTTATTTCTTCTAGGTCCTTGTTAAACCTTTCTTGCATCTTCTCAGTCCTTGTCTCCAGGCTATTTATCTGTGATTCCATTTTGATTTCAAGATTTTGGATCATTTTCACTATCATTATTTGGAATTCTTTTTCAGGTAGATTCCCTATCTCTTCCTCTTTTGTTTGGTTTTGTGGGCATTTCTCCTGTTCCTTTATCTGCTGGGTATTCCTCTTTCTCTTCATCTTGTTTATATTGCTGAGTTTGGGGTGGCCTTTCTGTAATCTGGGAATTTGTGGAGTTCTGTTTATTATGGAGTTTCCTCCCTGTGGGTGGGGTTGTATCAGTGGCTTGTCAAGGTTTCTTGGTTAGGGAAGCTTGTGTTGGAGTTCTGGTGGGTAGAGCTGGATTTCTTTTCTCTGGAGTGCAATGAAGTGTCCAGTAATGAGTTATGAAACGTCTATGGTTTTGGAGTAACTGCAGCTGCCTGTATATTGAAGCCCAGGGGTGTGTTCCTGTGTTGCTGGAGAATTTGCATGGTATGTCTTGCTCTGGAACTTGTTGGCCCTTGGGTGGTGCTTGGTTTCAGTGTAGGTATGGAGGCATTTGATGAGCTCCTATCGATAATGTTCCCTGGATTCAGGAGTTCTCTGATGTTCTCAGGATTTGGACTTACGCCTCCTGCTTCTGGTTTTCAGTTTAATTTTTACAGTAGCCTCAAGACTTCTCCATCTATACAGCACTTATGATAAAACATCTAGGTTGAAGATGAAAAGTTTCTCCACATTGAGGGACACCCAGAGAGGTTCACTGTTTTTGAAGACAATGATCTGCTTTTCTGGGTGCCTGATGTCCTCTGCCAGCATTCAGAAGTTGTTCTATAGAATTTACTCAGCGTTGAAATGTTCTTTTGATGAATTTGCGGGAGAGAAAGTGGTCTCCCCATCCTATTCCTCTGCCATCTTAGGACCACCCCTATTATAAATAATATTAATTATTGCTTAAGTTAGAAGAGAGTTTTCCTTTCTCAAAATTGTTTCCTCATTTATTTTCCCATCTTATCCTTTGCTTAGTATGATGCAAAAAGTGAAAGCAAATATATCTGGTTTTATCTACACTATTAGAACAAATGGAGAATTTACATAAGGTCCCCCAATAAGCAAAGGTCAGAGTCAAGGTCTGCTGACTTCCAGCCTTATGTTCCTTTTTCAAGATTGCTTTTTCCTTTCTCTTAATAAAATTTTAAAATATTTTTCTTCCAGATTTAGGTTTCTCACCTTTAATTTTGCTCAGGGATCATGATCTCTATATAACTGGAGCCAGAGCTTCTTATTTCCTTTCAGCCCTGAGGCTTTCTTCTTTAACTATAGATGATTAAAACATCTCTGCTTGTAGAGATGGTCCTTGTAAAACCACTGTAAATGCAAACTTCGAATCTCCTCTTATGAATATGCCTCAAACCTCAACTCACAGATAAAGGTATTTATTATACTTTGAAACTATACTAGAGACTTAATAATTCACTCTAAATGCAGTTTCCATACAAATTATTGTTATCCCTTCACAGGATAGTAAAGAAAGTATTTCACAGCAGAGTAAAGAAAGTATTTTAGGTTTCAGATTTGTTTGTCAGGTACTTAAGGGTGAATATGGTGTTGATAGAGGAATATAACTACTGAATGCCTAATATACTAATTAATACAAAAATGGAAATAATTCTTAAATAATTTATCTTAAGTGAGCAAAATCATGCTTTTTATTTGGTAGCATTTATTATATAACAAGATATTAGTAGAGTACCATCTTTTGCAAGAATTTGTGCTACATTCTTATTGATTTAAAGATAAACAAGGCAAACAGAAGAAAAAGAGAAAAAAAAATTAGCCTTGAAATTTTCATAGTCTAAAAAAGAGGAAAAGAAAAGAGACAAAATTCCATATTATTTCATATTGTTAGATTCCAAGTGAAAATAACTCTATGTAGGCAGAAGATGCTATGGCAACAAATAAGGCAGCTCCTGAGTATCAGGGTAAATTCAGAGAGGGTAAATTCAGAGTTAAATTGTAAAGAATGGCTAGGAAGTCATCAGGAACTGGGTGGGGAAATAATTCCAGCCATAAATTTTAGCATATGGAAAGAGCATATCGGTTTATGGGAAATGAACATTCTTTCTACGGTCATGTGGGAAAATAAACTGTGTTAAAGATAAAGCAAATCATAAAGGACACTGCATATCAAAAGAAATTTCTATTTTATCAGAAATCTCTTCAGGGATTATGTGAAGAATGTTGACTTGAATGGATTTAAAAAAGTAAAGGATTTTCCCAAATTATGAACTGAACAAAAAGGTAGTTACTTTGAAAAGGAAAATTTGGGAGAGCAGAAGGTCTCTTTGAGACATGATATTAAACACCCAAGTGAAAGTATAGAAAGCGGATACACAATCTGAAATTTAAGGAACATATAAATTCAATTTTATCAGCATACAGGTAAGAATTAAAACCAGTGACTAGATAAATCACCTACAGGAAAATGTAAATAAAAATACCTTCTAATAGTTTACCTGCAAATATATATGTGAGAGAAATAAATGGTTGTTGGGGGAGAATAATTATTGTTACAGATGAATCGACATCTTTCCTTATTTTCTCTGATTTATTGTAATCCAAAAATGAATTTGGAGCTAGAACAAAATGATGTCTTATTCAAAGTCTTGCAAACTCCTTGTTTGCAAGAATGAAAGCATCTCTTAAATTTTGGGACACAATTTTCTGGGTTGGAGACAGTGAAGCAAATAAAATACTAGCTAACTGATGTGTGTGGACTATTGTTCCTCTTCCTCTCCCACTCTGGTATCTTGAGTAGTAAATGAAGGATCTAGTCCTTTCAAGATTGAGACCTGTCTCTCTCCTTTTAGACGGTCTCTTTGTTCTTCCTATGTGAGGCCAAGGACTTCTTCCTTAACCTGGGAAACTTGAGGCAAGCAGTTTAGACATTTTCTGTTTAATGAATTTAATTTTGCTGAATCAGAGGGGTTTTTTGGCTATGTCTGAGGCATGTGGGATCATAGTTCTTAGACAAGGATTGACAAACCTTCACCCCCTGTGTTGGAAGCAGAGTCTTAAGCACTGGACCTCCAGGCAATCCATGATACAGAGATATTAATGTAAGAAACTATACCTAATATGGAAATAAAGCTTCATAGTGATACAAATGAAATGTGTTTTTACTGTTTTAACATAACATTAGTAAGTATTATAACATAACATTTTAACATTAGGTAAGTTTTTTTTTAACATATTAAACATTATTAAGAATTTTGCCATAACCACAGTTTTTCATTTTTGATGCCAGTGTTATCAGATATCTCTCAATCTTTTCCTATTTTCTCTAGGATATGATAGTCAACAATTTCTGGAAAATGAATATAGTGTATAAGAATGCATTCTGATTAGTCATATATTAATTGTCTTAAGAAAGTCTGTTTTATCCAGCTTTGATCCCACTCATTACCCTCAACTTATTGATTTGACAAAAGCAAATGGAGTATTTTTGATTGACCAATCCAGGAAGGATGCACAGTTCATACCATGACTGAAAACTCTTCTGAGGAAGGAATGGAGACAAAGTGAATTTTATCACAAAAAGGCTGAAAGGGCAGTCATACATAACAATAGATGTTTTCTTTAAAAAGATACAGAAATGGAGTAAATCTTGATTTATGTCTTTTCTGGGTGCTGGCAACATTTTTGCTTTACTACTCTTTTTCATGTATAAATGGATAAATAAAACAGTTTCATGGATAAATAAAATAGTAATCACCTACCCTGTTAGAGTTATAAAGAATTTAAAAGTTGTGTGGCTGTTCATGCACATGAAGCATGCTATGTCTAACCATTCCCATGGAAAAAGCTTGTTAATATGAATAAAGCAAATACCTGTAGGGTACAAATTACCATCCATTTAAACTTCCTCAAAGTATATGTTTACAGATAATAACAGAAATCTCAAGATTCCTGTACTTAATGTTATTATAATTTTTTGTGTGTATTTGCATGTGGGCTTCCCCAGTGGCACTAGAGGTAAAGAACCCACCTGCCAAAGTAAGAGACCTGGGTTCCATTCCTAGATGGGGAAGATGCCCTGGAGGAGGGCATGGCAACCCATTCCAGTATTCTTGTCTGGAGAATCCCACAGACAGAGGAGCCTGGTGGGCTACAGTCCATAGGGTCATAAAGAGTGAGATATGACTCAAGAGACTTAGCATGTATGCACATGCTTTGCAACCCCATCGATGTGGCCTGCCAGGCTCTTCTGTCCATGGGATTTGGATTTCTCAGCCAAAAATACTGTGGGTTGCCATTTCCTCCTCCATGGAATCTTCTTAACCCAGGGATTGGACTCGTGTCTCCTGAATCTCCTACATTGGCAGGCAGATACTTTACAGTTGAGCCATCTGGGAGACCCCTATAATTGTATGAAGTGAAGTCGCTCAGTCGTGTCCGACTCTTTTGGACCCCATGGACTGTAGCCTACCGGACTCCTCCATCCATGGTATTTTCCAGGCAAGAGTACTGGAGTGGGTTACTATTTCCTTCTCCAGGGGATCTTCCCTACCCAGGGATAGAACCTGGGTCTCCTGCATTGTAGGCAGAAGCGTTATCATCTGAGCTACAAACGAAGTTCAAATTCAGAGAGTGAGTGGTGTTCACTAAATGTTCTGGGAATAAGTAACAAAACTAAACTTCAAAACAAGAGTTTCCCCAAGGGTTCATAGGTCACTAAAGGGAAAATAAGATTTCAACATGCTAATCAATACAAACACAATCATGGAAGACTTCCTGGGTAATATTTTTCAAATTATTAATGAATTTTGACATACTCAATATAGTCTTCACTATGCCCATAATCCTTTTAGGACATCCTGTCTGACCTTTTTTTCCTTCCAATCTGTTTCAATTAGCAAGTAATTTTTGCAAAGTAAAGATGCTGGTGTCTTTGATCCAATCCACTCTTGGCCCAGAATCTTCTCTTGCTTTCTGCTGAATGAAAACAAACAAAATCAAGGCATTTTGGGGAGGAGAGAGGATCTTGATCACATGAGGCTAGAGCAGGCAGGCCAAGGACTAAAAGCTCATATTCACCTGTAAGGGCAGTCCAGCCAACCAAGAGAGGGTATTATTCCTTGGTGGCTCAGTGGTAAAGAATCTGCCTGCTATGCAGGAGATGCAGGTTTGATCCTTGGGTCAGGAAGATCCCCTGAACAAGGAAATGGTAACCAACTCCAGAATTCTTGCCTGGAAAATCCCATGGACAGAGGAGCCGGGTGTGCTAGAATCCATGTGTTCACAGAAGAGTTGGGCATGACTTAGCAATTAAACAACAACAATAATTATGGAAACACTGTAAAAATGAAACCATAAGAGGTTTAATCTTGTAAAATATATATCTTTACTGTTACTCTAAGAATTTGGTTTATTTGATAGCTTGGATAAATATTTATGTAATCTACATTCTGCATTTGAATTTAACATAAAATCACTTTATTTTTTATTTTATTTTATTTTATTTTATTTTATTTATTTATTTTTTTTTATTTTTATTTTTTTTTTAATTTTAAAATCTTTAATTCTTACATGCATTCTCAAACATGAACCCCCCTCCCACCTCCCTCCCCATAACATCTTTCTGGGTCATCCCCATGCATCAGCCCCAAGCATGCTGCATCCTGCGTCAGACATAGACTGGCGATTCAATTCACATGATAGTATACATGTTAGAATGTCATTCTCCCAAATCATCCCACCCTCTCCCTCTCCCTCTGAGTCCAAAAGTCCGTTATACACATCTGTGTCTCTTTCCCTGTCTTGCATACAGGGTCGTCATTGCCATCTTCCTAAATTCCATATATATGTGTTAGTATACTGTATTGGTGTTTTTCTTTCTGGCTTACTTCACTCTGTATAATCGGCTCCAGTTTCATCCATCTCAACAGAACTGATTCAAATGAATTCTTTTTAACGGCTGAGTAATACTCCATTGTGTATATGTACCACAGCTTTCTTATCCATTCATCTGCTGATGGACATCTAGGTTGTTTCCATGTCCTGGCTATTATAAACAGTGCTGCGATGAACATTGGGGTACATGTGTCTCTTTCAATTCTGGTTTCCTCGGTGTGTATGCCCAGAAGTGGGATTGCTGGGTCATAAGGTAGTTCTATTTGCAATTTTTTAAGGAATCTCCACACTGTTCTCCATAGTGGCTGTACTAGTTTAAAATATTCCAGATTGCAACACAGCTGACAAATTGAATACTGAATAGGATTACTGCTGTAAGGCAAAGACTTCTGCTAGTTTGCTTTAGGTAAAATAATACTCTCATATGGGTCCCCGCAACATCAAATAAATCAACTTTTTATTAAAAGACCAGTTTGGAAGAATTCCATTTTCAAATTACTCCTCTTCTCCAAATAGAATTACAGTAAAACTAGGAAATATTACAGCCATTATAATTTCAAACATTAATGGGTAGAAAAGAAATATTATCCTTCTCCCAAATAATAATAGCTTACATTTTCTATGAAGCTTTGTCATTTTATGCTTGTTTTGACATGAACAATCTCGTTTAAATTTCCTTTAACAACCAATGTTGCAGATGAGGAAAGTGTGTGATTCAGCTGCCTAAAATGATGTAACTAGGGTCAGGTGAGACTAGGACCTGCAGTTAATGTCTGTTCTACTTGTTAGTTGAGGGGTCTTCAACTACATTGAATTTCCTGTAACATTTTCAGAGTATGACACTCTAAATTATAAATATTTTTTGACAAGTTAATACAACAACTTACAGTCAGGACTAAAGTTGACTTAAAGTTGTTTCATTATTCAAAAACTGAGAGATTATTTTTCTTATTGCAATAATAGAATTTAAAACTTTAGATTTTGTCATCTTATGCCTGTTAGAAAAGAATAGAAGGAAAGAGAAAAATAGAGTGAATAAAGGATGGCAAGAAGGGAGAAAGGAAGGAAGGAGGGATGGATGGAAGGAAGGAAAGGCAGGTAATGAAAGAGGAAAGGAAGGAAGAAAGAAGAAAGATAAAAAGGGAGAGAGGCAGGGAGGAAGGAATTGCAAAATTGGTCAGGTTGTCCATTTCATCAATATTAAATACAGATTACCCCCAAAATAAAAAGTCTGTCATTTTTTTACTATTTAAGAGAGAAGACATCTAGTCAGTAACTCTTTTAAGAAACATGAAAATAATCAGCAAATCTTTGAGTAGGCTCTTTCTCAGCATAAATTCCTTCAAAGTGCCTAGAAATTATTTTCAGAAAAAATCCAAAATCTTCATTTCATTATGTATAGGTTTAAAAAGTGTATAACTTGCAAATAAATGTTCTTCTCCAGTTCACTAATTCTACATAAAAGCCTTGTGATTCTATTAGCAAAACATTCCAAAGCTGGAGGAGATAGGTATTGGGGAATAGTATAGATGCTTGCTTATCAAATTGATCTAGATTACAAATTAAGAAGCTGTTGAAGTACAGTAATTTTTAACATGAATAGCTACTTTAATGGCAAGGGAGAGATAGCCTCTAGACTCTTCAATCACATATAGTCTGAGTTGGAGGAAACCCTATATTAAAAAGTAAAACTTTCTTCCATCTAGCACAATATGGCTTTGATACAATCACTGCAGCATTCTGAAATTATAGAATTTGTAACAGAGACCTAATTGATTTTTTTATAACTTGAAACTTTTATCCTATGAAAGTTTCATAACAGAGCTTATAATTAGTAGTTACTGTTAGTGTGTTGCTACAGCTTTTTTAAGGCACAGTATAGTATCATCAAAGGGAGAAAATAGTTAAAAGAGTAGAATTATGGTAATTCTGTTTATTTAGTGTGTTTTTTTAAATGTTCTATGTATGTGAAATCTTACTGGAAATAATAATTTCCAATTAGCCCTCTTCCAACAACACAAGAGAAGACTCTACCCATGGACATCACCAGATGGTCAACACCGAAATCAGATTGATTATATTCTATGCAGCCAAAGATGGAGAAGCTCTATACAGTCAACAAAAACAAGACCAGGAGCTGACTGTGGCTCAGATCATTAACTCCTTATTACCAAATTCAGACTTAAATTGAAGAAAGTAGGGAAAACTGCTAGACCATTCAGGTATGAGCTAAATAAAATCCCTTATGATTATACAGTGGAAGTGAGAAATAGATTTAAGGGCCTAGATCTGATAGACAGAGTGCCTGATGAACTATGGAATGAGGTTTGTGACATTGTACAGGAGACAGGGATCAAGACCATCCCCATGGAAAAGAAATGCAAAAAAGCAAAATGGCTTACAAATAGCTGTGAAAAGAAGAGAGGCAAAAAGCAAAGGAGAAAAGGAAAGATATAGGCATCTGAATGCAGAGTTCCAAAGAATAGCAAGAAGAGGTAAGAAAGCCTTCTTCAGCGATCAATGCAAAGAAATAGAGGAAAACAACAGAATGGGAAAGACTAGAGATCTCTTCAAGAAAATTAGAGATACCAAGGGAACATTTCATGCAAAAATGGGCTTGATAAAGGACAGAAATGGTCTGGACCTAACAGAAGCAGAAGATATTAAGAAGAGGTGGTAAGAATACATGGAAGAACTGCACAAAAAAGATCTTCACTACCCAGATAACCATGATGATGTGCTCACTAATCTAGAGCCAGACATCTTGGAAAGCGAAGTCAAGTGGGCTTTAGAAGGTATCACTACGAACAAAGCTAGTGGAGGTGATGGAATTCCAGTTGAGCTGTTTCAAATCCTGAAAGATGATGCTGTGAAAGTGCTGCACTCAATATGCCAGCAAATTTGGAAAACTCAGCAGTGGCCACAGGACTGGAAAAGGTCAGTTTTCATTCCAATCCCAAAAAAAGGCAATGCCAAAGAATGCTCAAATTACCGCACAATTGCACTCATCTCACATGCTAGTAAAGTAATGCTCAAAATTCTCCAAGCCAGCCTTCAGCAATACGTGAAACGTGAACTCCGTGATGTTCAACCTGGTTTTAGAAAAAGCAGAGGAACCAGAGATCAAATTGCCAACATCTGCTGGATCATGGAAAAAGCAAGGGAGTTCCAGAAAAACATCTATTTCTGCTTTACTGACTATGCCAAAGACTCTGACTGTGTGGATCACAAGAAACTGTAGAAAATTCTGAAAGAGATGGGAATACCAAACCACCTAACCTGCCTCTTGAGAAATCTGTATGCAGGTCAAGAAGCAACAGTTAGAAATGGACATGGAACAACAGACTGATTCCAAATAGGAAAAGGAGTACGTCAAAGCTGTATATTGTCACCCTGCTTATTTAACTTATATGCAGAGTACATCATGAGAAACGCTGGACTAGAAGAAACATAAGCTGGAATCAAGATTGCCAGGAGAAATATCAATCACCTCAGATATGCAGATGACACCACCCTTATGGCAGAAAGTGAAGAGGAGCTAGAAAGCCTCTTGATGAAAGTGAAAGAGGAGAGTGAAAATGTTGGCTTAAAGCTCAACATTCAGAAAATGAAGATCATGGCATTTGGTCCCATCACTTCATGGAAAATAAATGGGGAAACAGTGGAAACAGTGTCAGACTTTATTTTTGGGGGCTCCAGAATCACTGCAGATGGTGACCGCAGCCATGAAATTAAAAAACGCTTACTCCTTGGATGAAAGGTTATGACCAACCTAGACAGTATATTCAAAAGCAGAGACATTACTTTGCCGACTAAGCTCTGTCTAGTCAAGGCTATGGTTTTTCCTGTGGTCATGTATGGATGTGAGAGTTGGACTGTGAAGAAGGCTGAGTGCCGAAGAATTGATGCTTTTGAACTGTGGTGTTGGAGAAGACTCTTGAGATTCCCTTGGACTGCAAGGAGATCCAACCAGTCCATTCTGAAGGAGATCAGCCCTGGGATTTCTTTGGAAGGAATGATGCTAAAGCTGAAATTTCAGTACTTTGGCCACCTCATGCTAAGAGTTGACTCATTGGAAAAGACTCTGATGCTGGAGGGATTTGGGGGCAGGAAGAGAAGGGGATGACCGAGGATGAGATGGCTGGATGGCATCACTGACTCGATGGACGTGAGTCTGAGTGAACTCCGGGAGACGGTGATGAACTGGGAGGCCTGGCGTGCTGTGATTCATGGGGTTGCAAAGATTTGGACATGACTGAGTGACTGAACTGAACTGAACTGAAATTCTATGGTCCAGTGTCATACAGACACATAATCAAAGGTGAAACTTCCCAGGTGGTTCAGTGGTAAGAACCTGCCTGCCAATGCATGAGACACAGCTTCAACCCCTGGGTCAGGAAGATCCTGTTGAGAAGGAAATGGCAACTCACTCCAGTATTCCTACCTGGGAAATCTCATGGACAGAGGAGCCTGGCAGTCTACAGTCCATGGGGTCACAGAGAATCGGACACGACTTAGCAGCTAAACAACAACAGCAACAAATTGAAGATGAAAAAAGATCCACAGACTAAGAAACCAAAACCAGTGTTCCGGTAAGGACCATATTTTTCAGGATACTCATTTATTTATTCTTTTATTTATTAGCTATGTATTAAGCTCTAACTCCATCAGAAGCACTGTGTTTTATGTCTCTGACACCTGATAATACCAGTCTTCTTATGGGATTACCATATGCAGCTGGAAGAGCCATGACTTTGGGACCTGAAAACCAGAAATTAATTCTCTCATTTATCCTTTGTTATCTGTGTACTCAAGCACTCATTACTTAATCATTCCTGAAGCTGTTTATTAGTTATAAAATAGAACCTTAACAGATGCATTATGACTTCATGAGAAATAGTTGAAATAACTACTTTTACATACCTGGCAGATCATCTGATTTAGAATCCATCAGTTCTTCAACTCCCTATGCTGAAACAGGTGAAACAGGACAATTATATGCTGATAAAATTTCTTTCAATTGACTTTTCCTCTACCAGATATTGAGTTCCTTAGGCAATCAGAGTACAACTCTGTAAGTGGATGTAGAATTTTGAGGAAATCTGAAAAATTTTGGCATGCGAATTGGTCAAATAAAGCAGGAGACCTGGGTGAGTATACTCATAAAGTAAAGGTGTGAGCCGAAATATATGTAATGGTGTGTGCTGAAATAATCTGAAATCCTCAAAGTCTTTATTTTGCAAGGACAAATAAAATGATACATTTATTTGTGTAAAATACTTTACTGTTAAACATACCTTAATTTTAATACTTTAAAATACATTTCAAATTTAAAAACTATAAACTAAAGAAATAATTGGAGACCCAAATCTCTAGTTAAGAGGTAATGTGTCTAGTATTTCAGGAGCTTCATTTATGTCCTCTGTGTGTGCCTCCTCAATCACACTAGTTCCACACTTCAAGAGGAAATTACAGACATTATTTTTGTCCTAATCAGGTCCTTGAATTCTTCTATAGTTTTTGCTATGTATATAGGTAACTCTAGGGAATATATAAGTAGTGTTGCCTATTTAAAACAATTTTTAAGTGATGGAATTATACCCTTTGTGGTTCTGTGATATATTCCTTTCAATATTATGTTTTGGGGAATTAGATTGACCCAATTCACGGCTGTAGTTAATTTATTTTCATTGCTTAATATTATTATACTGTCTGAATTAGCACAGCTAGTCTGTTCTACAACTGATCAGCATTCAGAATGTCAAAATTTATTTTCTATTACAAACATTACTGCCTTGTAAATTACCTTCTTCTGTACTTGTACAGGATTTTCCCAACTTTACTAGGCACTGGCAAACTGTCTTCCAAAGTGTTTGCAACAATTTCCAGCTCCTGAGCAATGGATGAATGTTCTTACTGCCCGACACTTCTGCTAACAGAGTCCTGTAAGATGATGTGTTATTGAGACATCAGCATGTACTTCTGGGGTTGCTAATGAGCTTGAGTATCTTTCTGTGTATTCAAAGGTCATTCATTTACCTCTTCTATGAAATGTCTGTTTGAGCTTTTTGTTCAATTTTAATTGGTTGTTTCTTTTTTTCTTGTTGATTGATTGGTTGGATAATAGTCCTTTATTAGTCATAAATGTTGTGAGAATTTCCTCAGTTCTTAGCTTGTATTTTGTAGTCTTTATGGAGTTGGTGATAATCAGTTGTTTAATTTAGTAACATATTTTCTCAATCTTTTGTAATGATTTGCATTTTCTGTTTTTTGTTTAATAAACTTTCCTTGCCTTGAGGTTGGAAAAAAGTCCTATAATAATTATAGAAGTTTCCATTTCCATTTAAATCTTAATTCTATTTGAAATTGATTCTTGAATGATGTAGAGTGTTAATTTGACATTTTTCCCCCAAATGGGTAAACAATGATTCAGAACCATTTATTTCCATTGACCTGCACTGATGACTATGTAATAAATTAAATTAAATTTTTATATACAGATATGACCATATGTGGTCTTTCTATTCTGTTCCATTTTTCTAAAATTCTACCCTTCAACCAATGCAATACTATTAAAACAATTTTAGCTTCATAGTAATTTTTTTCATAGTAAAGAAAATCTTCAGGGCTATTTTTGACCTTTTATATGTCCAAATCGGAGAAGGCAATGGCACCCCACTCCAGTACTCTTGCCTGGAAAATCCCATGGACCGAGGAGCCTGGTGGGCTCCAGTCCAGGGGGTTGCTAAGAGTCGGACACGACTGTGCGATTTCACTTTCACTTTTCACTTTCATGCACTGGAGAAGGAAATGGCAACCCACTCCAGCGTTCATGTCTGGAGAATCTCAGGGACAGGGGAGCCTGGTGTGCTGCCGTCTATGGGGTTGCACAGAGTCAGACATGACTGAAGTGACTTAGCAGCAGCAACAGCAGGATACCTCCAAATAATTTAAAAACCTAAGTGTGTAAACTTCCATAAGGATCCTGTGGGAATATTTATTAAAATTGGCCTAGGGATAAGCGGCATTTTTATTATAGTGAATCTAAAGACTTGAATACTTTTCTATATTTAGGTTTTCGATAACATCTTCAGATACATGTTATAATCTTATTTATAAAAGTCTTGAAACAATGTTTTTCATTCCTAGAGACAACATTTTTGCTTCCTATATGTAGCAAATGGTTTATTTAAAATTGCATTTTCTGATCAATCATTGCCCTTATTTTGCATATTGTAATATCTACTATCCTTTATCCATTATTAAAATTCTAACATTTTATCTGTAGATGCGTTAATTATTTTTAATAACAATCATCATCTGCAGTGTTGGAAATATTGATCTTTGTTTTTTCCTTCTAATTATTATACTCTTTCTTCTCCTTTTTTTTCCCCTTTAACTGTTCTGACTGGACCTCCAGTGCTGCTTTCAGGAAAAATAGTGAGAATGTGAAAGTGGGCATCTTGATTTGTTCTGATGTGAAGGAGAATGATTTCAAGTCTTTATTTTTACATATAATATGTGCTCTAGATGTTTTTGAAGGTCTCCTATATCACCTTAAAGAAGTTTCTGGTTTTATTTTTTTTGTTTATGTTTTTTGATTTATTCATCTTGGGATCAAATGGATGTTTTTTTAAAATGACTAGTCCTTGCAAGATTGAAGGCAGGAAGAAAAAGGGATGACAGAGGATGAGATGGTTGGATGGCATCACCGATGGACATGAGTGTGAGCAAGCTCTGGGAGTTGGTGATGGACAGGGAAGCCTCACGTGCTGGAGTCCATGGGGTTGCAAAGAGTTGGACACGACTGTGTGGCTGGACTGAACTGAACTGAGTCTTTGCAAATGGGCAGAACCAAAGCCTTACATGACCCAGCTCTCTCTTATCTCTTCTGTCTCATTTCCTACCTTGCTCCTACCCAAAACTCCAGGCACACAGAACCCCCTTTTCCTCCTACAGCACTCCAGAATGCTTCTACTTCAGTGCTTTTTCTTGTTGAATCCTCTACTCTTTTCCCAATATATCTACATGAATTATAGTTTTCTTCTTCATTTTTGTATTATTACTAGAAAACCCCATTCTCAGTAATGCTTTCCCCAGGTACCCCATTAAAACTTCAATTCTCACCCTCACCTGTCTGACAGGTCCGTTTTCCTTCCTCACTTTACCTTTGCCATTAGAATGTATCAGTACGGTGTTCAGTTCAGTTCAGTCGCTCAGTTGTGTCCAACTCTTTGCGACCCCATGAATCACAGCACATCAGGCCTCCCTGTCCATCACCAACTCCCGGAGTTCACTCAGACTCATGTCCATCGAGTCAGTGATGCCATCCACCTAGCTCATCCTCTGTCGTCCCCTTCTCCTCCTGCCCTCAATCCCTTCCAGCATCAGTCTTTTCCAATGAGTCAACTCTTCACATGAGGTGGCCAAAGTACTGAAATTTCAGCTTTAGCATCATTCCTTCCAAAGAACACTCAGGACTGATCTCCTTTAGAATGGACTGGTTGGATCTCCTTGCAGTCCAACGGACTCTCAAGAGTCTTCTCCAACACCACAGTTCAAAAATATCAATTCTTCAGTGCTCAGCTTTCTTCACAGTCCAACTCTCACATCCATACATGACCACTGGATAAACCACAGCCTTGACTAGACGGACTTTTGTTGGCAAAGTAATGTCTCTGCTTTTGAATATGCTATCTAGGTCAGTCATAATATGCATTTTTTTGTTTTGTTAGTGTCTTATTAAGAAAAATTGTCCTCTTGAGTATGCACCTCTGCTTTCACAAATAAATCAGCTGAGAAATTACTTTAGAGGCAAATAGACTTGATTCTGTCTCCTCTATTAAGAGTTTATTATCGTTCTAGGTAAATTATCTGAGTGCTCTTTGTTAAAAAGGAAAAGCACTTCAAGAATCTTTTAGTAAAATGTACACATCTGGGATCACTTAACTATGGAAGTTTGCAGCAGTTCTAAATTATGAAATATTTTATTTCCTTTATAAAAATGATATGATATATAGAATAACGAAAAGTCATTTTTTACCATGAACCCAATTGATCAGAACCATATTTTTATGGCTACTATGATTCTTGATAATGTGATAAATCAAGATTACTGAATGTTATGGTCTCAATGCATTTGGTTTTCTTTTTATAGGTGATAACAGTGGTCTTTCATTTAAAATGAAGAAAGGGTGTTGGATTTTCATTTATTTGTGAGGTCAAATCATTTGAAATTGTAGCAGCCAAAAGCACACGTGCTGGCTTTGTGTGACTATTGTGTTGTTGGTAGTTTTACCATAGGAGAAAGGACTGACTGAATCTTAAGCAGACAAGTGGCAGACTCTGGCCAGTACTGCAAACTGGCTTGTGAACTCACTCCAAACTCACTCCATTTGCTAAAAATTTCTTATCCTGGCCAAGACTAGAGTGAGAAAAGTGAGGTTTCCAGTCCCCCACATTTAAGGATGCAATCACTCTAAGACTTGAGCAGGTACAGGATTGGCACAAAAAAATGAACTCCCTGCTTGAACTCTGTGCCTTGGATGTCTCTCTTGCTTCACCCTAGTCCCAATCCTGCTTCCTAAAATCGACAACAGCTCAGTTCCACATGTGATCTAGCTTTTGATGAGTCAATATGTGTGCTATGCATGCTAAATCACTTCAATCATGTCTAACTCTTTGTTGCCTCATGCACTGTAGCCCACCAGGCTCCTCTGTCCATGGGATTCTCCAGGCAAGACTATAGAGTGGGTTGCCATTTCCTTCTCTAGAGGATCTTTCCAACCCAGGAATCGAACCCACATAGTTCAATAGTTCAGTTGCTCAGTCTTGTCTGACTCTTTGCGACCCCATGAACTGCAGCATGACAGGCCTCCCTGTCCATCACCAACTCCCGAAGTTTACTCAAACTCATGTCCATTGAATCAGTGATGACATCCAACCATCTCATCCTCTATTGTCCCCATCTCCACCTGACCTCAATCTTCCCTAGCATCAGGGTCTTTTCAAATGAGTCAGCTCTTCACATCAGGTGGCCAAAGTATTGGAGCTGCAACTTCAGCATCAGTCCTTCTAATGAACACCCAGGACTGATCTCCTTTAGGATGGACTGGTTGGATCTCCTTGCAGTCTAAGGGACTCTCAAGAGTCTTGTCCAACACCACAGTTCAAAAGTATCAATTCTTTGGCACTCAACTTTCATTATAGTCCAACTCTCACATCCATACTTGACCACTGGAAAAACCATAGCCTTGACTAGATGGACCTATGTTGACAAAGTAATGTCTCTGCTTTTTAATATGCTATCTAAATTGGTCATAACTTTCCCTCCAAGGAGTAAGCATCTTTTAATTTTATGGCTGCAATCACCACCTGCAGTGATTTTGGAGCCTAAAAAAATAGTCAGCCACTGTTACCACTGTTTCCCCATCTATTTGCCGTGAACCCCCACACATACACCTTTATGAGATTTGGAAGTAATAAGTAATGCAGAGTTCTTCTCCTAGGAATTCTGTCTTTAATGGCCTTCAAGGAAGAGAAGGAGTGTGGGTTTTCCTTATTAGCTTTATCAGCAGTTCCAGTAACTATCTCCCACATTTGTAGGCATTTAGGGGGAGAATGCAAGGAACCTGCAAAAGATCCATTTTTACTGGCATGAAATATAGCTTGAATGATGTGCTCCCGAAGCTAGTAGTTGGAGTGTTGTCTTGTTTATTCCATATCTAGATCTGATGTGGTCACATCTTAGAGCTGAGTTGGTGAAAATATCTTGACTTCCAGACTTGAGCAGAGTTGGACTGATCCTGGAGCAAGGAGTTATAGGAGCAGCTCCCTGACTTTTAGCCTTCCTGACTGGAAAGCAGCTGCTCCCTTAATAATCATTCTATGACATGTTTTGGAAGTAATCAGTGCTCAGCCTATAGCTGGTCTTGTAGTACTTCCAATAATCTTCTTAGTACACCACGTATTTTCTACTTATCTGGTAATTGCAGATCCTTCACTGATAGAAACAGAATAGATGTTTCATGCTAGAGAGAAAGACTTGATGAGTGTTTCGGTATAACACCAAGAAAGGAGGCCTGGCGTGCTGCGATTCATGGGGTCGCAAAGAGTCGGACACAACTGAGAGACTGAACTGAACTGAACAGGATTGAATATGAATAAATGTTTACTCAGGAAACATTAGGGTTTCCCTGGTGGCTCAGTAGTAAAGAGCCTGCAATTCAGGAGACAACCTGCAATGCAGAGACATGGGTTCTATCCCTGGGTTGGGAAGGCCCCCCCTGGAGAAAGAAATGGCAACCCACTCCAGTATTCCTTGCCGGGAAATCCTATGGACAGAGGAGCTGGCTGGCTACAGTCCATGGGGTCCCAAGAGTTGGACACGACTTAGTAACTAAAATACCACCACCACCAGGAAACATTTATTTACATATATATTTATTTTTAATCTTTCACCATGTTGAATATATGAATAATATTTGAACTGATAAAGAATGAATTCACTTTGGACCATGCTGATAAGTCAACTATTATGTTTTAAGAATGTGACTTGAACTTTAGAGTTTAAGAGATAAGAGATACAAAAATGACAAAATGTATTCCCTAAAAAACCTATTATAGAAAATAAAGAAATTGAAACTGATGCAAACATGACTGCCCTCCAAGAAGGCAAGAAGTATCTGTAAAGTCCAATATATCATGATACAGAATATTCATATTCAAAGTTATCTAATTGAATATATTGATAATTATAAAGAGTCCATCAATCGAAAGTGATGAGGGATTGGGTTATCACAGCCAAATAAAGGAAGAGTTACAAAGGCAAGATTGTCCATTTTAGCAATACACTGGCCACCCTGGAGGAATGTCTGTAAAGGACCTCGTAGTACTTCAGTTTCTATCTCATTGTCACATGGACATGACATTATTCTCATTTTCTTACAGTTCTTCTCATTGTGCTTTCAGGCCCAACAAGTGATATTCTGACTATGTTTTAGAGGAAATGGAAAGGTAATGCTCACCTTCCATCTGTTTTCTTGCAGTAGTTATAACAAACTATGCTATAGGTGTGCTCACTCTATTCACCACTCTTCAACTCCCTTTATGAGCATCTGTTGCTACAAAATATACCACTTTTTGTTAGGTTTATAATTTTGTGACTGTAAACACCAAGGGTTATGGCCTGGACTACGGAAAATTTACCATTGCCAACCTGTGCAACCAGATAACAAACACACTTTCCATAGGAAATAGGTATAAACCAGACATTACAAGACCACAAGTACAGTTAAAGGTTTTACTTATTTTACTTTACATTTAGTTAAATCATTTTACTAAATGGTTTATTTAATAATGTGCAATTTTTGATAGTTTGTGTTTTTTTTTTCTTTTTCTAGTTTTTTAAAATTTATTTTATTTTTGGTTGCCCTGTATCTTTGTTGTGGTATTTGAGTTTCTCGTTGCAGTAGCTTTTCTTGTTGTGGAGCACAGGCTCCAGGCTCATGGGCTCAGTAATTTCCTGGCTCTAGAATGCCAACTCAGGAGTTGTAGCATAGGGGTTTAGTTGTTGGTTGCAAGTGAAATCTTCCCAGATCAGGGATCGAACCCATGTCCCCTTGTTTGGAAGGTGGATTCTTATCCACAGAGCCACCAGGGAAGTCCTGTTTTTATTTCTTACCACAACATATACTTTTCCAGAAGCATAAAAAAATGACTCCTAAAGTTCCTATTATACTTATTTACACATTTCATCTGAACTGCTGGAGTTTTAAAGCTATGTCCTAATTCCTTTATTTTCTTGTACAAGTATATTGAAATCTAGTCCAAATTATTCACGCTATCCTAAGGTAGGACATACATGCTATATTATATATTCTATAGAACTTATGGTTCTAGATTTAGGCTCCTGCATTCTTCTCTATGGTATCTTTAACATTAAATCATGAATATTTTAAAGTGAAATTTAATTTAAACTTACGTCATATTTCTGTTTTAAACACACACAGCTTCATGAATAGTATATAGCTTATAAATGTTCCTTGATAGTGATGAAACAAGGTTATTTTAACAAGAATATGTTAACATATAAAATATATCTTTTCATTATTTTCTTCTGTGGCCAAATTTGAGAAAAATTAATAACATTCTGCATAATTTTATCTCTTTAAAAAATTGACCAGGCTAATTTTAATTCAATTTTGAATCAAGAGCAGTGGTTTATGACTTAGAGTTTGCAGATAAACATTTCACCAGCCCTGTGTAATACACCTAATCCCAGATCCTTTATAAAAACAAAATAAGATCCTGTTCTTCAAATTTCCCCCAACAATAACATCTCTAAGCTTATGCTATAGTAGTTAAAAAGTGCTTTGGTGTCCATTTTGTTTTAGCTTAGCAAGCAAGTTTGTTAGGTAGGTTGGAGTAATGTTATTTATTATTTCTATCATGCTGTTGTTGAAAATGAGGCTCAAAGGATATACTGGGTTTATTAAAATCTCTTGTTACTTAGTGCATGCTAAGTTGCTTCCATCCTGTCTGACTTTGTGATCCAATGGACTGTACCTGCCAGGATACTCTGTCTATGGGATTCTTCAGACAAGAATACCAGAGTGGTATTTTCTCCTCTAGGGAATCTTCCTGACACAGGGATCAAACCCATGGCTTTTAAAAGTCTCCTACATTGGCAGTTAGATTCTTTACCACTAGTGCCACTGGGGAAGCCCTGTTGCTTAATATTAGACCCAATTCTGAATCGAGAGTTTTCTCTCTCTTAAATTATCTTTATTGTGGTATAATTTATAAAGTAGAGAAATGAAGAGTGACTCAGAGGGTAAAGCATCTGCCTGCAATGCAGGAGACCCAGGTTTCATCCCTGTATCGGGAAGATCCCCTGGAGAAAGAAATGGCAACCCGCTCTAGTACTCTTGCCTGGAGAATCCCATGGACAGAGGAGCTTGGTAGTCTATAGTCCAAAGGGTCGCAAAGAGTCGAACACAACTGAGCGGCTTCAATTCACTTCACTTCACTTCAGGAAAAACCACTAGACCACTCAAGTATGACCTAAATCAAATCCCTAATGATTATACAGTGGAAGTGAGAAATAGATTCAAGGGATTAGATTTGATAGACAGAGTAGCTGAGGAACTATGGACGGAGGTTAGTGACATTGTACAGGAGACAGAGATCAAGAACATCCCCATGGAAAAGAAATGCAAAAAAGCAAAATGGCTGTCTGGGGAGGGCTTACAAATAGCTGTGAAAAGAAGAGAAGCAAAAAGCAAAGGAGAAAGGAAAGATATAAGCATCTGAATGCAGAGTTCCAAAGAATAGCAAAAAGAGATAAGAAAGCCTTTTTCAGTGATCAATGCAAAGAAATAGAGGAAAAGAACAGAATGGGAAAGACTAGAGATCTCTTCAAGAAAATTAGAGATACCAAGGGAACATTTCATGCAAAGATGGGCTCGATAAAGGACAGAAATGGTATGGACCTAAGAGAAGCAGAAGATATTAAGAAGAGGTGGCAAGAATACACAGAACTGTACAAAAAAGTCTTCATGACCCAGATAATCACGATGGGGTGATCACTCACCTAGAACCAGACATCCTGGAATGTGAAGTCAAGTGGGCCTTAGGAATCATCACTATGAACAAAGCTAGTGGAAGTGATGGAATTCCAGTTGAGCTATTTCAAATCCTAAAAGATGATGCTGTGAAAGTGCTGCACTCAATATGCCAGCAAATTTTGAAAACTCAGCAGTGGCCATAGGACTGGAAAAAGTCAGTTTTCATTCCAATCCCAAAGAAAGGCAATGCCAAAGAATGCTCAAATTACCACACAATAGCATTCATCTCACACACTAGTAAAGTAATGCGCAAGCCAGGCTTCAGCAATACGTGTACCGTGAACTCCCTGATGTTCAAGCTGGTTTTAGAAAAAGCAGAGGAACCAGAGATCAAATTGCCAGCATCCATTGTATCATCGAAAAAGCAAGAGTTCAGGAAAACATCTATTTCTGCTTTATTGACTATGCCAAAGCCTTTGACTGTGTGGATCACAATAAACTGTGGAAAATTCTTTAAGAGATGGGAATACCAGACCGCCTGACCTGCTTCCTGAGAAATCTGTATGCAGGTCAGGAAGCAACAGTTAGAACTGGACGTGGAACAACAGATTGGTTCCAAATAGAAAAAGAAATATGTCAAGGCTGTATAATGTCACCCTGCTTATTTAACTTCTATGCAGAGTACATCATGAGAAACCCTGGGCTGAACGAAGCACAAGCTAGAATCAAAATTGCTGGGAGAAATATCAGTGACCTCAGATATACAGATGACACCACCCTAATGGCAGAAAGTGAAGAAGAATAAAAGAGCCTCTTGATGAAAATAAAAGAGGAGAGAGAAAAGTTGGCTTGTAGCTCAACATTCAGGGAACAAAGATCATGGTATCTGGTCCCATCACTTCATGGCAAATAGATGGAGAAACTGTGGAAACAGTGGGAGACTTTATTTTTGGGGGCTCCAAAATCACTGCAGATGGTGACCACATCTATGAAATTAAAAGACACTTCTTGGAAGAAACGTTATAATGAACTTAGACAGCATATTAAAAAGCAGAGACATTACTTTGCCAACAAAGATCTGTCTAGTCAAGGCTATGGTTTTTCCAGTAGTCATGTATGGAAGTGAGAGTTGAACTATAAAGAAAGCTGAGCACCTAAGAATTGATGTTTCTGAACTGTGGTGTTGGAGAAGACTCTTGAGGGTCCCTTAGACTGCAAGGAGATCCAGCCAGTCCATCCTAAAGGAAATCAGTCCTGAATATTCATCAGAAGGACTGATGCTGAAGCTGAAACTCCAATACTTTGGCCACCTGATGTGAAGCACTGACTCATTTGAAAAGACCCTGAGGCTGAGAAAGTTGGATGGCATCACTGACTCAATGGGCGTGAGTTTGAGTAAATTCCAGGAGCTGGTGATGGACAGGGAGGCCTGGCGTGCTGCAGTCCACTGGGTCACAAGAGTCGGATATGACTGAGCTACTGAACTGAACTGAATTTTTAAACAATAACATTCACTCATTTGATGTATATCTTATGGTGATTTTTTCAGAATTTTATACCTCTCTCTGAAAATACCATCAAAATCAAGATACACAACATTGACATCAACTTAGTAAGTTCTTTGTGCTTCTTTGCAATCAGTTCCCCATCACAACCAGATATGGTCCTAGACAATCCCTGATATGTTTCAGGCCCTAAAGATTGCTTCAGCTTTTTCTAAAATTTCATATAAATGAAATCATGCTGTATGTATATTTTTGTGTCTAGCTGCTTTTGCTAAGCCTTTATTTGGGATTCATTCATGTTGTTGTGTGTATCATTATGAAATGAGATCTTTGAATGCTAGGTAATTACTATTCCCAACAGACTGTCTTATAATGCTTCTTTTTCTTCATCCCAGGTTTAGATAGTCTTAATTTTTCATTCAACTGGGTTGTTAATAATAAAATCATCTCCTAAGTAATTTTGGATCTCCACTCTATCAGCCATACTGTATAAGAGAATTCTTTCATCTTGCAGAGAAATCTTCCTTAATTAAACAATGCTAATATACTACAATTGCAGATAGCAGTCTCCAGGAAGCCCCAGGAGTGTAAGCAGAAATCATAAAAATAAGCTTATACACGGTTGGAAGAAAGTAGGAAAATAATACCACTGGTCTTTATTTCTTGACATAAACAGGTGAGGTACGCGTGCTCACCCGTTTCTGAATACTAATTTATAGAATCCTAGTTAACATGCTATGGCATCTTCAGAAGGAAACAATTTAAGAGAAGTAATAAAGATCATTTTAATTCTAGAGTTTATATGTTATTAAAGTATCCATATAAATAATAATATGTAGAATTAATTTTCTTTATTTTACCATGAATCTTTACTGTGTGCAACAGTACCAGGTACTGAGTATTCAAAATCAACATAACAAAGACCCTATACTTGGATTTCTATGAGGCAAGTTATATCTTTTGATTGAGGGATTTCCTTCAGAAAGTCACTCACCATGCATATGAAGTGACCAGAAAGGCAAGCTAGCAATGGTTACAGTGCTGAAGTGTCACTGAGTGTTCTGGCCCAAGAAGGATATAAAAACAAGTCACAAAAATTATTGCATTTCGCTGGAAAAGAGGAAAATAAAAAGGTCCTGAATATGAGAAGCCATTCAAGAAGTGAATATTCAGTAAAAAGCAAAACAAAAGCATTTCAGCTGGAAAAGAAGGAAATTAAGCTAATAAGAACACAGAAGCACATTTTATTCAGATTAAAATACTGTTGACTTCAGTTTTTTTGCCAAATACTTTACTTCACAACTGTTTGCTTCACAGTTTTTTATGCATTACACTTATAACCAATGTGATTTATATATCTTTAATCTCATATACACACACATATATGGAGAGAGAAAAAAGAGAGAGAAAGATCAAAAAAGAGCCAGAGAGTGCTTGTTTTAAGTAAATCTATACATTTATTTGAGACACGGCTATTGAATACTTACATGTGCCAGACAGTTTGGCAGGACCTGGAGATATGGCAATCGTAAGAATGACCCAGGTCCTTGTATCTTAAATATCCTACAGTCTCCTGGAAGACATAGGCAAATATAGTAAAGTATCTTCCATGATAGGAAGTACACTTCAAACTGTGTGAGCATTGAGAATAACTTAAGTCTAATGTGAGGCATTAAAAAGAGCTTCCAAAACAGTGATTTCTAAGTTGAGCCAAAGAGCAAAGATAAGAATAAGCCAGGCAAGCCCAGGAGAAGGAAAAGGAAGGGAGAAGTCAGAAAGAACAAATCTGTAAATACGATGCAAGAGGAAAGAAAATTTTCAGAGATCTAAGAGACACTTTTGTGGCTCAAGTTCAGAGTGTGAAGATAGATGTTAAAATGTTAAAATTAGAGGATATAAGTGTATTAAGATTCTATGGAACCAGATGCAGAGACTCACTGTTTCTAACTTGATCGAATAAAGGAAGGATTATATTTATAAGCCTAATGTATAGCCCGTGAACCCACATGTCAAGAAACTCTTTGGTATCAAAAAAGAAGGGAATCTGGAACTCAAATAGTATTAGGATTCCCTTCTTATCATTTGTCTTTTCTCTGCACTCTGGGTTAACTTCATTATCCATGCTCACTGCTAACATTGTCTCTAATCTATAGGCTATACTTTTGTCTTTCTCTGCTTCTCAGAGTGGATACTTGAAGTTTTTGCTTAGTCCCTGGTATTACGCTGACATAATTCCTTCTACAGCTGTCATGGTGGTCCCCAGTCATCACTTAGTACCTAATGGATTGATAAAGAAATGAAGAGTTGGCACAAGATAAGATAATAAGAATATTTTCCTGGCTAGTCTCTTAAATTCAGATTACTCAGATTTGGTTGATATGGGACCAACATATCACTATGATGACTGTAGAAAGATCTCTTTCAGGATAAGGCAAAGGTCTAAGCAAATACTTCTGTAGGTATCCATTACAAGATAATAGGGTATTGAGAAATTTGGATTTTAGTATATAAAAATAGGCTTATCAAAGTGCTGAAATTCTTCAACTGATTTTAGCACAAATGTTTCTTGAACTAGTGTGCTCTTTGAGTATATTCAACATTTATAAAATTTCCATTAGCTTAATATAAGTAAATCATTATATCAGGAGTAAATTAGCTACTTAAGCAAGATGCATTTCTCATACAGATGAGTCTTTTCGATGCATGTGAGTTCATGCACCAGGTCTGAAGACCTGAACAACTCTCATGAAGGGCCATACTTATCTCTTCAGAGATCCCTAAGATTTCATTATTCTTAGATTCAATGTAAGATAGAAGAAGTAGTGAGTGGAAGCAGATGTTCAAGCATTTTGTTCACTTTTGGCATTTTGCTTTCGATCAAATGAGATTTTCCTATATTTACTTTGGATATAGCCCTGTAGCTTTCTCCTAAACCCCATCATCTACATTTAACAGGCTATGTATAGTAGAAGTAGTGATTTTTGTCATATGACAGATCACATGTCATATGAACAGTGCAGCATGGTGACAGGCAAATAAATAAATGCTTTAACAAAGCATGGAATGGTACAGATTGTTTGGGTGCCCCTTTCTTATTCCCACTGGCATGTTTAGAAAAATGCTTTTAAAAACTCCTGAATCTTGCTGTATTGAGAGAAAAGCAGTCTTGCAGAGATTTTGTTTCTTGTATTAGTCAAGAAGAATAACAACTATCTTTTATTTATTTTGTACATGTTGTATTCCAAGTGCTTCATGTAAATTTTTTACTCAGATTTGGTTGAGATTCATGGTTTCACACACACACATACACACACACACATATACACACACAACACACACACACACACTCAGTACTTGTTCCAGTTACTTCTGGGTGACTCTGCTGTGCTTTGTATGTCCTGTGCTTAGTCATTCAGTTATGTCTGACTCTTTGCAACCCCATGGACTGTAGCCAGCCAGGCTCTTCTGTCCATGGGGATTCTCATGCAAGAATACTGGAGTGGGTTGCCATGCCCTCCTCCAGGGGATCTTCCCAACCCAGAGACTGAACCCAAGTTTCCTGCATTGCAGCCTGATTCTTTACCATCTGAGCCATCAGGGAAGCCCAAGAATACTAGAGTGGGTAGCCTATCAGGAATCGAACCGAGGTCTCCTGCATTGCAGGTGGATTATTTACCATCTGAGCTAGTAGGGTGACTAATTAAGCCCAAAGTTAGAAGCACAAGACAATCATCTTATCATGCTCACAGATTCTAGGGATCAGAAATTTCCTTATCCAACATATCGTTACTCAGCTGCCTCTGGGGCTGGGGGCGGCACAAAAACTGTGAGTCAAAATCTTCTAAAGACTCATTTACACATATCTGGCACTTGGGCTGGGAAGACTCAAATATTAGAATTGCAAACTGAAATTGCTAAGCGTGCCCTCTCTAGGTGACTTTGTTTCCTCACAGGATGGCTACCTTGGGATATTTTCACTACTAATATGGAGGCTCAGGTATTCCAATGCAGGTGTTTCAGGAAGCAAGGCAAAAGCTACATCATCTTTTATAATGCTGTATTGAAAGTCACACAGTGTCACTATCACCATATTTTATTGATCAAAGCCTCCCTGCATTCAATAAGTGGAGACACAGATCCTCTTTCAGTGGCCATCAAAATTTTTGGTGCCATGTTTTAAAAAACCCAAAGCATCAGATTGCCTAGGCATGGCATGCTTAAAATTGTAAAAATAGTATTGAAATTTTAGCTTATCATCCTTTTCAGGGATAAATAGCATATGTGAGGAATTACCAAACATTAGGAACGCTTTGGAAAAATTGTCAGTAGGTCACACATACTACTACTTGATGTCAACCACTGTGAAAAACAGGGGATAAGAGGAGAGTTCTGCCTGAGAGGAAGAGATGCTTTAAGAATTTGGAGAATTTGATATACATCTCCTGCAATTTGAAGGATCCAGTTACTACTATCTGATTCACGCCAAAGAGGTCTAAAGGATAGCAGCTTTGACTAGCTGAAGTTGTTACAACAGCAGAACAAAAAAGTCTTTACTGTAAACAAGCCAGACTTCAGAGTTCTTCTGTGCAATTTCCATGTCTCATAAAGAGGATAGCCATGAATTGTTTTGAAAATGACTGTAAGTCATTTGCCTTCCTCCAAAGACCAGGGCAACCTTGACATAAAGAAGCTAGAGGTGATAGAGGGAAAAACCAGAAGGGAGTGGATGTGGTCAACTGGAGATTGTCACATGCACCAATGAGCTGAAGTCAGAGATCCATAAAAGTGACAAAGGAAGTAAGTAAATGGCTCAGGATACCCACAACATCTACTGAATGTCACTGAACGATTAAAAGTTCAAGTAAGACCTCCTTTGCCCCATGCCTTTCTTCTACTGTTTCACAGAACAACTCTCTGGCATTGGAAGATGTGATGTGAAAATCAGAACGGAAGCATTGCCAGCCTTCCCCAGTAGAGGAGAAAGGGAAAGAAAAGGTTTTAATTGAGTCAGAATTCAATGATTCAAATGCTTATGGACTGTTCTATTATTAAAATCTAGGAAAAGAATATATCCTCTGAATACCTAATGATGACTCACTGTTTTATATCTGCTGAGATTTTATGCAGGATTGGAGATAAACAAACCCTAGCAAAAAAAGTACTTTGTGGGAGCAATTTTTGGGAGAGAATCATGCAGCAGGCTTGCTGTCTAACTTTTTCAAGTATTTCTATAAGCCTAATTCATATAGTTTAAACTTTATTTAACTCTCATAATAATTCTATTGAGGTAGGAAATATTATTCCTTGAAGCAGGCAAAAGATGGCCATAAACTCTCTGACATTCCTTTCATCAAGAGATGGAGTCTGTGTGTCCTCATCTTGAATATAGGTTGTCTCTTATTTCTCTGATGAAAAAAACCACAGCAGAAGTAATGCACTATCAGTTTCTAGGACTCAGGCCTTAAGAGACTGATAAGGGCTTTGATTTCCTTTCCCTTAAAACCTCTCTCAAGCGTTTCCCGTAGTGGTCTAGTGGTTAAAACTCAGCACTTCCAATGTAGTGAACCTGGATTTGATCCCTGGTCCAGGAACTAGAATTCTGCATGCTTCAGTTAAGACCTGGTGGGTCAAATAAAAAATAAATGAAATCTCTTTCTGAAGTCCTAAGCCACATGAAGAAATCTAGTTATCCTGATGGTATCATTTTAGAGATCCCACACATAGGTGTGCCAATCATGTAACCCTAGCTGAGTTTAAACATCCCACACACAAGATGCCATACAAGGCAGGTGAAGGAGGGGGAATCATCTAGGACCTTCCAGGCCAGACAGTCTCCCAAACGAATAATATATGGGTGACCTCAGTCAACATGGAGCAGAGAAATTGTCCAGCTGAGCTGTGTCCTAATTAGTGATTCCCAACACCATGAGATATAATGAAATATTATCCTTTAAAGCCACTGAGCTATAGAGTAATTTGTGAAAAGTGAAAGTGAAGTTGCTCAGCCCTGTCCAACTCTTTGCATTTGTACTCAGCACTGATTAGGTAGAATATCCCTATTTTGTGGATGAAGATAGTAAGACTCAGAAAGTTCAAGATTTTTCTTAAAAAGCCTACTTTAAAAATGGAAAAAAAAAGCCCCACACATTTCAAAATGTAGATTGTTTTAGATTGGATTCTCTTCACTATGCCATACTATCTCAAACTCAAATGCTGGATTGCCTAGAAAACATTTATTTTATGTCATCCCTTATTTATTCTACATATAGAAACAACAACAGTATCAACAGAGTAGAATTATTGTATCTAGGAAATTAGGATGGACTTCAAGTACTATTCAGGGTATATTTTCTTTTAAAAGCTTGAAGTTGATACACAGGATTAATGTATTTTATAGGTCAATTTACATTACAGATAATCCTGCTATTCTGTGTCATTTTCACTGAATTTGCTGATATAACATGTCCTTTTCACTTATCTATTAATTGTGTACTCCCTTACAGAAATTTTGTACATACGCTTGTATGCATACATACACTTACTAATTTATTCATTTATTCATCCTTCCATTCATTTGTTTCTCCCTTACTGCTTAAATTTTCATGGCTTTGGGACTGGTTTCCATAATTAGTAAAAACTAAGGAAAAGGTGTAGGGTTTCACATTTTTCTCCATCCCTCAGATTTTAATGGGTGGTGCCCAGAATGGTCTTAGGTTGAATTTTAGAGAATTTTAAAGCACTCATATTTCATGGCAAATGTTATATTAATTTTCAGATGTGCAATTTTGAAGAGAAAAATGTTCAAAATTTTAAGATAGTCTCAAATCTAATTTTTTAAAAGAGAGTGAAGACTCACCACTCAAGCACTTGGCAGAGTTGGGGGTCAATAGTCAATTCAAGATAAATATTGGTGATTATATTTACCTTTTGGTTTAGAACAGAGCTCTGCTTAACACTTATGAAACTAACAGCAAATGTGTGACATTGGGTCTCTACTAGACCAAGTTCAGATTCAAATTTTTCAAAAAGGAAAGTAATATACAGCTATAAAATACTAGCAAAGTCCAAAGGAGGAATAGATAAATTAAATATAAATTCATACAACATTTCTTCACTCAGAGGTAACCCTGTTAAAGTTTTACAGTATATTTTGCAAGTCCCTCTCACATCCTCTATATATAAGGCTTGCAAAAATATTCTTACCTTTTGAACACTACTGTATTGCTCTTTTAATTTTTGTCTTCTGAAGCATTGACTTTATTGTCACTCTAAAACCAAAAGGCATATCTTATAAAGGAATCTGACATTAGCATCAATGCCTCTTTACTGATCTTTCCCGAAAGCCACAGCTGGTGACCTGGGCCCTGTTTCACTTAGACACTGAGGCAGACACTCTATGCACAGACACTGTGTCACTAATAGGGAGACTGAAAGAGATCCCAGGAGTTCTATACCTGCTTTTCCTCCATCCAGTTGGCTAAGTGACTGTGGAAATGTAATTTTTAAGTCTCCAAGAAAAAGACTAGGCAAGAACTTCCCTGCTCCTTAGAAATTTATCTCCCTGATTTATTGATAACTCTCTCATACACACATACATACTTTTTTTTTTCCTGAATTACTTCTATCTAAACCTGATGTTCAAGCTGGTTTAGAAAAGGCAGAGGAACCAGAGATCAAATTGCCAACATCTGCTGGATCATGGAAAAAGCAAGAGAGTTCCAGAAAAAACATCTATTTCTGCTTTATTGACTATGCCAAAGCCTTTGACTGTGTGGATCACAATAAACTATGGAAAATTCTGAAAGAGATGGGAATACCAGACCACCTGACTTGCCTCTTGAGAAACCTGTATGCAGGTCAGGAAGCAACAGGTAGAACTGGACATGGAACAACAGACTGGTTCCAAATAGGAAAAGGAGTACATCAAGGCTGGATATTGTCACCCTGCTTATTTAACTTATATGCAGAGTACATCATGAGAAATGCTGGACTGGAAGAAACACAAGCTGGAATGAAGATTGCTGGGAGAAATATCAATAACCTCAGATATGCAGATGACACCACCCTTATGGCAGAAAGTGAAGAGGAGCTGAAAATCCTCTTGATGAAAGTGAAAGTGGAGAGTGAAAAAGTTGGCTTAAAGCTCAACATTCAGAAAATGAAGATCGTGGCATCTGGTCCCATCACTCATGGGAAATAGATGGGGAAAACAGTGGAAACAGTATCAGACTTTATTTTTCTGGGCTCCAAAATCACTGCAGATGGTGACTACAGCCATGAAATTAAAAGACGCTTACACCTTGGAAGAAAAGTTATGACCAACCTAGATAGCATATTCAAAAGTAGAGACATTACTTTGCCGACTAAGGTCTGTCTACTCAAGGCTATGGTTTTTCCAGTAGTCGTGTATGGATGTGAGAGTTGGACTGTGAAGAAGGCTGAGTGCTGAAGAATTGATGCTTTTGAACTGTGGTGTTGGAGAAGACTCTTGAGAGTCCCTTGGACTGCAAGGAGATCCAACCAGCCCATTCTGAAGGAGATCAGCCCTGGGATTTCTTTGGAAGGACTGATGCCTAAGCTGAAACTCCAGTACTTTGGCCACCTCATGTGAAGAGTTGACTCATTGGGAAAAGACTCTGATGCTGGGAGGGATTGGGGGCAGGAGGAGAAGGGGATGACAGAGGATGAGATGGCTGGATGGCATCACTGACTCGATGGACGCGAGTCTGAGTGAACTCCAGGAGTTGGTGATGGACAGGAAAGCCTGGCGTGCTGCGATTCATGGAGTTTCAAAGAGTCGGACACGACTGAGCAACTGAACTGAACTGAAACCCAAAGCTGATTGGTAAGCACTTGACTCACTGATAAATGACCTCCAATTTTGATTTCTGGAGTGGGTCCTGGTTCTGGTATCTATTATATTGCCTTAGATGATTGTCCTTAACTGTGACTTTGACATCACAACTGATGTCCTAAATCTCATTTATCTTGAAGAATTAGAGAATGTACAGCTCCACACTACATCCCAGACATATCCCTTAGAAAAAGGCATTAACCCAAATTACAGTAACTTCATTAAATCCCACTCCTTCCCAGATCTTAGATATAGACTTAGAGTTTTGAAATACTAGCCCCTTATTAAGACTTTTAGTGCATTTCTATGAATCATTGTTGCTGCAAGTTCTTGGTATACTCCCTGCAAGTTTTTAAGATCAGCATTTATATGACAGTTTGGAGATATCTCCAATTGGTAGAAGATTGCTTGGGCATTTGTCAACATGAAAGTTGTTTCAGGAAAATCAAGATGTCCCCTAGTGCAATTTAGGATGGGAAGCCATCCTAATTTCCTTCTTAGCGTTAGATCTTTCAAGCCTCTCTGAACTCTATGAAGAAAGAAGATCTTAAGTATTACATCAATACTGAAAATTATCCCTCCTATTAACTACAAAAGTTTGTATTCAATTTTATGCATTGAATATGCAAAACCTAGTCTTTGCTCCTAAATATATTCCTTAGTTTTCTGTTTCTACATTTTACTTTATTTTTCTCCTTCTGAGGCTTTATAATATTTTAGAGTGGCTATTTATAATTAAGGAAAAACATTCTCTAATTTTCAGAAAGCTGAAAAACACCCTAATGATTTTTCATACACTTTGGTATATATTGGCAGGTGTTTTCTGGTTGATGTTGTTGCTGTTTTTCTTAATTATGTAGTCATTTTCCCAGACTAATTGAATCAATTAAATAATATTCATTTATTCATTCTTTAGTTTATTCAACAAAAAAAATGATGTATCTACTCCATACCAGGCACTGTTCTAGACTTGGAGAATATTGCAGGGAACGAAACAGAGAATAATAATCCCCTGAAGAAGTTGGCTTGTTATATGAAGGGAATATAGATAATAAAGAAGAAAGTGCTAAAGAGAAAAATAAAGCAGAAAACAAGCATTGGTAAGATGTGGGATATGTCGGTCCAAAGAGGCTGAAATAAAAAGTAGAGTTTTGAGTAACAACCTTCAGGAATTGTATGAATAAGCCAGGAGGATTCAGGATAGAACATTCTGAAGAGAAGGAAAAGCAAATCCAGTAGGTACCAAAAAAGAAAAGTCACATTTTAGTATAAATTTTATAACACATTTTAATCACTTCTGGAAGAGTATTATGGCCACTGTTAGCAATCAGTGCCCAGTCAAGAGTTAAAATGAAAGAGGCTTAGGCGGAAACAGGGACAGAACACACTAAGAAGTGCAAATATTTTAAAAGGAGACCAACAACATTCAGACATATGGCATATGAAATATGAGAGTCAAGATTCACCCCAGGTTTTGACCTAAGTTACTGGAAAGGTGTATGAGTTATGAACAGAAATGGTAAAGACTATGGTAGATCAGGGTCTTTCAGTTCAGTTCAGTTTAGCCGCTCAGTAGTGTCCCACTCTTTGCGACCCCATGAATCACAGCACACAAGGCCTGCCTGTCCATCAGCAACTCCCAGAGTTCACTCAAACTCATGTCCATTGAGTCGGTGATGCCATCCAGCAGTCTCACCCTCTGTCGTCCCCTTCCCCTCCTGCCCCAATCCCTCCCAGCATCAGAGTCTTTTCCAATGAGTCAACTCTTCGTATGAGGTGGCCAAAGTATTGGAGTTTCAGCTTCAGCATCAGTCTTTCCAATGAATACCCAGGACTGATCTCCTTTAGGATGCAGGGTCTTTAGGAATAATCAGATGACGGGTAGATGAAAGGATAAATCGATAGAAAGACAGCAATGATGGAAGAAAAATGGAAACATACACATACAACTAAGGCTGCACCAAAATCCAGCTGCTCATATACATATTTTTTCTTTTATTAAATAACCAATATGTATTGAGTTACTATAATGAACTAGATGTTATATTATACTTTACATACTGTGTCACTCAGAGTCTTGTCATTAAAACAGCAACATGTCAAGTATTCATGTAGAGAATCAATTACATGAATGTGATCACTCAGAGTTGTTGGGAAACTGGTTAGAAAGAAAACAGTGAAGTAAACTGAAAATTAGAAGCTTCCATGACCAGTGTCTGCTCCAAAGTCTGAGAGAATAAAACATTACAGGAATATAAGATTATATAGATACTATGAGTCAGAGTTAGGCATTCAGACTAAAATTTATAGAAAAGAACTCAGTATTCAGGGAAAAAAGATTGCAGTGATGACTAGTCAAGTTGACAATGCCTAAGAGACTTCAAATTTGATACTATATGGCAAGTATTGAAGAGTGCTGTGCTCGCCTTTGGAAGTGTCAGCTTGGCTGGACTACAGTCCCCAGTTATTCAATCAAATGTCAATCTACATATTGCTATGAAGGTATTTTGTAGATGTGATTAAAGTCCTTAATCAAGGAGGGAAAATATCCTAGATAAGTTGTCCCGAAGAAGAAATTCCATCCATGGACAGCAGCTTGCCCTTCCTCATGGCCAGTGCTATGAATTTCGTACTTTTCCTAACCAGTTCTCATGATCAGATAAGTCTGGCAATACATTTTTAATACCTGTCACCTCTTGGTCCTGTTTCTCTGGTTGATTCTTGACTGATACACTTATTAAAGAAGACAACAGGGGAAAGGATGTCCACAGCAAATGATAAGGGGCTTCCAGGGGACACAGTGGTAAAAAAAGAAAAAAAAAATCACCTGCCAATGTAGGAGATACAGGATGAGAGACGTGGGTTCAATCCCTGGGTCAGGAAGATCCCCTGGAGTAGGAAATGGCAACCCATATTAGTATTTTTGCCTGGAAAATTCCATCAACAGAGAAGACTGATGGGCTACATTCTATGTGGTCGCAAAGAGTCAGATATAACTGAATATGCATGCAGGTCAGGTAGGCCAGCAAATGACAAGTCAGTGGGAGGGAGAGTAAGCAAGGAGACAGAGGAATGAAGTGGAGACAAAAAAAAGTCAGGTGGAATCACGATAAGTGAGGAAACTTTTGCTTCAGCCACAGGACATTTATCTTTTCTACTTACCTGTCCTTTGGCCTCGCTTATTTTGGAATGCGAGTTAGAAATGCTTGGTTAATACTCTTCATGTGCAATCAGCAAGAAGGGGAACTAGATGGTGATAGGTTGTTATGCTGAAGGCTCCCAGTGAATTACATGTGGTATTCACACCTTCACGTAGGTCCTCTGGACCTTGATAGAGGGCTTGGCCACATTATTTTTCTTTGTCCAATGGACAAATTAAATGCAGTGCTGGTTTGAAAGGCAATAAGAATTTCAATCTTGTATTAATGCCTGGAACTGCATGGAAAGAAACCCAGTCTAGTTCCCTGGAAGATGAATCACTGTAAGGAAAAAGAGGTCCAGCTTTCCAGCCCTCCTTGCTGGATGCCCAGTCCCCCTGCAATCCCACCGGCTGAATGTAGTTGTGTGAGTGAACCTATCCCTGAAAAATTACCTAGGCCATCCACAAAACCATGGAGAAGTAAAATTCATTTTTTAATCTACTAAATTCTGGGGTGGTTGCCAATGGCTAACTGATACATTGATATTCTTTGGTAAAGCCTGAGTGCATGATCTCCAGTAGTAATGGTCGAGTGCCAATACGAAATATTTTAGCTATATTTATTTTTAAGAAATTTTATCCTTCAGCTTCCTCAGTCATGTGGGATTTATAATGGTTAGAATTTAAGCTATTTAAATTTCCTATCTGGAAAACTATAAATATTCTTGAATATTCATGGATATGAAATACAGAAACATACATTATCTGATAATAAGTGATACAGCAGTCCTAAGGAAAAAGAAAGTGTGGATACCAGTAACATTATTAAATAGACAATGTATATAACTTTAGAAACCATGCTGTGCAATAATAAAACTTCCTTCTACCCAGAAGGGCTGCAAAATTGTTCTGCCTGTTTGAATCAGAGCCATCCAAGGGATTGTAGCTCCTAAATCATAACTAATTTCCTCTAAGGACATGGCTCTGCCTACTAATACAGATTTGGAAAACTCTCAAGAGAATCCTTCTGTTGCTATTGCTTTTATTTCCTGGACTACACTTGGGTATTTCTTATTCCATACTCTGTCCACCTGAGAGTTAAATTCAGTTATGCAGAACCCAACTGTCCTCTGTTCCATTTGGTCCTGAATTCAGTGGCATGTGTGTTTTCTAAGTCACTTTAGTCATGTCTAACTCTTTGTGACCCTATGGACCATAGCCTGCCAGGCTCCTCTGTCCATGGGATTCTCCATGCAAAATTACTGAAGTGGGTTGCCATGCTCCCCTCCAGGGGAATCTTCCCAACCCAGGGATCAGAACCATGTCTCTTATGTCTCCTGCATTGGTAGACAGGTTCTTTACCACTATTGTGCCACTAGGGAAGCTCCAAATTTAGTGGCAAATATTCTAAAAAATTGGTCGTCCCAGGTGGCACTAATGGTAAAGAACCTCCTGCCAATACAGGAAACATAGGAGACACGGATTTGATCTCTGGGTCAGGAAGATTCCCTGGAGGAGGTCATGCAACCCACTCCCAGTATTCTTGCCCGAGAATCACATGGACAGAAGCACCTGGCAGGCTACAGTATAGAGCATCACAAAGTGTCAGACAATACTGAAGTAACTTAGTATGCACAAACATGCTCAAAAATATACTTTCTCTTTGGGCATGTAAAGGTCTCTGTTTGTCCCCTTTACCCTTTAAAACCTCTTGCCTTTTCAACCATGCTAAAATTCTAGCTGTCCCACTGACCAGCTGGCCTGATAGATATACAAACCAATTACTGGCCACCATTTACCACTAGCCTGTATGACCAATTAACCAAATTCATACTTAAAAAGCCATGCTACCATTAGAATGGCTTTCATTAAGAAGACAAAAACCAACAGGTTTTAGTGAGGATGTTGTGAAAAGTGCACCCTGATATACTGTTGGTGGGAATGTAAATTGGTCCAGTCACTTTGGACGCAATATGAAGTTCCTTTAAAAGTTAAAATGCTCAGGAATGAGAAATAGGAAGAAGAATAAATACTAGGTCCCCCATCTCCTAATCCCTTGTGTGTTAGAAGAACATTCTTGTGGCAGTATACTACTAGAAAAAACTCACTCAGTGGGAGAAACAAAAAAGATGCTTCCACAGTCTTTTTTCTTTACTTGTTTTAAATTATGATACATCTATATCTTATGAAAATAGATCCTCGATACATCAAGAAAGTGTAGTGAAGTGGTTAAGTTAATGGGCTTTAGAACCAGATAGACAGATTTACTGGGCAAAGTGGCCATCAGCAAATTACTTGACTTCTCTAGCTCTTAGTTTTCTCTTATGAAAACAAACATTAAGTTGGTTTTGATTAGTAAGGGAAGGCAGTTGTTATTAAACTCTAGGCTGAGTTTGTGTCATATGGTGAGTATTCAATATCAGTAGCTGTCAATAGTGGCCATGCTCGTTTTCTTCATGTATTTGCTTTAAAAAAAAAAGTACCCCCAATTCCAGTCAATCCAGCCAGTAAAATTAGTAGCATTCTATCAGTAATTTTTTTAGTAGTCTTTATCAGTAAATTCTTTGCTGACCAATTTCCTGTTCTCAGATAGGAAATGCCACTTTTTCTTGTTTGTTTCAGAAGGTAATTCCGAGTGGATCTGATGAGCATCACCTCTGTGGAGCTGAGGCTGAGTCATTCATCAAAGGCTGTTAGAAGTCATCTATATCTGCTCTAACAGTGGCAGCATTCCTGCTCCTGGTGACCTCGCGTTGCACTGCTGCTCACGGGTGTTAAAAGCTCTCTCTCCAGGGCATGGCTTTTATATACAGAACCTTCAAGCAAGCACTGAAATGCCTTGACAAAATTGGGCTCTGCAACTGAAAACCCCAGTGTGTGCACTGAAAGTTGTTAATAATACACTATCACAATAATTGCTACCAAAGAGCAAAATGAGGCTGTTTTGGACTTATGCAGCTGAAAAAAAGCTGTATATGGGGAAAAGTCTCTCTCTTTTTTAGAGAGAACATTTTTCAAAAAATGTTATTTATTTGACTGTGCTGGGTCTTCATTGCAACATGTGGGATCTTTCATTGCACCATGTGAACTCTTAGCTGCGGCATGCATGCAAGATCTAGTTCACCAACCAGGGATCAAACCTGGACCCCTTACATAGGGAGCACAGTCTTAGCCACTGGACCACCAGGGAAGTTCAAAAGAAAATCTACTTTCTAAGATATCAATCCTTTGTGGAGAGTAAAGCTGACGTAGTAAAACAGCACTGAACTTGATGACGGGAGAACTGGGTGGCATGCCAGCTCAGTTTGCATGTGAGTTTGTCCCTGTGCTTTAATTCTCTGTGTCTCAGTTTCCCCACTAGGAAATTGGAGATAATCCTCCCTATCTAGGAGTCTCTGTGAGGTAATGTATGTGACAAAATCTCCCACTGCAGATGTTAAATAATGTGTGTAAGAGTCATATTTGCATAGGAAACTTGTTAATATTCCAGCTCCTGGTCCCGTTTCTAGAAATTCAGACTTAGATCTGGGGTGAAATTACAAATATATATATCGAACATGCATACAGCAGACCCTCAGAACCTGTGCAAGTTCTCTGTGGCCCATATTTTCAGAAACCTCTGCATTCTCTATACTGTATACTGTTATTTAGTATACTGCTAATGCTCAGGAAAGAAGGAACTGTGCTAAATGTTTTTCTCTAATGTTGGAAAATTATCAAATAAGAAAACCTGAGAGAAATATATGGATTCAGAGTGTCCTTTTCCTCCCCATTATTTTAGCAAAAGTTTATCAAAAGTAAATCAAGGGATGAAACATTAACATGCCAATAAATAAAGACAGAGTCTAATGACCTAATCATCATAATATCATATACTTAAATATAGTTAAGGCTTAAATGTGGATAGAAAGACCAAGAGAGAAAATAGAGGGGGATTTGGACCAAATTAACTTTTGTTTTGGCTGGAATCAGCTAGGCAACCCCCCTGACTGTGGATTCTCCTTAACCATTTAGCTATAGTTTCAGACATAACCTGTTTCTCTTAATCAACACAAATATTTAGGACAAAGCAATAAATGGAAGAAAATCAAAATGTGAAAGGATATCACAGTATTTCTGCTCTCCCGAAACTAGCTGCTGAGCCATATTTGTCATTGGACAATAGAAACAGGTGTTGCCATTAGTTTCCAGATTTCACTATTGCAAACACAGAAAATATCTACCACCCCCATTACCAGGAGAGCCTTTACAGAGATGGGATTAGCATGCACCTTTGAGTTGTCATGGAAAAGTGCCTAAAAGACTGCTTCTCAGGCCAAAAATGTATTTCTTTCTCTAATTTGTCACCAGTTGACTCCACATTGACCTCTTTTTAAAAAGCTAGCCCTTACAATAAATTAAGCATATGTGTTATTCCAGATCAAGAGACGTCAGAAGAATAGAAATTCACAGTTCTTGTCTCTTTAAAGAAATTAAATAGCCATTCAGTTCAGTTCAGTTCAGTTGCTCAGTCGTGTCCGACTCTTTGTGACCCCATGAATCACAGCACGCAAGGCCTGCCTGTCCATCAGCAACTCCCAGAGTTCACTCAAACTCATGTCCATTGAGTCGGTGATGCCATCCAGCCATCTCAGCCTCTGTTGTCCCCTTCTCTTCCTGCCCCCAATCCCACCAAGCATCAGAGTCTTTTCCAATGAGTCAATTCTTCTCATGAGGTGGCCAGAGTACTGGAGTTTCAGCTTTAGCATCATTCCTTCCAAAGAATACCTAGAGTCTTCTCCAATACCACAGTTCAAAAGCATCAGTTCTTTGGCACTCAGCTTTCTTCATAGCCATTAGGGACCTTAAATTACATTTTTGAAAGTTTTGTTTTAGACAATGTAGACTGGTTTATTTTGAAGCAACTTTCCTACTTAAATCATGTAGAAAAATATTTAGACAAAATACCAAGATCTGTGCATAAGCCTTGTTTGTAAGCTACCAAAGTAGTAAGGTTCATCAGACTAAGATCCCAAAGATGAATAAAACATAGAAATGTGAACCTGACTCTTAGGACAACTTTGCTGTCAAAGCATTTGCTGATTTGAAAGTAGTAGCTGGTGGGCTGCTGTCTATGGGGTCACACAGAGTTGGACACAACTAATGCGACTTAGCAGCAGCAGCAGCAGTAGCTGAGAGATAGGAAAGTGAACGGAACTTTAGGCAGACTCACTACATGGGAAAACAAACAGAGTCTACCAAGAATGGAGGAGTCCCAAAACAGGACATTGGAAATTTACATCCCCCAAAAGAGGGGGAAACAAATATATCAGCCCTCCTAGGGCTTCAAATTTTCTAAATCCCTGTTTCCATTAATGTTAAATGCCTTTAACCTAGACTGTTACAGAAGAAAGTCTACAACCCCACTCTTGTAAGATGGCATGGTTTAGAACCTCAATTTGTCTCTAGAAAATTTTGTCTAATATTTTCAGTTAATGGTGCTGGGTTAATTGGATATCTGTACAGAAAAACAATAACTAGATCTTTACTTAATTATCTATACATAAAACTGTTTCATAAAGCTTCAAGTGAAAGGCAAACAATCAGGCTTATAGAATATAAAGCAGAAGCAATAACTTTCCAGGAGGACATCTTTGACAATACTAAAATTAACATTGCTTTTAAACAAAAGAAACCCTGAAAAGAGGGCAAAACCAATTCATGTAGTTTTGACATTTGCAAAATATATTTAAATAGGGACTTGTGGCCCAATTATACAATGAATTTCTACAAACCAGTAGGAAAAATCAGACAGTGCAATAGAAAAATGGGCAAGAAGACTTAAAGAGGTACTTCATATGAGAGAATTTCCAAATTGCTATCATCATAGAAAGAGAAAGAAATGAAAAATAAAAGTGTGATGAGCTATCACTGTACAGTAGTATAATAGCTAAAAATTGAGATTGACAATAGTCCTGCTGGCAAAGATGTGGAGCAATGAGAGCTATCACGCATGGTGGTGGGAGTATAAATTGGTATAATTACTCTAAGAAAACTACATGGAAATAACTATTAAAGTGATTTTATGGCCCAGCAATCCCAGTCCTAAGGGCGTATATATGTGCCCTGAAAGACATGTATATATATGTCAAGAATGTTTATCACAGCATTATAATTGTCAAAAACTGGGAAATAACCCAAATGTCCATCAACTGAGAAATAAACAAATTGCAATATATTTACATTTCAGGAAGTATAGAGCATGGAAGAAAACAAATGTTTGCTACATATAGCAGCATTTGTGAATCTCACACACATAATATTGAGTGAGACAATTCATATTTAAGCATTTTTATGTCTATGAAATTCAAAATAGGCAAAATTAATATATGGTGTTAAAATTCAAGAAATTGGTTATTCTTGGTAAGGAGATTTTAAATACTTTGGAAGTGTTATGAGGGGGTTTCCGGTTCTTTGTTCTTGACATCAGTGGGCATTTCATAGGTGCATTTCTTTGTGATTATTCATTGAGCTATACACTTGTGAATTGTGACCTTGTATTTTTCTCTATATTAAAATTTAATTTTTAAAAGTATATCCTTGGTGAAAACAGCTAACATTTGTAGTGTCTTTTTTCTCACTATAAAACGTTAACTCTCTGAGGACCCCAGTTAGGACCATTTGCAAGAATCAACAGGCCACACCCTGCAAGTGAGTTAGAATCTTTAGTGATGGGACCTAGAATTTTGTTTTTTCCAATCTTCTTGGGTTCTTTTTGGCAGCCAAGATTGAGAACTACCACACAAAGTCCTCCAAGTCTTTCTCAGTTGCATTTATACATGCAAAACTATTTTTCCCGTTTGATATTCAATATTTATATTTGTTAATATACAAATAAATATAATGTATGAACATATACAATTATTTACTCTTTCCATAAAGATTTTTATAAGCTCAATTTTGTAAGGAAATAAGACGATTAATTTTTAAGTACATATTGAATTCAGTTCAGTTCAGCTCAGTCACTCAGTCGTGTCCGACTCTTCGCGACCCCATGAATCGCAGCACGCCAGGCCTCCCTGTCCATCACCAACTCCCGGAGTTCACTCAGACTCATGTCCATCGAGTCAGTGATGCCATCCAGCCATCTCAGCCGCTGTCGTCCTTTTCTCCTCCTGCCCTTAATCTCGCCCAGCATCAGAGTCTTTTCCAGTGAGTCAGTTCTTCACATGAGGTGGCCAAAGTAATGGAGCTTCAGCTTTAGCATCATTTCTTCCAGGGAATCCCAGGGCTGATCTCCTTCAGAATGGACTGGTTGGATCTCCTTGCAGTCCAACAGACTCTCAAGAGTCTTCTCCAACACCACAGTTCAAAAGCATCAATTCTTTGGCACTCAGCCTTCTTCACAGTCCAACTTTCACATCCATACATGACCGCAGGAAAAACCATAGCCTTGACTAGACCGACCTTAGTCAGCAAAGTAATGTCTGTGCTTTTGAATATGCTATCTAGGTTGGTCATAACTTTTCTTCCAAGGAGTAAGCGTCTTTTAATTTCATGGCTGCAGTCACCATCTGCAGTGATTTGGGAGCCCCCAAAAATAAAGTCTGGTGCTGTTTCCACTGTTTCCCCATCTATTATCCTTAAAAAACTTCTTTTCTTCATATATGATTATGTATAAAATTTAGGTTTCTGTTGTATCTATCTAGTAATTTGAGTCTCGAAATCTTAGTATGGGGCTTCTCTGATGGCTCAGCAGGTAAAGAATCCACATGCAGTGCAGGAGACACAGGAGATGCAGGTTCAATTCCTGGGTCAGAAAGATCCCCTGGAGGAGGGCATAGCAACCTACTCTGGTGTTCTGCCTGGAGAATCCCAGGGACAGAAGAGCCTGGCCGGCTACTGTCCAAAGGATTGCAAAGAGTCAGGTAGATTTCACTGGGATTACTTAAGTGCTACTTAAAATAGTAAAATTTATAGTAATCTGGGGAACTAATCTTTTTAATATTATAACTGAAAAAGAAAAAATAATGAGGTGATTTATGTTGGCCTTTGGAGACAGACTTTGGGCTAGATGACATTGTTCAAAATTATTTAACATATTATTATAACAGGACAAAGAATTCTTGGAGTAAGAAGTGGCAGCCCACTCCAGTAATCTTGCCAGGGAAATCCCATGGACAGAGAAGCCTGATGGGTTACAACCCACGGGTTCACAAAGAGTCAGACATACTGGAGTGACTAAACACAGATGCTTGCAGTGAAGATAATAGATTTTATTCCTGTGATTAGCTTATGTCAATGGCCCAGTTGACTTTAGAAAAGGGAGATTGTCCCGATGGGCCTGACATAATCATATTAGCCCTCTAGAAGTAGAGTTTTCTTTGGCTGGTCACAGAACATGTTGTTAGAGAGATGCATTCTGGCTAGAGGAAAGCAGACATCCATGTTGAACTGCTCATGTAAAGGAGTGACCTCAGGGGGTTGACAGTGGCCCTGCTGATAGCCAGCAAGGAAATGGGGACCCCAGGCCTATAATCCTTGGGCACTGAATTCTTCTAACAGTCAGTGAGTTTGGAGGATCTCAAGTCACAGATGAGAACTGCAGCTCCAGCAGAGTTCTGTCTTTCAGGCTTGTGCTACCCTGAATAGTGAACCCAGCCATGCCACACCCAGATTGCTGACCTACATAACTGTATGAGTTAACAATAGGTGTTGTTTTAAGTTGCTAGATTATAATTTATTACTATTACATAAGAATAGAAAACTAATAGAGATTTTTGGACCTGAAAGTGGGGTGCTCCTGTAACAAACATTTATAAATGGAATAGCTTTGGAACTTAGCAGTGAACAAAAGCAGGGAGAAATTTAAAGAGAACACTGAGGAGCATGGTAGAGAAGTCGTAAATGACCTTAAGTAGAATGGTAAGAAAAACATAGATGTTAAAAATGCTGTTGAGGGGGGCTCAGGAGGAAGTGAGGACTTCATTTTTGGAAATCAGAGCAAAAGGGATGGATCTTTATTAGATAATGGCAGAAACTGTGTCCTCTAGTTATGTGGGAAGCAGAACTCGTATGTGATGAATCTGGCTGCATTGCAAAGGAGATTTCTAAGCAAAGATTTGAAAGTTCAGCCTGAGCTCTTCTTGTTGCTTATATTAATGGTAAAATAGGATAGGAAAAAGACAGATTGAGGAAAGAACTATTTAACCAAGAGACTCACTGTCTGGAAAGTATACTTTGGAGAAAAAGCTGAAGGCATGGCTCTATTGTCCTTTGCTGAAACCTTAAAAAGATTAAATAAAAAAAAAGAAAAGAAAAATCGGATGATTCGTTCATGAGAGCTTAAGGGTATGCTTACAGATCCTCTCAATCAAACCGGAAGGCCTCTAGGAAGCTTGAGAATATTTTCTCTAAGCCACCTCAACAGGAGGTTGGGCTAGAAAAAGCATTATCTTAAAAAAATCTGTGCATGTAGTTTTTGTCTGATGGAATGAGACCCTGTAAATTCACAATGGACCCACAAGATTCTTGAGGAAATGATGTCAGCAGAAACACTTCCAGCTTGGATTACAAGAAACAGAGAGTGTGAATTTAAAACAAGCTCCTTGTTGTAAACTCCTAAAATTCTGATAAAAATACTCAGCCCCCAACACTTACTACTTTTCATGAAGAGGGAATGATGATTCAGAAGGCAGAACCAAGGGCCAGCGGGTATAAGGAAGTCCCCAGACGGCAGAACTAAGAGCCACAGAGAACTGTTCCCAGACCCTGAAACCTAATCAAATGACTCTGGTTGGATTACACCCAGCTGGATTTCAAAATTACATTAGACCCATGATTCTGTTTTACCTTCTGTTTTCCACCTTTTTTTTGGTAAGGTAATGTTTATATCCTACTCTTGCACCGTAGTTATATGTTGGGATGGTTGGGGGCAGATAACTTGTTTCATTAGTTTGAAAAGTCCAGGGATGAAGAAGAATTTTGTCCAAAAGTTTTGTCTAAAAGATAACCCTTTGGAACCTTATTTAGAAGCTTTGATGATGGAATTTTGGACTTTGAACTGATGTTGTAATAGAATGAGACCCTTAGTCACCTTGGGAGGTGGAAGGGGGAAGGAAGAAAGTGTATTGAAACTGTAGCACCTTACACTTAGGATAAGAAATGAGGTATTCCATAGGCAATGAAAAACCACAGAAAAACTTACATAGTTTTAAAAATGGCAAAGTTCAAGAAATGCCTAAAGGAAAAGCTTCTGTCACTGTAATGTAAAACTTTTAAAAAATTTGTGTATGAAATGAGGCACTATTCAGAAAATGAAAAAAAAATCACTATAAAATGGGCAAAGAGACTGAGTTTCTTGTCAGTGATGGTTCTACAGATGTGAAAATCCTATCATTTTGGAATTTGCCTTTGGTTGGAAATATTCATTAGGAACTGTTTGATGTTTTAGAAATTACAAGCTCTCTCCCCTTTATGTCAAGAACAATGTGTAAATGGACTCATGTTTGTATTTATTTATGCCTTGCAGATTTAAGGCAAGTGTCTCATCAGTGTTGCATCTGTGACAGTTTTTAAAAAAAAAAATACAAATTAAGAAAACTTCCCCCCTAATTATCCCTCATTTTAACTGCAAAGAATGTCATTTTTCTCAGAGTTTTAGTGTATCATATATTCAACTATAATGAGGCCATTTCCCCCTTTATTTCACAAAATCCAGAGATTTTGCTTTACAATCTCCCAAACCTTGTCATGATTTCTTTCTGACGATGGTCTCCTGCTTGTAGCCAATGGTGGAATATCCTAGATTTACAAAGTGAATGAATCTTCTAGGCTCTCTGTTGGCTATAAGGTGACATGAATTTTGGCACAAGCACTTAACCTAACCATAAACCATCCAATTAATTAGAAATAGGTTTCAAGAACAGAATATTTTTATAGCAATTTTGACATAGGTCTGAGGGATCTAGAACCCATGTGATGAGGAGTGACTCAAGAACTGAAGGACATTTAATCAAGTGGAAATCAAACATATTTAGTGTTCACTAATGAACTGGTACCAATTGGTAGACACTGAATACAAATTACTATTTAGAAGACAGATTTAAGATCTTGATTTGTTCAACAAAATCCATTTATTTTTTCTAAACTATTTATTAACATTTTCTAGGAGAGCTAATTGGGAGCCTATCAAATCTCTACTGAACATCAAGATGGCATTGTTTGTGTTGGCTGCATTGAGTAAAATGGACTACATGACCTAAACTCCCTTTGAACCTAGAGTCTAAGATTCCCTCTTGCAGGGTTTCTGATGTAAAGATCAACTGGTACCAAAAGGAAAAATGAATAAAGGTGACCTATATTATTTTTGTAATAGAAATTCTGTCTGACAGAATTCAAAGCAAAAATAAAAGCAACCTAGTCCAAAAAGATCTGAAAGCAACCCTAGAATTCATCTGATCCAAACTTCTAATTTTACCAGTGAGGAAACTGAGGCTCAGAGAGTTGATGTGACCTACCTAAGATTATACCACCTTCACACCTCTGAAAAGGGGACAAACCATCAAACTCCTGGTACTCAAGTTAGCTCTTAACAGTATTCTAGGATGTGTAACAATTGCAGCTGTTTTGTTGTTTATTTCCTATTAAATCATACCTCTGGTGTGAAGAGCCAGCTCATTGGAAAAGACCCTGATGCTGGGAAAGATTGAAGGCAAAAGGACAAGAGGGCAGCAAAGGATGAGACAGTTAGATAGCATCACCAACTCAATGGACATGAACGTGAGCTAACTCTGGGAGATAGTGGAGGGCAGGGAAGCCTGACACGCTGTAGTCCATGGGGTCACAAAGAGTTGACATGACTTAGTGACTGAACGACAACACCAAAAGAGTAGCATACCCTTTTTCAATTTCCTTTTGTCATCTAACCCAGTAAACTGACAATTTCTACTTCTTTCCTCTAGCACTTCATCTTACTTCCAACCTCATCCGAAACACTCAAAAGTTCTATCTGCTTCTTCATTAAACTAACAGCGGCAGATGGCTGTGTCATCTACAGTAGAGTAGAATTTAGCTTTCAGGGACACAGGTAGCAATACTCAAATTAGAAGGAAAAACTAACCCTATTGCTTACTGTTGTCAAAGGAGATCAGAAGCCAAAAGTTATGAAATAAAAGAGAAGGGCAGGAAGCCTTTAGGAGGAAATATAAGAGGTAATTGTGTAGAAGCCTCAGGAGCAGGAAGATTTGTAGGTACGGACAACACAAGAACTCATTGCTGAAAGCTCCCCCTCTCTCCCTTGACCTCCTCTGACTCTGATCCTATTTGTTACTTAAAATACTATAATAGGGGGCTGCCATAACAAAATACCATAATGTGTTTTCTCATAGTTCTGGAGGCTGGATGCCTGACCTCAGGGTGCTAGCTTGGTCAGGTTCTGGTGAGTGCTCTTTTCCTGGATTGCAGACAAGGGCCATCTCATCCTGTGCTCACATGACCTTTTCCTTGTGCGAGGAAAGAAAGCTCACCAGAGTGAGTTTTCTGATGGTTCTTCTTATAAGGTCACTAAAACCATCTTGAGGCACCATCCTCATAACTTCTTCTAACTCTAATTACCTTCCACATGAAGAATCTAGGTTACATATCAAAATACTTTTTTTCCCCAAAATATTAGTAAAGATGATGGGAGATGGCACATTAATGCCATTTTGCAAGACCTAGAAAATCTGCTTATTTTCAAATATGTACTTATTAAATATTTAGGGAAAATTGCATCTATTATAATTAAAACACCAAGCTATTGTAATATCTAGGTCAAACAAATCAATCCAAGGACTCCAAACTGGATGTTTAGTATTCAGCAATTCTAGAAAGAAAGGAATCTTGATAAAGAAGGTTACGTAAGCTGTATAATTAACTTATTTTGCTCACCCAGGGCATTCCTAATTATAAAAGGCAGATGGGAGTACTTCAGTCAAATATCTACCTGTGACAATACCTGAAAAATATTCTTAATCTCAGGACATGTGAAGACAAAAGGATTTGTTAAGAATGACTAAATCCATAATGTAGAAACAGAAGTCAATTTATTTCACTATATGTAATTATACACTATTTACCCTTTTTAAAAAAAAAACACACATTTATTTGACTTTGCTGGGTCTTCACTTCTGTGTAGGCTTTGTTCTACTTGCAGAGATCAGGGGCTACTCTGTAAGTGGGGTGTGTGGGCTTCTCATTGCAGGGGCTTCTCTTTTTGTGGAACACAGGCTCTAGGGTGCTCAGGCTCAGTAGTTGCAGCTCCTGGGCTCTAGAGCACAGTCTCAGTAGTTGTGGCACACAGGCTTAGCATTTTGTGGCATGTGGGATCTTCCCGTATCAGAAATCAAACCCATGTCTGCTGCATTGGCAGATTAATTCTTTACCACTGGGCTGCCAGGGAAACCTCTATTTATGCTTGATAATATAAAGTTGGGTTACAATTTTAAAAATTAAAAAGACACAGATGTGTATAGCAGACTTTTGGACTCAGAGGGAGAGGGAGAGGGTGGGATGATTTGGGAGAATGGCATTGAAACATGTATACTATCATGTAAGAATCGAATCACCAGTCTATGTCCGATGCAGGATACAGCATGCTTGGGGCTGGTGCACAGGGATGACCCAGAGGGATGTTGTGGGGAGGGAGGTGGGAGGGGGGTTCATGTTTGGGATCGCATGTACACCCATGGTGGATTCATGTCAATGTATGGCAAAACCAATACAGTATTGTAAAGTAAAATAAAGTAAAAATAAAAATTAAAAAAAAATTAAATTTCTCTCTATTAAGAGAATGGCAAAAATTAAATTCTATATCCTTAAGACTACATTTTTATTCTGATCCTCTTCTACCCACCACTCTTCTTCTGCTTATGTGATCTGTATTCTGAGTCATGGAGTGCTCTTACTTAAACCCACTAGAATTTAATGTTTACATCTTGTGTTTGATTCTAATGTTATGTATAAAAATCATATTTTTCTTGTAAATTCAGGTAGAGCCTCAAGTCTTTATCAGTGATATATTATATATATTGGTCAAGCCATAAATTGAAGTGTGTGAGAAGTGGGGTGTTATGTTTTTATTAATAGACATTATTTAAAATTCACATTCCTCCAGAAATTTGCAATTTATGTTCAGTTAACTTGGAGTCTCACTATCTTTTCTGAGGGGTTATATGCAAATTCTAAATGAAGGAAGATTATGTAGCACTATGGTCTTGCCATGTTAATAGTGGAATAGCTCAATAAAATCCCCATTTTCATTTATCCACTCTAACAGTCATTGCTTGTTCCCTTCTCACTTATAATCAAAGATTCACCCAGGGAGTTGCTCACCCTCTTTGCTCTAAATTAAGGTAATTAATCCCTCTGGCATGGCCACACCGCTCTCCATGTACACAAGATACATTCTGCTAATTCTGAACCCACCAGACTATCAGTACTTTTTGTACTTTCTTTTTGAAGGGTATTGGCTTACTTCTTGCTTTGGCTTTTGCTCTAGCAACATGCTTATTGTATAGTTACACTAGGCTCTACTCTGGGGACAAAGTTACAATTCCCCTCTGCTCATAGATCTCCAAATAGATCCAGAATATTCTCCCCCATCCTTCCCTAAGAGTTCTGCATGTGGTGGGGCAGGGGCAAGACATAAATCCACTTCTTGGGTAAATATCATAGGTTAAGTTGTTTGTTTTTCTCTGTGGTCATTAACGCCCCCCACATTGAGAAGAAATATGGATGCTATCATGCCCAGTGAGCTATGTCAATCAATATTCTCCACTCTGCCACAATTCCATCCTGTTTATTGTCTTTGGTAGCCTCACAGGGTAACCATGTAATCATATTACACTCAATATTGTATGAGCTTCAGAAGCATATAATAAACTCTGAAGTATAATTGATACACTTAATGCCAAGCAATCAGTACAGATAAAAAATGAGCTACTTTAATTAAGATGAGATCCAATTTGAGCTGCTGTTGTTGAGGAAGGATCACATGTAATGGTTCAATATCAAGAATATTAGAGTAATTGACTCTTCCAGTGAGCACACTCCAGATGTCAATGCTATATTCCAAGAGTAATATGTTTAATAAGTCATTGACACTGCCTCAAACTTGGCCTAAAGGATAGCAGCTGGATTTTCTACAAGACCATCAAATAACAGAGAAACCATGGTTTCCATGCTCATGAGACATAAATCTTATATAAAATTGACCTTTAGTGATTAAATAAGCTGAAAGATTTTTATCTTCTGAAACAAATGCCTTCCAGAACCTAACAAAAATCCTTTGTTTTATAAGAAAAACATTATTGAAATCATATCCCTGTTTCCTTTATATCTAACAGTTGGTCTCATTCCATAGAATTCAGATTTTAAAGCATTTTAAATTTATATATAACACAGAGTATTTGGAAGGGAATGGAGATGGGATGATACAGATTCTTTTCCTACAAATTGATGCTTATAAATGGGCACTTACATTTCCAATAAACCCATTGTACCAAATCTTATCCTCATAGCCTAAGGTGCTGGACTCACTGCAAAAGGTAGCAAAAGGTTAAAAAATAGATATTCTTATGAAAGGAAAACAAGTACAGAATTAAATGAAACAAATGCATGGCAAGCATCAAGCATCATAAGGAAAAAGTGTTGAAGAGTTATGAAGGTTCAGTTGTCTGAATGTTCACATTCATCTGGAGAAATTAAAAGTTTTCATGGAGACGTTGTCACCTAAGACATGCTGAAAGGATGTGTGAGAAATGAATAGCAGATATTCTGATTAAAAACAAAAAAATATAAATACTAAAAGTCATTATTGTGAAGGATATCAGGAGTAAGTTGAAAAACTATAGAGAACATTCAAGGAATAGGTTTGACCTGAGTGGCTGCAATGCAGAATTTTTAAGAGTAGAAGTAAAGTAAAAATGGGTCAGAAGCCATTAACTGAAGGACCTTAAAGATCAAATTAGGAGGATCTACCAAAACTGAGTGAAGCCATTGAGGAAATGATATTATGAGTGTGTTTTCTGCAACTTTTCCTGGATTGCAGATCAGCAGTTATATATTAAAACTAGCACAAAAGAAGCTGTGGTGTATATACACAATGGAATATTACTCAGCCATAAAAAGGAACACATTTGAGTCAGTTCTAATGAGGTGGATGAAGCTAGAATGTATTATACATAGTGAAGTGAGTCAGAAAGATAAAGATAAATACAGTATTCTAACATATATATATATATATATGGAATCTAGAAAAATGGTACTGAAGAATTTATTTACAGGGCAACAGTGGAGAAACAGACATAGAGAATAGACTTATGGACATGGGGAGAGGGGAGGAGAGGGTGAAATGCATGGAAAGAGTAACATGGAAACTTACATTACCATATGTAAAATAGATAGCCAATTTACTGTATGGCTCAGGAAACTCAAACAGGGGCTCTGTATCAACCTCGAGGGGTGAGATGGGGAGAGAGATGGGAGGGGGTTTCAAAAGGGTGGGGATATATGTATACCTATGGCTGATTTATGTTGAGGTTTTACAGAAAACAGCAAAATTCTATAAAGCAATTATCCTCCAATAAAAAATAAATTAATTAAAAAAGAAAAGAAAAAACAAACTGACCCTTACTGTTCTTCCTTAGTCCTGTTTCTCATGTCTGTATCTCTTATGTAGGTTCCAGATGTTGATTTTTATATTTCACTCGCCCTTCCCACACATATACAGATACACAGGTAAATAAACATGTGTACACACACTTCAGCACATCTTTTTTCTCAATTGACTTCCTGTTTGTTTTGTTATTGCTTGTGGTTTTTTCTTTCCTACCAGGATATACGGGCAGTATTTTTAGACAAGTATTGTAATGATTTATGGTTGCATTTTATGGGAAATCTAACACTCATTTCCTATCCCTTTCCCTTTGCTATTTCAATCACAGAGGCTGAAAGAATAAATATTCACTTTCTCATATTCTTCTGCAAGAAGTGAGTGGTCATGCTATACAGATCTTAGTGTATAGTTGGAAATCTGCTAGAATGGCTCCTGGGAAAGTTTTTGCTTTCTAGGTTAAAAGAACTGAATCAGTATCATAGAGACCACTTTCTTCCTCTTTTCTTCTTTCTGGAATGTGGATATGATAATTCTTATAGCTGAGGCAGGAGTGTAGGGTAGGGGAGTTCAGAAATTTCAAGAATATTTCATAAATATTGTTTTTTACATATTTGAACCATTGAACCAATATCAGAAGAAATTTCCAGATATCTAATATATGATAAAAGTAACCTCAAATTATTTAATACTCTTTTAGTTTATTTGCTGTTAGAAAAAAAAGTTCCTGATTAGCATATTATATTTATTTACTTTATGTAAATATTGATTGTACATAAATTTATAAACTATGTTTGGTTAAAGCCAAGTAATTTATTTGCTAAATTCATATAACCTTTCTGATTCTCACTTTTTTTTAATCTGCAAAACAAAGAAAATACCAGCTATTCTGGAGAATTTTGAGGATGAAGACCAACTAAACAGCAGATGCAGGATAAAAGCACCTATCACAGGGCTAATCCAGAGTGGCATATTAATAAACATTTTTAAATTAATGAATGAATCAGGTATTTGTACTTCTAAGAAGCTCCTTTGAATGGTGTTAAGTTTCTGTTGGGTTGACTGATTAAGTATATATCTTGAAAGAACCTTGTTGGTTATCTTTTCTTGCCATCAGCAAAAAAGTTGTCAATTAAAGAACATTTGATAACAATCCAAATATATATTTGTAGGTTATAATTATGTCTGTACATGAACCAAAAGAAGGAATGTAATCCTGAATCATAGAATTCAAAAGTTTTATTGGCAATCTTCTAAACAATCTTCTAATTGTTAAATTATATCAGCTTCAAATTTGAATATATTTGTCACCCACTAATCACCAAGGTTGATTTAGTATCAAATTCGAGTTCAAGGTAGAGAAACCAAATCCAAGATGCTATTTCCATCATTTGGTTTTGGTTTCTCTACCTTGAACTCGAATTTTATATTAAATCAACCTTGGTGATTAGTAGTTGGCAAATATATTCAAATTTGAAGGTGATATAATTTAACAATTAGAAGATTGTTTAGAAGATTGCCAATGAAACTTTTGAATTCTATGATTCAGGATTACATTCCTTCTTTATTTGTGCATTGCTTAAGAGTTTACTCAATAGATAGAGGAACATACTAACAACTTTCAACATTGTAGACGAAATAAAAATTACATTTTTCAAGGCTAATGCTATATATGATTCTATTCAATACCATATACCATAGCATGATGATGACTGACAGTATAAAATATTTCTTAATTTAATGCTTGAAAAGTAGAGAATCAATCAACAAATGAAGTAGAAGGATTGACATTTAAAAACCTCAAATCAATAGTACTTTAAGAGTTTGTTACATAAGCAGAAGATAATACCTGATTTCAGATAATGAAGGGATGTAGAAAACATGATTGATAAAAAGATGCTGCGGAGTTTATAATTGGCAGTTTGAGGACTGCTTATATCAATCTTCAGCATCTAGTAAAATCAAACTACAGGTTGGGTTCATATATGAATCCTTATAAAACTTTACATAGAATTTCTGAAACTGGTTTTATTTTGAATCACAAAAATGCCTATTGTGTCTTATAGTAAATCATATCAAAAATAATGTTTTTCATTTATAAACTCTCATTCTGACTCCAGAACTCAATCCTGCTGAGCATGTAGAAATTCAGAAGAAAATTTATGTAGGGTTCTTTATAAGGCCTCACTATCGGAATATATACAGAACCTTTAAAACAATAAACATGACCTCACTGGCTGTAATTCACAAGCAAATAATCATGACTTCAAAATGCTCTAGCAAAATTTTTGCCTTTGAAGTTGAATAAAGGACAAGTGCAAATACCCTCAGAGCTCAAACAAGTTCCTATCCAAAGAAAAATCTTTTATCTCCTTCTACTCAGAGCATTATTTTAAGTCTTCATGTCAATGCTACAAATGCATAGCTGTTCTCTCTTTACTTCAGTGGACTTGTATGTGAACTCTTGCTTCATGTATAAACATAGGACAGAGTAAAGACAGGAACTTAAAACAGAGAAATCATTAGTTTGGTACTCAATGTTAAGATATTTTCTCCTGCAAAGATGAAATCTTCCCAAAAGGTGTGTTTTGAGTATTGAATTATAAATAAGTAGTTCAAGCCATTCTGAAGAAACTGGCCTGGCTAGGTCAACATTTACCAGATAAATCAAGATAAGTACATTAATCATGTGGCAATTCTTTTGGAGAACTTCTTCCTGCTCAGGAAGCACATTTATGTTTGCGGAAATCTAGTGTGACAGTAATTAAGGTAAGGATTGAAATGATGTCATTTGTGAATTAGGGTGGGCCTTAAATTTAATGAGAGTGGGCTTATGAAACATAGAAAAAGGCATGTAGAGACATAAAAAAGAAGGTGATTTGAAAAGAGACAGAGATTAAAGTTGTGCTGCCACAAGCCAATGAATGCCAGAAGATACCGGAAGCTGAAAAACAGCAAAGCAGATTTGTCCATTTGAAGGAAGTTTTGTCCAGGAAACCCCCTTATTTTTGACTTCTGACCCCTAAAACTGTTGGAGAATAAATTGCTTTTCTTTTATGTATCTATGGTTCTGGTAATTCATTGCATCCATATTAGGAAACATGTAGACATGTTCCCAACCTCTGAGACTATCTCTGGTGTTTGAGAAACTAACAATTTCAAATGCTCATTTTTCCAACTTCCCTTATAGATAGCATGCAGGCCTAAGGTCTAGGTTCAGCTGCGGAATTTCTCATCTATTGTGTTTAACAATTACCAACAGTTAGTAGCCTAAGACAATGCAATGTGTGATTTCATGATTTCTGTGGTTCAGTAGACTGCGCAATGCTTAGCTCAGTCCTCTGTTTCTGGATCTCACAACACCTCAAGTTGTCAGCCAGTGTGTACTGTTATCTGAAGCACAGATGAAGGTGGATCTACTTCCAGGCTTATGTGAATATTGGCAGCATTCAGTTTCTTGTGGTTTCTTGGACTAAGGGCTTTAGTTTCTTAGTGGCTGTCAACTGGAGGTCATCCATTCTATGTGCCCCTTTCCAACATGGCTGCCTGTTTCCTCAAAGTTAGCCAGGAAGGGCATCTTTTTGGAAAGTGGGTATTACACTTTTATGAAACATAATCACATACACTGTGTCACTTTTGTCTACACTACTGCTTATTATAAACTCTCAGATCCCACTCATGCTGAAGAAAAGGGCATCACACAAAGGTGTGAATACCATGAGGGATTGTGGAAGCCACATTCAAGTCTGTCTGCACAGTCAGATATGTCTGTTCTTTAAACTGAGGAATGGTGCCATGAAGAATTGGGAAGAGCGGTGACCTTGTTTGTGGTGACCTTGTTTGGGAGTAAGTTGTGGTGATAATAGCTGTGTCAGAGATGTTCTGCAGGATCCAATACAGGTGGCTTTGGTAGGTTCATTACTGTGCCTGCTCAATAGTTCAGCTGTGTCCAATTCTTTGAGACCCCATGAACTTCAGCCCTCCAAGCGCCTCTGTCCATGGAATTTTCCAGGCAAGAATACTGGAATGGGTTGCCATTTCCTTCTCCAGGGGATCTTTCCAACCCAGGGATCGAACCTGTTTCTCCCAAGTCTCCTGCATTGCAGGAGGCTTCTTTACCACTGAGCCAATGGGGAAGCCCTGGGATCATTACTGACACTTGTGCTTATCAGCAGGGCCAGCAGTGTTGTTATCAAAATGCTCTACAGTGTTATTTGGGCTGTGGCTTTCACTACAAAACCTCTCTAGCTTTTGTTCACTTTATCTACTTATTTCTCTGGTCTATTAATATATGCCTAGTGATTTTGTGAGTTTATCGGAACACTTTCCAATATTCTTAATATTATGCTTAATATTATGCTTAAATAATATGCTTAAATCAATCTGACTTGGTTTCTATTTTGTGTAATCAGAACCCTAACTGATATACTTAGTAAAATAAAAAGTTTTCTAGTATTCTAGCTAACCTACACCCTTCCTGCCTTCCCTCACCATTGAAGATAAAGACAAGGTGATAATCATTAAACTTAGATGCAAACAATGAGTAGATGCAAAATATTTGTATTCATTTCTCTCTAGAAAGACTTCCTCTGACTCTTAGATTAGGTTAAGTACCCAACAACATGTTTCTATAATGGGTCATAATAGGTATCCCATTTTATCATCATCATTTGTAATGTCTTCCCCACTAGACTCAAAGTCTTCTTTGTTCACAGATATCATTAGCCTGTAAATCAGTGCCTGGTATGTCAATAGAGTTTCTTAAGTGCTTGCTAAAATAATAAATGTGTGAACGGATGAATGAATTTATATTACTGCTTTCTCTATAGTCTTGGTCCTACCTAGTAATCAACTGTGTCAGCTCCACGAGTTAAATGTGCTAGAGTTAACTTTAAATCAAGTTGAAATTTTTCCCTGAGAATGATGTTTCAAAATTCATTCACAGGAAAATTTTCTAATTTCCTCAATGTCATGTTATGAAACAGAGGTATTATTTCATCTTTTGGCCTACCTGAGATTCCCAAGATCGTTTTCTAAACTTTATGACATTCGATATGATATCAGATAAAATTCTTTGCTGATGTTTTCAATTAAATGCATATGCTTTATTGCCATGCTTTTTACAAAACTTGCAATATTCTCTCTTCTTCACGTCATATTTTTTTGCTGATATTTTCTGTTTCTCACACGGACCATAATTTTCTTTTTTTTTTCTATAACATAGACTTTATTTTTTTAATTATTATTATTATTTTTTTTAATTTTAAAATCTTTAATTCTTACATGCATTCCCAAACACAACCCCCCCTCCCACCTCCCTCCCCACAACAACTCTCTGGGTCATCCCCATGCACCAGCCCCAAGCATGCTGCACCCTATGTCAGACATGGACTGGCGATTCAATTCTTACATGATAGTTTACATGTTAGAATTCCCATTCTCCCAAATCATCCCACCCTTTCCCTCTCCCTCTGAGTCCAAAAGTCCGTTATACACATCTGTGTCTTTTTTCCTGTCTTGCATACAGGGTCGTCATTGCCATCTTCCTAAATTCCATATATATGTGTTAGTATACTGTATTGGTGTTTTTCTTTCTGGCTTACTTCACTCTGTATAATTGGCTCCAGTTTCATCCATCTCATCTGAACTGATTCAAATGAATTCTTTTTAACGGCTGAGTAATACTCCATTGTGTATATGTACCACAGCTTTCTTATCCATTCATCTGCTGATGGACATCTAGGTTGTTTCCATGTCCTGGCTATTATAAACAGTGCTGCGATGAACTTCTACCACCATTTCTTCATTCTTTGTTTTCTCTACAATGATCACTTTTCTCTACAAGTATTCAACTAATAAAAGGTCCAACAAAAATATGATCTCTTTCATTCTCATTTCCCTGCCCAGCCAAAAGTAATCTTTCCTTGATTCAAATTCTCATACTTATTATTTTATAGATTCTATAATAATATACATATATTTTATCTCTTTTGTACAATTTAAGTTCCCTGAGTATACAGTGAATGATGATTCATCTTCATATTTTCTGAGTGCCTTATATATTTTGGATATTCTATAAATATTTGAATGATCTTATAATGTAAAGAACATTGGATACAATAGCTATACCTGTAGACACTGACCATCTCCCACATAAAAATGCTAAGCTCTCTAAATTGCTTCATGTAGGTATAACTCAGTATCCCATATAAGCTTGACCCAGATAGTGCAACCCAAATAATATCATTCATAAAAATCTTACAAAATTAATTATCTGCCTCAGTTTCTGTGGCAGTCATTAGTGGTGCTGTGTACCAAATATTTCTGGCTTTCTGCCATCAACTCTCTAGGCACAATTTGTGATTGAGTGGAGCCATGTGATTATTCTTAACCAATGGTTTTGAGTGAAAATGATGTCTACAAGTTCAGCATTTAATGGCTTTTGTGGTACTTTCAGTCACCCTTTCACTCTGATATGGTAACTTATTGCATTTGAGATGCTCCTGCTCAATCTTCTGGGTCCCTGGGTCATTAACATGAAGAAAACTCCCTATTGACCTACAATGAACAAGGAAAAAACAAAATCATGGCATTCAAATCACAGAGAATTTGAGTTGTTTGTTAGCACAGTCTACTTTAGCTGATGGCACTTTTCTTTTCACTCAGCAAGCCTGGATGTGTTTAATAATACAAAATCTCTACAGTTTTTCATTTCTCACTTTTCTTTGCATCACAATTCTTGTCACCTACTGCTTAGAACATCAGCTATAATTTATGCACATGTGAAAGGAAGATGGAATCATTGATGGGGAAAATTAGCTATTATGAATTGGATACAGAGAAAGACTTCTATAATGAAAACATAGGGGCATTGTGGAATAAACTTCTAGAGAAAAGAAGAAGGTATTTAACCTTATTTTAAGTGTAAAATGATATAAGTGTTATACTACAGTCTCAAATTCCTATGGATTATTATTTTTTGTTTATTTTGACAATTCTTTATAAAAGAAAGACAAGATGAATGCAACTAAAACAACAAGTTTGGGCTTTAGGCTGTGATCAGAAAGGTAAACCTTTCTATTTAAAATTGGGATTTTTATTAGATAAGTGTGCTCATGGCAGAAATTTATACTAATACACAAATGTATTATTACACCTTTCTAAAGAAGAGTGCTATCTTTGCCATATATTATCATAAAATTTCAATAAATTATTTTCTTTTACAGTGGATCTAGACTTTAGAGATAAGCAACCTGCTCTCAGACATAAATGCAATGTGACATAGCCACTTGATCCTGGAAAAGATTGTGTTTTAACAATCTCCTTCCTCATAGCCAAAATGCAGTTTTAAAACAATGGTACTTTTTAAAAATTAAAGATCTGAGTAAGACTCCTATACTAGAGTAAGTTGCAATAAATTCTTAATCAGGATGTCATTTGAATCCATAATGACAACTGGGTGTTAGGAAATTTCTTTAAGCTAATATGCCTAAGGAGAACAATAGAAAGGAATGAAAAGCTTTATCTACCCACGGATCTTGGAAAAAATTGCTGACATAGCGCTTATGAAACCCTGACACAAGTAGTTTCCGTGCAGAGTCATATTAACAAAGCTTGATGCCGTGAAAGACAAAATCACCAACAATCAATATGATTTCATTTAGGCTATTGTTAATAGGGAGAACATTAATTAAAGAATAATGTCTCAAACAGAAGGATGGGGCCTGGTACATAGGAAGTCATTGCAGTGGTGCAGGAGTTATGAGAAATGGTGGAGCAAGGTTTTGGAATATTCGCAGGCGAGACACTCAGAACAAAAGGAAGGGGCTATTTCAGAATTATCAGTATTTTATGCTTGCGGGGCTCAAGTAAAGTTTAACAACATCAATTCCAAATCCAAGTTTCTGTCAGGACATAGAAATCCCTCTAAGAAGTTTTAGCAAAAGGGGGCTTAATACAAGGAATCAGTTGCTTGCAAAACCACTGGAAGGGCTGAAGATGCAAACATGAGGAGAAATGTCCTCTAGCTTTCAGGTTCACCACTACAGGTGGAGTGTGGAGAACCAGGTGGTAACCAAGTTCTTCCAACCAGAACAGAAAACTGCAGGACGCTGTTCTTGATGATCACGGCAAACTCTCTAGAAAACCTCACATCAGCCCATGCATTTACCTATCACTGCCAAAGTAAAGAAAAAAAAAGCAACAATTTGGCTCTGCCTTCCCTCCATCTTCCAAATCCTGCTCAAATGTCCCTTTTAGTAGAACCTCAATTGTATTCCAAGCCTGGAGTGAAGAGAACCTGGAGGCTGTGATTCCTAATATCCAGCCACTGTGAAACAGAAGAAATCTTAGAAGGATGTGCTGCTTGCAAAATTAAATCAGCATGCTACCTTTTATTCTCAATAAAACTTTGAAGAGGTTTAATTCATGAAAACCAGCAACATTTCTCCCTGTATCACCTGCTCAAACCTCTCCTATAACCTGCCATCCCCCCTATCCTTTCAGGTCCTAAACCCCTGCCCCTAAATTCTTCACTCCCCTCCCTCTTATTGTCTCTTTTCTATCTCTTTCCCTTAACTTTTTCTTTTGTTATTCAGTTTAAAAAATAAAGTCATTAAGTAGGCAGTCGATTTCCTACTGGATGTGAGATTGGTATTTCTCAGCAATTTCATATAAATTTCCAAGACCTGCTTGGTGATATTTTACTTAAAAATTGTACAGGTTTATGAGAATGTGATCACTCTTACAGAGTAATACACTCTCTGATATACACTGACTCATACATGGGACATGACCCCTCTTTCTTTCTTTATTCATAGCATCGCTGGTAAGAAACATTGGTCTGACAGAGTAAGGATTACATCATAGCATCATTCGGCAATGATAAAATTGAATCTTTAGCACTTCTCTTCCCTTGGCTACGTTTACTACCAGAAAGGGTTTCCTGATAGACTCACTTGTCCCTTCACGTCCCCTCTTTCCCTGTCTTCCTTCTTTCTTTCCAGCTGCCCATCTCTCCTCAATTTTTTATGCAAAACATATTTTACGATTTCCTTCTATCCTACCGTGAGTACAGGGAGATAAGAAACATTTCATCCTCTCTACCCTCAAAAGCCTATGAAGATACTTTATTAAATGAAAGATCATCTACTAAGGAAAAAAATGGTGCATTCCTATGGGGGCAGAAGTAGTGGCCAATATCATGATTCTAAATAGAGCAATTTGTTTGATACTATGCTATTTAAATGGAGAGGAAACGACAACCCACTCCAGTATTCTTGCCTGGGGAATTCCAGGGACAGAGGAACCTGGTGTTCTAGAGTCCATGGGGTCGCGAAGAGTCAGACATGACTGAGTGACTGAGCACCATGCTATTTAAAGGAAGACCAACTTTTTAATTCTCAGATCTTCCCCTCATAAAAGAGAACTGTGTGGCTAATACTGAAGCAGAGTGAAGACCACAGTACTCAGAGAAACAAACTCTCATTAGTACTAGTTTAATAATCTACCCAGGACACCATAAACTAGATCTTCAGTGCAATGTGCAAGAGTGAAACCATAGCAACCCTCCCTTCCTAAGCAATGTTTAGGTTAATACGGAGAAATGCAGTAGATAAAGAGAGTAAAAGTGTGACCCAACCTGCCTGCATTTGAATCTTGTCACTGGTAATTTAATTGCCATGCACTCCGGGATGGAGGACAACTTGACTCACATTTCGAAAACCCTGTCTCACCAACTGTAACAGAGAAATAAAATAAAGACAAATATCTTGGCTCCTTCAAGAGTTGATGAAAGTATGAATACAGCGGTGTTGTAAAGCATTTAACACACACTTAAAAAAAATTATTGGAGTAGAGTTGGTTTACAACGTTGTATTAATTTCAGGTATACAGCGGTGAATCAGTTATATATATATATATACATATATCCACTCTTTTTTAGATTCTTTTCCCATATAGGCCAGTGGTCCCCAATCTTTTTGACTCCAGGGACTGGTTTTGTAGAAGACCTTTTTTTCCACAGATGAGGGGTGGGATTTTGGGTGATGGTTTTGGGATGATTCGAGTGCATTGCATCTATTGGGTACTTCACTTCTGTAATTATTGCATCAGCTCCACTTCAGATCATTAGGCATTAGATCCCAGAGGCTGGAGACCCTGATATAGGCCATTACAGAATACTGAGTAGAGTTCCCTGTGCTATACAGCAGGTCCTTATTACTATCTATTTTATGTAAAGTAGTGTGTATATATCAATCTTGATCTTCCAATTTATCCCTCCCCCACGTTACTCTCTAGTAACCATAACCCTATTAACCATATGGATGTGTGTTTTCTATCTCTGTAACTTTATTTGTGCTTTGTAGATAGTTATTTGTACCTTTTGTTTTTTTTTAGATTTCACACATAAGTGAAATCCTGTGGTATTTGTCTTTCTCTGTCCGACTTACTTCATTCAGTATGATAATCTCTAGGCCCATCCATGTTACTGCAAATGGCCTAATTTCATTCTTTTTTATAGTTAATATTCTGTTGTATACGTGTACCACATCTTCTTTATCCATTCCTCTGTTGATGGGGATTTATGTTGCTTTCATATCCTGGCTATTTTAAATACGCTGCAAGAAATATTGGAGTACATATATTTTTTGGAATTATGGTTTTCTCCAGATATATGCCCAGGAGTGGAATTGATGTGTCATATAATAGATCTGTTTTTAGTTTTTTTAAGGAATCTCTATATTGTTTTCTATAGAGGCTATACTAGTTTACATTCCTACCAACTGTGTAGGAGGGTTCTCGTTTCTCCAAACCCTGTCCAGAATTTATTTTCTGTAGATTTTTTGATAATGGCCATTCTGGCTAGTGTGAGGGGATACCTCCCTGTAGTTCTGATTTGTATTTTTCTACTAACTAGTGATGTTGATTATCTTTTCATGTGCTTTTTAGCCATTTGTATATCTTCTTTGGAGAAATGTCTATTTAGACCTTCCACCCACTTTTTGATTTTTTTTTTAATATTGAGCTGCATGAGCTATCTGTAAATTTAAGAGCCTATTCCCTCATCAGTTGTTTTGTCTGCAAATAACACATGCACTTTCATGCAATACTTGTCACCAAAGCAAGAAATCTCACAGTCATTCCAAGCTGCTTCTTCCACTTTATCTTCTGTATCTAATTGCTCACAGAAGAAAAGAAAGCTCAGTCACATCCAACTCTTTGCAACCCCATGGACTACAGCCCACCAGGCTTCTCTGTCCATGAGATTCCCCAGGAAAGAATACTGGAGTGGGGAGCTATTTCTTTCTCAAGGGGATCTTCCCGACCCAAGGATTGAACACAGATCTCCAGCATTGTAGGCAGAGTCTTTACTGACTGAACTACCAGGGAAGCTCATGAAATTTACCCAATTATACCTTTCAAATATCTTTCAAATATTTTTCCACCTTAGTTTAAACCCTCAACAATAATATCTCCTGCTGGTACTTTTCAGCAACTAGGTGTTAACTCATATTTTATTGCTATTGTGTGTCATCCTCCTCCCCCTTCCCTATGTTTCACCTACACTGCAATCAGTGATCTTGCTGTATGGAAAATGCGATCAGTCTAACTTCAATTTTAAAACTCTCATTTTTATGCAAATACCTATAAAGTTTAATCTCTATTACTTAGTAGATATTAACCTCATCATCCAAATTTTCATTCTCTATAGCAGTGAAGATCAAACTTCAGAGTGGATCAGAATCTTCTGGGATGTTTGTTGAAAATGCAGGTTTTAGGTTCTTACTTCATGGACAAGTCTCAAATGGTGTATCAATTAAAGACCATAAGTCTTATTTTTGCACAGTTGGGCAAGGGCATTCAAATGCAGGGTTCTTGAGATCATCTTTTGAGAAATACTCTGCTCTATAGGCCCATGAGCAACCATTTCTCCACTACCCTACCTCTGTCCTCCTTACATAACCAGTGGTCTTCAACCATTATATGGCTTATATGCCTTTTTGCCTCTACAGCTGCTATTTCTATTTCCTAAAAAGTCATTCCTCACTTTCTGTCTGGCTAATTTTCATTCATCTTTCATCATTTCATTCAGATGTCACTTCTGTGTGAGGAGATACCTGAGTTCTCTCAGGGGGACTTTAGTTACATATTTTCCTGCTTTTTAGGAAGATCCTGTATGAACCTCTGCTTGTACTCATGGCATTGGATTATAAGCAAATTTTAGACATCTCTACTAGACTATAAAGACATGCCAACAGGAAAGCATCCCCTTCATTCTTGTGTTACCATTATCCAAGGCCTGGCACATACAGACACTCAAAAAAGTTCATTGGTTGAAAGAAGAAACTAATAAGTGTTAGAAAATCAATTATTGGGGATTATTTAAAGTTTAGGTCACTTCAATATGAGAAAGTATTTCCTCCATGAGGTTTCTACTCTTACCTGACCTCAGTAAATATTCTCTCTAAATCTTCAACAAGACTGTTTTCAAGACTGAGAAATAAAACATTATTAAACTTATGTTAGAAACACCTGACAAAAGTGAAAACTTTATTCCATTTATTTATTTAATTTCATTGAAACAGAAATTATGATACACTCGAGATAGAAGGTAAAAAGAGGTTTCACTTCCCCTTTATTCCCTATTAAATGCAATGCTGGAATAAACCAAGTATCTATTATTTGAACTGTTAGTAACTTTGCCTAAGGGTGGAATTCTCTAAGGACCGCAAACATTTCCTGGATGCTGGAACTGGTGCAATTCACTTGGCCATGGGAACAGATAATCCATAGTTTTGCAAAATAGAGTGACATGCAAAAAGGGACTAGTATTATTGCCAACATTTTACTGTTTCACTTAGAGGGGATACTGCTGAGTTAAAGGACTGAGAGTGCTGAACTTCACTTGAGGCCTGTGCTCCTGGAAAACAACAAAGGTTAAGAAATTCCGTTACCGTTTTGTATTCCAGGAAATGGTTTACTGCAAAGAACCATTCTTCCCTGTATGACTTAGTTAAGGCTCCCAGAAGACTGCTTTGTTTTTGGTTTTGGTTTTGTTTTTCACGACAAGGCCAGACACAGACTCTCCAAATCTCCATTATTTTCTCATAGTGATTAGCAACACTCTTTGTTCCCACTGACCAATCTGAGCAAAATGCTCACTAATGTGACTTGACTGATTTATAACCAAGCTTCTCTCTTTTCCCTAGGCCACTGAGCTCAAACAAGCCTTAAAAGCTTAAGCAGGCATTGGAACATGGGACAACCTCGACTTAGCAGTTCCTCCCAAGATTCAGCTGGGTTCAGGAAAGACATTCCCTACCTAATGTACAGTCATGGCCACAGACTCATCTCACTTTTATCCCACATACCAAACATAATGGTAGATCAAGAGATGGGTAAATCATGGCTTTCTTCTCCAAATGCACTGCTTACTAACATTATTTCTGTCTTAGAACCATCAGAGAGCTATTCTTCAGGATAATTTATTAACTGCAGAGAGAGATGAGGAGTAATGGACAAAGCACCTGTCATTCACTGAGTAAGGTTTCTACTGTGTTGTAAAGAATATGCTAACCATTTTATATTAACAAATTTGGAGGAAACTGGAGTTAAAAGGTGATTACTTAAATAAGATAATGCATCATGATTGAAGTTTAGTTATAGGAACCAGTCAATGGATAAGCTTGGATCACCAACTATAAGAACTGTCTTAATTGTAATAAGTGTCGTGTGTGTGTACGTGTGTGTGTTCAACTCTTCGTGACCCCATGAACTCACCAGATTCCTCTGTCCATGGATTTTTCCAGGCAAGAATACTGGAGTAGGCTGCTGTTTCCTCCTCCAAGTGATCTTCCTGAACCAGGGATCAAACCTGCATCTCCTGCATTGGCAGGCAGATTCTTTATCACTGCATTACCGGGTATTAAGCACTTCAGTTGCTGGGGATTGTCCTCCAGGATTTTCAGAGAGAAAAATGCAAAATAAATAAATAAATAAAGGAGATTTTTAATACGAATGTTATCCTGGCTTTCAAAAAATGACTTTATTTATGTTCAGCTGGGGGCTGAACATCTATATGTGGGCATTGAGAGATTTTGAGTGGATGGTAGAATTTTAGGCAGCTCTATTTACATGACCGATGTATTTTTCTTTCACGTGCCTGATTCTCATTAAAGGATTTTTCTATCCAGTTGAAGCATCACTATATAAGCGTACTTCATTTTATTATGTTTCACTTTATTGCATTTCACAAATACTGTGTTTTTCACAAATTGACAGTTTGTGGCAACCCTGCCTGAAGCAGATCTATCAGCACCATTTTTATAATAGCATTTGCTCACTTCTTGTCTCTGTGTCTCATTTTGGTAATTCTCCCAATATTTCTAAATTTGTCATGATATCTGCGATCAGTGACCTCCAATGTTACTGTTGGAATTGTTTTGAGGAGCTACAATCTTAATCAATAAATTTTGTGTGTGTTTTGACTGCTCTACCAACCAGCCATTCCTCCCCCCCACCCCCTTTTCAGGCCTCCTTAATCCCTGAGACACAGTAATATTGAAATTAGGCCAGTTGAACCATAGGATGGTCTCTAAGTGTTCAAGTGAAAGGAAGAATGACATGTCTCTCACTTTAAATCAAAAGCTAGAAATAGCTATGTTTGGCGAGGAAGTCAAGTGGAAGTTGAGATAGGCCAAAAACTTTATCTCTTATGCTAGACAGTTAACCAGGTTGCGAATGCAACTTTCTTGAAGAAAATTAAAATTGCTACTCCAGTGAACAAACAAATGATAAGAAAATGAAACAGCTTTACTGCTGATAAGGAGAAAGTTTTGGTGACCTGGATAGTAGAATAAACCAGTCACAATCTTTCTTTGAGCCAAAGCCAAAGTTAAAGCAAAGCCCTAACTATCTTCAATTCTCTGAAGGCTGAGATAGGTGAGAAAACTATAGAAGAAAAGTTTGAAGCTATCAGAGGTTGGTTCATGAGGTTTAAAGAAAGCAACTATCTGTGTAACATAAAAGTTCAAGGTAAAGAAGCAGGTGACGATGTAGAAGCTACAGCAAGTGATGCAGAAAGTAAGATAATTAATGAGGAACCTCAAAATAATACTTTTTTTTTAATGTAGATTAAAAAGCCTTACAGGGCTTCCCTAGTTGCTCAGTGGTAAAGACTCCACCTGCCAATGCAGGAGACATGAGTTCCATCTCCAGTCTGGAAGATCTTTTGGAGGAGGAAATGGCATCCCACTCCGGTATTATTGCCTGGAGAATCCCATGGACAGGGATATCTGACAGGCTAAGGTCTATAGGGTCTCAAAGAGTCAGATATGACTAAAATGACTTAGCATGTACACACGTCATTTAGAAATTTTGTAGTTAGAGAGAAGTAGCTAAGGCTTGGCTTCAGAGATCAAAGGACAAACTGACTTGTCCTTGTCTTGTTAGGGGTTAGGCAGCTGGTAACTTTAAAATGAAGAAAATGAAAAAAATAAATAAACAAATAAATAAAATAAAATGAAGAAAATGTTAATTTACCATTCTGAAAATCCTTGGGCCCTTAAGAATTATGCTAAATTTACTCTGACTATGTACCATAAACAGATCAACAAAATCTGAATGACAAGACATCTATTTATAACTTGGTTTGCTGAAACTTTTGAGCCCACTGCTCAGAAAGAGATTCTTTTCAAAATATTGCTGACCAGTGTACCTGGTCACCCATGAGCTCTGATGGAGACGTACAATGAGATTTATGTTGTTTTTATGTCTGCTAACACATATATTCTATAACTCATGTATCAAGAAGCAATTTCAAGCCTTATTATTTTACAAAATACATTTTTTAAAGTCTGCAGCTGCCATAGTGGTTCCTCTGATGAATCTGAGGAAAGTAAACTAAACACCTTTTGAAAATGATTCATTATTCTATATGCAGTCTGACTCTTTAGGACCCTGTGGACTGTAGTTAAGAACACTTGTAATTCATGGGAAGAGGTCAAAATATAAACATTAATAGGAATTTGGAAGAAGATTCCAACTCTCATGGGTGACTTTGAGGGGTTGAAGACTCCATTGGAGGAAGGAACTCAAATGTAATAGAAATATTAATTGCAAGAGAACTAGAAATTAAAATGGAGCCTGAAGATGTAACTGAATTGCTGCAATAAAACTTGAATAGATGAGGAGTTGCCTCTTAAGGATGGACAAAGAAAGTGGTTTCTGCATAAGTTACTTTAGTCGTGGACAAAGAGATGGAAACTACTCTTGATGAAGATGCGATGAAGATTGTTGAAATGACACAAAGGGATTTAGAATAGTATGTGAACTTAGTCGATAAGGCAGTGGAAGAGTTGGGAGGACTAACTTCAATTTTGAAAGATGTTCTGTGCATAAGATACTGTCAAACATTACATGCTTCAGAGAAATTGTTCGTGAAAGGAAAAGTCAATCGATACGGCAAACTTCATTGCCTTATTTTAAGAAACTGTCACAACCACCCCAACCTTCAGCAACCAAAACCCTAATTGGTCAACAGCCATTAACATTGAGGCAAGACACTCCTGACAAAAGGATTATGGCTAGGTGAAGATTCAGATGATGGTTAACATTTTTTTTTTTTGCAATAAAGTGTTTTTAATTGAGCTATGTACACTTTTTCTAGACATATGCTATTGCACACTTAATAGACCACAGAATAGTATAAACAAAACTTTTAAATGCACTATAAAACCAAAATATTTATGTGACTACCTTTACTGCAACAGCTGCCTTATTACGGTGGTCTGGAATAGGAACTGTAATGTATCTGAGGTATGCCTATACAGGGTAGCATGCAATATATTTATTTTAAAAGCATCACTTAAACATGGCATTGTTCATTGGCTTGAAATTCTACTATATGAAACCAGAATGTTTAGGTTTTATAAGTTTACAAATTGAAAGTTTCATTATGTTCCAATTCTAAGCATATTATGGAACTCATTATTTCTGGCTTGTATATTCTAATCATATTCTTAAGATTTATAGTTGTGATTAGAAGCACTTTGATGTTCAATGTAACACAATGACTTTTTGAAAGTGATATTTACAGTGGGTAATGTGTGTGCTTCATCATTCTCTATCTGAGCTATCATTGTCTAAAGAACAGAGATAAGCTACATTTGTAATAATGAGGATAGAGTGCACAACAAAAATTAAACATAAAACCAGAAAATAAAATATGCCAACTCCAGTTTTATGACAGTAGGCTAACATCAAAACATAATAGTATCAAGGGAAGAAAATAGAAAACCATCAGCAATTAAAATTTAACTATGAAAAGAATAGTGGTACCAGGGTTTGGAGTAGAAACACTGAAAATCTATCATTGGAACAGAGGGTTTCTAATGCAATATTTTCCAATCACTCATTGTTTAACTAAAATAGAACAGCCTGTTACTTTCACATAGTTATTAATATTGGAATACTTATAAATTTACATTAAAGGGGATTTATATCTACTGGTAAGAATAGTACTCCTGTTCTGCCCCATATGCTAATTTTTTGAAAGTGTTTGATTACTTTAGCTATCCACCTATGGAAAAACAAGATTACTTTTTTTTAAAAGACAAGCATTCCTGTGAAATTTCCTGTGAACAAATGTGCTAAAATCAAATTTTACCCTTCTTAATATGTGCTATTCCACCTCAAAGAATTTTGGCCAACTTTAATTCTTCTACCTCCTTTGTCGACTCTTCTTTTGAAGTCCAGTTCTGGCCGTGGAAGAAGAAGCAGCATGTCTCAGACATATTCCCAATCTTATAGAACAGCATCTTAACCTCACAAAGTTTTGCCTCCCATGGGGCATTGTAACTGATTAGCTAAAGGCTATCCTTACATCTTATAAGGCCATCTGCAACAAGATAATGGAAAAGCAATAAATTATATAGTTTTAAGCTATTACTGTATTTGAAAGTGGAAGTCACTCAGTCGTGTCAGTCCAATACTGTCCATGGAATTCTCTAGGCCAGAATACTGGAGAGGGTAGCTGTTCCTTCCCCAGGGTATCTTCCCAACCCAGGGATTGAACCCAGGTCTCCTGCATTGCAGGTGGAGTCTTTACCAGCTGAGCCACAAGGGAAGCCCAATTACTATATTTATTTAGAGGCACAATTCATTATTTGGTCAGGAGTACTATTTTGTGAAATATGTGACCCTAAACTAGGCATTCTATGAGTTCACATGTGAAAGCATTGCAAGTATGAAAGGCATTATTCGTATCAAGAAGAGTAGATAAATCACTGCCCAGTCTGTGAGGGAAAGGGTTCAATATAATGAATCTGCTGCTGGGTCACTTGATCTCATCCCAAAATGGTACTGTGTTCTATATACTCAACACTGATCTCATTGTTGACAGGCTGGGAACACTGCGTGGGAAACAGTCATATCAGTCTTGGTGATTGAGTATGAGTGTAGCCTTTGACCCTTGATGCCAAGTCCACTTTTTCATTAAGCAAAAATCATATATAAGTTTCCTAGCATTGCTGAAATATCACAAACTGGATGGCATAACACAAAACAATAGACATGTATCTTCTCATTGTGCTGGAGGCCAGAAGTCTGAAATCAAGGTTAGCAGGGTTGATTCCTGCTTGAGGCCTTAAGGAAAAATCTATTTCATGCCTTTCTCCTACTTCTGATGGCTGCCAGCAACATTTACTAAAAACTCTAATCTCTATCTCTCTATTTATCTGGTATTCTTCCCTATGTATCTCTGTGTCTCAGATCTTCTTCTTTGTCTTATAAGGATACTGGTCATTGGATTTAGAGACCACTCTAAATTCAGGCTGACATTATCTCAAGATTCTTAACTTAATTGTATTTATAAAGACTATTATCCATTTCCAAATAAGGTCATATTTAGTATCAAGGACTTAGATTTGGACATATCTTTTTGCAGGACACAATTTAGCCCACTACACACAGTAGGCTGAAAAGAGAGGTTGACTGAACTTGACCACAGCAAGAATCTATCTTATTTTCTTTGATGATTGAGATACTTTTTCTGCTCTGAATATCCTCTCTTGGTTATTCACTTGGAAAACAAATATCATTGCATATATCTGTGCCTATGATAAGCTATCTATTCCCATACCTCATCTATATATCATTTTCTTAACACTTTGCTAAACTTTTTTTTCTCCAAGTCATAACTACCTGGCCAAACTGTTAGCTATGTTCCATAAATCAGTGTAGATACATACATTGTAGTCCCATCATCTCTCTAATAAAGTGTCAGTTAGATACACTGTTTGAATTTCTGCTCTTTGAGAGAATTCCTTACTCTTCTATCATTCAGGACTTTCCTTGGGTACACCTTGTAATGCAATAGTTCTCTTGTGACTGGTCCCAGCATATCATACCAAGTGGTTACTAGGTACAGGCAATAAACTAACTTTAAGGAGATCTGTATAACAGGGGTTGCAAACTGTGACTCATGGGTCAAATCAAACTATAACTCATGCTTTTATAAAGTTTTATGTGAACATAGTCTCATTCCTTTACTTATACTCTATAATGGCAGAGCTGAGTAGGTTTGATCACAATCATAAGGCCTACAAAGCCTAAAATATTTACTATCTAGCCCTTTACAAAATGAAAGCTTGTCAACCTCTGCTCTATGTGGTCACAAAAATGAGTTGAAGGAGAGTAACAATATAGTTACTCTAATGATCCAAGACCATGCAATTTTCTTGAGCCCTCAATACCTGATCAAGTCCAACCTTTTATTTTTCACTTCTACTTGATGTACATATTCACTGGCTCGATGGATCAGATGAGCCCGATTTTGTCACTTTCTGCCTCATAGTCTAGAATTCAGACATTGTTGTTGTTCAGTTGCTAAGTCATGTCCGACTCTTTGTGAACCCATGAACTGTGGCACACCAGTCTCCTCTGTTCTTCATCATCTCCCAGAGTTCACCCAAGTTCATATGTCACTTTCTGTCTCATAGTCTGGGATTCGGATATTACTTGCTGCCAATAGTAAGGAGAAGGTGCTGTTCTTCTAAAAAAGCATAGTTATTTTCTAAGGAGGACTTGTGACTTTATTCTCTAAACATTGTGATTTATCCCTTCTAGACATGTATCACTAGGATCTCTATCAATGCGACATACTTTCAGCATCATCTAATATATTGGGCCATATGGACCAAGAGGAGGAAAGCTTAATTACATACTGGGTTTGTTGTAAATTTTCCTCTTACTCTAGGCACCTCTCCAAACACCAATGTTTATGGTTTATTTAGTAAATGAATCAGAGAACCATCCATAAGTGTGGTTATGCATTGTTTCTAAAATCCAAATAAGCCCAACAAGCTCTGTGCCTCTCCCTTAGTAGTAGGTTGTATATAGACTCAATTTCAATTTTTTTCAATTCAGAAATTTCCATGTTTTCATGTCCCAGATCACCTATATTCAAAGAATCTTTATTAGCTGCCCCTTAGTTTTCATGCATGTATCTCTTGCACTGGGATTTTTGAGTCTTACAAAGTCAGTTAGAACACTTCTTGCTATAGTGTCCAAATAGCATAATGTCATCAACCCAGAGGACTAGTGCAATATTTGTGTAAAGGTAGAATGATCAACATTCCTATAATGTAGGTCATGTCAAGAGAACCTAGGGCTGACATAGCCCTGAGTTAACACAGTAAAGGTATACAGTTGTCATTGTCAAATGAAATCAAAATATTTATCATGGCTCTTAGTAAATAGTATAAAAAAAGCATTTTTTCAGCTTGATAACTATACCAAATGCCAGAGACTATGCTTATTTATTTCAAGTAAGAGATCAATCTGTAATAGAAGCTGCAATTTTTGGAGTAACCAGGTGGTTAGGTTTATGATAATGCACAGTCTTTCTCTAGGATCCACTGGTCTCATTCAAAATAAAAAAGCAAATTAAGTGAAAATACTCTAAGAATCACTACCTTGTATCTTTCAAATCTTTGATAGTGAAATTGTTTTCTAAAATATTTTCTGAAATGTCCCCAAATGCAGTATTACATTTGATTTTCTATTTTGGTTGTTATTGACATTTCAGTGGCTTCTACTTGGCCATTCCTAATAACAGACCTTACTGTATGGGTAAGGAAGTCAATGTGGGATTTTACTAGTTGCCAAAAAATGTCATTTCAACTGTACTTTCAGTAACTGATTATGTCTGCCTAGTCACTGGTGCTCATTTTGAGAAAGTCTAAAGCCAAAATTTAATTTACTATCTGACCTGTACAAGCCTCTAGTTGGATCACTGGAGCACAGTGTTATCTCCGAGGATTAGTGTCAAATCTGAGCCATTGTTTAAAAATCTTCCCCAAGTCTATTTCCCTCCATTTCCTTTAGTAAAATTTTGAAGATTTACAGTACTACCTGTGACAGTACAAGAGAACTTGACCCCCTCCCTTGAATAAAGTGACTCTTGATCTATGAATTAGAAAAAACTTTTGTGACAATTCAAGTTATAGTTCTAGCTGCCAGACCTAGAATTTTGTTTTTATGTTATTTAGATCAAGTAATATTTTAGTAGGCTACCCATCTCTTCCATTCCAAGGTACAAGTGAAAACTTAGCCACCACTGAAATTCTATGGGTCAAATATTTTATTTGTCCTCTGGCTTTGCCATCTGTTAACTCTATTCTATCTTGTATCTGGTGTTTTAAGTATTGTCACCAGGACTTCACCACTGCAGCATCTTATTAGCACCCCTGTTTTATAATCATTTATTCCTGATTTTCAAGGAACCACTTGGAAGCTTTTAATGGATGATGGTGTTCCCTTTACCAAGGTATTGAGAAGTTTCTTGGTGCAAAGAGGACCTGTGTTCTTGCCTTTGTGATTCTCAAATTGTAATCTCTGGACCTCTTGGGAAAGTGCTAAAAATGCAAATTTTCTTCCCTCAACCCAGACTTACTAAATCAGAAATTTGGGGAGTGGGGTCCAGTAATCTGTTTTAATAAGGCTTCCAGGTGATTCTCATTTGTACCCCTTGATCACCACCATTTTCCATTAGTCCAGGTAAATTCTAATATAGAATGTTAGCCTTCACTGAGTTGAGGTATCAAATGAGTTCAAAGGTTTGAAATCAATCACATGAACTGCCTGATCCACCTCTGGTTTCTGGTGAATATCATTGTTGGCTAGGGCTGCCATGACAAAAAGACCACAGATATGGTGGCTTATCCTATCACTTCATGTCAAATAGATGGTGAAACAATGGAAACAGTGACAGACTTTATTTTCTTTGGCTCCAAAATCACTGCAGATGGTGACTGCAGCCATAAAATTAAAAGACTCTTACTCTTTGGAAGAAAAGCTATGACCAACCAAGACAGCATATTAAAAAGCAGAGATATTACTTTACAACAAAGGTCTGTCTAGTCAAAGCTATGGTTTTTCCAGTAGTCATGTATGGATGTGAGAGTTGGACTATAAAGAAAGCTAAGTGCTGAAGAATTGATGCTTTTGAACTGTTTTGTTGGAGAAGACTCTTGAGAGTCCCTTGGACTGCAAGGAGATCCAACCAGTCCATCTTAAAGGAAATCAGTCCTGAATATTCATTGAAAGGACTAACGCTAAAGCTGAAGCTCCAATACTTTGCCCACTTGATGTGAAGAACTGAATGATTGGAAAAGACCCTGATGCTGGGATAGATTGAAGGCAGGAGGAGAAAGGGATGACAGAGGATGAGATAGTTGGATGACAACACCAACTCAAAAGACATGAGTTAGATCAAGCTCCAATAGTTGGTGATGGACAAGAAAGGTCAGCATACTGCATTCCATGGGGTCACAAAGTGTTAGACACAACTAAGCAACTGAACTGAACTGAAGGTGGTTTAAATAACCAGAATTCCTTATAGTTTTGGAGACCAGAAGTCTTAAGATCGAGCTGTTGACAGATTTGGTTTCTTCCGAGAATTCTCTCCTTGGCTTGCAGATGGCCTTCTCAATGCATCTCTCATATGTCCTTTTCATGTTCATCCCTTGTGTCTCTCTTTCTTACAAAGACACCAGTCATACTGACTTAGACCCTGGCCCTAATGGCCTCATTTGAACTCAGTCACTTCCTTGAAGTTTCTACCTATAACTATGGTTATATGGACTAGAATCTACCCAATGATCTCATATAACTTTACATCTTTAAATAGTCTATCTCGAAATATAGTTGTACTCTGAGACACTGGGGGAGAGGGAAGTTCAGTCCATAATAGTTGGTTAAATGCAGCCACATCAGTAAAACCACCCCAGGGTAATGTGATTCCATCCTTCTGTATCTAGCACAAGATACATTCTCAAACATATTTCCCAGTCTCTGATAGAAATAAAAATCTCACAATATTTATTAAGGGGTGAGTATTTCCTCCATACTAAGATTTTGCTCTCATTCCACTGGCATACATCAGGGGTTTTTGGTTCTTGTCAAATGGAAATGGAGGTTAGTGGGATGGAAACTGAAAAAAATAGACATTGTTAGAAAAGATCATTGATATTCTTCAAGCAAGAGATGCCTACTTTGTTCAAATAGAATGAAAGGGATACTCCTATCTTCAAGGGAAGCTCATGGTAATATAAAAGTTCAAGGTTCTCAGATTCATCCAAATCCACCACAGTGCAACTATTGTTGTTGTTTTCAAGTCACTAAGTCATGTCTGACTCTTTCTGAGCCCATGGACTGCAGCATGCCAGGCTTCCCTGTCCTTCACCACCTCCCGAAATTTGCTCAATCTCATGACCGTTGAGTTGGTAATGCCATCCAACCACCTCATTCTGTCATCCCGTTCTCCCCCTGCCTTCTATCTTTCCCAGTGTCAGGGTCTTTTGCACTGAGTAGGGTCTTTTGCACTGAGTTGGCTCTTCGCATCAGGTAGCCAAAGTATTAGAGCTTCAGCCTCAACATCAGTCCTTCGAATGAATATTCAAGGCTGATGTCCTGAATTGTTTGTCCTCATTGTTAAGGTCCCACTTCTTCAGTCATTGCATTAATATCATAGACATGACAAGGCTGAATTCAAATTATGTTGTAACTCTATAACCTATATAAAGCTCTCTAACATTCCCAGTGTAGTGGCTATTCAGGCTCTCAAGAAGTCCTTCTTCATAGTGACTGCTTCAGAAAGTGGGATAAAACACAGAAAACTTGACTACCCAAAGTCTAAAATCATTGGTCCTAGATCAAGCATTAAATCAGAAAAACAGAAACAGCTCAAGGTTTTTGAAGTATCAAAAATTTAATTCAGGCTATTAGGTATAAAAATGTTGAAACGTCTGAAGGAACAAAATGGTTTGTGTTATCACACTCAGATTAAGAACTGTAGGAAGTCATCATCAGTCTTCAGGAATCTAAGAGTTCACACGTACTTAGTATTCCTCAAACTGCCATCTCTGTTATTTAGCAGGAGTGCAGTGGCTCTCACTTACCCCTGCCATTTCTAGAGGCACTACTTGAAATGGGCCTTGCTGGAACTACTGCTGTTGCCATTGCCATAAGAATAGCTTCTACATTCTCCCATCATCTCAGCTGAGTGCCTCCCACAGTCTGTAGAATGTGTCGTCCACAGCATTTATTTTTGTTGATTTGTTTTCCCAACAAGTTTCTTCTAATTCAAAGATATGTTTAGAAAATAGAAGTCTAGAGACTTTCAATACACCCAAGCACAGGCATTTGTTTCAGAGTGGGTTGCATGGATCCTCCTCTTACTGGGATTCTGCCAACTTCAACAACCAATAAAGATCAATCCTCACTGCTTCTCTGGACTCTGTCTTTGCTGACCATCTCTCTGCTGTTCATAACTGTTTTTGGTAGGCAGGTCAATATCAATGATTAAGTCAAATTACTTATTCTACCAACCTGGTGTGTGCATGTGTGTGTGTGTGTTTGTGTGTGTGTGTGCGTTAGTTGCCAAGTCATGTCCGACTCTTTTCGACCCTGTGGACTGTAGCCCACCAGGCCCTTCTGTCCACAGAAGTCTCCAGGCAAGAAGACTGGAGTGGGTAGCCATTCACTTCTCCAGGGGATGGTAGATTTTCTATATTCATATACAAAGTATCTAAATTCTTTTCATCTAACAAATAAAAACATTAACCATTAATCTACATATGTACTTTATGAAATTGGTACTGTTATTACATGCATGTTATAGATGAGAACTGGAGTAAATAAAGGTTAAGTAACTTAAAATCACAGAGGTAATAAGTGCTAGAACTGGATTTACTGAATTAGGCAATCTGACTCCAGAAGGCACACTCTTAACCAAGATGTTGTGCTACCTATGAAGTTAAAATATTATAATTCTTGAATTCAGTTTATATAAGTCAGTGCACAGTATGGATTCTGAAACACTTCCCAGTCTCCTCTCTCACACATTTGCTGAACTTCCCCAATATATGTGAATATTCATATGTCCCCTCATGCAGATGGATATTCACATGTGTGCACACCACACACACGTACACACACACACACGTACACACACACACACACAAGCTCTTCAAACTTTAGAAATATGGCCCTAGTGGTTCTTATAATGGAACCCATTGATCATCACTTAAATTCTCTTGCATATACTTCCTCACTACCTAGTATGTCCTATTTTACCTCATCACCTGATAAGCCTAGTGAGTACTGTTGTCTTTTAAATTTCCCCCATACACATACACACACATATTCCCAGTATAATTAATGGCTTCTCTTGATCAATGAAGTCTCTGACACTTGTACACATTCCTATTATTGTTATTGTTACTGCATCTGTTTCCATTATTACATTGTAAGCACAATGAATATAAGGTTTAGGTCTTAGTTTGCTTTGTATCCCTACCATCTACTACAATACCGGATGCTTAAATGTAGAATAGTATATTTTATGTTGAATAAAAATCCATTTTTTCCATACTTTTGGCAAAAAATACCTCAAAAACTCCATGCTACCTATTTTTAAAGGCTAAAATCCCTTAGTCTGCAGTAAACCCCCCCCCCATAATATTTACTCCCTTTTTCAGCTCCAGTTCTCACTTACACACAGAAACACATCACACTGGGCTCCAAACAAGACTAAACTGGGACCACCTAAAGATTCCAGAACACAATTAATCTTTGGGCCAAAAGATAAATTACCATTATTCAAGCACAAATAATGATCAATGGTTGACATGTGAGAACCACCAATTCCATATTTCTGAAGTTTGAAGAGCTTGTGTGTGTGTGTGTGTGTGTGTGTGTATAGTTTCTTTTATTTGCTTCTTGCTCTCATTGTCTCTCCTACCTGGGATCCACTGAACCAACTTTCACTGTTTTCTGAAATTCTGCTGACTTTCAACGCCTCACTTAAATGCTACTGTCCCATCAAGCTATCCCTTATTCTCTAAGTCAGAGCAAATTTTTTTTTATTTTCTATGAGATCATTCACTATAATAAACTTTCTCTCTTCTTATTTATATACAGCCATGGCTTATTTCATACAATGCATCATTAGCTCCATGGGGGCAGGCACCTATGTTACCTCTGCCTGTTCTGTATCAGCTCCCTAGAACACTTTGCCTGGAGCCTTGCCCAAAACAATTACTCACGATTAGCTACTGCGCTGACAGTAGGATGACACTCTTGTCCACACTCTTTTCAATGCTAAGTTATTATAATAGGTGTGTGCTATAATTCAATAATAATTAGGCATAATCAATAGCAGAATGAATGTATTTGCTAGTCACATTCAATTAAAATGTGTGCAGATTCAGAAAATTTAGGGAAAAAATCAGAATATAATACAAGTAGCTTCATTTAGGGCTTCCTAGGTGGCCCAGTGGTAAAGAATCTGCCTGTCAATGCAGGAGAGGCATGACATGCAGATTCAGTCCCTGGATGGAGAAGATTCCCTGGAGTAAGAAATGTCAACCCACTACAGTATTCTTGCCGGGAAAATTCCATGGACAGAGTAGCCTGGTGGGCTGCGGTTGGACATGACTAAGCCTGCACGTGTATCGTGTAAGCTTCTTTTATGAAATGCTTGCATGTCAGGCACTATACTATCTATTGATTCAGGATGCAAATTTTATTATTCCTGTTTTAGAAATAAGGAAACTGAGACTCAGAAAGCTCAAGAAATGTGCCTAAGATGACACATCTAGGAAATAGAAGAGCCCAGACTTAAGTCCTAGTCTATATGTCTCCTGTACCTATGTTTATAAAAATAGATTGCATTCCCTACTTATCATAAACAAACACATGGGCCCCAAGCATTTTACAAACATTATCATATTTGATCTTTAGAAAAACCATGTGAGGTATATATGGTCTCCATTTTACAAATGAGGAAACCAAGACTCTCAGATGAAGTTATTTCCCCTAATTCACATGCCAGTAAGTGATGAGGTTGAAAGTTGTACCAGGACCATCTGATGACAGTGTGATCTTAAATTATGAACTGTTGTGCATAGGACTCTTTCTGATCTAGCACTTTTTTTCCTTTTGTCCAGTGGACTATTTTAAATTTTCAGTGGAAGCAGTAACAGAGTCACTAAATATTTAAAATGCTTTCTTCCGGCCAGTTAAAGACTTGAAATGCCCATAAGTCACAAGGCACTAACCATTTCATACTGCAAAACAATCTCTTGTTTTTACTGAGCTCCAGGCTGGAAAAGAGACCCTAAATCTACATATAATTGATTTACTAATCATCTAGTTCTCTTTTCACAAATCATGTATTGGAAGGATTATTGATTCACATGTAAGTAGATTTTTAATTAGTTTTTCTTTTTCTTATAATAAGAAAAAGTTCAGTTTTCTCAGTTCAGTTCAGTCGCTCAGTTGTGTCCAACTCTGCAACCCCATGTCCTTCACCAATTCCTGGAGCTTAGTCAACTCATGTCCATAGAGTCCGTGATGCCATCCAACCATCTAATCCTCTGTCATCCCCTTCTCCTCCTGCCTTCAATCTTTTCCAGCATCAGGGTCTTTTAAAATGAGTCAGTTCTTCACATCAAGTGGCTAAAGTATTAGAGTTTCAGCTTCAGCATCCAGTGAATATTCAGGACCTATTGATTAATAACTAAGTAAATAATTCATGGCAGGTATGCACGCAATTAAATTGTCAAGTAGTGTCTGACTTTCTGGGTTTTCATAGAAACTCTGTGTTCAGTGATTTGTTGAAACAGTTCTTAATGGGCAGAAGCCCATGTTATCAGGGACCAGCTGTTAGGGTTGGATTGGTGCTAATCCCTGGGAAGGGAAGCAGAACGGAAACCCCAGGATAGCCTAACCCTGAAGCATGCAGTCAGCCCTCATCAAACTGCATATACCCACTAAAGCAGACTCCCTTGGAAAAGATAACTACATGTTTGCTTCCTAGCTCATTTTCTTACCAAAGTAGTGGTCATCTGATAAAAAATAATGACAAAGATGGCAAATAATAGGTTCACAGGCTTTTCCAGTTAATAGCTTTAAAGTCTGTCTCTTACTTTCATGCTTTTACTTATTTTAAAGTCTCTTTCTCAGATTTGCAAGGGCATATACCATGGAAATGTGTTCAGACGGTGGCTCAGATGGTAAAGAATCCACCTGCAATACAGGAGACCAAGGTTCAGTCCCTAAGTTGGAAAGATCCCCTGGAGAAGGGAATGGCTACCTGCTTCAGTATTCTTGCCTAGAGAATTCAATGGACAGAGGACTTAAATCTATGGGGTAGCAAAGAGTCAGACACAATTGAGAGATGAACACTTTAATTATTTTTTTTCATACCACGAAGGTATGTAAGTATGCAAGTATTTGACAAAGCTTCCTAGAAGGCCAATTTTATTCTAAATAATGTGAAACATGATTTCAATTCAAGTCAAATATAGGTATATTGTAAAGTAGACTGCAAAATAAGAATGAAATTTTAAGATAAAGCAGCAAGTTTCAAGGAAATATTATGCTTGCTTCAGCAAATTTGTGCTGTTTGCCAAAAACCCTGGGGGTTTTGACTTCACTATACTTGGCCACTGAAAGTATTAGAGAAAGTTCAAGATGCAGATATATTGCATTTCATTCGAAGTATAAGAATCAGATAAAAAGTTTTATTCATTTTATTAAATGGGTCAGGGTGATTTTTATGGTTGTAGGGTGTTTTTTTTGTTTGTTTGTTTTGTTTTGTTTTGTTTTTAAGATTTTAAGACTTTAAGATTTTCAAGCCCCATTCTTTATTTCCTGACTTTCCATCAAAACACTGGGTACTCTTTTGACCATGTGGAAAATGAATAGGTGCTCTAAGAAGATGAAAGCAATCTATCTTACTCTGTCCCTGTGTATCTGAGAATGTTTCATTAACAGTCACTGAATCTTTCTTTTCAAAATGATTCACTAATCCTCTAATTAACCTGCTTGTCGTGATTCTGAACCCTTTGGGTTGGTGCTTGTGACCAGCTGATATTTTAGACAACCATTGGCACACTCTTTCAGACCAGAGTTCTACAGAGTCAAAAGGGTAATTCTGCCAATGTTACAGGATTTCTTTCATAACTTGATTGCAGCAATTATGTCCCAAGTAGTATTTGATCATTCTAGTCTAAATGTTTTATCACACTTTTCATTTGAATCTTTTCTACTAAGACAGAACTTCAGCCTGAAGCTGTTTCCTTCAATGTATACATTATAATTTAATGTATTTGGGAAGGTACCATAGAGTGATTTAGAGCTCGTCTTCTGAAGTCAGCAGACTTGTTTTGATCTCAAGTCTGCCACTGACAAGGAAGTTGTTGAATCTTTCTAGAATCAAATCCTTACTAGCATAATTAATAAATATCCTTGGGCTTCCCTTGAAGCTCAGTTGGTAAAGAATTTGCCTACAATGCGGGAGACCAGGGTTCTGTTCCTGGGTTGGGAAGATTCCCTGGAGAAAGAAATGACAACCCACTACAGTATTCTTGCCTGGAGAATCCCATAGAGAGAGGAGCTGGCAGGCTACCATCCATGGGGCTGCAAAGAGTTGGACACAACTGAGCGACTAAATTTAATGAACTGAATGACATTCAACACCTTTTAATATTGTTGTTATTGTTTAGTCGCTAAGTCCAGTCCAACTCTTCTGCAACCCCATGGATGGTAGCCCACAAGGCTTCTTTGTCCATGGGATTTCCCAGGCAAGAATACTGGAGTGGGTTGCCATTTCCTCCTCCAGGGGATCTTCCTGATCCAGAGATCGAATCCAAGTCTCCAGCATTGGCAGATGGATTCTTTAGCACCGAGTCACCTGGGAAACCCATCTTTTAATATACTTATAGTCAATTTGATATATTCTTTTTGTTCAAAACTTTTGCTAATATTTCTGTTGTGCCACCTGTCCCTTTTTTATGACTTAATATAAATTTTGTGTATCCTCTGGATGTGAGTCCTTTGTAAAAATATCTGTATTTTAAACATTGTTATCTACCATATGGTTGGGGTTTTCACTCTATTAAAGAAATTTTTGATGAACAGATTGTTTTTATTTTGAGAAAGTTTAACTTTCATCTTTTCCTTTATAATAAATGTTCTGTGTTTCCTAATTTTTTTAAAAAACTTTGCATCTCAAAGCCACAATGATGTTCTCTTATGTTATCTTCTAAAAGGTTGATAGTTATAAATTTCACATTTATATCTACAAAGTAGGTAAAATTATATTTATATGTGAGAATTAGAGGTGAAAGTTCATGTTTTTCTGGTCATTACACATATCAACACAACATCAATTATTTAAAACACCACCTTTTCTCAGCGCATTGCTCTGTTACCTTTGTTGTTGAATGACCTCTAGACATGGGTTTGTTTTTGGACTATCTATCGTCTATTTGTTTTTCTTGCACAAGTCTTCAGTCAACTTTGTTCTTTTCTTTTTTTCTTACTAAAGCCTCCATCCAAACATTAACTATCTTTAAGAAAAAGATATTTTTTACTTCTATCAACATCAATTAGTTTTTAATTTTGTCTGTTTTCTGTATTGTATATGACTAGAAAAACACATATGTACCCTTCTGTGTTTGTCTTCCTCTTTTTTATATTATATCTGAGATTTCTTCCTGTTTCTGCCTAAAGCAGCATTTTGTTTATTCTAATTTCTTGTTTTCACTATTCTTGCCCTTTTAGATTTTCATTAACATTTTAAAATTGGCTTGTCACTTTCTACCCCTCTTTCTTGCCCTCTCCCCAAACCAAACAGCCAACCAAACAAGCCAAAAAAATCTCTTGGAATCTTAATTGAGATTGTACTGAATTGATAGATTCATTGGTAAGAAATAACATCTTTATAACACTGAGTGTACCAATGCATGTTCTGTCTGACTCTTTGTGACCCCATGCACTGTCACTCATCAGGCTCCTCTGTCCATGGAATTTCCCAGGCAAGAATCCTGGAGTGGGTTGCCATTTTCTCCTTCAGAAGATCCCTGACCCAGGGATCAAACTGGTATCTCCTATGGCTTCTACATTGGCAGGCGGATTCTTTACCACTGAGCCACCTGGAAAGCACCTGCTGTAGGTTTGTTCTCAGTTAAATGAAATTTTAATACCTATTCTCAAAGATTTTTTCTGTTCCATTTTCTAATTTATTGGTAGTGAATAGAATGCAAATGATTTATTTTGACTTTGTGTCTGGTGACTTGCTAAGTTCATTCACTAAGTCTAATAGTTTGTTTGCAGTTCATTTTGGATTTTCTATATCCATAATCAAATCTTTTATGAATTATGAAAGTTTACTACTTTCTTTTTAAGCTTTATAGTTTTTATATGTTTCTTACCTTATTGGAATAGCCTGTTTTCCAGGTCAACATTAAATAAAATTTGTGGTAGTACTTTGTCATCATATTTTGTTTCTATACACAAGAAACTTGATAAATAATTAAATATCATTTTTTGCCAAAGATTTTTCTTTATCAATTATTAAGTTAAGAACATGCCAACCTATTCTTAGGTTGCCAGTGGTTTTTATCATGAGTTTTGTATGTTATCAAGTGATTTTGCTATATTTATTAATATGATCATGTGATTTTTCTCCTTAATTTTACTAATATGGTGAATTACTTGGATTGATTGTCTAATGCAAAATCACACATGCATTCATGGGGGTAATTCTACTTAGTCATGATGAAGAGTCCTTTTTATATATTGTTAAATTACATTTACTGATATTATGGTTAGCATTTTGCAATTGTTTTAAAATTGATTTTTCTTAGTAATGCAATTTTCAACTCTTATTCTCAATATAATACTGATATTATAAAACATTTTGGGAAATGTGACCACTTTTTTTATCCTCTGAAAGAGTTGTATAAGTGTGCTACATTACAAATGAAAAAATTGATTTCATTTACTGTTAAGGGAATCTGGATCTGGAGTTTTCTTTGCGGGAAAGTCTTAGATATGGATTACAAAAGTTTTAGATATGGATTACATGTCTTTAATGAACATAAGATCATTAAGATTTTTACTTTTGTTAAATATTTTCTATATATTTCCATTTTATTTATATTTTAATTTTGTTGACTTAGTTTTCATAATATTCTCGATTTGTGTAATATCTATAGGATATGTTATTATGTCCTTCATTTTATTCCTGAAATTGTTTTTTTGTTCATTCTCTCTCTTTTTCTTTTTTGGTCAGTCTTGATGAGGAACAAACAATTTAATTTGCTTTAAAAATCAACGGTTTTATTTTCTGCCCTTCTCAATTGCATGTCTGCCTTTATGTTATAGTCTCCCTTTATTCTGCTCATACTATCATTATTTCCTTATTTCTGTATTTTGGGAATTTGCTGTTCTTTCTTACAGGTTTTTAAAGTAGGTGATTATAATTGTTACTTTTCAGCATGTCTGTATTTTAATTTATGAATTTATATCTAAACGTCACTTTATCTGCTCCCCACATTTTGATAAGTAGTATTTTAATGTAACTTATTCAAAATATAGTCTAATATTCATTTTGAAATAACCTATGGGTTATTTACAAGTGTGTGACATAATTTCAAACATTTGTAAATTTTCTAGTTTTTTTTTTTTTTAATTACTGAATATTAGCTTAAGCTCTCTGTGGTCATCAAATCCTCTGAATCATGATAAGGCTTGCTTTATGGCATAATAACTGGTCAATTTTGGTAAATGTTCCATGTGTACTTGAATATAAAATGTTTTCCCAATTGTTGATGCCGTGCTTAAACATGTAAATTAGGACATTTTGTTGATCATGATGTCTAAATCTTCTATTCTTTACTAAATTTTAGTCTGTGTTTTTTTCTCAGTGGCAAAGGTATAATAAATTCTCTAGCTATAATTATTTCTCTTGTAATCCTGCCAGAGTATTCTGTGGATATTTTATATATATATAGTGAATTACATTATAAAATATCATATATTATGGAGTGTCAGGAAGCATTTAACAGGAGGCTTCCTGTGTACTGCTTTGGATCTGTCATGAACCTCTGTCCCTTATTAATTCCTGAATATTCAGGATTTAAGTGGAGCAGCAAGCTACCCCCTGGGGGCTTAGGAATGCATGCATTTCCTGTGTTAGTTTTTCCATACAGTGATAAGTAACTATTGACTACCCTCTTCCTTTTTATGAACCATATGGTAAAAGTGATTATTTACAACCCTCTCTCTTTCATATGGATGACCTCATGTTTCCTTGATAACTTGTAAGTTTTGATTTTATCTCTGCTGAAAATAGCTGCCTTGTAAAACAGTATAAATACCCACACTATGTTGAATAAAACAACTTAGCTCCATCAGAGCTTTGGTTCCCCTGTGTTTTCTTTCTCTCTCTCTCTCTCTCTCTCTCTCTCTCTCTCTCTCTCTCCCCCGCTCCCTCCCTCTCTTTCTCCCTCCCTCCCTCTCTTCCTCTCTGTCTGTTTTTCAGGCTAGTTCTCTGTAGCGCATAGGCCCTTTGAGTTCACTTTCTTGACCAGGCTTCTAAGACCCTCTCAAGAAAGCACTCTGTGCCTTCACCCCATCAAGAGGGCACCTGAAGCCTTTGTGAACAGAGCAAACACCCTGTCAGGGACTTTATTGGTTTTCTGTGTAAACCAAGGAATATCAGCCTCGTTCTCTCTACTTTCTTATCATCAACTCCAGACCACCAGTTTCCAGTCCATTAAAGGACCTCAACAATGGAGTACTATTATGTTTCTGTCAAAGTAACTTCTTTTCCTGATACCATTTCATGCCCCCAAGTCTGAGCTGTCTGTTATGTAGTTTTTCTGGCTTTTTTCTACTTACAGTTTTCTTTTTTTTTTTTTTTTATTTTAATCCATCTTTAATTTTTTTTACACATATTTCCATGTGTATCAATAGATCTTACTTCTTTAAATCTACTCTGAAAGTATAGCTAGTAAAACAAAGTCGCAGGGTTCTTAGGAAAAGCTAAAGAGACGATGCATATATTTAAAAAATTTCTGGCCTATGGCAAGTGGTAATTAAATTGTATTTACTCCTTATTTCCATATTATCATCATTAACTACATTACAAATATTTGGGTTGACATTTCAAAGACAATTTGCGCATGCTCGCTTTAGATTTTCAATCCTTTCTTTTTGTGTTAGTATTTTCAAAGACTTGTATGTTGCATGAAGTTATTACCACCAAAGCCAGGGCCTCATGTCTTTTTTTTTTTTTTTTAGCATATTTGATTTTTATTTTATTTTATTTTTTTTTAATTTTAAAATCTTTAATTCTTACATGCATTCCCAAACATGAACCCCCCTCCCACCTCCCTCCCCATAACATCTTTCTGGGTCATCCCCATGCACCAGCCCCAAGCATGCTGCATCCTAAAGAATTCATTTGAATCAGTTCTGATGAGATGGATGAAACTGGAGCCGATTATACAGAGTGAAGTAAGCCAGAAAGAAAAACACCAATACAGTATACTAACACATATATATGGAATTTAGGAAGATGGCAATGACGACCCTGTATGCAAGACAGGGAAAGAGACACAGATGTGTATAACGGACTTTTGGACTCAGAGGGAGAGGGAGAGGGTGGGATGATTTGGGAGAATGACATTCTAAAATGTATACTATCATGTGAATTGAATCGCCAGTCTATGTCTGACGCAGGATACTTACAGTTTTCTTATTTCACTATTTTACTTTTAGCCTTAATCTGTCTTTGTATTTTTTTATTCCAGTTTTAAACTGTTTTTTTTAAACTCTGTGAATTTAGCTTATATCCATATTGATTTGAGTTTTATCAACCTTATTATTCTTTGCTTTTTGTATCATCATTTTTTCTATTCCCTTTTTTCATATTCTATTTGTTGAATCAAGCATGTTTCATGATTCTATTTGTTTCCCTATTGAGATTATTAATCATATTGTCTTTCACTATTCTTTTGATAGATTCCTTAGAGAGATCAAATATCTTTAACTTGATATAGTCTACTTTAAATTGGTATATTTTCCACTTGTACATATGTTTCAGTTCAGTTCAGTCATTCAGTTCTGTCTGACTCTTTGTGACCCCATGGACTGCAGCACACAAGTGTTCCTTGTCCTTCACCAACTCCTGGAGCTTGCTCTAACTCATGTCCATTGAGTCAGCGATGTCATCCAACCATCTCATCATCTGTTGTCCCCTTCTCCTCCTGCCTTCAATCTTCTCCAGCATCAGAGTCTTTTCCAATGAGTCAGTTCTTCGCATCAGATGGACAAAGTATGGGAGCTTCAGCTTCAACATCAGTCCTTCCAATGAATATTCAGGACTAATTTCCTTTAGGATGGAGTGGTTTGATCTCCTTGCAGTCCAAGGGACTCTTAAGAGTCTTCTCCAACACCACAGTTCGAAAGCATCAATTCTTCAGCACTCAGCTTTCTTTATAGTCCAACTCTCACATGACTACTTGGAAAACCATAGCTTTGACTAGATGGATATTTGTCAGCAAAGTAATGTCTTTGCTTTTTAATATGCTGTCTAGGTTGGTCACAGCTTTTCTTACAAAGAGCAAGCATCTTTTAATTTCATGGCTGCAGTCACCATCTGCAGTGATTTTGGGGCCCCAAAAAATAGTCTTTCTCTGTTTTCATTGTTTCCCCATCTATTTGCCATGAAGTGACGAGACCAGATGCGATGATCTTAGTTTTCTGAATGTTGAGTTTTTAGCCAACTTTTTCATTCTACTTGTTTACTTTCATTCAGAGACTCTTTAGTTCTTTGCTTTCTGCCATAAGGGTGGTGTCATCTGCATATATGAGGTTATTGATATTTCTCCCAGCAATCTTAATTTCAGCTTGTGCTAGATATACATAAGACCCTAGAAAAATAGCTATCACCTAATTCTCGGTTTTATGCTAATATTAACATGCATTGCAATTACACATATTAAACCACATGACTCACATCATCAGTGAGCCAGGGTCAAGTCATTGTTCTCACCTACAAATCCATCCTTCATTGCCTGCTTTGTGATACTCAGGCCAAACCCTCTGAAAATTTCTTCTGCTGTCTAAAGCAAGGTTTATGCATGAGTGCTCAATAACACCCAACTTGTTTGCGACTCCATGGACTGTAGCCCACAAAGTTCCTCTGTCCAAGGGATTTCCCAAGCAAGAATACTGGAGTGCTGTAGTGACAAAAGAAGGCAAAGGAGCCAGAACACACTTTTCTTCCGTGTGAAGGGCCTCCTTTTGATATAGCATGGGTGCCCTGCAGACTTCACAGATTGCTTTTCTCTGCACCCTCAGACTATCCTCTCCAATCCCAGTGGCCATCCCCACAAGGTTTTGTTGTGCTTTTATGGTAAACCTGGCTGAACCCAGGGCTTTATTTCTACCTACCCAATGGCTGCCTTTTTTTTTTTTTTTTTTTTTTTTGCCATATCTTGCATCATGTGGAATCTTAGATCTTGGACCAGGAATCAAACCTACCTCCCTTGAACTGAAAGGAAAGGGCGAAGTTTTAACCACTGGACCACCAATGAAGTCCCCCAAAGGCTGCTTCTACAAAGCTCCAGTGGGCTGTTTGCACAGCGGCTTTGGTCACATCCTCAGGGAACTGTTTCCCAAATTGAGAGCTATTTCCTTAAATCAGCTCCAGCCTGGCCACAGTTTCTAGCCAGAGCCAGTCATTTCTAAAGACCAGTCCTGGCCTGTGCCCTCTGGAATTTTTCTTTACCCTATGAGGTTCAGTTCAGTTCAGTCACTCAGTTGTATCTGACTCTTTGTGACCCCATGGTCCACAGCACGCCAGGCCTTCCTGTCCATCACCAACTCCCAGAGCTTACTCGAACTCATGTCCATTGAGTCGGTGATGCTATCCAACCATCTAATTCTCTGTCGTCCCCTTCTCCTCCTGCCCTAAATCTTTCCCAGCATCAGAGTTTTTTCAAATGAGTCAGCTCTTCACATCAGGTGGCCCAAACTGGAGTTTCAGCTTCAGCATCAGTCCTTCCAATGAATATTCAGGACTGATTTCCTTTAGGAAGAACTGGTTGGATCTCTTCACAGTCCAAGGGACTCTCAAGAGTCTTCTCCATCTGAGGTAGTGTGCTCCTATGGAAGTCATGCCTTCTTTAAAGAAGTCTGAGTCTCACCTCTGAGATGAGGCAGGGGGAGAGTCAGGAAGGATTATTTTGAGTTCTCAGTTTTAATTTTCTCTCTGCCTATAAATAATAGCTGAGTATTTTCCATTGTCGTTTGTTTGTTTGCACATGCTGCCTATGGGCTGCTTGTTGTTGTTTAGTCACTAAGTCATGTCTGACACTTTACAGCCTCATGGACTGCAGCATGCCAGGCTTCCCCGTCCTTCAGTATCTCCCAGAGTTTGCTCATACTCATGGCCATTGAGTCAGTGACACCATCCAACCATCTCATCCTCTATCGAACCCTTCTCCTCTTGCCCTCAATCTTTCCCAGCATCAGGGTCTTTTCCAATGAGCCAGCAATTCTCATCAGGTGGTCAAAATATTTAAAGTTCAACTGTAGCATCAGTTCTTTCAGCGAATATTCATGGTTGACTTAATTCCAGATTGACTAGTTTGATTTCCTTGCTTTTCAGGGGACTTTCTAGAGTCTTTTCCAACACCACAATTTGTAAGCATCGATTCTTTTGTGCTCAGCCTTCTTTATGGTCCAACTCTCACATCCTTACATGACTACTGAACTATAGCTTTGACTCTACAGACCTTTGTCAGTAAAATGGTCTCTGTTTTCTAATATGCTGTATAGATTTGTCATAGTTTTTCTTTCAAAGAACAAGTATCTTAATTCCATGGCTGCAGTTGCCATCTGCAGTGATTTTGGAGGCCAAGAAAATAGAATCTATCAGTGTTTCCACTTCCCTCCATCTACTTGCCATGAAGTAATGGGACCAGATTCCAAGATCTTCATTTTCTGAATATTGTTTTAAGCCAGGTTTTTTACTGTCCTCTTTCACTGTTATCAAGAAGCTCTTTAGCTCCTCTTTGCTTTCTGCTATTAGAGTGGTGTCATCTGCATATCTGAAAGTGTTACTATTTCTCCCAGCAATTTTGTGTCCAGCTTGAGTTTTATCTCATACAGCTTTTCTCATGATGTACTCTGCACAGAAGTTAAATAATCTGCTTAGAGTCTTCTTTTACTCCTTTTTATTAATAATAGTTAGATTTCTTTGACTAATGAACAAATCATAACATTAAATTTTCTCTGTTCTAACAACTGACTTGCTTCTGTCTCCTGGTTAGAAAGTGAAAGTTGCTCAGTCCTGTCCTTTGTGATCCTGTGGACTATATAGTCCATGGAATTCTCCAGACCAGAATACTGCAGTGGGTAGGCTTTCCCCTCTCCAGGGAATCTTTCCAACCCAGGAATCAAACTGAGGTCTCCTGCATAGCAGGTGGATTCTTTACAAACTGAGATGCTAACCATTATACTCAGATTTCTATTAATAGTAGTGTTTTTGATTATTTACCCTGTTTGGTGCTCTTTATTTCTTTCTTCATTTCTGTGATTCCATCTGAGATTGTTTTCCTTCTATCTGAAGAGCACCCTTTAGTATTTTTTGAAGTGCATGACTGTTGACAATAAATTATCTCAACCTTTATCTAAAAATGATTTATTTTACATTACCTACTAATGAATACCTTTACTTTGTGTAGAATCTGAGGTTGGCAGCTACTTCTTAGCACTTTAACAATGCAATTTATTGTCTTTGGTTTTATCATTTCTGTTTATGAGTCAGCTGTCAGTTTTATTGATGTTCCCTTGAAAACAATGTGCTTTTTCTCTGGTTACTTTTATGGTTTTCAATGTTCTTTTCTTTTTTGAAGTAGATTTTATTGTTATGTGCCTAGGAATGATATTCTATTTCCTCTTAGGTTCATAGAAATTACTGAATCACATTGACTGATACTTTCAGTTTTAGAAAATTCTCAACTATCTTTTCAGATATTTTTATTCCACTCCTTTTCCCTCCTCCTCTGTAATTCCAATTATACTTTTTTTTTTCTAATCATACTTTGTATTAAATCTTTTCACTATGCCCCTTTCATTCCTTTTGGTATTTTCAACATTTTTTTTTCTGTGTATTGATTTGGAAAACTTTTATCGCTATGTCCTCTAATTTACTACTCTTCTCTTTGAAAGTCTAATTTGTTGCTATATCAAATCTACCCAGTTATTTACTTCCATTAGTACATACATAAGATACTTTCATCTTTTTTTACACAGACCAGTTCCTCTCTGTCTTGACATTTCCTTTTCTATGAATATATCCATGATGATTATTTTATGTCCATGTCCTGTTGCCACAATATCTGGATTATAGGTAAGTCCATTTCTATTGCAGACTTTCTTTGCCATTTGGTGCTTCTTCATTAAATGTCTGTCAATTCTTGATTTAATATCAGAATCTATACAGATTAATTACTTGGTTTCTTTATTGTTTTATTTTTTACTTTTTAATTGCTTTCAAAATAAAATCTAAATTCCATATCTAAGAAGAATAAAGATTAATCTGATATGTAGGGATATTTTTGTATGTGTATCTCATTACAGATTATAATTCTAGAATTAAAGTTTACAATTAAAGTCACTGTTTAAGTCACCATATATTCATTATTGGATTTATTGTTTTGACATTTTCTAAGTTTCTATGTAAAAGTTCATGACATGTATTTTTTAAAAGGCTCTACAAGAATCAAAGGCTCTAAGAAATAAATCTCAAATAAATATCTTTATTAAGGAATTAGGTTGCATTTGGAAGAGATATGCATTTTCCCTGAGGCATTCATGATATAAATATAGAACCAATAATTATTTTTTTGAATCTAACAATTGATATTGAAATAAAGAAAAACCTGCCATGCATTTGAAATTTTTACAGATTTTGTTAAAATGGTTTAACACATAGGTCAGAGCTAGATATTTAAAGTCTGAGTGTATATCATCATCACTTTTTTTTTAAAGTCAGAAAATTATGTACCGAAAAATATTTGTGTAGAAAAATTTCTTAAACTGCTATGTAGGTACATGACTATGACTATGAGGAGAAAGAAAGAAGAAAAGAATATATAACAAGATACAATATATTCAATGAATTTTATATTCCATCATTGTGGAAGAGTTATATTTTTATCAGTCACATCTAAATTTAACAGAACAATTCAGCATGCTGAACACAGGGTATTAAAATAGAAGTGCTTGGGCCTTCTATTGTTAGCAGGAAACAGAGGTAGACTTCAAATTTGAGTCAGAAGAAGGTATTTTCTTCCTATGTTCTGGTTCTTTATCTTCACCTCCTGTGAATATAGATGAGCAGCACTTCTCGTAAGCAGCACTGTCAGCCTGGGTTGATTCACTTTGGGACCACTTATGTGCTTTTGACACCTACTGTCTCCCTTGCCACTGCCCCAAATGTCTCAGTTCTTAGACACTAGATATTAACTCATGTGGCTTTAAGATATCCAGGGCTCTCCATACTTTTAGTAGCAATAGGGTTAAGTATACAGTGGTATCAGTTCAGTTCAGTTCAGTCACTCAGTCATGTCCAACTCTCTGTGACCCCATGAATCGCAGCACGCCAGGCCTCCCTGTCCATCACCAACTCCCGAAGTTCACTCAGATTCACGTCCATCGACTCAGTGATGCCATCCAGCCATCTCATCCTCAGTCATCCCCTTCTCCTCCTGTCCCCAATCCCTCCCAGCATCAAAGTCTTTTCCAATGAGTCAACTCTTGGCATGAGGTGGCCAAAGTACTGGAGTTTCAGCTTTAGCATCATTTCTTCCAAAGAAATCCCAGGGCTGATCTTCAGAATGGACTGGTGATAGTATCAATAAAATTAATGTTATGTCTCTTTCTATGCATCCCCCCCCCAAAAAAAAAGGAAGCAGATTTTTTACAAAACCTGAAATTTTGTCTGTAAGGGTCTAAATTAACATGATTGGGCATCAGGATTTTGATAGTAACTCTAGGACCTATAAAACACTGAACTTTGGTGAGTGAAAATGAATGAGCACACAGTAGACATGTAATGTCTTATTAAATAAATCTTCGATGCTGCTTAAAGAAATTCAATATAAAGAACTGAGCACCATGAACTGAAGATGTTCTTGGATATCAAGAGACATTTTCAAGTGTAAAGATTATCACACTACAGTGAGAATTGATCTATTTTAAAAATCAGTTTTGAATAGAAATTATTTGTAACTTTAGGAAAACATAGGATATGACACACTAAAAACAATTTAAATACTTCTATTCAGATCTTCTGAAGTTGTTTTCTACTTATCAGTGAGAATATTTGTATTTTTCTATATCTGGTTAACAAAAAGGTTTTCCTTGGAATTGAGTACATTTTTTGTATTACAAAAACATTGTAAAGTTACTGAAAACAAGTCTTAATGGCACTCAATGGATGTTCCTACTTGGAATTTTCTAGAAAAAACTTGTTATACTTACTAGTTTCATACTATTCAGAGCTATTCTGTGCAAAGAACTCTGCTAGGCAAAGGGGATACAGAAATGAGTAATATATAGATTTCTTGCCATTAAGAAATGAGACACAAATCTGCATAAAAGATGCACTGCTTTGCTATTTGCTTGAGTATGAATTTCATCCTGGTTTTAACTTTTATGTTAGCTTCCCAAGGAAGAAATTTTTGAGATATTTGATCAGATTTTGCATGAAAACATAGTAATGAATCAGAGAAGATATAAACACAATTGATTCTTTTTTATTTTTAATAATTATAGGGTTTTTGTCTCATTGAAATCATAAAAAATAACCTCTTCTTCATAAAAATAAGACAATTTGTTTCAGAATTAAAGTAAGTAACAAAGCATTTCCCAAATGTTTTCTTCAAAGTGTTAGTGGTATGAGATTATGAGATCATCTGTACAAAAAATCTTTCAATAAAAATTTGTTTGTAAAATAATTTTTCTTATATCCCTCTATGAAGAATTCCAGAATATCAATTTTCTGGGAATCTGTGAATTAAGATTCCTATTTAAGTTTCCTTAGCCTTTGTTCCTCCATTATGAAGTTCAGACAAATAGTAACGTAATATAGAAGATGGTGGAAGAAGTATAATTCACACAGCAAAGAAAACGGTACCTAAATTTCCATTCTCAGACCTGAGTGTTTTCTAATAACCAAACTTGCCTGGTCAAGTAATGGTAAGAGTAAAGTTAACATTCTTACATGGAGGCTGAGTCAATAGCCCAGTACAGCAAAAAGCTGAAAGGTAAAATAGTGACCAGAATGCAACAACAAAAAACTCTGTATTATAGAGGGCACCAAAAGTTTCTAGAAAGAGCCTATGCAGTGCTTAATAGCAGGGCTCTGGACACAGACTAGATAAGTAAGTGTTTGTTGCTCAGTTGTATCCTACTCTTTGCTATCCCATGGACTGTAGCCAGCCAGGCTCCTCTATCCATGGAATTCTTCCAGCAATAATACTGCAGTGGGTTGCCATCCCCTTCTCCAAGGGATCTTCCTAGCCCAGGGATTGAACCCAGGTCTCCGTCATTGCAGGCAGATTCTTTACCATCTGAGCCACCAGGGAAGCCCCTCAGTTCAATTCAGTCGCTCAGTCATGTCTGACTCTTTGCAACCCCATGAATCACAGCACGCCAGGCCTCCCTGTCCATCACCATCTCCCGGAGTTCACCCAAACTCACGTCCATCGAGTTGGTGATGCCATCCAGACATCTCATCCTCTGTCGTCCCCTTCTCCTCCTGCCCCCAATCCCTCCCAGCAACAAAGTCTTTTCCAATGAGTCAACTCTTGGCATGAGGTGGCCTAAGTACTGGAGTTTCAGCTTTAGCATCATTCCTTCCAAAGAACACCCAGGGCTGATCTCCTTTAGAAAAGACTGGTTGGATCTCCTTGCAGTCTAAGGGACTCTCAAGAGTCTTCTCCAACACCACAGTTCAAAAGCATCAATTCTTCAGCACTCAGTTTTCTTCACAGTCCAACTCTCACATCAATACATGACCACTGGAAAAATCGTAGCCTTGACTAGATGGACCTTTGTTGGCAAAGTAATGTCTCTGCTTTTGAATATGCTATCTAGGTTGGTCATAACTTTCCTTCCAAGGAGTAACCATCTTTTAATTTCATGGCTGCAGTCACCATCTGCAGTGATTTTGGAGGCCCCAAAAATAAAGTCTGACACCGTTTCCACTGTTTCCCCATCTATTTCCCATGAAGTGATGGGACCAGATGCCATGATCTTCGTTTTCTGAATGTTGAGCTTTAAGCCAGCTTTTTCACTCTCCTCTTTCACTCTCATCAAGAGGCCTTTTAGTTCCTCTTCAGGGAAGCCCTTACATGTGTTCAAATCAACTCAACTATTAGCAGTATAATCTTGAAAATGTTGCTTAATGCTTTGTGTCTCAATTTTCCTACAAGAAATATAGAAATAGTAATAGAGGCTAACACAATCATATATAATGATTTCTAAATTAGTTAATATTGTTAAAGTACTTAGAACAATGTATAGCACATAGGAAACAGCATCTCACTGTATAAATAAATTATCCTCACGGTTCTTATCTTTCTTGGGTCTCCTACTTGAGGAATTGTCTTCTTCCAATCAAAAAATACATTTTTCTTACAAATTCAAGCTGACTGGGCTGACACTTAACAACATGTTTGGGAAATTCACAAAATGCGTTTATGGAGTATATAGAAAGCAAAAGAAGAGGAATATTTCCTTATATATGCTGGCAAAAATATTCAGCCTCTGTTCATATCCAGTATCTTGGGACATATTCACTGGAGAAAATCAACTAAACTCATGTAATGAGAACAACAGATTATTTTCCATATTGGTCCCTGTTGCCCCCAAATGTTTGCTTGTGGACTTGGTTATGCAATATTGATAATAACAAAGTATTTACTATGTGCTTGCCATATGCCCTGTGCTCTACTTAGGGATTAGTATGCATTTTTTTTCCCCCCACTCAACTCCTACAGCAGTCCTATAAGTTGGATATTACTATCCTCATTTTTATAGATGAAGATGAGAACCTAATGGAATATGTCTTCTTACTACTAAAAAATTTAAAGTTTCAAAATATTTTTAAATATTGTAAATATTTTCAGTTCTTTCAGCATAGAAATAGACTTTAAACAAGGGTCTTCCTAAGAAGAGACTGTCGGAGAGATTAATTCATAGCTTACAGATTTATACATAAATAATTGTGTATTTTTGGTGTGTGTGTGTTTGTTCCTCAGTCTTTGCAACCTCATGGGCTGTAGCCTGCCAGGAATTCTCCAGGCAAGAATACTGGAGTGGGTAGCTATTCCCTTCTCCAGAGGATCTTCCCAACCCAGGGATACACCGCTAGTCTTCTGCATTGCAGGCAGATTCTTTGTCATCTCAGTCACCAGGGTATCTTTGAAACTTAACCAAAATCCATCATTGTTTCATGTTACAAAGAAACAAACTGAAGTTCAGTGAGATTAACTCATTCATCTATGTTCATAATGAAAATAATCTACTTATTTCTTTTAAAATGGGCTAAAATTTATGAAGTATGTATGATTTTATCACTGAGGCTAGAGAAACAAAAAATGTTAGCAATAATGATAACTACATAAGAGATTATCAAACACAGGAAAATCTCCAGTGCTTAACTAGAAAAACAGAACATAGTGCAGGACAAATTTTAATGGAATTTTTTTCCTCCTGCTCACTTTAACTATCAAAAGACTGATTATGGACTCATTTACCTAATCAAGAACAAAGCATGGAGAAGTTTCTTTATATATGTATTAAATAGGACAAACAGAAAATAATCATTTATATAATTTAGTACTTCCCATGCAGGTACCTGCACATCTCCAAATTGAACCTCAGCCTTTGAACCACTTTTGCAGTTATAGGAATGATCAGAAGAAAATTTACAGTGATTTCTTATTGTATATGCTTGCATCTGGTTTTGCTGTCAAAATGAAATGGAATATCCTACAAACAGCATGAATATGTTTTCCCTAGCCACGTGTATATTTTGAAATCATTCCAACACCTTCATTTTGAAGAGAAAATGAAGTGTTTTTCTGCCTCTGTGCAAGAAGCTTGCTGTGAGTCTGTCTTCTGCAGAAGCAAAATAATTAAATTTCATGACCCTGTAATTGTTATCTTGAAAACTTTCACGCCTTAAGTTTAGCTACTTAAGAAAGCTATCTTTACAATGCATCAGGTATTCATTACTTCATTAAAAAGGGTAGAAAAACATCAAAACACTGTCAAGAAAAATCCAAGTTTATATTCAAGATTTCCAGCATTAACTATCATGAAAATGCAAAGACCCTCTCTTTCACTTCTCACTTTTTCTAGGATTTAGATCTACTGCCTAAAATATGATAAAATACTAAGTAAAAATTAAATTTCTTTTGAATAGAAGTTATGGAACTAAAAAGAAGTGGAATTCAACTCTCTCTTGTCTTTATATAGATCTAAGGGAAAAGTAAACAAAATACAAATAATATCTGGATTAAAAATCAAAGCTCATTTAGAGAACATCCTGTAGTTATTGTGATTCTCCCTGTTCGTTTTGGATTTTTAGTTTCTTCTGTCATGGTTTCATGATTTTCTTTAGTGGCGTGCTTGTGTTCCTTTCTTTCTTGCTTTTATGTATCTGTGGTAGGTTTTAAATTTGTGGTGTTCATATATATTGACCTATAACTGTATTTATTTGTTGTAAACAGGGAATCCTTTAAGTTCAAACACATTCTGAAAGATCTTCGCTTTTACTCTCCTCTCCCACGCTATACATTTTTTATATAACACTTTACATCTTCATGCTTTTCTGTTCATGGATTGTTGAAATTAAAACTGATTTTTAAGTTTTTATCTTTTAATCTTTGTAATGGCTTATTTAAATGGTCAATCCTCACTCTTTTGTATATATATGTCTTCTACAGTGGAATTTTCCTTTCCTCTAGTTACTTACTTCTTTTCATAGACTTTTCCAATTAGAGAAAGCCTTTTAATATGTCTTTTAGGGTTGGTTTAGTATTGATGGACTTTTAGTTTTTGCTTATCTGGAAGTTCCCTATCTCTCCTGAAATTCCAAATGACAATCTTAGGTAGAGTATCCCGCCCGCTAGCTAAGTCACTTTAGTCTTGTCCGACTCTTTGTGACCCTAAGGACTGCAACCCACCAGGCTCCTCTGTCCGTGGGATTCTCCAGGCAAGAATACTCGAGTGGGTTGCCATGTAAATAGGTTACAGGTTTTCCCATTCAGTACTTTAAATGTAACATGCCTTCTAATCTGTGAAGTTTCTGCAAAAATATCATCTGATAGTCTTGTGAGGGTCCCTTTATGTATGATTCTTATTTTGTTTTGTTTTTGTGTGCCATTAGAGTTCTCTTAATCATTAACTCTTGTTATTTTCATTACTATATGCCTTGGTGTGGGTCTATTTGGGTTCATTTTGTTTGAGATCCTCTGTTCTCCCTGTACCTGAATATCTTTCTTTTTTTAAAGCTTGGGAAATATGAGCCACTATTTCATTAAATATATTTTCAGCTCCCTGCTTTCTCTCTTATCCTTCTAGGGATCTCCATAATGTGAATGTTGATATGCTTGATATTATCTCAAAGATCTCTTCAACTGTTTTCTTTTTTCCTATTTGCTATCTGATTGGCTTTGATAGGAGAACTGGATTAGAGATGATCAGAAGCCATGTCTTTCTTCGGGATGTGCTGGTGGAGGTGAGGTTGAAGAAGGAAGGGCTGGGTCAGGTGTGAGGCAGGGCTTCCCTTTGAAAGGTTGTTGTTGAATTATGGGAAGACACCGGGATTCTTGGCCCCCGGAGGAGAAGAATTCAATCTGGGCCCAGAGACAAGGCTTGATAGCTCAGAGCTTTTGTGTAATAAAGTTTTATTAAAGTATAAAGGAGATAGAGAAAGCTTCTGACATAGGCATCAGAAGGGGGCACAAAGAGTACCCCCTTGCTAGTGTTAGCAATGAAGTTATATACTCTCCAATGAATCCAAAGACTATCTGGAGGTTGAAAAGACCTCACCAGACCTACTCCCATAATTTACATTTTAAGATAATAGAACTAGCCAGAAGGTTGAATCCAGAGATTTTCCTCAGGCAGGATACATTATTGTTATATAATCCTTGTAAAGACCAGAAAAGGAGTACTTCAAGGCTGTAGATTGTCACCCTGCTTATTTAACTTATATGTAGAGTACATCATGAGAAACGCTGGGCTGAAAGAAACACAAGCTGGAATCAAGATTGCAGGGAGAAATACCAATAACCTCAGATATGCAGATGACACCACCCTTATGGCAGAAAGTGAAGAGGAATTAAAAAGCCTCTTGATGAAAGTGAAAGAGGAGAGTGAAAAAGCTGGCTTAAAGCTCAACATTCAGAAAACGAAGATCATGGCATCTGATCCCATCACTTCATGGGAAATAGATGGGGAAACAGTGGAAACAGTGCCAGAGTTTGGTTTGGGGGCTCCAAAATCACTGCAGATGGTGATTGCAGCCATGAAATTAAAAGATGGTTACTCCTTGAAAGAAAAGCTATGATCAACCTAGATAGCATATTCAAAAGCAGAGACATTACTTTGCCGACTAAGATCTGTCTAGTCAAGGCTATGGTTCTTCCAGTGGTCATGTATGGATGTGAGAGTTGGACTGTGAAGAAGGCTGAGCGCCGCAGAATTGATGCTTTTGAACTGTGGTGTTGGAGAAGACTCTTGAGAGTCCCTTGGACTTCAAGGAGATCCAACCAGTCCATTCTGAAGGAGATCAGCCCTGGGATTTCTTTGGAAGGAATGATGCTAAAGCTGAAACTCCAGTAGTTAGGCCACCTCATGTGAAGCGTTGACTCATTGGAAAAGACTTTGTTGCTGGGAGGGATTGGGGGCAGGAGGAGAAGGGGATGACCGAGGATGAGATCGCTGGATGACATCACTGACTCGATGGACGTGAATCTGAGTGAACTCCAAGAGTTGATGAATGACAGGGAAGCCTGGCGTGCTGCGATTCATGGGGTTGCAAAGAGTTGGACATGACTGAGCAACTGAACTGAAGTGACTCCCATAATTTACATTTTAAGATAACAGAATTAGCCAGAAGTTTTAATCCAGAGACTGTCATCAGGCAGGATCAGTTCAGTTCAGTTCAGTTGCTCAGGCAGGATACATTATTGTTATACAATTGTAAGGAATGTAGAGAAGGAAAAAAAAAGTTTTCGTTTCTTCCTCCTTGAGAATTTCAGACCCCTCTCTCCTTGGAAACCCTTAGACTTCTTATCAACCTGCCTAGGAAATGACTCTCTCACCTTCTGCTCAGTGGCTGTCACTGCCCTATGGAGGGCAGTGTCGGGTCTCAAGACACTCGAGGAGAAGCCCATGAGGCTTGGTTCTGAGCTGGCTCACTTCTCTTTAAGTATGTGCTCTTCCACTCCCTAGCACCAGCAAATCTTGCCTCAGAGAGGAACAGTGCAGAGCAAAAGGGATAAGTATAAGTATTCAAAGAGGACTGGGGTGCAGGCTGTGGTGGTCTGCTCACTGTCACGGGTCTGGGCTGCCTCTGATGCACCGCCTGTGCTATCACCAATAATGGCTATCCCCTCTCTATTCAGATGGCACTTAGGGCTTCAGCTGTCTCACCGTCTCATGACATTTTGGGTTTTTTCCCCTGGTCGTGGCAGCTCTCTGTTGCTCCTTTGTGAAGCTGTGACATGAGACAAGTGGTGCTGGAGACTTCCATCAGCTCAGGTTAGGGTGCATGCTGAAAAGAGTGACTGTGGGAAATGTCAGCCACCTGTGCATTTTCACCTTCAATCCACTCTTTTCGTACTGCTTTGGAAGCAAGTAAGCATTCACATGCTCCTCACAAGTGCAGCCCTTGCAGCTTCCTACAGCCCTATTGTTGGTCCACCAGCCCTCTAACCAGAGAAGGAGGTTTGTATTCCACTCATTGAACCCTAGGACTGGAGTGCCCAATATGTGGCTGGGACTGCTCACTCCCCATTGTAGGATTTCTGTCTATGTAATTTCCCTTTTCCTCTGAGTCCCCTCCCACAGGGTCCCAATATGATTTCTTCTCTTCCTTTTCCTTTAGTGTTGGCTGTATAGGAGTCATTCTGATTGTCTCCATTTAGTTTCCAGTGAGAATTGTTCCACATGCAGTTCTATTTTTGATGCATTTATGGGTGGGAGGTGAGTTCCATGTCCTCCTATTCCACTATCTTGATTCCTCTTTAGATGACCCTAATTAATGACAAAATTAAAAATTTCCAAACATTCTTGACCTTCTATCTTTGTCTGGATATTCATTTCACCTTTCCATCTAAAAAGACTCCCAGAGAATAATTTAAATTTATTATTTCTTTTCCTTTGTATCTCTACTATTTATTGTGGCTAGGTAAAATATTTTCCAAAACTTATTCACCTAAAACATCTAGCATATTCAACCCACCATTTGAAGAATGTCTTAATGGGTATATCTCACTCTCTGATTCAAATGTCTCAGCTAGGGAAGCTCAAAAGCTGGGGACAAAAATCATTCGAAGTTTTGTTCCCTCTAGAAGTTAGTGCTCATGTTAGCACTGAGGAGTTAACTGGGTTATTTGACCAGAATACCTATATGTAGCCTCTCCTAGGCTTCCTCACAACATAGTTGTTGAGTTTCAAGAACTAGCAATGAGAAAGGTAGAAAGACAAAGAGGCAAGAAAAAGAGAAAACCTTTATTTCTTTTATGATCTAAGCTTGGAAGTCATATTGCTATTTCTGCTCATTGAGACAGTCTTAAAGTCTTATCTCAGTTCAAAGAAATGAGAAATTGACTCCACCCTTGCTAGGGTGTAGCAAAATTCTGAAAGAAAACTTGATATCAGAAATATTGCTGTGCTCACTTTTGGAAAAAACAATCTAATAGAATGTTTCATTCATACTTCAACCTTTTACAGAATGATTACAGTCTTCACCATTGCAATTAAACTCTGTAAATATCACAAATGAATCAATTATGGTTATATGTAGTATTTCTTCTCTCCTAATCTTGGTTTACTTCTTGCAACATTTGGTCAGATTGACCAGTTCCTTTTTCTTGATACACTACCATCTTGACTTCTTAGCATGAGCATCTCCTGATTTCCCTTGTACTGTATGGATGTGTCTTTTTGGTCTCTATATGTATGTTTTATATTTTTATATTTCCCAAAGTTTAATCCATGATGAGCTCTTACCTCATCACTCTAATATCTATTATCAGTCACATATCATCTCATAACTTCAACTAATTATTATGTGTAGGAAACCCACAAGTGTCTTAAACTCCAAGTTGAAGCCAATATAACCAACTGTGTGATAGACCTCTAAGCGTTTATATCCTATAGCCAATTCAAACTTTGCCTCTTCAAAACTAATCTTATTAATCTAGTCCTACCCTCAACTGTGGAAAATTCTGAAAGAGATGGGAATACCAGGCTGCCTGACCTGCCTCTTGAGAAACCTATATGCAGGTCAGGAAGCAACAGTTACAACTGGACATGGAACAACAGACTGGTTCCAAATAGGAAAAGGAGTATGTCAAGGCTGTATATTGTCACCCTGCTTATTTAACTTATATGCAGAGTACATCATGAGAAACACTGGGCTGGAAGAAGCACAAGCTGGAATCCAGATTGCCGGGAGAAATATCAATAACTTCAGATATGCAGATGACACCACCCTTATGGCAGAAAGTGAAGAGGAACTAAAAAGCCTCTTGATGAAAGTGAAAGAGGAGAGTGAAAAATTTGGCTTAAAGCTCAACATTCAGAAAATGAAGATCATAGCATCTGGTCCCATCATTTCATGGCAAATAGATGGGGAAACAGTGGAAACAGTGTCAGAGTTTGGTTTGGGGGCTCCAAAATCACTGTAGATGGTGATTGCAGCCATGAAATTAAAAGACGCTTACTCCTTAGAAGGAAAGTTATGACCAACCTAGATAGCATATTCAAAAGCAGAGACATTACTTTGCCGACTAATGTCCATCTAGTCAAAGGTATGGTTTTTCCAGTGGTCCTGTATGGATGTGAGAGTTGGACTGTGAAGAAGGCTGAGCGCCGAAGAATTGATGCTTTTGAACTGTGGTGTTGGAGAAGACTCTTGAGAGTCCCTTGGACTGCAAGGAGATCCAACCAGTCCATTCTGAAGGAGATCAGCCCTGGGATTTCTTTGGAAGGAATGATGCTAAAGCTGAAACTCCAGTAGTTTGCCCACCTCATGCAAAGAGCTGACTCATTGGAAAAGACTCTGATGCTGGGAGGGATTGGGGGCAGGAGGAGAAGGGGACGACAGAGGATGAGATGGCTGGATGGCATCACCGATTCAATGGACATGAGTCTGAGTGAACTCCGGGAGTTGATGATGGACAGGGAGGCCTGGTGTGCTGTGATTCATGGGGTCGCAAAGAGTTGGACGTGACTCAGCTCTGAACTGCCAGACTGACCTACCACTTAACTTCTTACCTGGACTTTGCTATCTTGATGAAATCATCACCCTTCTGAAGGCTGGGTGTCATTCTTGATTCTTTCTCTTCCATTTTGCAGCATTATATTAGTAACCATGCTCTATTACTTCCAGCTCATACTTATCTTTTTCTGTTTCTGTCGTTGACTTGGTTCAAATCTTTATTATTTGTCTCATGGACCACTGAAATATTTTTATAACAGTTTTCCTTACTGTACCTCCAATTTGCCTCTATACTGCAAGCAGAATCAACTGTTGAAAAATGCAAAGTATAGCATGGTATTCTTCTGGATAAAATTTTCAACAACTTTCCATTGTCTACCATGTATGATATCTGAAGTCCTTTTGTGGCATAATAGATTTTTTAAGCTGTGGCTCTAATCCTTCCAATTTAAATCTGATTTTAATATAATCAAAGCAATGATAGACTCTACCATAAACAATACAGTATGTAATTGTATTCATTATCTAATGTAAGCTTCATAAAATTCCTTTATACTGGTAATTAATTAATATTTGTATATAAATTATGATTTACATTTTATAATGAATCCTTATAAATATCATTTTTCAGAAGAAGAAATTGAGATTAAGAAAAGTAAAGTTATACATTTTCTTTCACTGTTGATGAGAATGTAAATTACTATAGCCACTGTGGAAAACATTCTGGAGGTTCCTTAAAAACTGTAGATAGAGCTACCATAAAATCTAGCAATCCCATTCCTGGACGTATATCCAGAAAAGATGAAAACTCTAATTTCAAAAGATACATGCACTGCAATGTTCATAACAGCCCTATTTAGTATATCCAAGACATGAAAACAACCCAAGTGCCCATCAATGGATAATTGATATATAAGATGTGGGGTATATATCTATAGGTATATTATCCCTCACATGATGAGATATTACTCAGCCCTAAAAATAAATGAGATATTGCCATTTGCAGCAACATGGGAGGACCCAGAGAATAACATACTAAGTGAGGTAAGACAGAGAAAGACAAATATGACAAGCTATCACTTATTTGTGGAATCTAAAAATAGACCAGAGTCACAGACATAGAAAACAAACTTATGGTTAGCAGAGTAAGGGGGAGATAAATCAGGAGTAGAGGATTAATGTATATAAACTACACAAAGAGTCGGACATGACTGAGCCACTAAGCACAGCATATCATGCATACATAGAATATATAAGGAAATAGATGACAGTTTCTTGTATAGCACAGGGACCTAAGGATTTCTTTGATGGCTCAATGGTAAAGAATCTTCCTGCCAATGTAGAAGATGTGGGTTTGATCGCTGGTTAGGAAGATCCCCTGAAGAAGGAAATGGCAATCCATGTCAGCATTTTTGCCTTAAAAATCTCATGGACAGAGGAGCCTGGTAGCATCATTGCAAGAGATTTGGACATGACTTAATGACTAAACAACAAGAAGGAACTATATCAATATCTTGTAATAACCTATCACACAGAAACAAAATCACTGCAGATGGTGACGGCAGCCATGACATTAAAAGACACTTACTCCTTGGAAGAAAATTTATGACCAACCTAGATAGCATACTCAAAAGCAGAGACATTACTTTGCTAACTAAGGTTGGTCTAGTCAAGGCTATGGCTTTTCCTGTTGTCATGTATGGATGTGAGAGTTGGACTGTGAAGAAGGCTGAGCGCTGAAGAATTGATGCTTTTGAACTGTGGTGTTGGAGAAGATTCTTGAGAGTACCTTGAACTGCAATGAGATCCAACCAGTCCATTCTGAAGGAGATCAGCCCTGGGATTTCTTTGGAAGGAATGATGCTAAAGCTGAAACTCCAGTAGTTTGCCCACCTCATGCAAAGAGTTGACTCATTGGAAAAGACTCTGATGCTGGGAGGGATTGGGGGCAGGAGAAGGGGACAACAGAGGATGAGATGGCTGAATGGCATCACCACTCCATGGACATGAGTCTGAGTGAACTCCGGGAGTTGGTGATGGACAGGGAGGCCTGGCCTGCTGCGATTCATGGGGTTGCAAAGAGTCGGACAGGACTGAGTGACTGAACTGAACTGAATACAACTAATCTTTAGTTGAAAAGTTTACCTTTCTCCATTGGATTTGGCATCTGTGTCGAAAATGAGGATTTATTTGGGAGCTCCTTATTCTATCAACACTTATACAGTACCACACTGTTTTGATTGGCATTAAATCTTGAAGTCAGATACTGTGTCTTCTACTTAAATTCTGTATTTTTTCAATATAGCTTTAGAGTCAATTTTTTGCATTTCTCCATATAATTAAAATTTTTCTAATCAGTGGAATACATGAATTGTCTATTTAGAACTTCTTAAAATTTTCTCAGTTTTTCAGTTTTCAGGAGAGAAATCTTACTTATCTTTTGTTTAATTTACTACTTAGTTAGAAGCTTTTGTTGCTATGATGAAGTGAATTGTTTTTAAATTTCATTTTCTAATGTTTTGCTACTGGTATATAGAAATAAAATTAATTTTTCCATCATAACATTACTTAATTTTGATGTAGTATTCTCCTGATATGCTGTGTTTGATTTGCTATTATCTTTTCCATTATTTTAAAGGATTTGGGAGGATGCAATTTTTTTATACTCTACTTGTAAGATTTTAAAATTAGAATTATAACATTGTAATATCAGGGTTTGTAACAATAACTTGGTAAATCTTCCTTTCTGCTTTTTTGTCTAACTTAAGACTGGTGATATGTTTTCTTTAAATATTTGAGAGAATTTTTTGAAAGAGATCATGTGAGCCTGGAGTGCCTACAGATTTTGGAAAACGAGTTCATCATCTTTAAAATGTGTAGGGCTAAACATATTTTTCTCTTTCAGCTTGATCAATTTGGATTATATATTTTTTAAATATTCATTTTTTTATCTAAGGACAAATATCTTGCATAAAATTGGTCATAAAATTACTTATTGTCCTTTTAATATCTGTGGAATTCAAAATGACAAGCTTTTTGATTCTTGATATTGGGAGTCCATTTTCTCTGTTTTGTATTTCATCAATATTGCTAAGCCTAGTTTGTTTTTAATTTTCTGTGTTGTTTGTTTCTCCTTCATTGATTTCCATTATTATCCTCCTTATTTCATTCTTGTTACTTATCTGGCTTTAAGGTGTTCTGTTTTTCTAACTTCTTGAGATGGAAACCTAAGTCATTAATTTTAAATCTCTTTCTTTCCAAATGTATCTATTTAAAGCTACATATTTCTGTCTAAGCACTAGTTTATTTTCATCACATACATTTTAGCGAGCTCAATTTTCCTTATTATTTAGCTGGAAATATTTAATAATTTCACTTGTAGTTTCTTTTCTGACCTATGAATTATTCAGTAGTTTTTAATTTGATTTCCAAGTGTTTTATGTTTTCCTTGATATCATACTATTATCTTATAGCTCCTAGTTTCCATTGTGGTAAGTTACTTTACTCTGTATTATTTGAATATTGAAAAATGCATTTAGAAGACAGAAAGAAAGATCATGAGAAAATCCTTGAGGAGATAATAGTTGAAAACTTCCCTAAAATGGGGAAGGAAATAATCACCCAAGTCCAAGAAACACAGAGAGTTCTAAATAGGATTAACCCAAGGCGAAACACCCCAAGACACATATTAATCAAATTAACAAAGATCAAACACAAAGAACAAATATTAAAAGCAGCAAGGGGAAAACAACAAATAACACACAAGGGGATTCCCATAAGGATAACAGCTGATCTTTCAATAGAAACTCTTCAGGCCAGGAGAGAATGGCAAGACATACTTAAAGTGATGAAAGACAATAACCTACAGCCCAGATTACTGTACCCAGCAAGGATCTCATTCAAATACAAAGGAGAAATCAAAAGCTTTACAGACAAGCAAAAGCTGAGAGAATTCAGCACCACCAAACCAGCTCTCCAACAAATTCTGAAGGATATTCTCTAGAAAGGAAACACAAAAAGGGTGTATAAACCTGAACCCAAAACAATAAAGTAAATGGTAACAGGATCATACTTATCAATAATCACCTTAAACGTAAATGGGTTGAACGTCCCAACCAAAAGACAAAGACTGACCGAATGGATACAAAAACAAGACCCCTCTATATGCTGCTTACAAGAGACCCACCTCAAAACAAGGGACACATACAGACTGAAAGTGAAGGGCTGGAAAAAGATATACCACGCAAATAGAGACCAAAAGAAAGCAGGAGTGGCAATACTCATATCCGATAAAATAGACTTTAAAACAAAGGCTGTGAAAAGAGACAAAGAAGGCCACTACATAATGATCAAAGGAACAATCCAAGAAGAAGATATAACAATTATAAATATATATGCACCCAATATAGGAGCACCGCAATATGTGAGACAAATGCTAACAAGTATGAAAGGGGAAATCAACAATAACACAATAATAGTGGGAGACTTTAATACCCCACTCACACCTATGGACAGATCAACTAAACAGAAAATTAACAAAGAAACGCAAACTTTAAACGATACATTAGATCAGTTAGACCTAATTGATATCTACAGGACATTTCACCCCAAAACAATGAATTTCACCTTTTTTTCAAGTGCTCATGGAACCTTCTCCAGGATAGATCACATCCTGGGCCATAAATCTAAACCTGATAAATTCAAAAAAATCGAAATCATTCCAAGCATCTTTTCTGACCATAATGCATTAAGATTAGATCTCAATTACAGGAGAAAAACTATTAAAAATTCCAACATATGGAGGTTGAACAACACACTTCTGAATAACCAACAAATCACAGAAGAAATCAAAAAAGAAATCAAAATATGCATAGAAACTAATGAAAATGAAAACACAACAACCCAAAACCTGTGGGACACTATAAAAGCAGTGCTAAGAGGAAAGTTCATAGCAATACAGGCATACCTCAAGAAACAAGAAAAAAGTCAAATAAACAACCTAACTCTACACCTAAAGCAACTAGAAAAGGAAGAATTGGAGAACCCCAGAGTTAGTAGAAGGAAAGAAATCTTAAAAATTAGGGCAGAAATAAATGCAAAAGAAACAAAAGAGACCATAGCAAAAATCAACAAAGCCAAAAGCTGGTTCTTTGAAAGGATAAATAAAATTGACAAACCACTAGCCAGACTCATCAAGAAGCAAAGAGAGAAAAATCAAATCAATAAAATTAGAAATGAAAATGGAGAGATCACAACAGACAACACAGAAATACAAAGGATCATAAGAGACTACTATCAACAGTTGCATGCCAATAAAATGGACAACGTGGAAGAAATGGACAAATTCTTAGAAAAGTACAATTTTCCAAAACTGAACCAGGAAGAAATAGAAAATCTTAACAGACCCATCACAAGCACGGAAATTGAAACTGTAATCAGAAATCTTCCAGCAAACAAAAGCCCAGGTCCAGACGGCTTCACAGCTGAATTCTACCAAAAATTTCGAGAAGAGCTAACACCTATCCTCCTCAAACTCTTCCAGAAAATTGCAGAGGAAGGTAAACTTCCAAACTCATTCTATGAGGCCACCATCACCCTAATACCAAAACCTGACAAAGATGTCACAAAAAAAGAAAACTACAGGCCAATATCACTGATGAACATAGATGCAAAAATCCTCAACAAAATTCTAGCAATCAGAATCCAACAACACATTAAAAAGATCATACACCATGACCAAGTGGGCTTTATCCCAGGGATGCAAGGATTCTTCAATATCCGCAAATCAATCAATGTAATTCACCACATTAACAAATTGAAAAATAAAAACCATATGATTATCTCAATAGATGCAGAGAAGGCCTTTGACAAAATTCAACATCCATTTATGATAAAAACTCTACAGAAAGCAGGAATAGAAGGAACATACCTCAACATAATAAAAGCTATATATGACAAACCCACAGCAAACATTATCCTCAATGGTGAAAAATTGAAAGCATTTCCCCTAAAGTCAGGAACAAGACAAGGGTGTCCACTTCCACCGCTACTATTCAACATAGTTCTGGAAGTTTTGGCCACAGCAATCAGAACAGAAAAAGAAATAAAAGGAATCCAAATTGGAAAAGAAGAAGTAAAACTATCACTGTTTGCAGATGACATGATCCTCTACATGGAAAACCCTAAAGACTCCACCAGAAAATTACTAGACCTAATCAATGAATATAGTAAGGTTGCAGGATATAAAATCAACACACAGAAATCCCTTGCATTCCTATACACTAATAATGAGAAAGTAGAAGAAGAAATTAAGGAAACAATTCCATTTACCATTGCAATGAAAAGAATAAAATACTTAGGAATATATCTACCTAAAGAAACTAAAGACCTATATATAGAAAACTATAAAACACTGATGAAAGAAATCAAAGAGGACACTAATAGAGGGAGAAATATACCATGTTCATGGATCGGAAGAATCAATATAGTGAAAATGAGTATACTACCCAAAGCAATTTACAAATTCAATGCAATCCCTGTCAAGCTACCAGCCACATTTTTCACAGAACTAGAACAAATAATTTCAAGATTTGTATGGAAATACAAAAAACCTCGAATAGCCAAAGCAATCTTGAGAAAGAAGAATGGAACTGGAGGAATCAACTTGCCTGACTTCAGGCTCTACTACAAAGCCACAGTCATCAAGACAGTATGGTACTGGCACAAAGACAGACATATAGATCAATGGAACAAAATAGAAAGCCCAGAGATGAATCCACACACATATGGACACCTTATCTTTGACAAAGGAGGCAAGAATGTACAATGGAGTAAAGACAATCTCTTTAACAAGTGGTGCTGGGAAAACTGGTCAACCACTTGTAAAAGAATGAAACTAGATCACTTCCTAACACCGTACACAAAAATAAACTCAAAATGGATTAAAGATCTAAATGTAAGATCAGAAACTATAAAACTCCTAGAGGAGAACATAGGCAAAACACTCTCAGAAATAGATTTGCTTTATAGTTTAACATATAGTCTGTATTGATGGACATACAATGTGTACTTGAAAAACTGTGTATTCTAAGATTGCTGTATATAGGATTGTGTAAATATTAATTAGGTCAAATAGGCTGATAGAGCCATTCAGATAACCTATGCCTTTACTGAGTTTTGTCTCTAGTTCTATTAATTGCCAAAAGAGAAAAGAAAAAGTCTTTGGTTATGTGGAATTATCTTCCTCTCTAAGTTTATCAACTTTGTATTGAGTATTTTGAGATTCTGACATGAGATACATACACATATCTGAGTTTTAGTTCTTTCTTATGGTTTGACTCTATTATCATTGTGGAGTATTCTTCCGTGACTCTGGTATCCTTTTTTCTTTATTCTGAAGTCCATTTCATCTGATATTAATAAAATGATACTCAATTTCTTATGCTTGTTGTTTGTATCATGTATTTTTTTTCCTATTCACATTCAACTTCCATTTGTTTATTTATTTTAATACAAATGTATTTATTTTAATTGGAGGCCAATTACTTTACAATATTGTATTGGTTTTGCCATATATCAACATGAATCTGCCACAGGTATACACGTGTTTCCCATCATGAACCCCCCCTCCGTCCTCCCTCCCCATACCATCCCTCTGGGTTGTCACAGTGCACCAGCCCCAGGCATCCAGTATCATGCATCAAACCTGGACTGGTGATTCATTTCATATATGATATGAATCATATATGAATGCCATTCTCCCAAATCATCCCACCCTCTCCCTCTCCCTCTCCCACAGAGTCCAAAAGACTGTTCTATACATGTGAGTCTCTTTTGTTGTCTCGCATACAGGGTTATCATTATCATCTTTCTAAATTCCATATATATGCGTTAGTATACTGTATTGGTGTTTTTCTTTCTGGCTTACTTCACTCTGTATAATAGGCTCCAGTTTCATCCACCTCATTAGAACTGATTCAAATGTATTCTTTTTAATGGCTGAGTAATACTCCATTGTGTATATGTACCACAGCTTTCTTATCCATTCATCTGCTGATGGACATCTAGGTTGCTTCCATGTCCTGGCTATTATAAACAGTGCTGCAATGAACATTGGGGTACACGTGTCTCTTTCAATTCTGGTTTCCTCGGTGTGTATGCCCAGCAGTGGGATTGCTAGGTCATAAGGCAATTCTATTTCCAGTTTTTTAAGGACTCTCCACCCTGTTCTCCATAGTGGCTGTACTAGTTTGCATTCCCATCAACAGTGTAAGAGGGTTCCCTTTTCTCCACACCCTCTCCAACATTTATTGCTTGTAGACTTTTGGATCACAGCCATTCTAACTGGCGTGAAATGGTACCTCAACATGGTTTTGATTTGCATTTCACTGATAATGAGTGATGTTGAGCATTTTTTCATATGTTTGTTAGCCATCTGTATGTCTTCTTTGGAGAAACGTCTATTTCGTTCTTTGGCCCATTTTTTGATTGGGTCATTTATTTTTCTGGAATTGAGCTGCAGGAGTTGTTTGTATATTTTGAGTTTAGTTGTTTGTCAGTTGCTTCTTTTGCTATTATTTTCTCCCATTCTAAAGGCTGTCTTTTCACCTTGCTTATAGTTACCTTTGTTGTGCAGAAGCTTTTAAGTTTAATTAGGTCCCATTTGTTTATTTTTGCTTTTATTTAAAGAAGGAATAGAAGGAACATACCTCAACATAATAAAAGCTATATATGACAAACCCACAGCAAACATTATCCAAAATGGTGAAAAATTGAAAGCATTTCCCCTAAAGTCAGGAACAAGACAAGGATGCCCACTTTCACCACTACTATTCAACATAGTTTTAGAAGTTTTGGCCACAGCAATTAGAGCAGAAAAAGAAATAAAAGGAATCCAAATTGGAAAAGAAGAAGTAAAACTCTCACTGTTTGCAGATGACATGATCCTCTACATAGAAAACCCTAAAGACTCCACCAGAAAATTACTAGACCTAATCAATGAATGTAGTAAATTTGCAGGATATAAAATCAACACAGAGAAATCCCTTGCATTCCTATACATTAATAATAAGAAAGTAGAAAATGAAATTAAGGAAACAATTCCATTCACCATTGCAATGAAAAGAATAAAATACGTAGGAATATATTTACCTAAAGAAACTAAAGACCTATATATAGAACACTATAAAATATTGGTGAAACAAATCAAAGAGGACACTAATAGATGGTGAAATATACCATGTTCATGGATCAGAAGAATTAATATAGTGAAAATGAGTATACTACCCAAAGCAATCTATAGATTCAATGCAATCCTTATCAAGCTACCAATGGTATTTTTCAGAGCTAGAACAAATAATTTCACAATTTCTATGGAAATACAAAAAACCTAGAATAGCCAAAGCAATCTTAAGAAAGAAGAATGGAACTGGAAGAATCAACCTGCCTGACTTCAAGCTCTACTACAAAGCCACAGTCATCAACACAGTATGCTACTGGCACAAAGACAGAAATATAGATCAATGGAAGAAAATAGAAAGCCCAGAGATAAATCCATGCACCTATGGACACCTTATCTTTGACAAAGGAGGCAAGAATATACAATGGATTAAAGACAATCTCTTAACAAGTGATGCTGGGGGAAATGGTCAACCGCTTGTAAAAGAATGAAACTAGAACACTTTTCTAATACCATACAAAAAACAAACTCAAAATGGATTAAAAATCTAAATGTAAGACCAGAAACTATAAAACTCCTAGAGGAGAACATAGGCAAAACACTCTCTGACTTAAATCACAACAGGATCCTCTATGACCCACCTCCTTTCTGTTTATTTAAAGTATATCCCTGTGACAACAAATATTTTGGTTTTTCTTTTTAAAATCTGACAATTGCTGACCTTTAATTAGAGTCTTGCTACATGAAACTTCAATAAAGTTATTAATATGGTTGACAATTTTAGGTTGAAATTATACCTAAGGCTTTTATTCATTTGCTTTTTGACACTACCCCTCAGTCTGTGTTTTTGGTATCTACTACTTCTTTCTTGACTTCTTTTTAATTATGTGAAGTTTTAGGATTACATTTTAATTACCCCATTGGTATTTTAGTTATACTTTTCTGGTCATTGTTTTTTGGTTGTTGCTCAAGATATTTCAATATACACCATGTTTAATGGTATAGCTAGAGTTAATATTGTACTATTTAAGAATAATAAAATTAGAAACCCTACCACCAAGAGGGTCCATTTATCACCATTCATTTAAGTTATAGTTATGTAACATATTTAACAAACATAAAAACTTCATAAGAAAAAATAATTTTGCTTTAAATAGTACATGTATTTTTAAAGTAATTAGAAGAAGATATTTACAATCATCCAGATATTTAATAAATTTTGATGGTACTTATTTTCTTCTAATGAGGTAAATTCCTACCTGGTATCATTTCTCTTCAATCTGAATGACTTTTCTTTTTTTAAAACAATCTTTGAAGCACAAGTCTGCCAGCAATAAATTTTCTTAGCTATCATTATTTCAAAATTATCTTCATTTTGCCTCCTATATCACAAAATATTTCCATTGTTTGTAGAATTCTGGGTTGAAATTTTTTAACACTTTAAAATTATTTACTTGTCTTCTTGACTCCATTGTTTTTAATGAGAAGTCGGTGATTTTCTTTTTCATCATTGAGAACAGTTCTACATTTAGTATGAACTCGTTAGAGAGTGAATTTCAAATATAGATCTTCTTGGGGATAGCTTTCATTTTGTCTTTTCTCTGGAGAATAGATCATGTTTTTGGGGCTTTTTTATTTTGATAACATTGTGGACACTGTGAACATTATGTTTACAACTCTGGATTTTCTTATAGTCCCTTGAAAAATTTGCGCTTGCTTGGATTGCTTATTCTTTCTTTGGATCTTGTTTCTTGGTATGTCAAAAATACATTGTTTAGTGCCAGGTGTTATATCTGAGAGTTTGTGGGCTGACATAATGTTACCTCCCTTTAGAGATAGCCAGTATTCACTATACTCTGATAGGCAGCAGAAGGCATCTCCATCTACTTACAGACAGAACAGACTTAAGGCTGGTTTTCAGTTTGTATTAGGCTCCAACTTTCTCTTTTTTGCCCATGATCCTGGAGTCCCTGTTGACAGCATGCATTATATTTTAAAGCTCTTATTCTTGTTAACTTCTAAACTCCATTTTTATCAGCATCAGAAAACTGCCAAAAGTTCTACTCTACTTCACAGTAACTTTCTGCTTTATTTCTAAGTTTTTGTCATATGCAACTGAAATAGAAAATGTTTGAGGATTACACATGCATCAGGGTGACTTATTTGCACTTTTTCACTCACTGAGGTCTTGAACTTTCACATCTAGGTGCTTTGGCAGTCTCAATCTCAAATTTCATCTTCCAAGTCTAAAGAGATTGCCTTGAAACTCACCAGTTCTTTGGCAGCATCTACTCTGGCATACTTCTAGGCCTTTAAGGCTCCTGTGTTTTACTGAAAATGGGTAAATGCCTTTAGAGGAAAAAACAGCATGCAGAAAATTTGGGCCGACTATGATGAATTTCCTTTGTCCCTTTCATGTAGTCTCTCAAGTTCTGACTACCTTAGACATTCTAATATCTTCATCACGATAGTTATGGAGGGTTTTTTTTTCCCCTGACTTATAAAAATTATTCTATAACTTTTCTAAGTTATTTTTACAACAAATGTTTATGATCACATTATATTTCACTGAAGTAGTACTCTGTAACTTCATTTCACAACATTAGCAATGATCTCATTTAAAACTGTCCTGCAGTGGGCATCTAATTTCAGTATAATTCTTTTTTCCCAATACGTTATATTTTCAAAATGAATTCTCAGGAACAAATAGTCCATTAGTGTTTCAAATGATGTTTGCAATGTACCTCTCATTAAAGACATTTCTTGATAATTTTTAAAACATATTTGTGCCAATTTATAACACCACTTATAATGTATACTTGCTGTAGTTTTATCACAAGCTTTCCAAAATTAAAGAATTTTAAAATATTTAATTTTGGATGATTTAATAATTTTAAATGATACCTCTTATTTCAATTTATATTCTATTTGATCACTTGAAAAATTAAAATTGTCTTATATTTAGAAAGCAGCAATTTCAAAGACGGCCTATCAGTTGAGCTACTAGGTAAGTGCTCATATGAGTGAAAGTCACTCAGTCGTGTCCGACTCTTTGTGACCCTGTGGACTGTAGTCTATGGAATTCTCCAGGCCAGACTACTGGAGTGGGTAGCCTTTCCCTTCTTCAGGGGATCTTCCCAACCCAGGGATTGAACCTAGGTCTCCTGCATTGCAGGCGGATTCTTTACCAGCTGAGCCACAAAGCAAGCAAAAGTGCTCATAATTATAACAGTAAATTAGTCCATTTCTCCAGTTGTTTGTGGTATACGTTTTCTTGTATTCATTTCAGAATTTTACATAATATCCTAGACATAAGCTGTGCTCACTAAGAATTTAGTAAGTTCAGTTCAGTTCAGTCAGTCAGTGGTGTCCGATTCTTTGCAACCCCATGAATCACAGCACTCCAGGCCTCCCTGTCCATCACCAATTCCCGGAGTTCACTCAGACTCATGTCCATTGTGTCAGTGATGCCATTTTGCCATCTCATCCTCTGTCGTCCCCTTCTCCTCCTGCCCCCAATCCCTCCCAGCATCAGAGTCTTTTCCAATGAGTCAACTTTTCACATGAGGTGGCCAAAGTACTGGAGTTTCAGCTTTAGCATAATTCCTTCCAATGAACACCCAGGACTGATTTCCTTTAGGATGGACTGGTTGGCTCTCCTTGCAGTCCAAGGGACTCTCAAGAGTCTTCTCCAACACCACAATTCAAAAGCATCAATTCTTCGGCACTCAGCTTTCTTCACCATGGACGTTTGTTGGCAAAGTAGTGTCTCTGCTTTTCAATATACTATCTAGGTTGGTCATACCTTTCCTTACAAGGAGTAAGCATCTTTTGATTTCATGGCTGCAATCACCATCTGCAGTGATTTTGGAACCCAAAAAAATAAAGTTTGACACTGTTTCCACTGCTTCCCCACCTATTTGCCATGAAGTGATGGGACTAGATGCCATGATCTTCGTTTTCTGAATGTTGAGCTTTAAGCCAACTTTTTCACTCTCCTCTTTCACTTTCATTAAGAGTTCCTCTTCACTTTCTGCCATAAGAGTGGTGTCATCTGCATATCTGAGGTTATTGATGTTTCTCCCAGCAATCTTGATTCCAGCTTGTGCTCCTTCCAGCCTAATGTTTCTCATGATGTACTCTGCATAGAAGTTAAATAAGCAGGGTGACTATATACAGCCTTGATGTACTCTTTTTCCTATTTGTAATCAGTCTGTTGTTCTATGTTCAATTTTAACTGTTGCTTCCTGACTTGCATATAGGTTTCTCAAGAGGCAGGTCAGGTGGTCTGCTATTCCCATCTCTTTCAGAATTTTCCACAGTTTAATGTGATCCACAGAGTCAAAAGGTTTGGCATAGTCAATAAAGCAGAAATAGATGTTTTTCTGCAACTCTCTTGCTTTTTCCATGATCCAATAGATGTTGGTCATGGGGAGGTGGCCGAGAAGAACTAACCCTAGTCCAAGGTAAGAGGCAGCAGCTGCACTTTGCTGGAGCAGCCATGAAGAGATACCCCATGACCAAGGTAAGAAAAACCCAAGTAAGATGATAGGTGTTGCAAGAGGGCATCAGAGGGCAGACACACTGAAACCATAATTTAGTAAGTTAAATGTCACTATTTCTTTCATTTTTTCAGGTATTGTAGTCACTCTTCAAATAACACTGCAAAGGCTGTAGTTGCATGTGGTACAAAATTGTGGCTTATCAGTTTAAACCACTTACCATATGTCCAATATCCTCCTTTCCTGGATGTCTCTTCTGATCTATTTTGCCATCATGTGAAATAATAGATTCATAAGTTATAAATCTGTTATCTAGACTTATATTGGTAAATTTTTCTTTTTATCTGTAGCAAACTGGCAAAGGGGACATAACTGTATTCCTGGATGTTAGCAGACACATAATAACAGAGTTTTAAAAAATGAGGACATTACTCAAGGCTGCTAGATAAAGCATGTCAGCCTGAGTCTTGACTGGAAAAACAGTTCTGCTCAACTATCATTCTCTTAACTCCTATCTTTCTGAAAGCAAAGATAGTAGTCAACATGTCATCAGTAATGTGATTTTGAGTTGTTTTTCTGGGAGTAGCAATCAATTTGCAATGATCCTTTCTTGTATTGCAAAATTTCTGGAAAAGATGGAATCATGGAAAATCAATTTAATGTTATTAATAATATTTTCAGGAAAAAATTTTCATTACAATATACAATACTATTTAAAATATTTTCCAACTTTAATTTAAAAGCATAAAATAGATGTTTTGATCATAAAAATCACTATTCTTGCTTAATTAAATTTAGAAGCATTGTTTATTCATGACAAAAATGATTGTTGCTTTTTTAAAAATGTGAAATCATAAGTCACTTACCATTAAAGATTCTAGCATCCCTTGAGCTACTGTGAAGTATGCTAAAATTTGTGAAGATAAGAAAACACATTAGTTAAATAAAAATTAAAATAAAAAACAAATGTATACTTTAGAATTACTCACTTTCAGAGAAACAAACAGATAGAAAAAAACATTTTTTTTTCAAATGAGCCAAAGAAGTACAGAAAAAGAAAGTATCCTTTAGCTCCTGAAATAAAATTTTATTTAATTGGTTTGATTTCCAGGTTGAAAAAAAAAAGGCATACTTTTTAAGATGTTCTATTCTTCATCTATTCAATGAATGAATATCCTTTCCATCATCTCTTATAGGAAGTTAGCTATACTGTAGGTTTAATAGCTGATGAAAGACATGCATTTCAAGAGGTATCCAGGGAAGCCAGTGTTGCCTTAATAACTTTATCTTGTCTAATTAAAGACAATAAAACATCAACTAAGAAAGTCTAAGATCTATAAGTATCATTCCCCAGTAGAAACTTAAAAAAAAAAGAAAAGAAAAGAAATAACCTCAGGATAAGATACACTTTTCACTGGATACATTTAATTGTGTAGGAAAATCATTACGATTTTTTTTCATTTTTATCTTTATCGAACAATATTTTATTCCCGACTAGTTACATGGATATGTTCATTTTGCCTCAATAAAACAAAAATTATTCAAAGTTAAAAAAAAAAAAAAAACAACTTTGCAAGCTAAAGCCAGTTCTTAGACTGACAGAACACCTAAACACCTCTAGCCACAGAAAACTTCGTGCTTTTTAAAATGAGGAAGCTCTGAAATTGTTTAAATGTTTTTATTATTTTGAAATAAAATCTGTTTCCCTATCATTTCTCCCCACAAATTCTAGGTCTGTCTTTTAAAACCCTATGGAATAGGGTTTTCCTTTTCTAAAACACAAATCTCTAAGTATTAAGATAATTATTGACGTTAAAACTTAATAACTTATTTAAAATGTAAGAATCATACTGGTAGTTTCTAAGTGTCTTCAAGCCACATTTTATCATTTTCAGGGACCTCTAAAACCCAAAGCCTTGAACATATTAAGAGCAATTTTCTGTAATTTAGTGGACTAGTTTACTTCTTGATTTTGTCTGAATTGGAGCAGATATGTGAGCTGCAGATAATGGTGGACATCTTTGAAGTAAGAGGCAGTAATCAGAGGGCTTACCCATAGACTGCCAGAAGCTTTTCTTGGCAGCACATGGACTGTATTCCTGGGTCAAACAGCTGAAGGCATACTCTGTTCTTTATCTGCTGTTCTTTATCTGCTGGAGGACTTTCCACCACAAGTCCTCCCATGCAGCCTGGTTTTCTGTCCTATGAGTGCTATAACCGTGCTGTCCTTGTCTAGTGAGAAGTGTCCCTGGAGACAGACATGAATCTTGCTTGCTTTTAAGAGTTGTATTTTTTTGTCCTTGGTTATAGAAATAGTGATGATCTGTTCTGTGTAATTTTACATGCTCTTCCTGCAACACTTGTAGGAATCACTCTGGGGGAGTAAAAGCTGAGTAACAGTATTACAGCACTTAACCAAACGGATTTAATTTAATATTCCCACTCTATTTTCCATGCAGCTACAAAACTTCTCTGCAAATATGTTCATTGCCTTCATATGGATATCTTGTAAATCAGAGGGTAAAATAGAATCTTCTTTGTGGTATTTAAATTGTTCCTGATCTGGTTCCTTTCTGACTTACCTGCATCATCTGTTGTCATTACTGCCCCCATTCAAAATTCCAGCCACACTGAACCACCAGCTCCCCCAAACCCCACATTCATTCTTACCTCTGTGACTTTGTGCCAGCAATTCCCTTTGCCTAAAATGAGTGTATACATCAAGCAATTCAACTTTTTCTTGTAGTGTCATTCCTTTTCTTTTCTTTTCTTTGGGGCACATCCATCATCATTAGTGGGACTTCATATGGGTCCCTGGTGTTACTCAAGGTTTATGGTATTGGGCTAAGTACCATGCAAATCAGGGGAGAACCACAAGAGATCTCTTTTGCTTCGATATGCAATTTATGGGAGAGGAACTGCTCACTCAGTGATGGATAGTGTCCCAGGACATTTTAAGCAGATACTTAAAACTCTTGAGCTCAAAATAGCAGCAGGAAGTGGCAATGAGATTATTACCATGGTAAAGTACACACTGCAGGAAACTTTATGCAATTATGATTTAATACTGCATCTTTACATTTGTTTACATTTCTCTGGCCTGCATATGATCTATGAGTGTCTGTGTTTGTGTGGGTGAGTTTTAATAAATTTAGACTTTTTACAGTAGATTTGTAAATATTTTATGGTAGCAAACAATAAACTAGTATCTACATATATTTTATGCACTAATAACATACTTTTTATTATATTTTTCAACATTTCTGCACTATATAGTTTATCTACAAGTGTTTTTCAAATTTTTGCAAATCTCAAAGAAAATTTCCAAGCTATGTATTGAAAAAAAAAAATCAGCATACAGTGAGTCTGTGTTGTTCAAATCTATGTTGTTGAAGGGGCAACTATATATTCAAAATGAGGATTTTATGTAGTCACCCATGTATCCCCAGGCTTCCCTTGTGGCTCAGCTGGTAAAGAATCTGCCTGCAATGCAGGAGACCTGAGTTCAATCCCTGGGTTGGGAAGATCCCCTGGAGAAGGGAAAGGCTACCCATTCCAGTATTCTGGCCTGGAGAATTTCATGGACTGTATAATCCATGGGGTCACAAAGAGTCAGACACAACTGAGTGACTTTCACATGTATCCTCACCATTTTACACAATGCATAGCATGTGGTTGTTGGTGTTTATTGCTATGTTGGGCATGACACTTTTGTGACTTCATGGACTATACCCACAAGGCTCCTCTGTCCATGGGATTTCCCAGGCAAGAATACTGGAGTGGGTTGCCATATCTTTTCCCAGGAGATCTTCCTCACCCGGGGATCTTCCTGACCCAGGAATCAAACCACATCTCCTGTATTGGCAGGCGGATTCTTTACCACTGAGCCACCAGGGACGTCCATAGCATGTGGTAGTTTCTCTGAAAATTGTATTTTTTTTTTTGTCCTCTACTTCAATAATTGATCAATGCTCTTCAATATGATCTTTTTAAATGAGTAGCTGCATGCATTTACAGAAAAACTAGCTAGAAAGTAGGATGAAAAGAAAAAGAAACAAACTTACCTGCCTCGAATACCTATTAAAACAACACAATTAGGCTCACTGCCAAAGTTGTCCAACCACATGAAGAACAAATCAAAGACCTTTTGATATCCCTTGTTTTACTAGGAATAATGGAAATTTCCCTTTCCCTGGTAGTGCACTGATGTTTGGTATTTTTGTAAAGATGCTTCCAATTCTACTGCTTGTGACAACCATAGTGCTTATGTGACCACTGTATGTAGAATAGCTGACAACTGTGAAGTCAGACAATGATGAATTTGTCATGCTCTTTTTACACTGACAAGTAGAAAACACTGCTTTATAGTTTCAGCTTAGTGGTAAGTACATTTGGTATCTTCTTTCAAAGATTTCCCAATCATCATGCCTGATGGATTGACAAGTTTAAAATCATTTTCTCAGAGGGTAAATTTAGTAAAACTTCACAACCTGATCCTGGAAAGAATGAAGTTCAGAAAATAAACGAACATAGATAAAGGAAAATGATGTCTGCATCAGAGCATGTTTTATCTAGATTAAGGAGAAAAATGTAAAGTTATTTCTCTCTATAAGATCATCCACCTTTGTATTCATAAACACATGCATTTTTTTTCTTTTTCACCCAGTAAAGTAGCAGATACTAACAATAGAGAATTTTAAAATGAAAGCCTGCTCTTTTGTTTAAGGATAGTCTATTCATAGAAATTGAATGATCACCCATTTTACTAAAATAATGCAACCAATTTCTCTTTATAAATCTGGGCAAGTCCATTGCTCTAGATATAACCAGTTGAATTTGTATGTTTTTGTGTTGGGCAGGTGCCACCGTTCTTAGTTGTGGTCAGTTACATGTGTCCTGTTGTGAATGTACAGAGATCAGGTAGTGCCTGAGAGAAATATTTATTCAACACTAACTCTTTGTTGGGTATTAGTGAGTAAAAGTCACTCAGTCGTGTCTGACTCTTGCGACCCCATGGACTGTAGCCTGACAGGCTCCTTTGTCTATGGGATTCTTCAGTCAAGAATACTGGAATGGGTTGCTATTTTCTTCTCCAAAGGATATTCCCCACCTAGGAATCAAACCTGAGTCTCTTGCATTTCAGGCAGATTCTTTACTGACTGAGCTATGAGGGAAGTCCTTGTCAAGTATTGGGTCAGTATTATTGCATGACTATTAATCATTATAAAGACCTATATGTATTTACATTTGCTTTTTATAAGGAAGTAAATTAAGTAAATAGCCTAGCTAGGATTAAAATCCAGGTAAAATTGACTTCAAAGCCCTTGCTAATTCTGTAGTGTCACATTATCAGAGATATATCAATTGTGTTTCTGTCTTTACATAGTCCATGTTTTTACTGAGCAAGACAGGAGGTAGTCCTTGAGCAGGACAGGAAGCTGCCCCAATAAATACCATCTGCATTCTATCTGGTCAAGTTGGCCTAGTTTATCTGCTTCCATAATATATGCTCAGATTTCCTGAAGTCCATATATCTCTAAGTTCTACTACAGATCTGCATAATCAGAAATTTTAATGAGGCAGAGCCTGGGTACCTATAGTTTTAAAACTTAGAAATGATTCTTTTTTTTTTTTTTTAGAAATGATTCTAATGTGGACTAAACAATATTTCTAGATTTTTCTATCCACTTAAATCAAATTCATAATTATTTATTGAAAACATATAAGGTTCTCTGCCTAAGGCTAATTTTGCTACAAGACTTGATAAGTCTCAGGAAATTTATCTTATGATTTCCTGATATTTTCCCAGAGCATGGAAAGTGACCCTCATTGATCAGATATTGTCTTCAGGGTATTTAAACACAAAAAGAACTCATCAGCCTATTTTTACACCTATAAAACATAGATAAAACTAGCTTAGTGACTTCTTTTGAGCTCATAGAAAGCGATCTGTGATTGATCTCTGTTTTTTTCTACTGGAGAGCAAGATGCATAATTTCATGTCCATACAATTTGACTATCAGGGTAGTAAAACTATTCCGTATACAATGAATACATGTCATTTTACATTTGCCTAAACCTATCAATGAGTTTCCCTGGTAACTCAGGTGTTACCTGCATTTCGGGGACCCTGGTTCGATTCCTGAGTAGGGAAGATCCCCTGGAAAAGGGATAGGCTACCCACTTCAATATTCTTGGGTTTCCTTGGTGGCTCAGATGGTAAAGAATCTGCCTGCAATGCAAGAGACCTGGGTTCGATCCCTGGGTTGGGAAGATCCCCTGTAGGAGGGCATGGCAACCCATTCCAATATTCTTGCCTGGAGAATCCCCATGGACAGAGGTGCCTGGTGGGCTACAGTCCATGGGGTCACAAAGAGTCAGACATGACTGAGCAACTAAGCAGAAGCAGCAAACCTATCAAATATATAACACAGTGGTATAACTCTAACATAAACCATAGAATTTAGCTGATAGTGGTGTGTCCATGTAGCTTTATCAATTGAAATGAATATACCACGGTGATGCAGATGTCAATAGTGTGGTAAATTGTGCATAAATGGGGATGATTATATGGAAACACTCAATTTTCTTACGAACTTAAAACTACTTTAAAACAAATTTTATTACTTAAAAGTAGCACAAAGTATGCAATATTATCTCAAAGTATCAAAATGATAAGTGTAAAAGTTATCAATAGTAATACTAATGATTTTTTAAAATTTGGAGCACATTGACCTAGTGATAATTAATTTGTTTAGATCTGTGTCTTACCTGAAAGGAGGATATCATTAAATAATGGATTTTAAATCAACATTATTTCATTTAAATCAAGCATTATTTCATTGTTTGTTCATTTCGCTTGATGTTAAATGTTGACCAAGATACAATTATAATTTTACTTCCAAAATGGTAAGCAATTGGAATATTCTATTATCAACCACGAATCAGTTATCTATATTTTTCTCATTAAGTTGACAAACTACTATTTTAGTAAATGATCCACCATTTTCTTAATAAATGACAAGAGTGAATATTAGTCTCTACGTTCTGGTTTTTCTTTCTTTGGTTATAGACCATTCAGTGCATTACTGTCTGTCTAACTAGAAACAATCTCTTAGTAAGTCTTAAAATGGCTTAACATTATCCATCAAAGTGAGGGAGCATTTTGTTGTTGCTTGTGTATGAGTGTATGTTTGCTTGGTGACAAAGGACGTTTATTAACGAGATGTTGAGTTGTGTCATTCATATACATGAATTCACTATGCTTTGTACCTTTGTACCTTCAATTCTTACTTTTCTTCCCCATATATATCTAAGAACTATTCTGGGACCATGCATGCAGCCAACATAAGGAGATGGGGAACACTATCTCTGAATTCCAATACTTAATCTATTGCCTAGACTAGTTACTTAGCCTCTTCATGCCTCAGTTTACACTTTGTTTGACATCTCTTGTAACAATCAACTATATCAAAAGAGAAGAAAGTATGGACTAACATGAGCGGTTACCAGAGTCTTACTGAACCATAATATTTTTTTAAAACTTTTATTTTGTTCAGGGATATAGCTGATTAACAATGTAGCAATAGTTTCAAGTGAACAGCAAAGTGGCTTAGTCATATATATATATATATATATGTATTCATTCTCCCCAAAACTCTCTTCCATCCAGGCTGCCACATAACATTGAATGGAGTTCCATGTGCTATACAGTAGAACTATAATGTTGATGCGGAGAGATAGAAAGCAATGGGATTGAAAACTGATAAAACTGGTAATGTTTGATCTTCATGTAATGGTAGGTGCATTTTGGGAGTTTGCAAGGGCTGTGAGACTTTGATGCTTTGAAGTTAACCTATGTAACCAACACCAGTAGCTTGGCTAGGGCAGTGGAGAATAAAAGCCTCTTGAAACAAATTTTCCATCTCTACAGGAATCCAGCAGCCCAAAGGAGCATTACTGCTTGAAAAAAAGACTCTAGAACTAAAGATGTTGAGTTCTAGGACACCAGGATACAAACTAAAAAAAAGAAAGAAAGAAAGGTGGAAAGTACAAGGCTATTCCCAGTGTGGATAAACAGCCACTTAACTAAAGCTCAGAGTTGAAGCACACCTAACACACTTTAAGAGTTCATTTCTTGGTGGCAAGGGATATCTCTTGGAGAAGGAAATGCCAACCCACTTCAATATTCTTGCCCAGAAAATTCCACTAACAGAGAAGCCTGGTGGCTACAGTCCATTTGGTCCCAAAGAGTCAGACATGACTGAGTGCATGCACATGCAAGGGACATTTATTAACAGGATGTTGAGTGATGTCATTCAAATGTACTTTGTTTAGCTTGATTGGAACTTGTCCTAGGTGCTGTTTGGGCTTCCCTGATAGTGCAGTTAGTAAAGAATTTGCCTGCAGTGCCAGAGACCCCGGTCGATTCCTGGGTTGGGAAGATCCACTGGAGAAGGGATAGACTACCCACTCCAGTATTCTTGGGCTTCTCTGGTGGTTCAGCTGGTAAAGAATCCACCTGCAATGTGGGAGACCTGGGTTCTATCCCCAGATTGGGAAGATTACCTGGAGAAGGGAAAGCCTACCCATTCCGGTATTCTGGCCTGGAGAATTTCATGGACTGTGTAGTCTATGGGGTTACAAAAACGCAGACACCAATGAACGACTTTTACTTTGAGATGCTCTTTAGTCGCTAAGTCTTGGTTGACTCTTTTTGAGACCCCATGGGCTATAGCTTATCAGGCTCCTCTGTCTATGGGATTTCCCAGGTAAGAATATTGGAGTGAGTTTCCATTCCTTCTCCAGGCGATCTTCTCCACCCAGGGACTGAACCCACATCTACTGTGTGTCCTGCATTCGTAGGTGAATTCTTTACCACTGTTACCACCTGGAAAGCCTATCTGAAGGCTACAGCCTTTGAAATTAAACTCTTATGAGAAAAAGCTCCCATAAATTTAATTTCAATGCTATATTTGCCATTTTCAAGGGGAGAATAGAGAAGAAGGATCTATTTACAGTTAAAAAGAGTATCCAATATTTCTGTAATTCTTCTTCATAGAATTAGATACCATCCATTGCTATATCGTTCTTTCTATTTTGTAATAGAACCCCCAAGTTTTAGTATATCATGTGTCCAATAAATTTCTGTATCTCTCCGTATCCCTTGTAGCCAAGGGGGGATATATGACTGGTTCTAGTTTTGAATGACACTGACATGTGCAACTTCAAGTTTGGGGGTTTGAAGTAAAAAGGCATGCTCTCTACTCCCTTTATGTCTCTTTCATTGTCTGGAATGTAGCCATAATAATAACAATCATCATAGATTATGACATATTAGTTACACTATGATTACAGTGGTCTCTGATATTATGGACCCTCCATTTAAGATCTAAACCATTTATGGTCATCTTCTTTCATGAAATTTCTATGCTATTTAAACCAGTGTTAGTTTGTCTTCATTAGAACAGCCAAAAAGATATACCAACAAACATAAATAGCATTAATGAGGAGGAGATTGTGCTAATAGGTGGAAGGAAATCATCAAAGGCAATCAGATGAAATGAAATGGTTTAGTTTTGAAAATTTTTTAGCAAAGGCATACTTCTCCAAACTGTTGTAAGAAATAGACAAAAAAAAAGGGAAAACTGCACAAAGTTTATGTGTTCTCAAATCACAAAAATTAAGCAAATAAACAACAAAGTGGAGGTTTCTCCAAGTACAGTTAAGACAGTGGATAAGGCCATGTGAATATTTCCTCCTGATTTTCCCATAAGAAGGACTTCTCTACAGTAATGCCGTTATGATGAATAACTTTGCATGCAAATGAAGTAAATTAGGAATAGAACAAGTCACACATTGCCTAAGTAGCACCATGTTAGAATAAGTAGGTCCAGGTATTTGTACCATCAATAAAAACTAAGATCCTGAATGAAAGATTTTTAACTGTATCACCAGTGCTTAACTTGAACCTGTGCTTGAAAAAATCTTTTGTGAATGGCACACCTGTTTTTCCCTATGAGTTTTCTAAGAAATAGTGTACATAATGCGCATGCAGTTGCATACTCACATATCACCAATTCAACTATTGATATCACCATCTTGAAGAACTCTTCATCTGAAAATGTTATAAGTTCCTTTTCTTGATGATCAGTGTAAGCTGCAGAATGATTATAGAAATTTGATACTTAGTTTGTTCCCACACACTTATCACTAGCAACCAGGATTATTGGAATGGCCCAGAGGAAGCACAGGGAGTAAGATGGAGAGACAAAAATCTTAACAGTTTAATAAGGAAACCTTAATGGTTTAATAAATATTGCAAAACCAAACATTCTGAAACCAGATCTGTAATCAACATAAAATGTCTTTGTTTTGATGGTGGTGGGACTGACTGTTCCCTCCACAGAAATGATAATGGTTAATTAGAGCTAGAATACAAATCTTAATTTAATCAAAGATATTAAATATGCTTGTTCCCATCAAACATTGGCTTTAATTTTTGTATAGCAATAATAATGACTAACTTTAGAACTGTACTGAATTTGAGACAGTTATCATTATTATCAATATTTATAGAAGACTAAAAATTTGTATTTCCAATGGCAGTGAAGAATAAAGTAATTAATATTCATATGGGCACACCACTTTCCTAAGTATCATACCAAAATCTTATCTTGCAAGACTCAGATATTATTTACTCTAGAAAGCCTTCTCAGAATTCCTAGCCTTATGTCTAGGTTAGACATTCTTCCTCTGTACACTGATGGCCTGATTTATCACTCCATTATAATACTTTTGTGAATTAATTTACCTGCCTCAATATGGTAAATTCTCTGGTAGTAGAAACATATATTATTTGATCATGATATGTTCCAGTTATTGATTGCTGCACAACAAATGACTCCAAGAATTTGTGGCTTGAAGCAACAGTCATTTATTTTGTTCACAAATCTGCCATTCAGACAGGATGTAACATGGATGGTTTGTCTTTGTTCCCACAGTAGCAATGAGGTAGCTGAACTAGGACTAAAAAATCTGTTGCAAGATAGCTTCATTGAATGGCTGGTATGTTAGTTATCTAGTATTGTGTAACAATTTAACCCAAATTTATCAGCTTAGAAAGGCAACAAGCAATTGTGTTTGTTTGTTTGTTTTTCTTACATAATTCCTGTGGATCAAGAGTCTAAGAATTAACTGAATTCTGCTCACTGTAGAACCACAGGTTCATGACACTGCTATCAAAACACTGACTAGGCCTGAAGTCATATGAATGCTTGACTGAGGCTGCTTCCAAGATGGTTCACACAAGTAGATAATTTAGAACTGGCTATTGTCAGAGTTCCAAAGAATAGCAAGGAGAGAACAGAAAGCCTTCCTCAGCAATGTTGTCAAAGAAATAGAGGAAAACAACAGAATGGGAAAGGCTAAAGATCTCTTCAAGAAAATTAGAGATACCAAGGGAACATTTCATGCAAAGATGAGCTCGATAAAGGACAGAAATGGTATGGACCTAACAGAAGCAGAAGATATTAAGAAGAGGTGGCAAGAATACACAGAACTGTACCAAAAAGATCTTCACTACCCAGATAATCACGATGGTGTGATCACTCATCTAGAGCCAGACATCCTGGAATGTGAAGTCAAGTGGGCCTTAGGGAGCATCACTATGAACAAAGCTAGTGGAAGTGATGGAATTCAAGTGGAGCTATTTCAAATCCTGAAAGATGATGCTTTGAAAGTGCTGTACTCAATATGCCAAAATTTGGAAAACTCAACAGTGGTCACAGGACTAGAAAAGGTCAGTTTTCATTTCAATCCAAAGAAAGGCAATGCCAAAGAATGATCAAACTACTGCACAATTGCACTCATCTCACATGCTGGTAAAGTAATGCTCAAAATTCTCCAAGCCAGGCTTCAGCAATACGTGAACCATGAACTTCCAGATGTTCAAGCTGGTTTTAGAAAAGGCAGAGGGACCAGAGATCAAATTGCCAACATCTGCTGGATCATGGAAAAAGCAAGAGAGTTCCAGAAAAACATCTATTTCTGCTTTATTGACTATGCCAAGCCTTTGACTGTGTGGATCACAATAAACTGTGGAAAATACTTCAAGAGATGGGAATACCAGACCACCTGACCTGCCTCTTGAGAAACCTATATGCAGGTCAGGAAGCAACAGTTAGAACTGGACATGGAACAACAGAATGGTTCCAAATAAGAAAAGGAGTATGTCAAGGCTGTATCTTGTCACCCTGCTTATTTAATTTATATGCAGAGTACATCATGAGAAACGCTGGACTGGAAGAAACACAAGCTGCAATCAAGATTGCTGGGAGAAATATCAATAACCTCATATACGCAGATGACACCACCCTTATGGCAGAAAATGAAGAGGAACTAAAAAGCCTCTTGATGAAAGTGAAAGGAGAGAATGAAAAAGTTGGCTTAAAGCTCAACATTCAGAAAACGAAGATCATGGCATCTGATCCTATCACTTCATGGAAAATAGGTGGGGAAGCAGTGGAAACAGTGATTTGGGGGCCTCCAAAATCACTGCAGGTGGTGACTGCAGCCATGAAATTAAAAGAAGCTTTCTCCTTGCAAGGAAAGTTATGACCAACCTAGATAGCATATTCAAAAGCAGAGACATTACCTTTCCAACAAAAGTCCATCTAGTCAAGGCTATGGTTTTTCCAGTGGTCATGTATGGATATGAGAGTTGGACTGTGAAGAAAGCTGGGCACCGAAGAATTGATGCTTTTGAACTGTGGTGTTGGAGAAGACTCTTGAGAGTCCCTTGGACTGCAAGGAGATCCAACCAGTCCATTCTAAAGGAGATCAGCCCTGAGTGTTCATTGGAAGGACTGATGCTAAAGTTGAAACTCTAGTACTCTGGCCACCTCATGCGAAGAGTTGACTCATTGGAAAAGACCCTGATGCTGAGAGAGATTGGGGCAGGAAGAGAAGGGGACGACAGAGGATGAGATGGCAGATGGCATCACCGATTCAATGGACATGAGTTTGAGTGAACTCTGGGAGTTGGTGATGGACAGGGAGGCCTGGCGTGCTGTGATTCATGGGGTCGCAAAGAGTCAGACACGACTGAGCAACTGAACTGAACTGAACAGATTGGCAGAAGGCCAGTTCCTCATCTGTGGGCATCGCCATAGAACTGCTTCAAGTGACATCATGAAATGGCAGGTCACTTTCCTCTAAGTATCCAAGGAAGAGAAAACAGAAGCTGCAATGGCTTTTTATACTTAGTCTAATAAGTCAAGTATTGCTGTTTCTGTAATATCCTATTGGTCACTTATTTAGCTTTATTTAGTGTGGGAGTGGATTACACAGGTCATGAATTCCGATAGTTAGGGATCCTGGTGAGCCGCTTTAGAGGTGACTCCCACAGCTGACAGGTTTGTACTGCCTATTACTTGGACTTCCCCATGAGACCATTTGGGCTTCCTCACAGCATAGTGACAAAGTCTCAAGACAAAGAAGATGCAGGGTGACCAAAGTGCAGCAAATGGCAGATAGCACAATGGTTGGGTCAGTTTGGGGGTATGTATTCAGAAATTGGCACAATAGCATTTCTAATTTATTCTACTAGTAAAAGCAGTTATTTATATCACACAGAATACCCAATAGGAAAAATAAAAAAAATTTGTGGTGATCTGTAATGTCAGTTCATGACATTCTCCAGGCATGAGTACTAGAATGGGTTGCCATGCCCTTCTCTAGGGGATCTTCCCAAACAACCCAGGGATGGACACTGCGTGTTAATGTCTCCTGAATTGACAGGCAGATTCTTTACCACTAGCACCATCTGGGAAGTCCTTAATGTTGAATTAGTCAATAGTATATATTACAGCTCTTAAGGAATGGAATTCATAGAATTTCTTTCCAAGACATGAGACTCTTAAAAGGTAGAAGTCAGAAGAAAGTTAAGAGGAAAGGAACAAGAAGTTTCTAGGTAACTTATAATGTACAGCTTACTCATAACCAGCTTCAGCAACAATGTGTAATTCTTAGGAGTCCCTTGGACTGCAAGGAGATCGAACCAGTCCATTCTAAAGGAGATCAGTCCTGGGTGTTCATTGGAAGGAATGATGCTAAAGCTGAAACTCCAATACTTTGGCCACCTCATGTGAAGAGTTGACTCATTGGAAAAGACCCTAATGCTGGGAGGGATTGGGGGCAGGAGGAGAAGGGGACAACAGAGGATGAGATGGCTGGATGGCATCACTGACTCGATGGACATGAGTTTGGGTAAACTCCGGGAGTTGATGATGGACAGGGAGGCCTGGCGTGCTGTAATTCATTGGGTCGCAAAGAGTCAGACACGACTGAGTGACTGAACTGAACTGAACTGAACTGAAACATTTGATGGTAAATATCACTACACAAAGATACACCCAAATCTAAGCAAGACTTTTCTAGTTAAAGATAACACTTGAGACATTAAAATCTATATTGTTTATACTTTCTAACAAAAACTGACTCTATTTTTGAAAGGTAGTGAAATAAAATTATAATCCTGCTGAGTACAGTTTCACCTTCTTTTCAATCAAATTATAAAGGTTTTATAAAGGCAAGGCAGAAATTTAATTACTATCACAAGAGCAACATCATCCCAATATAACATTCAGTAACACATATAATCAATTAAATTGAATTTTTAAGACTGTTTTGTGTAGGATACACACTTGGCTATATACTCTGTGTCATGAATAGTTTTCTAAAGACCTTAATCCATACTGGCTTTAATCCTGTTCCCTAGGGTTCTTTGCAGGATTAAATCTGAAGTGAGAAATTGTAATTAACAGATAAACAGCTCAGTACAGTATCTAAAAGTACTATGCAAACCACAGACAGGTTGGATTTTGTTGCTATTTCACAGCTAAGAAAAAACTGCAGCAACTTGACTGTGACCTGAATAATCAGAAGAAAAAAACCTTTGCATTAATTTTCAGATGAAGTTTTACTGTCAGAGAAATTGTCCATCCATAAAGTGTTTCCTTCATTAGCACTTCTCCTAGTAAATTATTTTGAAAACAGAGCAAATTCTATAATATTTCTTATATTAAATGCTATGTACCTTGAAGGTAACTTGGACAGGCTAATGTGCATTAGCAACAACAACAAAACCTCCTGCTAAATGTTTCACTGGACTTTTAACAAATAGAAAAAAGTTACTTCTAAAGATATTCAAACTTGAACCTAAAATATAAGAAGAAGCAAGATTTCAAGAAGCTCCAGGAAGATGAAATGCAGGAGTATATGAAGTGCAGACCTGAGATAGAGAAGAGTTTAGCATATACAAAGCACTTTCAGAAGATGAACGTGGTGGAAGTGCAAGAGTGAAACAAGAGGAAGAGGGAAACAGTGTGAGTTTAAAGGGTAGACAAGCAACATTGCATCCCTATAGGCAGGGAATGTATGCTGTAATTAAAGAAGAAGTAAAAAAAGAAGACTTCTTTCCAAGGAAAATGGGAAGGTATAGAAGACTTTTACATTAGAAAATATTTTGATCTTACACAAAGTTAGTGAATATAGATTGTTAGTGTGCTTAGTAAAACAATTGGGTCAAGTTAGAAGATAATTCAAATTGGAAATTGTGGTTGCTTCCACTAAGGTAGAAGCAATGACGGTGGAATGGACCAGATGTGTTTGAAATACATAGAAAATTATTTAAAAAGCAGAACCAATGGAACTGGAGGTGGATAAGCTATGCAACCTAAAAGATATCAGGAGAAATTATCAGATTTCTAAATTGGGCAGCTGATTCTGTTTTAGTGGCATTTAGTGGACAGGAGAAGCTTAGAGGCATAAAAGATTTGGGAAAACACAATAGTTCTATTTGGGGATATGTGAACTTTGCAATGCTTATGAAATATGTAAATGAGAAAGTCAAATATTCCTTCAGTTGTAGAAGTAAAAATATATCAACTGTTCAGTCATAAGTCATGTCCAACTATTTGCGACCTCATGAACTGCAGCATGCCAGTCTTCTCTGTCCTTCACTATCTTCCAGAATTTGCTCAAACTCATGTCCATTGAGCCAGTGGTGCCATTCAACCATCTCATCCTCTGTTGCCCCCTTCTCCTTTGCCCTCAACCTTTCCCAGCCTCAGAGTCTTTTCCAGTGTGTCAGCTCTTTGCATCAGGTAGATGAAGTATTGGAGCTTCAGCTTCAACATCAGTCCTTCCAGTGAATATTCAGCATCAATTTCCTTTAGGATTGACTGGTTTGATCACTGTGCTGGTGGATGTAAGTATGGGAGTTAACAACATAAAAATGATTTTAAAGTCATAGGAATGGATGAGCTCATCTAGCAAGAAAATATAAAGATGAGGACCAAGAACTAAGCTCTGCAAAGAATTTTAATAGGTGCATAATAAAAATAATTGCTAAAACCTTTGGAAGAAAACCAGTAGAGCATAGTGTTATAAAAATTAAAAGGATTTCTTCAAAAAGACAGTGGTTAACTGTGCTGAAAGATGCTTCAATGTCCAATAAGAGAGGCATAGAAAATTGCAATTTCAGTGGCCTTACAGGGACAAAAGACCAATTAGAAAGGTTAACAGAATAAAAAGTATTTGAAAAAATGAATACATTAGGAGATTGTCTCAAAATATTTTACCATAAAGGGGAACAAAGAAATATAGAGAAAATAATGAGCATATACAGGATCAAGGGCAGATTTTTTGGTAAGATGGGAAATGCTCTGGCAAATTATATACTTAATGGATTGATACACGATAGAAAAGTAGAAAATGATGATGCAGAAAAGGAGGTTATCATCAGAATATCACTCTGTCTGAGGTAGAGAAAGTGAGTGATGGAAGGTTGGGGTGATAAAAGAAATAACCAATTCCTTGAGATGAGAAGGAGGGAATATAGAAAACAGAGATAAAAGCAGAATTTATTTACTAAAACAGAATGAAACAGGAGCAGCTGGAACAAGGTGTGAAATAATTATTTCAGAGAGTGAGACATTAATTTTATGGGAAAACACAGCAGAACTGATGTGCAGAATCAGGGACTTGTTTGAAGTTTGTAATTATGAATTTTAAGTGAAAAAAGTGCTATGTGATTTTTCTCTGGTAATCTTCATTTCCTCAGTTTTAAGCAGAGGGGAGAAAAGAATTTGGTTTCTCTAGGGTTGAAGATAGTATATCAGATGATATCAGAGGGAAAGAGGAATAAGTGAGTGATGGATGTTTGCCAAGGTGTGATTATAATTACAGACTAGGAAACTAAACTTCAACAAGGATTTCAGGAAAAGTGAGAAGAACTAGGCAAAGAGACAGTGAGAGAAGGTGGAGTCATGTCTCAAGGAAGCTGAAGAATTAAAGAAGTTGTGGTTCTAGAGTAAATGTCTAAGAAGTATAGAAAGTGAAGTTTAGTTATTGGAATGTTGGAAATCCTGATCTAAAAGAAGGCTGAGTTTCTGATGATGATGACATTCAATGTGTATCCAGAAGAGCAGATGGCTGAGATGAAGTGGAAGAAATAGTCATAGGAGGTAGAAAGGAAGAGAACCGAGATTCTAGTTTCCGTAGAGATCATTGATATGCAAGTCACTAACGATGTGTGAAGGAGAAGAAGAATGTCAGCCAGGAACAGTTTTCAATGTGTGTAGTAAAACAGATTTCAGTGACTACACCTACAAGGAACACAGTCTATTTATTTCATTGAACTGTTCTTTTTAATGCAATCAGATTTATTTCTCTTTGGTTTACATGATCTTGTGAAAAATGGAACTTTTTCAATGTAGTTTTTCAGTTATATATCCTGAAAATGTCTGCATTACAAACCAAACACTTTATCACTGCAGTCCTGGGAAATGCTAAATCCAAAAACGATTGAGAAGAGCTGCTGATGTAGCAAGACAACACCAGGGAAATCATAGAGGAGCTAGACACCTTTCTAGGTGTCTCCAGAGGAAAGTAAGACATTCACCAGCAAATATATGTGAATTATATGATTGTTTACAGTGATCCTTTCTCCTCTATTATGAACTGAAGACCTGATTGTTAAATAGCCCACTTTCTCAGACATTAACACAGAGATAATAATGCAGGAGAAGCAAGACATGCAGATTTGAGCACTGGGTCAGGAAGATCTCTTGGAAGAGGAAATGGCAACTCACTCTAGAATTCTTCCCTGAGAAATCCCACGGACAGAGGTGCCTAGAGGGCTACAGCCCAAAGAATCACAAAGAGCTGGACATGGCTCCATGACTGAGCAAGTATGCAATAACACCCAGGCATCCAGTTGTTTTAAAGATTAAATGAGGGGAGCTATGTAAAGCCCATTTATTATTATTCATTATTATACTGGGTATAGGCTAATACTATAACAAAATGACTTAAAATTATAATTACTTCACAAAGAAGTTTATTTCTCTGCCACTTAACAGTCAAGGTGGGTGGGCAATCCTTGCTTTGCAAAGCCATTCAGGAACTTATTTTGTTTCCATCTTAGTGTTTTCTCAAAGCTTGAAGCTGGCTGACCTCCATGCCTGCATTCCTATTGGGTTCAAAAAAGAGAGAAAATCTAGGACAGATAGCTTGTCTTTAAGATTTGAAACATATTGTACAAGTTATTTCAACTTCCACACAGACAAGGTAGTCTCTGGCAGACCAGCCTATTTCTCAGCCTTAACTTTCGAGTTTTGGGGCCTAGCACCAAAAGAAATAGACTTTACCGGTGGCTCAGATGGTAAAGAATCTGCCTGCAATGCAGGAGACCTGGGTTCCATCCCTGGGTCAAGAAGATGCCCTGGAGAAGAGAATGACTACCCACTCCAATATTCTTGCCTAGAGAACTCACAGGAGCCTGGTGAGCTACAGGCCATGGGGTCACAGAGTTGGACATGACTGAGTGACTAACACCAAAAGAAATAAGAGGAAAATGGATCCTAGAAGAGAATTGCAGTCTCCATCACAACACCTACCACAATATTAGTATTATTTCTAATCATTATTTCCATTAATTACCCTTTTCAGGAGTAACTTCTTTCATCCCTTAGAGTGCATTAACTTTTAAATGGAAGCACCTTGGATTTTTATTTATAAACATACAGTAAAATTGGATTCCTTGATGATTATTAACATATCTCCACCAACATTTCAGGAACACTCTGCAAGTACAAGTGTTTAACCTGGTGTATTACTAAGCTATTCCTACGATAAGATGATGACATACCACATGCTATAAGTGTGTGAAGAACTTTAATTTGGAGTCTACACACAAACACTTATGTCTGTATATGGACGGAGAGTAATCTGTTATTTTACCAAGTGCAACAAATTTATGTATGTGGGTTCAGACCAAGTAAAACTACTCATAAGTAGCAAGTTAATGAAAATGACCATAACTCAAATTCTATTCACTTAATTTGGTAAATAGCCTCAAAAGCATGTATTATCTCTGCCAAAAAGAAATCTGTGACTGTCTAGTTTTATTACCTTTGCTTTACTTATTAAGCATTTTTTTCTGGCTTATGAAAACGTCTGGTTGTTCAGCATATATCCAGCAAAGCAAGAGAACATTTGCCTCTGATTCCATCAGAGCATTTCCAATAATGATCCTGTGCTGAATAAAGCAGCTGTAGCAGCACTAGGGACATGTAAATCAAGATGTTAATGAAGAACTGAATGCACTCATATCTACAGAGTTCCTAGGATTATGGCTTATAGAGATAAAATAGGTCATTACAACTCAAAAGTCAATTTTATTGGGGAATAGGCACTAAATTTCTATTGCCAAATGAAAAAATTTGTAATAGGGACTTTGCAAAATCAATTTAAAAATACAACTAAGACTATTGAAAATAATAGTATATGTATATGTGTGTGTATACATATATGTGTACGTGTGTGTGTGTGTGTGTGTATATATATATATATATATATATACAGGTTCCATCCTGGAGTCAGGAAGATCCCCTGGAGAAGGAAATGTCAGTCCACTCCAGTATTCTTGCGTAGGAAATCCCGTGGACAGAGAAGCCTGGTGGGCTACAGTCTACTGGGTGGCAAAAAGTCAACACAATTGAGCAACTAAATAACAACAACAAAAACATATGTAGATAAGGCAAAGTACCTTCATATTTCCCTCCTTTTGATCAATATGTACCATCATCTATTTTAAAGTCATTTTATATTGGACCTTCTCAACGAGGTTTTCCTTGTTTATTCGCTGTATCTTTCTACTTTATTTTAAATATTTTTAAATTATTTTAAAACTTTAAGACATGTTGATATATGACTCTGTAAAGCAAAACCAATATTATTTCATTCTTTAGATGTTAATATTCTAAATATATATAGAGAAAGAAACTTACATGTATTTAGTTACCACAAGTTATGTATCAGTTTCATTCCCATATATATTTTCATTTAATCCAATGCAGTATTATATGAGAGTGAAAATAATGTTCCAGAATCAGGCAGTCCTAGATTTGAATTGCTTGCTTAATAATTTTTGTGTAAGTCTACATAGGCAAAGCACAACTAAATTTCCTCATTTTGATAATTACAAAAGCTACTGATGAGTGTAGCTGGATGAAGTAATGTGTGCAAAGCACTATTATCCTAACATAGAATATACAGTAAACAAATATCTTTGCTGCTGCTGCTGCTGCTAAGTCACTTCAGTCGTGTCCAACTCTGTGAGACCCGATAGACAACAACCCACCAGGCTCTGTCTTCCCTGGGATTCTTCAGGAAAGAACACTGGAGTGGGTTGCCATTTCCTTCTCCAATGCACAAAGTGAAAAGTGAAAGTGAAGTTGTTCAGTCGTGTCCGACTCTTCTCAACTCCATGGACTGCAGCCCACCAGGCTCCTCCATCCAAGGGATTTTCCAGGCAAGAGTACAGGAGTGGGTTGTCATTGCCTTTAATCAGGGGCAAATGAGTTTTAAGGGTTATAAAATCATAAAGGTCATTCAGATGAAAGTCAAGTTTACACACTTACCAAAAGTTTTTAGAATTTTTATGAAAATAATAATTCAATCTTGAAAAATCTTACATCGAACACCTACTCAATACTCTGTGCTACATGGTTGTACTTCTCAAGAATCATTTAAAACTTTATTATTATTCTAAGATTTAACTTAAAGTGTAGTATCTTCAAATAAATTAATAGAAAATATTAGTTATAGTATCTTGTATCTGTCTAAAATTTTTATCTTTATTCAAAGATTTGTTTTAATGTAAATTTCTCTGACCCAATATGTAAGGGTCTCTGATCCAATATAAAGATGTTTGGTTACTGCTGAAATACCTGCAGACCAAAATTTTCACATATTTTATAATGCTTATATTTGTTTTACTTAAAATGTTGTCTAATAAAAGGATATTTAAAAACCTTGCTCATTGCTTCAATTTTATCATAATCAAGTAGCATTCACTCCACTTAGGCTGTTTAATGCATCCAGATTAAGGTCAAACATTTAGTCTATTTGGATGAGCGAGAGACATTGCATTACTAGCCAAAGTCAACAATTCAACTTTAGCATATTTTTTTATCAGAGAAAGTGAATTTTCCCAGGACTTGTCATATCTCAAGACATTAACTGTACAGTTCATCTAGACCATTCAGCTATTTACCAAAATTTAAATAAGAGATTCCAACTTTGAACATATATAAAATATGTGTTTTATTTTTATTTGGTATAATTCTATTGACACAGCCTTAGACAAGGCAGTGCAACATTGATCAACACCTCACTCTGTTTTCTTTCTATCAAATAATTAGAAATAGGAGAGCAAACTAAGCCCAAATCAAGCAGAAGAAAAGAAACAATGAAGATAACAGAAAAAATATCAATGAAATTAGAACATGAAAAAAATAGAGAAAATCAATAAAACAAAGATCTGATTCTGATTATTTTTAAAAATCAAGTAAATTGATCACTAATAGGAAGGCTGGTAAAAAATAAATAAGATATACAAAACACAAGCTTTAGAAATCAAACTAGGAATATCACTGCTCACTACATGTACTAGAGAATACTATGAACAACTACATCCTTGTAAATCTGACAACATGAAAGAAATGGACCAATATCACAAACCACTAAAACTCAACCTAGCTGAAAGACACAACCTGAATAGTCCTATAACCATTAAAGAAATTGAAATTTAAGAAACTAAAGAAATTTAAATGTAATTTTAAAGTTTCCAAAAGAGATATCTGAGGTCAAGATGGTTTTACTGGAGAATTCTACAAACTTGTAAAGATGATTCTAACATGAAATTTATTCCATTTCTTGCAGAAAATTGATTAGGAGGGAAAAATTCCAATTCGTATTATGAACTTGGCATCATCCTGATATTAAAACCAGGAAAAGAGAGTCCAACAAAGAAAACTACAGACCAATATTACTCAGACCTCATTTTTTTGGCCTCCAAAATCACTGCAGATGGTGACTGCAGCCATGAAATTAAAAGATGCTTGCTCCCTGGAAGAAAAGCTATGATTAACCTAGACACCATATTAAAAAGCAGAAACATTACTTTGCCAACAAAAGTCCATCTAGTCAAAGCTATGGTTTTTCCATTAGTCATGTACAGATGTGAGTTGGACCATAAAGAAAGCTGAGCATCAAAGAATTGGTGCTTTTGAACTGTGGTGTTGGAGAAGACTCTTGAGAGTCCCTTGGACTGCAAGGAGATCAAACAAGTCCATCCTAAAGGAAATTAGTCCTGTATATTCATTGGAAGGACTGATGCTGAAAATCTAAAACTTTGGCCATCTGATATGAACAGTTGACTCATTGGAAAAGACCCTAATGATTGCAAAGAATACACACTGGGGAAAGCATACTCTCTTCATTAAATGATGTTAGGAAAACAGTATCTACATGCAAAAGAATACAAGTGGATATTTACTTTACACCATACACAAAAATCAACTCAAAATGGATTATAATCTTAAATTAGGACCTAAGACTGTGAAATTCCTTTAAGAAAATGCAAGGAAAAATCTTTTTGACATTGGCTATGGCAATGATTTCTTGGAAAGAACACCAATATCACAGATAGTAAAAGCAAAAATAGACTAGTGGGATTACATGAAACTGAAAAGCTTCACCTCAATGAGGGAAACAATGAAGAAAATGAAAGGCAACATACAGAATGGAACAAGGTATTTGCAAACTATACATTTTAGGAGGAATAGTGTTCAAAAAGCATAAGGACCTTCTATAACTCAATAGTAAGAAACAAATAATCTGAATTTTTAAATGTACAAAAGAACTAAATAGGCATTTTTTTTTTTAAGAAAGCATACAAATGGCCAAAAAGTACTTGAAAAAGTGCTCAACATCACTTTCCATCAGCTGAATGAAAGCCAAAACCAAAATAAGATATCACCCTTCACCTGTTGGAATGGCTATTATTTAAGAAAAAGGAAAAAGTTAAGTGTTGAGAGATACATAGAAAAGAGAACTCTTGGACACTGTTAGTGAGAATGTAATTTGGAGCAGTTACTACAAAAACAGTATGGAGATTTCTCAAAAATGATAAATAGAACTAACCTGTGGTTGAGCAATTCCACTTCTGAGTATTAAATACCCAATGGAACTGATATAAGGATTTCAAAGAGATATCTATATTCCCAAGTTCATTGCAGCATTATTCTCATTCAGCATTATTCTTGGCATTGTTATTATTTTCAAGATGTGGAAGAAACTTAAATATTCATGGTTGGATGAATAAATAAAGAAAAGGTGATATATGCATATAGTTTTATATTATTCAGCTTTTAAAAAGAAGGAAATCCTGTCATTTATGAAAACATGGATAAATCCAGAGGACATTATGCTAAGTGATATAAGCCCAAAACAAAAGGCCATATATTACATGATACCGAAAACGGCATTGTAACATGTATACTATTATGTAAGAATCGAATTGCCAGTCTATGTCTGATGCAGGATACAGCATGCTTGGGGCTGGTGCACCGGGATGACCCAGAGAGATGTTATGGGGAGGGAGGTGGGAGGGGGGTTCATGTTTGGGAACGCATGTACACCCGTGGTGGATTCATGTCAATGTATGGCAAAACCAATACAGTATTGTAAAGTAAAATAAAGTAAAAATAAAAATTAAAAAAAAAAAGAAATAGACTCATAGAGGCAGAGAGCATAGTGGTAGTTTTCGAAGTGAAGTGAAGTGAAGTTGCTCAGTCGTGTCCGACTCTTTGCGACCCCATGGACTACAGCCTCCCAGGCTCCTCCGTACATGGAATTTTCCAGGCAAGAGTACTGGAGTGGGTTGCCATTTCCTTCTCCAGGGGATCTTCCCAACCCAGGGATCGAACCCTGGTCTCCTGCATTGCAGGCAGACACTTTACCCTCTGAGTCACCAGGGAAGTTTTCGAAGGCTTAAGGTAAAGCAGAAGAGGGAGTAATATCCAAAATGTAGAAAAATTTAGTTACAAAAAAGAAATAAGTCCTAGGGATCTGTTATACAGCATAACCCCATAAAAGAAGACCAATTCTTTCCAAGTTTAGGAGAGATTTCAATCAATTTTTACCAAAATAATGGTAAGATTTTTGTATACATAGAGGAGCTTATCTTAAAATTAATATGGCAGGGTATACACTCCAATATTAACAAGGTATAATAAAGTGGGTCAAATCACTCTTTCTGATTTTAAGGCCTATTATACAGTTACACTGATAAGGACAATGTTGTGTTAGTGGAGGAAAAGACACCTGAATCAATAGAACACAGAAAAATCTAAAAATAGGCACATACAAATATGACACATTGATTTTTTTTGAAAGTGCAAAAACAATTCAATGGATGATGACTGAGAAGTTTATTTACATCCAGAGATAATCATTTTTTCTTAATTATGCACTTAATTAGTAAAGAAAATGTCCTACAGAAGAATGGATAAATAAAATGAGGTATATATATATATATATATATATATATATATATATATATATATGTATATACACACACACGAAATATTACTCAGCTTTAGAAAGGAATGAAGTTGTGACATTTTCAGACACATGGATGGACCTAGAAAGCGTGATACAGAGTGAAGTAACTCATAAAGAGAAAAACAAATATTGTATATTAATGCATTTCTGTGGAATCTAGAAAAATGCTATAGATGATCTTATTTGAAAGGCAGAAATAGAGACACAGATGTAGAGATCAAAAGTATGGATACCAAAGGGTTAGGGTGGGGTGGGATGAATTGGGAGATTGGGATTGACATGTATATACTATTGATACTATGCTGAAAGATCCCCTGGAATAGTATATGGCAACCCACTCCAGTATTCTTGCCTGGAAAATTCCAGGGACAGAGGAGACTAGCAAGGTACTGGGTCGCAAAAAGTTAGACATGACTGAGCGACTAAGCACACACACACGTAAAATGGATACTAATGAGAATATACTGTATAGCACAGGAAAGTCTATGCAATGCTCTGTTGTGACCTAAACAGGAAGGAATTTTTTAAAAAAAATGTGGATATGTATACTATCATGTAAGAATTGAATCGCCAGTCTATGTCTGATGCAGGGTGCAGCATGCTTGGGGCTGGTGCATGGGGATGACCCAGAGAGATGTTGTGGGGAGGGAGGTGGGAGGGGGGTTCATGTTTGGGAACGCATGTAAGAATTAAAGATTTTAAAATTTAAAAAATAAAAAAACTAAAAAAAAATTTAAAAAAAAATGTGGATATGGGTATCAGTTCAGTTCAGTCGCTCAGTCGTGTCCGACTCTTTGCGACCCCATGAATCGCAGCACGCCAGGCCTCCCTGTCCATCACCAACACCCAGAGTTCACTCAAACTCATGTCCATCAAGTCGGTGATGCCATCCAGCCATCTCATCCTCTGTTGTCCCCTTCTCCTCCTGCCCCCAATCCCTTCCAGCAACAAAGTCTTTTCCAATGAGTCAACTCTTCGCATGAGGTGGCCAAAGTACTGGAGTTTCAGCTTTAGCATCATTCCTTCCAAAGAAATCCCAGGGCTGATCTCCTTTAGAAGGGACTGGTTGGATCTCCTTGCAGTCCAAGGGACTCTCAAGAGTCTTCTCCAACACCACAGTTCAAAAGCATCAATTCTTCGGCACTCAACTTTCTTCACAGTCCAACTCTCACATCCATACATGACAACAGGAAAAACCATAGCCTTGACTAGACAGACCTTTGTTGGCAAAGTAATGTCTCTGCTTTTCAATATGCTATCTAGGTTGGTCATATGTATGGTTGATTAACTTTGCTATGTAGGAGAAACTAACACAACATTGTAAACCAACTATACTCCAATAAAAACTAATTTTAAAATGTCTGATCATGCACCTCCAAGATTCGTGTACTCATTTCATTGTTCATACATTAGATGTGTTCTCATATACTTATTATGAAAAACATATGCAAGTCACATACAATTTTAAAGTATAAAATAAAGATGTAACGAGGGATTTAAAAAATTATTTCCATACCACAATGGATCATCTTGTATACACACTTAGGATGCAAACATTTACAATTTGATGATAACTTTGTAAATGAAGAGAAAGTTATTTAAAGGATTTATTCCTTTTGCATTAGTATCACTTTGGGGTTCACTTTTTTTGGCCCTTAAATCACTGTTCTGAAATATTACAAAGGACTAAATAACATAGGTGATAGTCTCACAGTGTTAGTCAGAACATATCATGATTCTCTAGAGAATTGTTTCTGTATTATTAATAGTGGAAACTTCACCAGTTTCTAGAGGCAAGAGAAATGTGAAGAATCTTGGGTGTGTTCATTATTTTTAAAATGTGTGTGATTACAGTAGGACTGAGTGCAGAAAACTAAAATGTAGTTTTTTAATTCTCTTAACCAATCTCCCCTTACACTATCATCATTATATCTCTCTGCAAAATATCTAGTGATTGAGAACTGTAAGTTGTTTATGGAATACATACATGTATATTTAAATATTCAGTACTACTGAAAGATGATGAGGACCTACTGAACTAAATATGTTTATCATAAAATATTTATGTCTTCTGTTTATTTTTTCTATGGCTTATGAAACAGTTCAGAACAAATACATCCATGAGGGTTCATTAAGACAGGGTAGTGCTGCATTATAGTTCTTCTTATGGGACCAACAGATGTATTTTAGTAAGTAAATATTAGAAATAATGTTTTGTATATAGGACACAACAGCCAATAACAAATATTCTAAATGCATAATGAAGAACACTGTGAAGGAGGACTTCCAACAAATATGGTGAAATTTTTAGAACAAGTACATGTTCACAAATAACCCCCTTTAAAAATAATTTCACAGCAACAAAAAGGTCCAAATAAAGATTAAAAAATACTATTTACTCCAAAACCAGAGAGGTCAACCTCCTGCCAAAGGATCTGGTGAAAACTTATCTGATGCAAAACAGTTCTGGGCCAACTTAAGAAAGGATGCTGGTACCTCATGTATATTACAATTGTATTAGGTGTAAGTGAGAAACTACTACTGGGATGTCTAGGTTCTGATAGATAAAAGCTAAAAATAAAAGGAGGTGTTTTGGTGGTAAAATGAAAAATACATACTTTCTCAAGTCATCAGTATAGGCAGGGCTAGAACAGTCATCATCTAACCTGGCCTTTTCATAAGAAAAAAGAAGAGCTAGAAAAAAAAAAAAATATCTGGGCTACTCTATAAACTGCTTTAGCAATTATGTGGCATCTAACATAAATTTTCAGCAAGATAAATGATCTACTCAAAATAGAAAGAAGAAGCTGAATTCTAAGAGGACTTACCATCAACGGAACAAAACGTTGTTGTTTAGTTGCTAAGTAATGTCCAACTCATTTGCCACCCCATGGACCATAGACCATCATGTGATTTCCCAGGAAAGAAAACTGGAACGGGTTTCTATTCCCTTCTCCAGGGGATCTTCCCCACCCAGAGATCGAATCTGCATCTGCTTCATTGGCATGTGGATTCTTTACGACTGAGCCACCAGGGAAGCCCCAGTCAAAACATAGTCTAATGAAAAATATCTGATGGGGAAAAAAAAAGATAACTTGGACTGCATTGCTCAGAGTCTCAGCTCTTTGGGCCCCATTCAGCAACCATGGTCCTAAACACTGAATTTGTAACATTAGTTTCCAGCATCATCAGGAAAACCTTACCTAATGCTCCTGAAATATACATCAGCCCTAAAGTCACTCTTACATTCCCACATGTCATTTTCTCCACAGAAATGAGAAAATGTTTAACAGTATCCTATGAATGTCTTTGTAGCTCTCCTAGAGAGCTGGCTGGCTGTCTTATTAACCTTTACATGTCAGGGCCAAAAATAGTGCTTGACACAGAGCATAGACTCCATAAATATATGTGCATTGACTGCACAGATGAACATAAAGAAAGTCGAGGAGGACATTCTACTTATAGCATTCTGTGACATATGGACTTAAATAGAACTTACCCTACTTAAAACATAAGTAAACAGAGGAAATAGGACTGCAGCAAAATCTGACAAAAGATAAAACAGGGAAACTTGTATACAATTAAATACATGGAGGGAAACATAACTCTTATGAAATAGAAATTATGACAATAAATTAAATGAAAGAGATAATAACAGAATAGGGAAATAAATTAAAATTGGAGTAAAATTTACAAACAAGCCCAGAAAAAGAAAGAATTCTGTCTACTTTTCAGAAGATCAGATCAATGGCATGGGGCAGAAATTTCAGAAAATTACACATAATACACAGAAAAACAGTTGTAAAAAATGTAATTATTGTTGTTCAGTTGTGTAGTTGTGTTCAATTCTTTGCAACCCCATGGACTGTAGCACTCCAGGCTTCTCTGTCTTCCATTGTCTCTTGGAGTTTGCTCAGATTACTGTTCATTGAGTTGGTGATGCTATATAACTATCTCATCCTCTGCTGCCCTCTTTTTTTTTTGCCTTCAATCTTTCCCAGCATCAGGATCTTTTCCAATGAGCTGACCCTTCAAATCAGGTTGCCAGAGTACTGGAACCTCAGCTTCAGCACTAGTCCTTCCAATGACTATTCAAAAAGGTAATAAAAGGGAGAAAAAAATTATCCAACATAAGGATTATTATAACTTATGCCTAGCAAGGAAGGTTGAGCTAGTAAACAAACAAACAAAAAAAACGCAAATATAATTAAAAGAAAATTATCTTGAAATGAAATAAATGTGCATCTCCAAAGTATTCACTGAGGTCTGCTTGTTAGAAAAATACAAACAAGCAAGCAAAAAAAAAGCAAGGACTGACAATCATAAATTCTATTTGTCACAAATTTTATACTTAGCTTACTTAAGAAGTTTTCAGCTAAAAGAATTACTCCTATAAAGGAAAATAAACAAATATGTTTGCCACCCAACTCTCTTTGGCAACTAAGCTGTTGACAGTGGGGCAGTGTCCAAAGCTGAGGGATGAGTACAGATCAAAATTGCAGATTATCATTCATACGTGTTAACAATAAAAGGACATTTTCAAGTACATCACCCATGTATCATTTTAAATTTTTTGTTTGAAGTGATCAAGTCAAATGAAAGATTAATCAAAGGATTTTCATAGCAAAATTATGAAAATAAGTGACAAATAAAATATTAAGAAATGTTACATATATTTTAACCATAAAGTATTTACTTATGCATAATTACATTTTAATTCAGAGGTAAATACAAATGTGTGTGTGTGTGTGTGTGTGTGTGTCTGTGTGTCTGTGCTCAGTCGCTCAGTCATGTCCAATCTGTTGTGACCGCGTGGACTGTAGCCCACCAGGCCCCTCTGTCCATGAAATTTTCCAGACAAGAATACTAAAGTGGATTGCCATTTCTTACTTCAGGGCATCTTCCCTACCCAGGGATTTAACCCACATCTCTTGTGTCTTCTGCATTGACAGGGGAATGCTTCACCACTGCACCACATGGAAAGCCCTAAATATGAGTATCTATCACAGTTGTGGCTGTAAAATAGAATGTAAATGTAATTTACCCTTCTTCTTAAACCAGCTAGAGGAGTTTCTGTTGTAGAAGTGAAAATTTTTCTGTAGGCGTGTATAATCCTGACGTCAGGGACTAGTGATCTTACTTACTGATCTCCACTGATCCCACTGATCACTATGCATATGGTCACACCTAGTCTTGGATCTCACTCTGCGCTAGCATTAGCTGCTGTTGTCTGGCGTCACTTGAGCTCTTGTTCCATGTTCCATATTCCTCTGCCTTTGCCCTCTCAATATTTTTGCATTTCCAGTATTGCTGATGGTAAAGGGGGTAAGGGTGGGAGTTCTAAATTTTTAGATATTTGCCTTCACCTATTAGCCGTTGTCTTCAGATTATTGGTCTAGACACATTTCTCCCCATTAGTGGGTATCTATAAGAAGTTGGAGGCTCTCTGAATTTGGAAGTATGAAGCCAAATCTCTGGTATACTGTATAAGTACATTTTGGGAGGTCTCTGAGAGAAAGTTATCTTTCTTAAATACACACATGCCCATATACATATATGCATACACATCAGAGTTTTTGATCTGCAGAAGGTAATGTAGAAATAGCAGCTTCTTAGGACTGCCAGCTAAAGAGTACCAGGCTTCTCACATCTGAGCTTCCTCTTTCTATGGTTCTGTGTTAGTGGTAAAGAATCCAACTGCCATTGCAGGAGACACAGAAATGCAGGTTCCATCCCTGGATCAGGAAGATTCTGTGGAATAGGAAATGGCAACACACTCCAGTATTCTTGCCTAGAAAATCCCATTGCCAGAGCGGCCTGGCAAGCTACAGTCCATGGGGCCACAGAGTCAGACAGGACTACAAGCACACAATCACGGTTTAGGTCTCCATGCTTTTCTCTTTAGTAATAAATCAGTTTATGAAAACAAGGACAACCTTTTCTTTTAAATAAAGTCAAATTTGTTTGGCTTTCAAACCACTGTCCCAATCTTGGAACTTAAATCTTTCTTTTGAAACTCGAAACTGAGCAATGAAATTTTTTGTTCTAGTCAGTACCTGCCTTTGCTCTAACTTCCAGTATTTCTCCTTTTCCAATTATACCTTGGAAATACTCATAAGTATTACTTCTTTTGTTTATTAATATTTTTGTTGAGTTTGGTGTCTCTTTCATGGTGCCAGTTTTCTTGAACAGTCAACAATTCTTGTTTATCTTCTCATATTTGTCTTGAGATCCTCTCTTTGCCTGTGGTGCTTGTTATGGAACACTGGCAGGGGTGGCCTTATCTTTGGAGTTTAGGTGCCAAATCAGTTGGGTTTGACAAACCATTTGCATGTCAAATTCCAGTTTAAGTTATTTGCTAATGTAGGTACACAGTTTATCAGATTTCAATGTACACTTTTACTCCTTTAAAAGTGAAATGAACGTGCTAGTCACCCAGTTATGTCTGACTCTTGGTGACCCCATGAACTGTAGTCTGCTAGTCTCCTCCGTCCATGGAATTCTTCAGGCAAGAATACTGGAGTGGGTAGCCATGCCTTCTCCAGGGGATCTTGCCAACCTAGTGATCAGAACCCAGGTCTCCTGCATTGCAGGCAGCTTCTTTACCATCTGAGCCACCACTTCTTTAGAACTGTGGGCAAATACTCCAACTACTCACTATTCAGTCAACCGTAAGAAACACAAGGGACAATCCCTCAGCTGCTCCAAATGCAGCTCACCAGGAAATGACCCTAACATTCTCCTTCCCTCCACTTCTACCTTTGTTCTCCAAGCTCAGCTTCCCAAAATCACCCCCATCACCTGAGGATCCTTTCCCTGATATTCCCTAATTTTTATTTCAGCAGTTCATCAAGATTTCTGCTGTAGTATCCTTGCTGATTGCTTATCAGCAGAGTAAAGGATTAAAGAAAAAAAGGATAAGGGTTTAAGTGGTTCTGGGAGAGGTATCATTTCTATAGAGAGCTAAGGAAAATGAGTCATATTATTTTATATAATATTATATAACATAATAAATCTGTGAGACTAGTATTCCAGGCAGTGGGAACAGCAAGTTTGAAGACCCTGAGAGAAAATTACTTTTACCCTGTTCAAGGAATTCAGTGGTACTGGAGAGTAGCATGCTGGTGGAACTGAGAGAAGAAAAATCATCACTGTGCCATGGTAAGAATAATAAACACACATTAAAAAGCAATCCAAAATAGAATAAGATGAACACACAAGAAAGGTCCTATCGGCATGGGAGAGATTAAATCTCACCTGGTGAATCAGGCAAGATTCAGTGAAAGACTTTACAGGAAGGGGCTTATTTCTTGTTTATGAAGCAGTGTGAGCTTGTTTGTTCACCCTTCTATGTGACTTCAACGAAGGAGCCATCACTGGTGAAGCTCTGCTCTTGTCTGAGTGGTATAGGATGTCTCACCACTATGTTGATATTGCAGCTAGCAGAGGAAAAGGAAGGCAAAGGGCATTATCTCTTCTTAATAAGGATAAGACTTGAAAATCACACACATCTCTTACACTTCATTCCATTTTAGTCACGTGGGCTGCTGCTACTAAGTCACTTCAGTCGTGTCCAACTGTGTATGACCCCACAGACGGCAGCCTACCAGGCTCCTCTGTCCCTGGGATTCTCCAGGCAAAAACACTGGAGTGGGTTGCCATTTCCTTCTCCAATGCATGAAAGTGAAAAGTGAAAGGGAAGTCATCATGTGGGCTACTTAGCTGCAAATCAAAGTTTGGAAGTGTAATCTTTATTGTGAGTTACATTCTACCTAGCTAAAATGTATTTCTCTGGAGCAGGGAAAATTCACTGTTAGGGAAAATGAGAAATGTATACCATGCTTTCTAAAAAAAAATTCATAATTTTAATAACAAAAATCTATCAACTATAGCACAGTTAAAACTCTACTGATATATAAATTTCAATTCTCCTAACCGTCTAAACAAACACATTCATTGTTAAGTGGTGCTAATTCCACCTTTCATTATATTTAATTTAGGTATTATGTGGAACACTCTTTGACTTGTTCAGTTACTTGACTAATAGATTGTAGCCTAAATTAAGTAGACACTCTACATCCAAACACAAATACTTTATAGGCTACCTGTCAAATTCCAAATTATATTAAATAAAATTTTTATTACTTTAGTCTCCATCACCTTCGTGGATTTTTATATTCCCATTTATAAGGGTATATGCTATTTCAGATTTGATGGATATGCATAGAATATGAAGCAATCTATATTTATGTTCCTTGCAAAGGCCAGAAGCTGACTAAACACATCTAGAAATTGCTCCTGTCAAAAGGTAGTTGTACACGTCATGAATACATTATTGCTGCTGCAGCATCTGCAATGCATTTGGCACAAACTGCTGCAGACTTTCAGCAGACTGCAGCAAATTGTAAATATATGCTGCTCCTCAATCAAAGAGGGAACTATTACATATTTTTTCCTGAAAGTATGGTCCTCAAATTAGTATGTAATGTACTGCAATAAAAACACAAAACCAAGTATTATTTATTACAACTGTGGTGACTTTTTAAATTAATGGGGCATTAATTTCAATGCTGCTGCTGCTAAGTCACTTCAGTCGTGTCTGACTCTTAGCGACCCCACGGACTGCAGCCTACCAGGCTCCTCCGTCCATGGGATTTTCCAGGCAAGAGTACTGGACTGCAGTGCCATTGCCTCCTCCAATTAATTTCAATAATTCTATACAAATGCTATTCTGCAAAATAGTTTACCCTATATTATCAATGACACCAAAATATTGATTTTGAATGAAACTTAAATGTCATTCTTGACTTAATAAAATAGTAGTTTTGTGACTAGAATATCATCCACAAACACTATAAATGCATATGGAAGAAATAATTTCTAGTTTTCAAAACAGCTAAAATACTGTTGTATTACTTGCATTGTCTGTATAATAATGAATAGTCATAGTTAAACAATAGAATTAAAGAAGCAGATGTTTTAACTATCAGGCAAGTTTTCATAATTTTTTTAAATAAATAACCTTAAATTAATGTATGAAAATGTGAAAAGTGAAAGTATTAGTCACTCTGTCGTGTCTGACTCTTAGTATCCCTGTGGACTGTAGTCCGCCAGACTCCTCTGTCCATGGCATTCTCCAGGCAAGAACACTGGAGTGGGTTGCCATTCCCTTCTCCAGGGATCTCCCCAACCCAGGGATCTAACACAGGTCTCCTGCATTGCAGGCAGATTCTTTACCATCTGAACCACAAGGGAAGCCCCAAAGTATAGTAGTCAAGAAATAATCACAATGAAAAATCACTTCTAATTTACATCTCTTGATCAGTTTGTTTTGAAAAAAGTCGTGAAAAACTATAATTGATATTATCAGAAATATAAAACATTGCATTGATAAAAATATGGAGAACAGTGTGGAGATTCCTTAAAAAATTGCAAATAGAACTACCTTATGACCCAGCAATCCCACTGCTGGGCATACACACCGAGGAAACCAGAATTGAAAGAGACACATGTACCCCAATGTTCATTGCAGCACTGTTTATAATAGCCAGGACATGGAAACAACCTAGATGTCCATCAGCAGATGAATGGATAAGAAAGCTGTGGTACATATACACAATGGAGTATTACTCAGCAGTTAAAAAGAATTCATTTGAATCAGTTCTGATGAGATGGATGAAACTGGAGCCGATTATACAGAGTGAAGTAAGCCAGAAAGAAAAACACCAATACAGTATACTAACACATATATATGGAATTTAGGAAGATGGCAATGACGACCCTGTATGTAAGACAGGGAAAGAGACACAGATGTGTATAACGGACTTTTGGACTCAGAGGGAGAGGGAGAGGGTGGGATGATTTGGGAGAATGACATTCTAACATGTATACTATCATGTGAATTGAATCGCCAGTCTATGTCTGACGCAGGATGCAGCATGCTTGGGGCTGGTGCATGGGGATGACCCAGAAAGATGTTCTGGGGAGGGAGGTGGGAGGGGGGTTCATGTTTGGGAATGCATGTAAGAATTAAAGATTTTAAAATTTAAAAAATAAAAAACTAAAATAAAAAAAATTAAAAAAAATGAAACAGAAGAATGAATTCTTGAAAATAAGAAATTTGATAGCTAACATATTCAAGAAAAATTCAAATTGTTAGAAATTGCATCATCTAGGAGGAAAATAGAAAGACAAATATATCAAAAATAGGGAGGAAAGACAAAATTAAATTCAATGCAGGGAAAATTAAAGTCAATTTGAATAACAGAAATATTTGAAAAAATAAAAAGGAATATTTCCAAAGAATTCCTTTAAAAAGATTTCCCACTACAAAGAACTTAATTCCATATTGATAAGAGCCACAAAGTATTCTCCTCATTGAATAAAAATTATCCATACAATGCAGCATTACAAAATATCAGAACAATGTGGATACCAAGAATATTCTAAAAACCTTCCAATAGGAAAAACAAATCAGATATGAAGGGAAAAAAAGAAAACACAGCTTTGGGCTTCTCAACAGCAACTTCAGCTACTAGGAAACAATCAGCAAATTCTTCAATACATTTAGAGGAAATGAATTCCAAATTAAAAAAAAAATTTTTTTTGACTGCATCACACAGCCTGTTGGATCTTAGTTCCCTAATCAGTGATTGAACCTACACTCCCTTGCGTTGTAACAGCAGAGTCTTAAACAATGGACTGTCAGGGAAGCCCCAAGTTCCAAATTAAAATATTATATTTAATGAAATTCTCAATCATTTGTGAGGGCAAAATTTTCCTATAAGAGTGAAAAAGAAATTACACCTCATGCACCTTCTGAGGAGAACAAGGAATAATGTGTCTCAGTAAAACAAGGAGATAAACAAAAAAATAAAAATCTGAGTAGCATAGAAGACAAGCAAGGGGAATTTCTAAAGTAAAAGTGAAGGAAGTTCCCTGCTGCTGCTGCTGCTGAGTCGCTTCAGTCATGTCCGACTCTGTGCGACCCCATAGACGGCAGCCCACCAGGCTCCCCCATCCCTGGGATTCTCCAGGCAAGAACACTGGAGTGGGTTGCCATTTCCTTCTCCAGAAAGTTCCCTGAGTGACAGTTTATTCATCAGAGTGAGAAAGAAATCTGTTCTATTGGAGCAGGGGGAAAAAAAATGTATGAAGAAAAGCTAGTAGGCAGGGAAAGGAAGAGAAAGGAGATGAAAATAAAAGCAGAGAAATGATAAATCATCTGGTCTTTGGCAGTATTTGTCAACATTACTGTAAATTTGGCTGGCCTGTTAGAGTATTTAGGGGGAAAATATAGCAATTGGTACACTAAGAAAAGAATAAAAATGAGACAACAATCAGCTGGAGGTAAAATTAAATGTATGTTTTTTTTAAAAGTAGTTTCATAGTCTACTACAGGGCTCAGTAATTTGCATAATCCTAGTTGGAGAAGGAAATGGCAACCCACTCCAGTGTTCTTGCCTAGAGAATCCCAGGGATGGGGTAGCCTAGTGGGCTGCCATCTATGGGGTCACACAGAGTAGGACACGACTGATGTGACTTAGCAGTAGCAGCAGCAGTAATGTAAGTACTAATGCTTTTACCAAGATTTATGATATAATTATACTGGGAAGATAAGAGGAAGGATTGTTAGCTTATCCAAAATCTTATCTGCTATAATTAAAAGCTTAATTGCTGTTGCTGTTTCCACTCTTTTTCAACCCCATCAACTGTACTCCACCAGGCTCCTGTCCATGGGATTTGCCAGGCAAGATTGCTGGAGTGGGTTGCCATTTTCTCCTCCAGGAGATCTTCCCAACTCAGGATGAACCCATGTCTCTATGTCTCCTGCTGTGCAAGTGGATTCTTTATCACTGAGCCATCAGGGAAGCCCCTGAAAAGTTTAATAGATTCTGTCAAAATTAACCAATCAAGAGAAATCTGAATATGCACAGATTTTAGAAGTATGGATGTAAATACCAGGAAAGGAGCTAAAATCTTCAAAAACAGCCACCTCTGGAAAGCATGACAATGGAGAAGAGGTGCTGGATAAAGATATTTTTTAATATAATGCCTACAATTTTATTATATGGGGGCTTTCCAGGTGCCTCAGTGGTAAAAATCCATTTGCCAATGCAGTAGATACTGGAGACAGGTTTCATCCCAGGGTTGGGAAGACCCTCTGGAGGAGGAAATAGCAACCCACTCCAGTATTCTTGCCTAGGAAATTCTATGGACAGAGCAACCTGGTGGGCTACAGTCCATGGGGTCTCAAAGAGTCAGACATGACTAAGCAACTGAGCAAACAGGCATTTTATTACATGGGCAGGAGTCAATAAGGTGCAAGTAGAAAATGGTGCCTCCACTGCTCTTTCAAATGCAATCTGCAGTATCTTTTTTCCTCTATCCCTTGGGTAAAATTTCTAACAGTTTCAATTAGTATTTTAGGTTATTCTCAGCCAGTAAAATGTCCTCTGGTCATTTTTAGATCTAAGCATAATAACTACCTAGTCCAGACTCAGGTCATATTTACAGAGCTCCACAGTTTTTCCCATTTGAAACCTGTTCTCAATCCTCAGGATTGTTTTAGGATGGGAGCCTGCAGTGAAGGTTGGGAGTGGTGATGGGAGAGAATGGAAGGCTTCTCTGTTTAATGTTTTTCCTTTTCCCTCACTCTTTGATTTTTTGTTTTGTGCGTAGTAATATTTTTGTGAGTTTCCCAGGGGTATTTTTTTCTGGGGCTCCCCTAAACTTTTTTTGCTGTGAACAGTAATGGCTCTCTATTATTAGTTGTTCTCTTAGGATGATACATTGAGTTTCTATACCAAATAACAGTTTCAGTCTTTAAAATGTACTATTTTAACTTGGCTTTAGACCATGTACACCTTCTGGGTCCACAGAGCTCATGGGAATAAAAATTCTTATAAGGACTAAAAATATCAGAAAAGCTTTCTCTGTTTGCCCTGCTGCCAGAGCAACTCCACCTACTAAATTTCAGCTTTACCTTTCCCAGATATGGCCAGTTACCAGACATTATGTCCCTTTAAAATCTAAGAGATAAACAAATTATCAGAATGATCCTTTCAAGGACCCCCTCATGCATCTTGAGTGGAAAGCATCCCATCCCCTCCACCTTATAGAGGTAAAAATCACACAGCACACGGCAGTACTCTCCAAGAATCCTCTTTTCCAGTTCCTCAGCCTCCCTTTTTATTGCAGGATGTGGTTGGTGGTGGTTTAGTTGCTAAGTTGTGATCTACTTTTGCGATCCCGTGGACTATAGCCTGCTAGGCTCCTCTGTCCATGGAATTTTCCAGGCAAGAATATTGGAGTGGGTTGCCATTTCCTTCTCTTCTTCCCAACACAGGGATCAAACCCAGGTCTCCTGCATTGGCAGGCAGATTTTTTACAGCTGAGCCAACTGGAAAGCCCCACTGCAGGCTGTGGAGGGTCATCAAAGCTGGGAAAATCAGTTCCACTATTGGCTAGTTTGTACAACACAGATCTGTAAGCACTCAGCTTCAGAATAAAGGGGTATTTGGTTGCAATTGTTTTGTTCTTGGCCTTTGAGCATCAGACAAAACTGTAAAAGCTGTTATATTATTCTGCTGCATTAGCTCTTTGGTACTATTTTTTGAACTATGTGCATTTTTAATTTGGACTAAAAAGGAAGGTTATTTTTTCTAAAGAAGAGCAAAAGTAATGAGACCCACCATATAAGTCAAATAATAGATTATAATCCTGAGTCTTTTTGTCAAATTTCTTGATAAAGGAAGACTTGAACATGATATAGGCAGCAAATTTCAGGTAAGATTCAGGGTCAGATCTGCAAAAGTCAAACTCAAATGCCCACAAGAACCTGACAGCTATGAAGTAGAGTAACACAAAAAGTAGGTTACCCTGACAAAAACTATGGTGCAATTCTCATATCCCCCCAAAATAAAGAAATAACATTAAAAAAATGTGAGCCAAGGATATGCTAATTAACTGATGGAGAAATCCTTTCAAATGTTTATGTATTAATATATCAAATCACCAATATACTACAATGTGCACTTGAAATACCTTACAATTTTTAAATCAGTTTTACCTCAATAAAGTTGAAAATTAAAAAGCAAAAAAAAAAACAAACAAACAAACAAACAAAAACGGTGCAAGTGTACTGAGCAGTGATAATCGTGTCAGGAAATATGAGAGAGTGCAGGGATTCTGAGAGCCTGTACAAGGTAAAGCAGATAGCTACTACTCAGTTGCAGCTGATTGCTATGCAGTGATTTAAAATCCTCAGCTTACAAAAAGAAACTGATTTTATGTAGACTTTCTTTTTTAAAAATTTGTTTGACAACTAATTGAAAATAACATGAACCATTTTCTAAAGAAAAATAAACATTAAAAAGAACTTGTCTCTCAGCCAGATACAGCATGTAGTCAAATCTTCAGATTTCTTTGCATAATTTCGTATATCAGTGCTATTAAATAGATGAATTATTTCCCATAATGCTTTGCAATTTTCTCTAAGATTATAAACCCTAGATTACAAGACCACCAGTCAAGGTGACTTAATCCACTCAACAAATATTTATCAAATACCTATAATTGTACAAGGCACTATTTAAGGCACTAGGGAAAAAAAAGCCCTGTTTTCGTGGAACTAAGTCTGTTGGCAAATTAACATTAGGGAAGAAACATTGTCTTTATAAGCATCATTGTTGGTTTTTACTAAGTGTTTATTTAATCCTTATAATAAAATAATAATGAAGTTACATTGGTGTCCTAATTTTACAGATGAGAAAATAGAAGTCTCAAAGACATTAAGGACCTTGATTAACTTAACACCAATATTAAATGGCACAATAGGGGCTTGAACTTAACTTTGTCTAACTTAAGGACTCTACATTTATGCTGAATGAAGGTCAATAAAATGACATGTTTGGAACTTGAACTAATATAGAAGGACTACACATGAAAAAAAATTGATATGATGATCACACAAGCATCAAAAAAGTGTGACATCAGGAATCACAATCAGGATATTAGGAAATAGCAAATACAGATACACAAGCTTCATGTTCAGTTATCAGAAATACAGAAATTCTTTAGACAAACACACGACAAGTATGCAAGAGGTGAACGACTCAGCTAGGTTGCATTCAGTTCAGTTCAGTTCAGTCACTCAGTCACTCAGTCGTGTCCAACTCTTTGCGACCCCATGAACCACAGTACACCAGGCCTCCCTGTCCATCACCAACTCCCGGAGTCCACCCAAACCCATGTCCATTGAGTCGGTGATGCCATCCAACCATCTCATCCTCTGTCGTCCCCTTCTCCTCCTGCCCTCAAGCTTTCCCAGCATCAGGGTCTTTTCAAATGAGTCAGCTCTTCGCATCTGGTGGCCAAAGTATTGGAGTTTCAGCTTCAACATCAGTCCTTCCAATGAACACTCAGGACTGATCTCCTTTAGGATGGACTGGTTGGATCTCCTTGTAGTCGCAGGGACTCTCAAGAGTCTTCTCCAATACCACAGTTCAAAAGCATCAATTCTTCGGTGCTCAGCTTTCTTTATAGTCCAACTCTCATACCCATACATGACTACTGGAAAAACCATAGCTTTGACTAGATGGACCTTTGTTGGCAAAGTAATGTCTCTGCTTTTTAATATGCTGTCTGGTTTGGTCATAACTTTCCTTCCAAGGAGTAAGCATAGTTTAATTTCACGGCTGCAATCACCATCTGCAGTGATTTTGGAGCCCAGAAAAATAAAGTCAGCCGCGGTTTCCACTGTTTCCCCATCTATTTGCCATGAAGTTGCATTAGATACCAAATAAAAGGAGACATGAATAATAGTAGCTTATACTATACAGATACTTTGTGTTTATTAACAAAACTAGAAGTCAATGTTTCCAAGTTTGTTTCTAGCAGTTCGACTTTGTTAAAATCCCAGGTGTTTTTCAATGCTTCGTCTCAGGCAAATGCATCTTTCTGGCTTCTCTTCTCTGGCTTGTTATCTCAAGGTCACAAGTGTCTAAATGAGGAAGAGGGGTGGATTTTCTCTGTCTCACTTTTGTGTGTCTTTACTAGAAAGAAATGTTGATTCTTCTATGTGGCCAGATACATTGTTTCTTGAATGAAATTTTGGTTTTATTAGAAACAGGAAGAAATAAACAGCCATTGGATAAGTCACTAATAAAATCTTCCAAAATAAAAGACTTACTGTGCCTATTATATACATGATACTTAACAGTAAAAAAAAAAAAAAGAAAGGTACAATACAATGATCTATGACTACAAAACCTTACTTTTTGTAAATAATCCTGAGTCAGATAGCTCATGGGGCTTCCCTGGTAGCCCAGCTGGTAAAGAACCCACCTGTAGTGCAGGAGATCCCGGTTCAATTCCTGGGTTGGGAAGATCTCCTCGAGAACGGTTAGGCTACCCATTCCAGTACTCATGGGCTTCCCTAGTGGTTCAGATGGTAAAGAATCTGCCTGCAATTCAGGAGGCCTAGGTTCAATCCCTGGGTTGGGAAGATTCCCTGGAGGAGGGCATGGCAACCCACTCCAGTATTCTTGCCTGGAGAATCCCCATAGACACAGTCCCATGGGGTCTCAAAGAGTCAGAAATAACTGAGCAACTAAGCACAGCACAGATAGTTCATGGATTCAATCAGATGTATCAAAAGTAATGACCTGCAAGAAATGAAAAGCCTTCTAAAGAAAAGTCACAGATGAAAACTAAAATGCAATCTTGACCTTGTATAGTAGGAAAGACAGTGGATTTCTGCACAGAAAAGATCAACCATATAGTTAGTGACATTATATTTTATTCCTACAATTTTTTAACCTTACTGGAGCTAGGTATACATACAGACACATTCTTTTTTAATAAGCAGTGGAATCAAGATATGCTTGTCTGACTTCTAGAAACCAATCCCTCCATCTTTCAGTTGCAGGCAGGCAGGAAAATATCTCAAAATGAAACTGCCTCTGTACCTGGAAACAAAAAACGTGTATACTTGATTAAAAGAATGCTGATTATTAGGTCCTTTTCTTCTATTCCTGTGTTTCTACAGCTCTGCAGACAAATTAAATATGAATTCCCCCAATTCTCTCTTCACACACATATTTTTTAAAAGACAACTGTGCCCTTTTTTATTTCTATATCTTAATATTTTACTTTCTCATTTGTTTCCACTTTTGCTTTTCTCAAATCAAATATGATTTTAAACATTGGGAGATGATTTACAGATACTCAGCACACATATTTACAATAGGAGTATTTTCCAAGTTTACTAACTCAAAGAAAACAGGAAATAAAGGTAAATAAATATAACCACAGAACCTCACTAGAAAGGAAAGCAATGGATTGTATGTCTGATTTACTTACCCCTTTTCTGCAGATAATTGATGTTCTTTAATTGCTTCCCAACGCATTCTGGCGGGTGCTGTCAGGGCTTTGCCATAGTTCCCAACCCTTTGCTAGTTTTCCCCATATAGCCCACTGTTGTTCTTTTCCTCCCAAGAGCTGACAGTTAACACCCTTGGATGAGGGTGTTTCACAGGTTGATCTCTGTTTACTGGAACCAGCACAAAGAAATGGAGAAGAATCCCTCTATCCATCCAGACATAGTGGACCCCTCTAACCAATGGCTGCTCTGTACTGAAGTTCTAAATTCCTATTCTCCTGGCTATGACAAAGATAACACAGAAGCGATACTTATACTGTTCAAGAGTTCTGTGAGAATGAACTAAAGTTTCCTTTTATGAACTTTCCCTTTTTGCTTGCCTTTAAAGGACAGAAATGGTATGGACCTAGCAGAAGCAGAAGATATTAAGAAGAGGTGGCAAGAATACACAAAAGAACTGTACACAAAAGATCTTCACGACCTCGATAATCACAATCGTGTGATCACTCATCTAGAGCCAGACATCCTGGAATGTGAAGTCAAGCGGTCCTTAGAAAGCATCACTACGAACAAAGCTAGTGGAGGTGATGGAATTTCAGTTGAGCTATTTCAAATCCTGAAAGATGATGCTGTGAGAGTGCTGCACTCAATATGCCAGCAAATTTGGAAAACTCAGCAGTGGCCACAGGACTGGAAAAGGTCAGTTTTCATTCCAAACCCAAAGAAAGGCAATGCCAAAGAATGCTCAAACTCCCACACAATTGCACTCATCTCACATACTAGTAAAGTAATGCTCAAAATTCTCCAAGCCAGGCTTCAGCAATACATGAACCGTGAAATCCCTGATGTTCAAGCTGGTCTTAGAAAAAGCAGAGGAACCAGAGATCAAATTGCCACCATCTGCTGGATCATGGAAAAAGCAAGAGAGTTGCAGAAAAACATCTATTTCTGCTTTTTTACTATGCCAAAGCCTTTGATTGTGTGCATCACAATAAATTGTGGAAAAATCTGAGAGAGATGGAAATACCAGACCACCTGACCTGCCTCTTGAGAAATCTGTATGCAGGTCAGGAAGCAACAGTTAGAACTGGGCATGGAACAACAGACTGGTTCCAAATAGGAAAAACAGTACATCAAGGTTGTATCTTGTCACCCTGCTTATTTAACTTATATGCAGAGTACATCATGAGAAACGCTGAACTGGAAGAAGCCCAAGCAGGAATCAAGATTGCTGGGAGAAATATCAATAACCTCAGATATGCAGATGACACCACCCTTATGGCAGAAAGTGAAGAGGAACTAAAAAGCCTCTTGATGAAAGTGAAAGAGGAGAGTGAAAAGGTTGGCTTAAAGCTCAACATTCAGAAAACGAAGATCATGGCATCTGGTTCCATCACTTCATAGGAAATAGATGGGGAAACAGTGGAAACAATGACAGACTTTTTTTGTGGGGGCTCCAAAATCACTGCAGATGGTGACTGTAGCCATGAAATTAAAAGATGCTTACTCCTTGGAAGAAAAGTTATGACCAACCTAGATAGCATATTCAAAAGCAGAGACATTCCTTTGCCAACTAAGGTCTGTCTAGTCAAGGCTATGGTTTTCCCAGTAGTCATTTATGGATGTGAGAGTTGGACTGTGAATGAGGCTGAGTGCTGAAGAATTGATGCTTTTGAACCGTGGTGTTGGAGAAGACTCTAAGAGTCCCTTGGACTGCAAGGAGATCCAACCTGTCCATTCTGAAGAAGATCAGCCCTGGGATTTCTTTGGAAGGAATGATGCTAAAGCTGAAACTCCAGTAGTTTGCCCACCTCATGCAAAGAGTTGACTTATTGGAAAAGACTTTGATGCTGGGAGGGATTGGAGGCAGGAGGAGAAAGGGATGACAGAGGATGAGATGGCTGGATGACATCACTAACTCAATGGACATGAATTTGAGTGAATTCCAGGAGTTGGTGATGGACAGGGAGGCCTGGTGTGCTGGGATTCATGGGGTCGCAAAGAGTTGGACACGACTGAGCAACTGAACTGAACTGAACTGAATTCTTCTGGTCCCACTTCCTAAATCCTCTAGCAGTTTGTATTTGTTTCCTGGGGTTGCTATAGAAAATAAGAGATAGGGTATTTACCTGATAAAAAATTCCAAATAATGATAGTGAATATGATCCTAAATCTTGAAATCAAAATGGAATCACAGATAAATAGCTTGGAGACAAGGATTGAGAAGATGCAAGAAAGGTTTAACAAGGACCTAGAAGAAATTTTAAAAAGTCTTTATATAATGAATAATGCAATAAATGAGATCACAAACACTCTGGAGGCAACAAATAGTAGAATAACAGAGGCAGAAGATAGGATTAGTGAAGTAGAAGATAAAGTGGTAGAAATAAATGAATCAGAGAGTAAAAACAAAAAGCGAATTAAAAGAAATGAGGACAATCTCAGAGACCTCCAGGACAATATGAAACATTCAAATTATAGGAGTCCCAGAAGAAGAAGACCAAAAGAAAGACCATGAGAAAATACTTGAGGAGATAATAGTTGAAAACTTCCCTAAAATGGGGAAGGAAATAATCACCCAAGTCCAAGAAACACAGAGAGTCCCAAACAGGATAAATCCAAAGCGAAACACCTCAAGACACATACTAATCAAATTAACAAAGATAAAACACAAAGAACAAATATTAAAAGTAGCCAGGGAAAAACAACAAATAACACACAAGGGGATTCCCAATAGGATAACAGCTGATCTTTCAATAGAAACCCTTCAGGCCAGGAGGGAATGGCAAGACATGCTTAAAGTGATGGAAGAAAATAACCTGCAGCCCAGATTACTGTACTCAGCAAGGATCTCATTCAAATATGAAGGAGAAATCAAAAGCTTTACAGACAAGCAAAAGCTGAGAGAATTCAGCACCCCCAAACCAGCTCTCCAACAAATGCTAAAGGATCTTCTTTAGACAGGAAACACAAAAAGGGTGTATAAACTCGAAGCTAAAACAATAAAGTAAATGGCAATGGGATCATACTTATTAATAATTCCCTTAAACATAAATGGGTTAAATGCCCCAACCAAAAGGCAAAGACTGGCTGAATGGATACAAAAACAAGACCCCTATATATGTTGTCTACAAGAGACCCACCTCAAAACAGGGGACACATACAGACTGAAAGTGAAGGGCTGGAAAAATATATTCTATGCAAATAGAGACCAAAAGAAAGCAGGAGTATTTCTTTCTGGCTTACTTCACTCTGTATAATCGGCTCCAGTTTCATCCATCTCATCAGAACTGATTCAAATGAAGTCTTTTTAACGGCTGAGTAATACTCCATTGTGTATATGTACCACAGCTTTCTTATCCACTCATCTGCTGATGGACATCTAGGTTGTTTCCATGTCCTGGCTATTATAAACAGTGCTGCGATGAACATTGGGGTACATGTGTCTCTTTCAATTCTGGTTTCCTCGGTGTGTATGCCCAGAAGTGGGATTGCTGGGTCATAAGGTAGTTCTATTTGCAATTTTTTAAGGAATCTCCACACTGTTCTCCATAGTGGCTGTACTAGTTTGCATTCCCACCAACAGTGTAGGAGGGTTCCCTTTTCTCCACAGCCTCTCCAGCATTTATTGCTTGCAGATTTTTGGATCGCAGCCATTCTGACTGGTGTGAAGTGGTACCTCATTGTGGTTTTGATTTGCATTTCTCTAATAATGAGTGATGTTGAGCATCTTTTCATGTGTTTGTTAGCCATCCGTATGTCTTCTTTGGAGAAATGTCTATTTAGTTCTTTGGCCCATTTTTTGATTGGGTCGTTTATTTTTCTGGACTTGAGCTGCATAAGTTGCTTGTATATTTTTGAGATTAGTTGTTTGTCAGTTGCTTCATTTGCTATTATTTTCTCCCATTCAGATGGCTGTCTTTTCACCTTGCTTATATTTTCCTTTGTTGTGCAGAAGCTTTTAATTTTAATTAGATCCCATTTGTTTATTTTTGCTTTTATTTCCAGCATTCTGGGAGGTGGATCATAGAGGATCCTGCTGTGATTTATGTCTGAGAGTGTTTTGCCTATGTTCTCCTCTAGGAGTTTTATAGTTTCTGATCTTACATTTAGATCTTTAATCCATTTTGAGTTTATTTTTGTGTGCGGTGTTAGAAAGTGATCTAGTTTCATTCTTTTACAAGTGGTTGACCAGTTTTCCCAGCACATATATATGGAATTTAGGAAGATGGCAATGACGACCCTGTATGCAAGACAGGGAAAGAGACACAGATGTGTATAACGGACTTTTGGACTCAGAGGGAGAGGGAGAGGGTGGGATGATTTGGGAGAATGACATTCTAACATGTATACTATCATGTGAATTGAATCGCCAGTCTATGTCTGACGCAGGATGCAGCATGCTTGGGGCTGGTGCATGGGGATGACCCAGAAAGATGTTCTGGGGAGGGAGGTGGGAGGGGGGTTCATGTTTGGGAATGCATGTAAGAATTAAAGATTTTAAAATTTAAAAAATAAAAAACTAAAAATTAAAAAAAAAAAAAAAAGAAAGCAGGAGTAGCAATACTCATATCAGATAAAATAGACTTTAAAACAAAGGCTGTGAAAGAGACAAAGAAGGACACTACATAATGATCAAAGGGTCAATCCAAGAAGAAGATATAACAATTATCAATATATATGCACCCAACATAGAAGCACTGCAATATGTAAGACAGATGCCAACAAGTATGAAAGGGGAAATTAACAATAACACAATAATAGTGGGAGACTTTAATATCCCACTCACACCTACGGATAGATCAACTAAATAGAAAACTAACAAAGAAACACAAACTTTAAATGATACAATAGACTAGTTAGACTTAATTGATATCTATAGGACATTTCACCCCAAAACAATGAATTTCACCTTTTTCTCAAGTGCACATGGAAACTTCTCCAGGATAGATCACATCCTGGGCCATAAATCTAACCTTGATAAATTCAAAAAAATCGAAATCATTCCAAGCATCTTTTCTGACGATAATGCATTAAGATTAGATCTCAATTACAGGAGAAAAACTATTAAAAATTCCAACATATGGAGGCTGAAAAACACCCTGCTGAATATCCAGCAAATCACAGAAGAAATCAAAAAAGAAATCAAAATATGCATAAAAATAAATGAAAATGAAAACACAACAACCCAAAACCTGTGGGACACTATAAAAGCAGTGCCAAGCGGAAAGTTCATAGCAATACAGGCATACCTCAAGAAATAAGAAAAAAGTCAAATAAATAACATAACTCTACAAATAGCTGTGAAGAGAGGTGAAAAGCAAAGGAGAAAAGGAAAGATATACGCATCTGATGCAGAGTTCCAAAGAACAGCAAGAAGAGATAAGAAAGCCTTCTTCAGCAATCAATGCAAAGAAATAGAGGAAAACAACAGAATGGGAAAGACTAGAGATCTCTTCAAGAAAATTAGAGATACCAAGGGAACATGGAATGATCCTAAAGCTGAAGCTCCAGTACTTTGGCCACCTCATGCAAAGAGTTGACTCATTGGAAAAGACTCTGATGCTGGGAGGGATTGGGGGCAGGAGGAGAAGGGGACGACCAAGGATGAGATGGCTGGATGGCATCACTGACTCGATGGACATGAGTCTGAGTGAACTCTGGGAGATGGTGATGGACAGGGAGGCCTGGCTTGCTGCGATTCATGGGGTCGCAAAGAGTCAGACACAACTGAGCAACTGAACTGAGCTGAATTGATACCTAAAGCAACTAGGAAAGAAAGAAATGAAGAACCCCAGGGTTAGTAGAAGGAAAGAAATCTTAAAAATTACGGCAGAAATAAATGCAAAAGAAACAAAAGAGACCATAGCAAAAATCAACAAAGCCAAAAGCTGGTTCTTTGAAAGGATAAATAAAATTGACAAACCATTAGCCAGACTCATCAAAAAACAAAGGGAGAAAAATCAAATCAACAAAATTAGTAATGAAAATGGAGAGATCACAAGAGACAACACAGAAATACAAAGGATCATAAGAGACTATTATCAGCAACTATATGCCAATAAAATGGACAACATGGAAGAAATGGACAAATTCTTAGAAAAGTACAACTTTCCAAAATTGTATCAGGAAGAAATAGAAAATCTTAACAGACCCATCACAAGCAGATAAATTGAAACTGTTATCAGAAATCTTCCAGCAAACAAAAGCCCAGGTCCAGACAGCTTCACAGATGAATTCTACCAAAAATTTAGAGAAGAGCTAACACCTATCCTACTCAAACTCTTCCAGAAAATTGCAGAAGAAGGTAAACTTCCAAACTCATTCTATGAGGCCATCATCACCCTAATACCAAAACCTGACTAAGATGTCACAAAAAAAGAAAACTACAGGCCAATATCACTGATGACTATAGATGCAAAAATCCTCAACAAAATTCTAGCAATCAGTATCCAACAAAATATTAAAAAGATCATACACCATGACCCAGGGATGCAAGGATTCTTCAAATCAATCAATGTAATTCACCACATTAACAAATTAAAAAATGAAAGTCATATGATTATCTCAATAGATGGAGAGAAAGCCTTTGACAAAATTCAACATCCATTTATGATAAAAACTTTCCAGAAAGCAGGAATAGAAGGAACATACCTCAACATCAGTTCAGTTCAGTTGCTTAGTTGTGTCCAACTCTTTGTGACCCCATGAATTGCAGCACGCCAGGCCTCCTGTCCATCACCAACTCACGGAGTTCATTCAGACTTACATCCATCGAGTCGGTGATGCCATCCAGACATCTCATCCTCTGTCGTCCCCTTCTCCTCCTGCCTCCAATCCCTCCTAGCATCAGTCTTTTCCAATGAGTCAACTCTTCGCATGAGGTGGCCTAAGTACTGGAGTTTCAGCTGTAGCATCATTCCTTCCAAAGAAATCCCAGGGCTGATCTCCTTCAGAATGGACTGGTTGGATCTCCTTGCAGTCCAAGGGACTCTTAAGAGTCTTCTCCAACACCACAGTTCAAAAGCATCAGTTCTTCAGCGCTCAGACTTCACAGTCCAACTCTCACATCCATACATGAACACAGGAAAAACCATAGGCTTGACTAGACGGACCTTGGTTGGCAAAGTAATGTCTCTGCTTTTGAATATTCTATATAGGTTGGTCATAACTTTTCTTCCATGGAGTAAGCGTCTTTTAATTTCATGGCTGCAGTCACCATCTTCAGTGATTTTGGAGCCCCCAAAAATAAAGTCTGACACTGTTTCCCCTGTTTCCCCATCTATTTCCCATGAAGTGATGGGACCGGATGCGATGATCTTCGTTTTCTGACTGTTGAGCCTTAAGCCAACTTTTTCACTCTCCTCTTTCACTTTCATCAAGAGGCTTTTTAGTTCCTCTTCACTTTCTGCCATAAGGGTGGTGTCATCTGCATATCTGATGTTATTGATATTTCTCCCAGCAATCTTGATCCCAGCTTGTGTTTCTTCCAGTCCAGTGTTTCTCATGATGTACTCTGCATATAAGTTAAATAAGAGGGAGAGAATATACAGCCTTGACATACTCTTTTTCCTGTTTGAAACCAATCTGTTGTTCCATGTCGAGTTCTAACTGTTGCTTCCTGACCTGCATACAGATTTCTCAAGGGGCAGGTCAGGTGGTCTGGTATTCCCATCTCTCTCAGATTTTTCCACAATTTATTGTGATGTGCACAGTCAAAGGCTATGGCATAGTCAAAAAACAGAAATAGATGCTTTTCTGGAACTCTCTTGCTTTTTCCATGATCCAGCAGATGTTTGCAATTTGATCTCTGGTTCCTCTACCTTTTCTAAAACCAGCTTGAACATCTGGAAGTTCACCGTTCACGTATTGCTGAAGCCTGACTTGGAGAATTTTGAGCATTACTTTACTAGCATGTGATATGAGTGCAATTGTGTGGGAGTTTGAGCATTCTTTGGCATTGCCTTTCTTTGGGTTTGGAATGAAAACTGACCTTTTCCAGTCCTGTGGCCACTGCTGAGTTTTCCAAATTTGCTGGCATATTGAGTGCAGCACTCTCACAGCATCATCTTTCAGGATTTGAAATAGCTCAACTGAAATTCCATCACCTCCACTAGCTTTGTTCGTAGTGATGCTTTCTAAGGACCGCTTGACTTCACATTCCAGGATATCTGGCTCTAGATGAGTGATCACATCATCATGATTATCTGGTTCATGAAGCTCTTTTTTGTACAGTTCTTAAAGCTATATATGACAAACCCACAGCAAACATTATCCGAAATGGTGAAAAATTGAAAGCATTTCCCCTAAAGTCAGGAACAAGACAAGGGTGCCCACTTTCACTGCTACTATTCAACATAGCTCTGGAAGTTTTGGCCATAGCAATCAGAGCAGAAAAAGAAATAAAAGGAATCCAAATTGGAAAAGAAGAACTAAAACTCTCACTGTTTGCAGATGACATGATCCTCTACATAGAAAACCCTAAAGATTCCACCAGAAAATTACTAGACCTAATCAATGAATATAGTAAAATTGCAGGATATAAAATCAACACTCAGAAATCCCTTGCATTCCTATACATTAATAATGAGAAAATAGAGAAATTAAGGAAACAGTTCCATTCACCATCGCAATGAAAAGAATAAAATGCTTTGGAATATATCTACCTAAAGAAATTAAAGACCTATATATAGAAAACTATAAAACACTGGTGAAAGAAATAAAGAGGACACTAATAGATGGAGAAATACACCATGTTCATGCATCGGAAAAATCAATATAGTGAAAAAGAGTATACTACCCAAAGCATCTATAGATTCAATGCAATCCCTATCATGCTACCAATGGTATTTTTCATAGAGCTAGAACAAATAATTTCACAATTTGTATGGAAATACATAAAACCTCGAATAGCCAGTCTTGAGAAAGAAGAATGGAACTGGAGGAATCAACTTGCCTGACTTCAGGCTCTACTACAAAGCCATAGTCATCAAGGCAGTATGGTACTGGCACAAAGACAGAAATATAGATCAATGGAAGAAAATAGAAAGCCTAGGGATAAATTCATGCACCTATGGACACATTATCTTTGACAAAGGAGGCAATAGATTAAAGACAATCTCTTTAACAAGTGGTGCTGGGGGAAATGGTCAACCACTTGTAAAAGAATGAAACTAGAACACTTTCTAATACTATACACAAAAATTAACTCAAAATGGATTAAAGATCTAAACATAAGACCAGAAACTATGAAACTCCTAGAGGAGAACATAGGCAAAACACTCTCCAACATAAATCAGAGCAGGATCCTCTATGACCCACCTCCCAGAATATTGGAAATAAAAGCAAAAATAATCAAATGGGACCTAATTAAACTTAAAAGCTTCTGCACAACAAAGGTAACTATAAGCAAGGTGAAAAGACAGCCTTCAGAATGGGAGAAAATAATAGCAAATGAAGCAACTGACAAACAACTAATCTCATAAATATACAAGCAACTGCTGAAAGGACCCAATCAAAGAATGGGCCAAAGAACTAAATAGACATTTCTCCAAAGAAGACATACAGATGGCTAACAAACACATGAAAAGATGCTCAACATCACTCATTATCAGAGAAATGCAAATCAAAACCACAATGAGGTACCATTTCACGCCAATCAGAATGGCTGCAATCCAAAAGTCTACACACAATAAATGCTGGAGAGGGTGTGGATAAAAGGGAACTTCTTACACTGTTGGTGGGAATGCAAACTAGTACAGCCACTATGGAGAACAGTGTGAAGATTCCTTAAAAAACTGGAAATAGAACTGCCTTATGACCCAGCAATCCCACTGCTAGACATATACACCGAGGAAACCAGAATTGAAAGAGACACGTGTACCCCAATGTTCATCGCAGTGCTGTTTATAATAGCCAGGACATGGAAGCAACCTAGATGTCCATCAGCAGACGAATGGATAAGAAAGCTGCCATACATATACACAATGGAGTATTACTCAGCCATTAAAAAGAATACATTTGAATCAGTTCTAATGAGGTGGATGAAACTGGAGCCTATTATACAGAGTGAAGTAAACCAGAAAGAAAAACACCAATACAGTATACTAACACATATATATATAATTTAGAAAGATGGTAATGATAACCCTGTATGAGAGACAGCAAAAGAGACACAGATGTATAAAACAGTCTTTTGGACTCTGTGGGAGAGGGAGAGGGAGAGGGTGGGATGATTCGGGAGAATGGCATTGAAACATGTATAATATCATATATGAAACGAATCACCAGTCCACATTTGATGCATGATACTGGATGCTTGGGGCTGGTGCACTGGGACAACCCAGAGGGATGGTATGGGGAGGGAGGAGGGAGGGGGTTTCAGGATGGGGAACATGTGTATACCTATGGCGGATTCATGTTGATGTATGGCAAAACCAATACAATATTGCAAAGTAATTAACCTCCAAGTAAAATAAATAAATTTATAATAGTTAAAAAAAAAATACCATAGCCAAGTGGAACTTGTCCCCCAGCTCTGGAGGTTAGAAACTTGAGCTTAATGTGTTGGCAGGATTAATTCCATTTGAAAGCTGTGAGATAGAATCTGTTTCATCTTCTGACTTAGCTTCTAGTGATATGTTGGTAGTCTTTGTATTTGTTTGCCTAACCTAATCTTTGCCTTCATATTCTCATGGCCTTCTCCTTGCATTCATGGCTATGTCTAAGTTTCCCCTTTTATAAAGAAACCAGTCATATTGGATTAAGAGCCCACCCTACTCCAGTATGACCTCATCTTAACTAATTACATATGCAATTATATACACAAAACCTCATTTCCAAATAAGGTCACATTCTCAGGTATTGGGAGTTAGGTTAGGACTTCAGCACCTTTTGGCAGGTAGAAGGAAATGGCAGCCCACTTAAGTATTCTTACCTGGGAAATCCCATGGACAGAGGAGCCTGGCAGGCTACAGTCCATGGGATAGCAGAGTCATACAAAACTTAGCAATGAAACCATCTTTTGGCAGGACACAATTCAACCCATAAGAAAATTTTTTCTAATAAATTACTTTCACATGAATTCTCATCTCAAGGTTTACTTTCTGGTAACTCATCCTGTCCATCTGATATTAATTACTGTCTCAGTTACAATGCTTTTAGCAACAAGGAAAAGATAGTTCAAATTAGATTGATTAAAATAATGAGAGGAGTGTACTTTTTATGTAAATTAAAAATTTAAAGAGAGACTGACTTTAGGAAAAATTTCATTCAGTGATTCATGAGTCATTCAACAAGTTTCTTAAGTGCCAACTCTATGCCAGGAAATGTTTTGGAGATGTAACAGCAAACCAAACAGAAAAATTCCTGGAACTTATATTTAATTATGAGAAGACAAAAATGAATAAAATTAACAAGTAGAATATTAGGTGATGATAGGATTATAGTGAAAAAATAAAGCTAAAAAGAAATCAAGTAGAGTTGGGGTATATGTGTGTGTGTGTGTGTGTGTGTGTGTGTGTGTGTGTGTGTGTGTAAAGGGGTGGTGTTTGTATGTGTAGTTTGGTCTGGAAATGTCTCACTGAAAAAGTAATATTTGAATAAAGACCTTAACAAGGAGGGAGGGGTCCATGAGAAAATCAAGGGGTAAAGCCGTTCAGAAAAATTAAAATTAATAGTGAAAGAACCTCAAGTGGGAGTTTGCCTGGAATGCTGAGAAGCAGAAACGAAGTTGCTTAGGTCTGAGCAGAGTGAAGAGGAGTGAAGGTGGAGAAAGATGGGCCAAGAAACAAAGACTGTTCATAGCTCACAGAATACATTAGGCTATTATAAGAAACTTAGATTTGACTCTGAATGAGATGAGGAACTATCAGGGGATATTGAGAAGAGAAGGGGAAAGATCATACTTGGCTGCTGTTCTGAGACTAGGCAAGCATAAAAGCAAGGAAACCAGTTCAAAAGCTATTAAAGTAAGACAAGCTGGAGTTGAGGTGTCTTGGACTAGGGCATGGTAATAAATGTGCAAGCTGGTCAGATCCTGAAACTGTTTTACATATAGAGTCAAAGGATTTGCTGGGAAATTTTTTCTTTAAAGAGAAATGTCCTCAAAAATTCATTTACATTTCTTTGCAGCTACATTTCTTTTTAATTCACTCAATTCTGTCATCATCATGGACTAGCTGCATCTTCAACTTATTTATCTCATGACGGAGAAACAAATGCTTAATGCTTCTTTGATAACATCCAGGAGAAAAGGACCTTCGCTTTCTCTAATCATTGCCAATAATGTCCTAAGATCCCCTTTGAATGAAGTAGCTTTGGTTACATTCACAGTGATCAAAAGAAAACCTTGTACCATATGACTTAAACCTAGGTTATGTGCTCATCCCTAAACCATTAACTGAGACAAGAAGCAAAGAATTTTCTTGATTGCTTCAACTCAACTGTTGCTCATCAGGTAGTCAAAATTCCACATGATGGCTACAAAATGGGAAAGAGGTTAAATATATCCTGGCAAAGCAAGCACAATATTTATTACGAATACAGCTCTATGGTCTAAAAGTTGTTTTCAAACCTAAACCTATGACTTCATATTAAATATAAGTAAAGCATCACAGTATAGTCCATTACACTGTTTTGAAAGAAGAAAAAGTGGATAAGCATCAGGAGAATTGCTAGTCTTTCAGTTGCCAATTATGAATGTCTCTTGCTGGGCAGACAGGAACATATGCAAAAAAATGAGAAAATGAGTTGAGTTTAATCTGATCTAATAATTTAAATAAAGAGTTATCATTCATACTTAACAGATGAATTAGGCAATACCTCAGAGAAGTTTTCCCAGGTGGCACTAGTGGTAAAGAACCCACTTGCCAATGCAAGAGGCATAAGAGATGAGGATTCGATTCCTGGCTTGGGAAGATCCCCTGAGAAGGAAATGGTAACCCATTCCAGTTTTCTTGCCTGGGGAATCCCATGGACAGAAGAGCCTGGTGGACTACAGTCCATGGGTCTCAAAGAGTCAGACACGACTGAAGCACAGGCATGAACAGAGAAGGCTGCTTTAGTAAATCTCAGTTTATCTTAGTTATACTGTCTTTAAACTAATAATCTTTGATTATACTGTTCACCTTTGGTCTTACTAAATATTCAAGTTTAAGAGTAGTCTGAAATAATAATATTATCTTTAATTATATATTTAGTAAGCCCTCTTTTAGATGTTGAGAACCATGCTAAACACAAATCCAGAGTGAAAAAATCTTCAGATCATCTGGAATCAAACTCCTGTTCTTGACCAGGAACTAAATATCCATCTGTAAACAGCACATTTTGTTAGGGTAATTAAATTCTATAATTACCCTATAAATCTTATTCACCTAACCAATTCAATATACATCTTTCTACTCCAGTTCATCAAGTAGTCTAAGCTATTCTGGATGAGATGGTTAGATGGCATCACGGACTCAATTGACATGAGTTTAAGCAAGCTCCAGGAGTTGGTGATGGACAGGGAAGCCTGCCATTCTACAATCCATAGGATCACAAAGAATCAGACAAGACTGAGTGGCTGAACTGAACTGACTGAAGCTATTTTGAGGACTCTCAACTATCAGAGTTATTATAGTGGTAATAAAAACTAACAGTCAAAAAAATAGTTTCCAAGAGTGGAATGGTAATTGCTGGGAGCTGGAGGGAAGAGAAATGAAGAGTTATTATCAATGGGCTTGAAGTTTCAGTTAAACAAAATGATTAAGCTCTACAGAGCTGCTGTACAACATTGTACATATAGTCAACAATAATGCACAGTACATTTAGAAATTTGTTGAGAGGGTAGATGTCATGTTAAGTGCTCCTAACAAAAGAAAATAAATGAATTAAAAATAATACCACCACCTACAAAAACAATGGCTGACTCATTCGTTATTAACTATGCAACAACCATTCTTCTAAGTGCTTTACATATTCAGCACATTTCATTCTCACAATGGTATCATGATCCCCATTCTTCAGATGGAACAGAGGTGCAAAAAGGTTAAGTAACTTGCCCGGTATTGAATCCAGACAGTTTATAAACTGAAAAACCACTGTGCCAGTAGAAAGGTGTTAACTATTGTATTGCTATTTTTTAAAATTTCAAGACAGTTATTACTGGAAGAAGATAATATTGGTGGTGTCTCTGATTTCAAATCTAGTGAAAAACATTAAAGCAAAAGTGCTAGATCTAATATTTGTAAAATATTGTATTGTAAGCTTTGTATCATTGACTCAATTGACTTCACCATGTAAAGCAGCCACAGTAAAAACTATTAATTTTCAAACAAATTAATTACATTGTTGAATAGATTTAACTTGATCTGGTAAAAGACAGAATAAATGAATGTCAGCAGTAATGGAAATTTTATTCACCTCAATTTAAAATAAGTAATGTAAGAAATTTATTTTGCTAAATTCCATTACTTTTTACCCTCTAAATTTCAGTATATTGAGAAGAATCATAACATTTGAATTATGCTAAAACTAGGGTTTTAATCTTGACTCTATGTTTTGACGTTATTTTGTCCTTGAAACAAAAAGGGAGAATTAGATTATCTCTAACTTTGCTTCAAGCTCTTACATTCATAGATAGAAAAGTGACAGAATATCTTTAAAATTTATTTCCTGCAGTTTCTTACTATATGAAGTTAAAGTGTTTATATTATATAGTACAAGGCATCTGAATTTTTACACTAAAACATTTATAATTATAATATATATGTATGTGTGCATATGTCCCCACACATGCACACTATTTTAGATAATGTTTTAATTAAATGAATAAGTTTTCTTATCTGAGACAAATAACTGCAGGCTAAATTTCCATAGGCAAGTTTGGAGTAAATCTTTTAAAAACATAGTTTTACTAGTGTTCTAAAAAGAAATATGATAGCAATATTGTTTTAAATCCCAATTATTTTGTCCTTCTTTGAGTCAAGTCAATTTAAAAGAAAAAGGAACTTTAACTTTTTGACATAGACCATAAAATTATCACACGTTAATTTTCCATTTTCACCTGTGTAATTCTTGTGGAAATAGTTGTTTGTCGTATATTCACCTTGACCCGAGGGTTTTAGTCACATTTTAGATTTCAGGGAAGGCAAAACAGACACAGCACACAAAATGCTGACAGCAATTCTGACATATCTGTATGACCTTTGATATTTTATAATACTCATTGAGGGTAGGGATTTAAACTTTCTTTACACAGAATGGCACTCACATGGTCTGGACAGTTTCACCTACATGTATAAGCAACCTTACTAAGGAAAGAACTCTGTATTTAGAGTTAATGTCTTAGATAAGCATCCTGATTGCATCTATTGCCTGTGGGTAATTTGTTTAACCTCATCTTTGGTTTTCTTTTCTGTAAAAAGAGAATGAGGTTATTGCTTACAAAATGATAAGGATGATGTTGTTACAGAGTCTTTAATAAGCTAAACTTGTATGATCTTCTCAGTAAATAAATTCAGTAAATGATTACAGATCTCTTTCTTAAGCTCTGGATCTGTATCTTACCCAGATGCACAATAATAAAACCAAAAACTGGTGGTAGTGAGCACGCATATCCTGTATCAACTGCTCCAGTCATTCATGATGGAGAACAGTATGGAAGTTCCTTGAAAACTTAAAAATGGAACTACTGTAGAATCTGTCAATTCTAATTCTAACTTATATGCAAAGACAATGAAAACGGGTAACTAATGAGACATATGAAGTTCCATGTTCATTGCAGCATTATTCACAGTAGCCAAGGTACAGAAGTATCCTAAATATCCACTGATAGAAGAATGGATGAGGGCTTCATGGTGGCACTAGTGGTAAAGTACACACCTGCCAAGCAGGAGACACAAAAGACACGGGTACAACCCCTGGGTCAAGAAGATCCCCTTGGGTAGGAAATGGCAACCCACTCCAGTATTCTTGCCTGGAAAATTCCATGGACAGAAGAGCCTGGCAGGCTATAGTACATAGGGACACAAAGAGTTGAACATGACAGAGCACACACACACACACACACACACACACACACACACACACATGAATGGATAAAGAAGCCATGTATGTATACAACATAATATTATTCAGCCACAAGAAAGAAGAGAATTCTGCATTTGTCCACAACACCAAAAAACTTTGAGGACATTAGGAAAAGTGAGATAAGTCAGACAGAGAAAGATAAATGCTGTATGATAGCTCTTATACACTGTTGGTGGGAATGCAAATTAGTACAGCCACTATGGAGAACAGGGTGGAGATTCCTTAAAAAATTGCAAATAGAACTGCCTTATGACCCAGCAATCCCACTTCTGGGCATACACACCGAGGAAACCAGAATTGAAAGAGACACATGTACCCCAATGTTCATCACAGCACTGTTTATAATAGCCAGGACATGGAAACAACCTAGATGTCCATCAGCAGATGAATGGAAAAGAAAGCTGTGGTACATATACACAATGGAGTATTACTAGCCATTAAAAAGAATACATTTGAATCAGTTCTGATGAGATGGATGAAACAGGAGCCGATTATACAGAGTGAGGTAAGCCAGAAAGAAAAACACCAATACAATATACTAACACATATATATGGAATTTAGAAAGATGGCAATGATGACCCTGTATGCAAGACAGCAAAAAAGACACAGATATGTATAGCGGACTTTTGGACTCAGAGGGAGAGGGAGAGGGTGGGATGATTTGGGAGAATGGCATTGAAACATGTATATTATCATGTAAGAAAAGAATCTCCAGTCTATGTCCGATGCAGGATACAGCATGCTTGGGGCTGGTGCACGGGGATGACCCAGAGAGATGTTATGGGGAGGGAGGAGGGAGGGGGGTTCATGTTTGGGAACGCATGTACACCCATGGTGGATTCATGTCAATGTATGGCAAAACCAATACAGTATTGTAAAGTAAAATAAAGTAAAAATAAAAATTAAAGAAAAAAAACAGAAAAGAAAAGAAAACCTGAAATTATAAAAACAGAGAGTAAAATGATGGCTACCAGGAGATGATGATGGGGGCATATGAGAGATGTTGTTTTAGATACATATTTGTGATTAGTAGATAAATAAATCCTGGACATCTAATACACAGTACAGTGATTATAGACAATAATACTTTATTATAAACATTGATTGCTAAAAGACTAAATTTTATTGTTCCCTACTCTAGAAGAAATGAAAATTGTCTGACATGATAGCTAATGCTATTATGGCAGTCCTACTGTAATATAAATGTATAAAATCAATATGTTGTATACCTTCAACTTAATGGAATGTGGTTATGTCAAACATAATTCAGTAAAAAGTAAAATTAAATAAAACAGAAAATCAACCACTTTTGAGAGCTCCCACAGGGAAATGGTTAAAGTCATACCCTCCCTACTCAAAAGTACAAACAAAACAAACACGTGAACAAAACCTGGAAAACCACTACCATGTAAGGAATTAATTCATGATGAGATAGAGTTAGTAGAAAATATAAACAAAAAAACAACAACTTAAGAACTTGAAATAAAGAAACTTGCAAAAGAAAATGTGTGTGTTTAAAAGTAACAACAGTTACTTTTAAGATTAAGATTTACTTTGTATTTACTGTGTGCCCTGTTCTTCTTGCTTTACATACATTGTTACTTAATTTTTTTTTAATTCTACATATAACATAAAAAAAGCTTAAAATAAAAGGCAGTTTGTCTAGAAAGAATGATATTTAGGTAGATAGCAATAATAGAACAGTCATGGAGATAGAAAAATATTGGAATATGTTCTTCAAAATGCTATAGAAAAAATAACCTCAACCTAAAATTCTATTCTCAATAAATTGTGACGCAATAAAATGTGGAAAACTGTGAAAGAGATGGGAATACCAGACCACCTGACCTACCTCTTGAGAAACCTGTATGCAGGTCAGGAAGCAACAGTTAGAACTGAGCATGGAACAACACACTGGTTTCACCCTGCTTATTTAACTTATATGCAGAGTACATCATGAGAAACACTGGGCTGGAGGAAGAACAAGCTGAAATCAAGATTCCTGGGAGAAATATCAATAACCACAGATATGCAGATGACACCACCCTTATGGCAGAAAGTGAAGAAGAACTAAAGTGCTTCTTGATGAAAGTGAAAGAGGTGAGTGAAAAAGTTGGCTTAAAGCAAAACATTCAGAACACTAGGATGATGGAATCTGGTCCCATCACTTCATGGCAAATAGATGGGGAAACAGTGGATGACTTTATATTTCTGGGCTCCAAAATCACTGCAGATGGTGACTGCAGCCATGAAATTAAAAGACGCTTACTCCTTGGAAGAAAAGTTATGACCAATCTAGACACTATATTAAAAAGCAGACATTACTTTGTCAACAAAGGTTCATCTAGTCAAGGCTATGGATTTTCCAGTGGTCATGTATGGATATGAGAGTTGGATGATAAAGAAAGCTGAGCACTGAAGAACTGATGCTTTTGAACCATAGTGTTGGAAAAGAATCTTGAGAGCCCTTGGATTGCAAGGACATCCAACCAGTCCATCCTAAAGGAGATCAGTCCTGGGTGTTCATTGGAAGGACTGATGCTGGCCACTTCATGCAAAGAGTTGACTCATTTGAGAAGACCCTGATGCTGGGAAAGATTGAGGGCAGGAGGAGAAGGGGACGACAGAGGATGAGATGTTTGGATGGCATCACCGACTCAATGGACATGGGTTTGGGTGGACTCTGGGAGTTGGCGATGGACAGGAAGGCCTGGCGTGCTGCAGTTCATGGAGTCGCAAAGAGTCGGACATGACTGAGTAACTGAACTGAACTGAACAGGAGTGAAATCAAACATATTTTACACAATGCCTAAGAAAGTTTGTAATTCATAGCTGTTTAGGCATGAAGGTATGTGCTGTGCTCAGTCATGTTCAACTGTTTACGACCCCATGCACTATAGTCTGCCAGGCTCTCTGCCCATGGAATTTTCCAGGCAAGAATACTTGATTGGGTTACCATTCCTTTCTCCAGGGGATCTCTCCAACCCAGGGATTGAACCTGAAGCTCCAGTGTCTCCTACATTGGCAAGCAGATTCTTTACAACTAGTGCCGCCTGGAAAGCACAGACTGTTTGAAATAACCACTAAGGCCAACATATTGCTGTGGAGATTTTTAAATAAAGAAGGCAAGATTATAAGAAATATGATTAGCATAGTAATTGATATTGGCAAACCTAAATAAGTATCAATTGTATAAAACAATTATGATGATAGTGACTTCAGTTCAGTTCAGTTCAGAGGCTCAGTCATGTGCGACTCTTTGTGATCCCATGAACCACAGCACGCCAGGCCTCCCTGTCCATCATCAGCTCCCAGAGTCCACCCAAACTCATGTCCATTGAGTCAGTGTTGCCGTCAAACCATCTCATCCTATGTCGTCCCCTTCTCCTGCTGCCCTCAATCCTTCCCAGCATCAGGGTCTTCTCTAATGAGTCAGCTCTTTGCATCAGGTGGCCAAAGTATTAGTTTCAGCTTCAACATCAGTCCTTCCAATGAACACGTGGGACTGATCTATTTTAGGATGGACTGGTTGGATGTCTTTGTATCCCAAGGGCTCTCAAGAGTCTTCTCCAACATCACAGTTCAAAAGCATCAATTCTTTGGTGCTCAGCTTTCTTTATAGTCCAACTCTCATATCCATACATGACCAATGGAAAAACCATATCCTTGACTTAAACGGACCTTTGTTGACAAAGTAATGTCTCTGCTTTTTAATACGCTGTCTAGGTTGGTTATAACTTTCCTTCTAAGGAGTAAGTGTCTTTTCATTTCATGGCTGCAATCACTATCTGCAATGATTTTGGAGCCCAGAAAAATAAAGTCAGCCACGGTTTCCACTGTTTCAAATTTATTTGCCATGAAGTGATGGGATCAGGTGCCATGATCTTAGTTGTCTGAATGTTGAGTTTTTTCACCTTCCTCTTTCAATTTCATCAAGAGGCTCTTTAGTTCTTCACTTTCTGCCATAAGGATGGTGTCACCTGCATATGTGAGGTTATTGATTTTTCTCCTGACAATCTTGATTTCAGCTTGTGCTTCCTCCAGCCCAGCATTTCTCATGATGTATTCTGCATATAAGTTGAATAAGCAGGTGACAGACAGTCTTGATGTACTCCTTTCCCAGTTTGGAACCAGTCTGCTGTTCCAGATGAAGTTCTAACTGTTGCTTCCTGACCTGCATACAGGTTTCTCAAGAGGCAGGTCAGGTGGTCTGCTATTCCCATCTCTTTCAGAATTTTCCACAATATTGTGATCTACACAGTCAAAGGCTTTGGCATAGTCAATAAAGCATAAATAGATGTTTCTCTGAAATTCTCTTGCTTTTTTGATGAGCCAGCGGATGTTGGCAACTTGATCTCTGGTTCCTCTGCCTTTTGTAAAGCCAGCTTAAACATCTGAAATGTCACGGTTCACGTATTGCTGAAGCCTGGCTTAGAGAATTTTGAGCATTACTTTGCCATCATGTGAGATGAGTGCAATTGTGTGGTAGTTTGAGCATTCTTTGGCATTGCCTTTCTTTGGGACTGGAATCAAAACTGACTTTTCCAGTCCTGTGGCCACTGCTGAGTTTTCCAAATTTGCTGGCATATTGAGTACAGCATTTTCACAGCATCATCTTTCAGGATTTGAAATAGCTCAACTGGAATTCCATCACCTCCACTAGCTTTGTTCATAGTGATGCTTCCTAAGGCCCACTTGACTTCACATTCCAGGATGTGGGCTCTAGGTGAGTGATCACAGCATCGTGATTATTTTTGTACAGTTCTGTGGATTCTTGTCATCTCTTCTTAATATCTTCTGCTTCTGTTAGATCCCTACCATTTCTGTCCTTTAATGCTGAAAAAGCTGAGGTTGAACGGTTCCATGAAGACCTACAAGACCTTTTAGAACTAACACCCAAAAAAGATGTCCTTCTCATTATAGGAGACTGGAATGGAAAAGTAGGAAGCCAAGAAACATCTGGAGTAACAGGCAAATTTGCTCTTGGAGTACGGAATGAAGCAGGGAAAAGGCTGATAGAGTTTTGCCAAGAGAACACACTGGTCATAGCAAACACTCACTTCCAACAACACAAGAAAAGACTCTACACATGGACTTCACCAGATGGTCAACACCAAAATAAGAGGGATTATATTCTTTGCAGCCAAAGGTGGAGAAGCTCTATACAGTCAGCTAAAACAAGACAGGGAGCTGACTGTGCCTCAGATCATAAACTCCTTATTGCCAATTCAGATTAAATTGAAGAAAGTAGGGAAAACCAGTAGTCCATTCAAGTATGACCTAAATCAAATCCCTTATGATTATACAGTGGAAGTGAGAAATAGATTTAAGGGACTAGATATGATAGACAAAGTGCCTGATGAACTATGGACGGAGGTTTGTGACATTGTACAGGAGACAGGTATCAAGACCATTCCCATGGAAAAGAAATGCAAAAAAGCAAAATGGCTGTCTGAGGAGGCTTTACAAATAGCTTTGAAAAGAAGAGAAGCAGAAAGAAAAGGAAGAAAGGAAAGATATTCCCATTTGAATGCAGAGTTCCAAAGAATTGCAAGGAGAGATAATAAAGCCTTCCTCAGTGATCAGTGCAAAGAAAGAGGGAAACAACAGAATGGGAAAGACTAGAGATCTGTTCAAGAAAATTAGAGATACCAAAGGAACATTTCATGCAAAGATGGGCTTGATAAAGGAGAGAAATTGTATGGACCTAAGAGAAGCAGAAGATATTAAGAAGAGGTGGCAAGAATACACAGAAGAACTGTACAAAAAAGCTTCACAACCCAGATAATCATGATGGTGTGATCATTCACCTAGAGCCAGACATCCTGGACTGTGAAGTCAAGTGGGCCTAATAAAGCATCACTAAAAACAAAGCTAGTGGAGGTGATGGAATTCCAGTGGAGCTATTTCAAATCCTGAAAGATGATGCTGTGAAAGTGCTGCACTCAATATGCCAGCAAATTTGGAAAACTCAGCAGTGGCCACAGGACTGGAAAAGGTCAGTTTTCATTCCAATTCCAAAGAAAGGCAATGCCACAGAATGCTCAAACTACTGCACTATTGCACTCATCTCACATACTAGTAAAGTAATGCTCAAAATTCTCCAAGCCAGGCTTCAGCAATACATGAACCGTGAACTTCCAGATGTTCAAGCTGGTTTTAGAAAAGGCAGAGGAACCAGAGATCAAATTGCCAACATCTGCTGGATCATAGAAAAAGCAAGAGAGTTCCAGAAAAACATCAATTTCTGCTTTATTGACTATGCCAAAGCCTTTGACTATGTGGATCACAATAAACTGTGGAAAACTCTAAAAGAGATGGGAATACCATACCACCCAACCTGCCTTTTGAGAAACCTATATGCAGGTCAGGAAGCAACAGTTAGAACTCGACCTTGAGCAACAGACTGGTTCCAAATAGGAAAAGGAGTACGTCAAGACTGTATATTGTCTCCCTGCTTATTTAACCTATATGCAGTGTACATCATGAGAAACACTGTGCTGGAAGAAGCACAAGGTGAAATCAAGATTGCTGGGAGAAATATCAACAACCCCACATATGCAGGTGACACCACCCTTATGGCAGAAAGTGAAGAAGAACTAAAGAGCCTCTTGATGAAAGTGAATGAGGAAAGTGAAAAAGTTGGCTTAAAGCTCAACATTCAGAAAAAGATCATGGCATCTGGACCCATCACTTCATGGCAAATAGATTTGGAAACAGCGGGAACAGTGTCAGAGTTTATTTCTCTGGGCTCCAAAATCACTGCAGACAGTGATTGCAGCCATGAAATTAAAAGACGCTTACTCCTTGGAAGGAAAGTTATGACCAACCTAGATAGCATATTCAAAAGCAGAGGCATTACTTTGCCAACAAAGATCCATCTAGTCAAGGCTATGGTTTTACCAGTGGTCATGTATGGATGTGAGAGTTGGACTGTGAAGAAAGCTGAGCCCCGAAGAATTGATGCTTTTGAACTGTGGTGCTGGAGAAGACTCTTGAGAGTCCCTTGGACTGCAAGGAGGACCACCCAGTTCATCCTAAAGGAGATCTGATCTGGGTGTTCATTGGAAGGCCTGATGCTAAAGCTGAAACTCCAGTACTTTGGCCACCTCATGCAAGTAGTTGACTCATTGGAAAAGATCCTGATGCTGGGAAGGATTGAAGGCAGGAGAAGAAAGGGAGGACAGAGGATGAGAGGGCTGGATGGCATCACCGACTTGATGGACATGAGTTTGAATAAACTCCAGGGGTTGCTTTTGGACAGGGAGCCCTGGTGTGCTGTGATTCACGGGGTCACAAAGAGTCGGACGTGACTGAGCGACTGAACTGAACTGAACTTGCTCTCACTGGTAACCCCACAAGGACACAGTAATTTCCCCTAGAAGTGTAAATGACATTTGAAGGAAGAACAGAGGAAGGTTGTAAAACTATGAGAAACAGCCTTTACCAATAAAGGACTAACTTAAGTTCAAAAATATTATAAACATGTAATCTTTCTAAAGTAGTTGTATTGATTTAAACAACAATAAAAAAAATCAGCCTCCTAACTACCCAGCAGAGTGAAGATGAGTGAGTAAGATTCAGTTCAGTTCAGTCATGCAGTTGTGTCCAACTCTTTGTGACCCTAGACTGCAGCATGTCAAGCTTCCCTGGCCATCAGCTACTCCCAGAGCTTGCTCAGACTCATGTCCATTGAGTCGGTGATGCCATCCAGCTATCTCATCCTCTGTTGTCCCCTTCTCCTCCCACCTTTAATCTTTCCCAGCCTCATGGTGTTTTCCAATGGGTCAGTTCTTCACATCAAGTGGCCAAAGTATTGGAGTTTCAGCTTCAGCATCAGTCCTTTCAATGAATATTCAGGATTGATTTCCTTTAGGATGGACTAGTTGGATGTCCTTGCAGTCCAAGGGAATCTTAAGAGTCTTCTCCAACACCACAGTTCAAAAGCATCAATTCTTCAGCAGTCACCTTTTTTTAATAGTCCAACTCTCACATCCTTACATGACTACTGGAAAAATAATAGCTTTGACTAGACAGACCTTTGTTGGCAAAGTAATGTCTCTGCTTTTTAATATGTTGTCTAGGTTGCTCATAGCTTTTCTTCCAAGCGGCAAGCATTTTTTAATTTTACGGCTGCAGTCACAATCTGCAGTGATTTTGGAGCCCCCCAAAATAAAGTCTCTCACTGTTTTCTTTGCTTCCCCATCTATTTGCCATGAAGTGATGGGACCAGATGCCATGGTCTTCATTTTCTTAATGTTGAGTTGTAAGCCAGGTTTTTCTGTCTCCTCTTTCACTTTCATCAAGTGGCTCTTTGATTCTTCTTTAGATTTGATGTATTTAAATGTTACACATTTTATACTTCTGTGGGTCATATTGTGAGTGCATTTTAAAAGGTATAAAGGGAGTCTCAGATATATTACAACAAAACTTTTTTTGTGCCTATTATCGTGCATGGAAAATATATCCTAAAGAACATATTTGGTTACTGTTTGCATTATAACTTTTTTTCATGATCATACATTTTTAGTGTTTCTGTATTTAAGATTCTCCAGAGAAACAGAACCAATAGGGGATATACAGAGAGAAAATAATATATCTATAGATAGATAAAATATTCAAATATACATATATTTGTAAGTATAAATATCATATATAATCATATATGTATATAATTTATTATAAAAATTTCTCTCATGCAATTATTAAGGCTGCCAAGTCCAAATCTGCTGTGTGACTGGAGGACAGAGACCTCAGGGGGCTGAGGGTGCAAATGAAGTTCGAAAGCTGTCTGCTAGAGAAACACTCTTGCTGGAGGAATCTGACTTTTTATTCTGTGTAGATATTCAGCTGATTGGATGAGACCGCTCACATTATGGAGAACAATCAGCTTACTTATAGTTCATTGATTTAAGTGCTGATCTCATTCCAAAACAGTTTCCTACTTTGTCTTTACGCTTTTGTTTGTAATGCTCTTCATAGGTTCTTTTTAAAACCAATTTCCAAGGACTTAATTCTTGATTCATTACTTTTTTTTTATATTGTTTTAGCAATCTCATCCAATCACAATTTTTAGTGCCTTCCATACACTAATGAAGCGCATCTATACCCCTACTTAACGACATCTTCTTTAAGCCTCAGGTACTTGTATTCATAATCTAGCAGCATCAGTTCATTTTGTGTTCATAAACACAAACCTGAAAACTTCCAATTTAAACTCTTACAACTACCTCCTTTCCACACCACCACTTCCCCCAAATCTTATTTTAACATTACTTATGCCCAAGCCATCCTCTCGTCTATTTTAATCCCAGCATTTTAAAGGCTTAACTACTTAGTTAAACATACAAAGATGTAAGCCATCTAAAACTTACTCAAATATTCTTGCTCCTAACTTCATGTTTGAGGTATTGAACCACATGTAAGTCTTTTACACTTTTTTCAGAGTTCCTTTTTGGCTGGAACACTATCCTCTCACCCATTTATTCACCTGGCCAAACTTTTAGCTCTGAATATTGTTACCTAAGTCAGCAGACTTAACTAGGGGCACTCCCTGTTCCAATCATTCCTTCCGCTTCTCTATTAGAACACTTCTGACACTGAGAGGCAGTTAATCTGCTCACAATTCCATTCCCAGGCACAGAATAATTCCTTCTTAAAAAATGTTATTGAAGTAAAGTTGATTTACAATATTGCGTTAGTCTCAGCAAACTGATTCAGTTATAGATGTTCATGTGCATTTTCTTTTTTAGATTCTTTCCCATTATAGGTTATTACAAGATGTTGTTGAGTATGGTTTCCTGTAACACAGAAGGTTCTGTTGGCTATCTTATTTTTTTCTAATTGAAACTTTTTTAAGATTTTATATTGGAGCATATTGATTTACAATTTTGTGTTAATTTCAAGTGTACAGCAGAGTGATTTAGTTATAATATACATGTATCCATTCTTTCTCAGATCTGTTTCCCATATACGTTATTACAGAGCATTGAGTTCCCAGTGCTATACCGTAGGTCCTTGTTGTTTATCTCTTTTATATATAGTAGCATGTGCATATGTTAATGCCAACCTCCTAATTTATTCCCCAACTTTTCCCCTTTGGTAATCACAAGTTTGTTTTTTAAGTCTCTGAGTCTGTTTCCATTTTGTAAATAAGTTCATTTGTATAATTTTTTATATTCTACATAAAAGTAATAGCATACGATATTTTTCTTTCTCTGTCTGACTTATCTGACATAGTATGATAATCTCTAGGTCCATCCATGTTGCTGCAAATGATGTTATCTCATTCTTTTTTATGGCTGAGTAATGTTTCTTGAATGTTACTGCTTTTTGAAAGTATGAACATTACATCCTTTTAACTCTAGCACCTATCAGAGTGCTAAGAAGAGAACAAGCTTGCAGTTTTTTGTTAAACTAAGCTGAATATGGGCTTCCCAGTTGGCACTAATGGTAAAGAACCCACCTGCCAATGCAGGAGATGCAGGTTCCTTCCCTGGGTCGGGAAGATCCCCTGGAGGAGTGCATGGTAACCCACTGCAGTATTCTTGCCTGGAGAATCCCATGGAGAGAAGAGTCTGACAGGCTACAGTCTATAGGGTCACAAAGAGTTGGACATCACTGAAGTGAAGTCAAATTGGCTGAACTTCACAAGATTTTTATAGACTAGTAGTTCTCAGGCTGGTCTGTGGATGCCTAATAAACTCAAAGCACTACCAAGAAATCCACCAAGCCAAAACTATATTCATAATAATACCAGGACATTATTTGCTTTATTGACTATGTGGAAATTTACACTGATGGTGCAAAAGAAATGATGGGTTGGATTGCTTGCTTTTTAACAAAAATCAAGGCAGTGGCACCAACTGTATTTCACCACACACTCTAGTGAAAAATAACAACAAAATAATAACTAATAAAAGTGGCAGTTTCACTTAATGTTCTTGATTTAAAAATAAAAATGATTGATTCTATTAAAGCTGTAGCTTTGAATATACTTCTTTCAAGTATATTCCTTGTGACAAAAATGGGAAGAATGCCACAGCATTTCTGAATAATACAAAAAATGTATTTGTATCAAGAAAAGCACTTGTGTAATTGTTTAAGGTGAAAGCTAAAATAGTCACTTTTTTCCCACACAAAACACCATTTTTGTTTGAAAGAATGATCGATAAGCTACCTGACTATTTTGCAAACATTATTTTCAAAAATCAACTAGTGAGCCTGCCATTTCAAAGACAACAACTGATATTATTGTTGCCAGTGGTAAAATTTGAGCTTTAGAGACCAAAAAATTAGAATTTTGGAAAACTTATGTCTTAAACCATAAGCTTGACATCTTCCCAATACTTAAAATACTTTTCTGATGAGATCAGTGTCAATATTTATAAATATGATTTTCATTGTGCAATGAAATATATTAATATATTTTGCAACATAAATATGCAGAAAGATCTGTATAAATTAGTGAACCAATATTTTTGTCATATTATTACTTTTATTTTTTACATTTTAATTTACTTTTTTAATTATGAACGTACAATAACAAATTTACAGGAGACTTGGAAAATACAGGACAAGGGTGAACCAATACTTTTACATAAAAGTGGTTGATGGCACAAAATCATACATGGATAAAAGATCCATTAAAAATGCAGAAGAAGCCAAGGATTTTGTTGTAACAGAATACAGAAAGTTTACCGATATAGTTTCAGATTCTGTTTGAAACTAATTTTAATGAAGCACTCACTTGTTAAGTTTTAGTGCAGTTTCAAAGAATATCCAAAATCATCTAAAAGCTCTCCTCCTTTTTTCCCCTATTAATTTAAGAACTTCCTTCATATACTTCAACCAAAATATATATATATATGAAAGATGTAGCATATAAAGAAAGCTGTCTTCTATTAAATCAGACATTACAGAAATTAACAATGCCTCTCTTCTCACTGAATTTTAAAATTTGAAGTATATAATTATTTTAACAAGATATTTCACTTATGTTAATATGCAATGAGTCTGTTGTGGTTTAGTCACTAAAATATGTCAGGCTCTTTTGTGACTCTATGGACGATAGTCCTCCAGGCTCCTCTGTCCATGGGATTTCCCAAGCAAGAATACTGGAGTGGGTTGCCATTTCTTTCTCCAAGAGATCTTCCCAATCCAGGGATTGAACGCACATCTCCTGCACTGACAGATTCTTTTCCTGAGCCACCAGGCAAACCCTAGGTAATAAGCTTGAGTGAGTGAGTGATAGTTGCTCAGTCATGTCCAACTCTTTGCAACCCCATGGACTATAGTCTGCCAGGCTCCTCTGTCCATGTAATTCTCCAGGCAAGAATACTGGAGTGGGTTGTCATTTCTTATTATTGCTCATCTTAAGGAAATTAATGAATAAATTTTATAAATTTTTAGTTTTAATTTCTACTTTGGTGAATATAGATAGGAATAACCCACCTTATAAGAACTCTTTATGGTCCTTAACAATGTCTAAGAGTGTAAAGAGGCCCTGAGACCAAAATATTCATGGACTACAGCTGTAGTAACATGAATCTTAAGCTGCAAATACTGCCATGGAATTATTTTTAAGAATACTGCCTATTCTCTAAATTGATAAAATAATTTAAATATTTATTTTAAAGTACATCTAAAAGTGACTTATTCTGTATTCTTGTATAGTCCCTTAGAGCACTGGTTAGGGGTGAAAGGAGGTAAACAGACCACTGTTCAAATCCTGGCCCCACCAGTTAGGCATGTTAGGAGTGAGGAAGGAGGAGGAAATGTATTTCAGATAGAGATGGCACACTGTATTATTGTTCCCAGTTATCAGTTGCCTGTGAGAGGATTTGACTTCCTTGACTCAATGGCATCAGCAAAATTTATTTTGCTTGATTAAGTCTGAGTAATAGTGACATAAGCCACTTCTTATAAGAAGTTCTTTTTTGACACTATGAGGTTCTGATATTACCCTTGTCTCTTTCCTGCAAAGTCACAGGTCATGTACAGGGATATGCTTTCAGCCCACATCCTAGAAAGAGAAAAACATGGGATAAAGCTGCTTGAACCATGTAACATGAGCAAGAAATACAGCACTGATTTTGCAAGATACTGAAATCTGTTACCTCAGCATAATTTAGCAAATCTGATGTATATACTAGGTCATTAATAGTGTCTACCATGAGGTTCACAATCTTGTGTAGATAATATAATAATAATGTATTACATGTGTTATTACTACCAAGTCTGAGTATAGTAGGCTCTTAGTGAATAAGAAGCAATTGGCTTCTTCTATTGTTCATTCTCACCCATCTATTTTTTCTGTCTTCTTATCAGAGCTTCACTTTAAATCAGGTATAATTTCCCTCCCCATGTAGCTCACATGACTCGGGATAGATGCCTCATCTCTAGGATCTGGAATAGTTCTGATTGTTTTAAGGATCCCATTCCTCCTTGTCTGGAATTGATGGACTTCTCTCTGTCTGGAGTTCATATAATTATTTAAATCAATGGCTTTCCTTTCTGGTTAAATTAATTTGAGTCATATTTTCCGATTTCTGTAGCCAAAAACATCCTAAGGGCAATAAGAAAGCTACTTTTTATTATTAAAGCTTCTCATTTAGTAGGATTTCATAGGTTTTTGACCCTCATCAGTGGCTTTCTTGCCATAGGGAGTAATTTCCAGGGCAACAGGTGTTCGCAATCTTCCATTTGTCTAGAACACTCTCCCATCATTTGGCTGATTGATTCAGGCCTCAGGTAAGGTCTTTTAAAACTTTAACTTTATATTTTTCATAGCAATAAAAATTTTTGATGCTACACTAACAGATATGTTGTTTAAATATAATTGCTAGTGCTTAACCAAAGCTTTCTTATTTTTTTAGTACTTTTGAGAACTTTATTTGAGAGTAATATTATACCAAATCAAGCATTATATTGATGAATATCCAAGAATGTTAGTTTTATTAAAAATGTATACTATGAATATTTTGTATATAATCTTCACTTGTGATGAAAATACTATGTCAAGACCATTGCCTTGACTATATGGACTTTGTCAGACTTTGTCTCTGCTTTTCAACACACTGTCTAGATTTGTCATCCCTTTCCTGCCAAGAAGTGATTGTTTTATGATTTTATGGCTGCAGTCACCATCTGCAGTCATGTTGGAGCCTAAAAAGAAGTCACTGCTTCCACCTTTTCCCCTTCTATTTGCCATGCGGTAATGGCATGTCCCTTACCATCTTCTATATGAGATGTAATTTAACTCTGTTTCTTCTGAACAACTCAACTCTCACCAAAATCTACCACTTACCACTTTGGATAATCAGAGCTGTTTTCACCTACCTCAGAAGACAAGCAGACTGTCGGTACAAATCAAGATGAGAGGGGAAGAACTGGTATGAACATTAGTGTCTACAAACCAGTCACTCGTGATAGGAAAGATGACCTAATCTGGTTCACCTAACACTTCCAGTTCAGTCACTCAGTTGTGTCTGACTCTTTGCGACCCCACGGACTGTAGCATGCCAGGCTTCCCTGTCCATCACCAATTCCCAGAGCCTGCTCAAATTCATGTCTATCAAGTAGGTGATGCCACCTAACACTCTGCAATTTAACAAACAATGTATATTCTTCAAAGAGTGATATTTTACCTTTGAAAATTAGAAATGACATAATATCAAGATGAGAGTTTTAATAAAAAGTGGTACAGCTATAACCTACACTGATAATGAATTGATGATAGATAGATAAATAGATTGATACATAGAGAGTAGGTGCAGAGAATGGGCTTTCCAGGCACCTCAGTGGTAAAGAATCCACCTGCTAGGCAGGAGACTTGGGTTTGACCCCTTACTTGGGAAGATCCCCTGGAGTAGAAAACAGTAGCCCACTCCAGTATTCTTACCTGGGAAATCCCATGGACAGAGGAGACTGTCAGGCTACAGTCATGGAGTCGCAAAGAGTTGGACATGACTTAGGGATGAAAGAGCAGCAACTTCAGGTGGAGAGATAGGTTTTTAAATTTTTGAAAATACTCCTCTGGACCAGCACTGATTCTTAAGACAACCATGTAAGTGAGCTAAGAACACTTTAGAAGCAAAGTTTAAACAAATGGGGACACTGAAGAAGATTTTAAAAAATACATATTCCTTTGTACAAGTCCATATTATTTCTTTCCAAATTTCACTTCCTGTCCCCAAAGTGATTCAACTTTTATAGCCTCTTAATTCTAAGTACCTTTTAGCCCATTATCTGTTAGTTTTATAAATTAATTGATTGATTTAGTCAATTAACACTTATTGAGCACATAGTACATGTGAAGTGTAGTGATTTAAGAATATGGTGATGTATAGAACCAGATCCATTCTGTCAATTACCTGCCCCATTCCCCGATCCCCGATTCTGTTTGTTCATGTTTCCAGAGTATTAAAACAGCTTGTTTAAAACTGATCAGAAAAAAGAAGGACCCTCTCATATTAATTTTCCTGTTGAAGTTCTTTGCGTTATTTAGTCCACACGTCTGCTCACTGTTCTACAATGAACATCTTCTTTACCATATTTAGGAGAAAAACTTTAAATTTTTTAAGTTATAGTGGTAATATTACAATCAGGAACATCCTGTCTTGTTATTTGCTCTCAGAGTGCTTTCTCCTTCTAAATAGCACAAGAAGAATTCAGCTATGGCTGATGTCTGTCTTTCCTACTATCTTGGAATCTCCTTGAAAGTGAAAGTCAAAGCTCAGTCATGTCCAACTCTTTGCGTGACCCCTTGGACTGTAGCCTGCCAGGCTCCTCCCTCCATGGGATTCTCCAGGCAAGAATACTGGAGTGGGTTGCCATCTCCTTCTCCAGGGGATCTTTCCAACCCAGAGATCGAACCTCCATCTCCCACATTGCAGGCAGATGCTCTAACCTCTGAGCCACCAGGGAAGCCACAGTCCAAATCCGCTAGTTCATTACATCTCCAGTACCAAGAATAGTTCCTTAAATATCATTAGAACTTAATTAGTTTTTGTTGAAGAGATAAGTGAATGAATTCATAACCCTACTCAACTTTAATTTCTATATTCTCAACTAATCAGTGAATGATTTATATTAATGCAGAAAATATCCATTAAACAAAATTGAGAGAGCACATGCTACATGCCTGCAAATGGAGAGATAAAGTTTGTGCTCTCAAGGAGCTCACAGTACAGTAAAATTGTTTTTTCACATTTGAAACTTGATTCTGATTTTTTAACAGATGACACATGCCTAATGCGGCAGATCACTTACTCATAATATTCTCTGTACAATATTTTTGAGTATTTAAAACACAATTTGAACATAATGAAATTGCTTTCTTTTTAAATCAAGGCTCTATAATACTTTCCTGTTAAAAATCAGGCAGAGAATAAACAATCTGGAGGGGAATGTTTGGAAGAAGAAAGTCATGGAAAGGATGATCAGGGCCACTTATGATGTCAGCTGCTCATGGAGAAACTTAGAGAATTGCAAGCACACACGCATGAAAAGCACATCTGAACAATGAATATAGATATTATTTCACAAAATATTTCACAAAAATACTATTTATTTTTAATAAAATAGTAGGGCTAATAAAAACTCATATATATATTATATATATATATATATAAATTTGAAAATGTAGTATTTTTTGAAAAGGTAGTATTTTCTTTATTATTCTCCAAATCTCCTCCTCAAGCTTTAAGATCTTATTCAAGTGCCATATCTTCTAAGATGACTTCAAGTGGTTCCTCTGCTAAAAGTAACACCATTTTATAGAATCCTTAGGAAGAGGAAAACAAAAAATATTTGTGAGTGCCCCTTCTGATGTATAAAGACTTAAATAACTATTAATTTATTCATTCTTTAATCCAATAAGACTTTATTAATCATCTGTCATGTACCAGCATTTTTTCAGGCACTGGACAGGGACAAGTTAAGAAAGAGACAAAAATCTCTCTTGGAGTTTATTTAATAATGAGATAAAACCAACAATGAACTAGAAAAGTAAGATATGTCATACTTACAGTTAAGTGCTCAAGAGAAAAAATTAAACAGAAAAGAATGATATGACATTTGTGTATGTGGCTAAAATTTACAGAGGGTGATTATGGGGAGTCTCATCGTGAAAGAAATTTTGATTAATAATCTGTAAGTAAGAAGTTGAACTGTAGGAAAATCTGGTAAAGAGGCAATCTAGGCAGAGAGAAGAGAGAATACAAAATTTTCTGAAAAGGAACTGTGTTTAGAAGGCTGGAGGAACAGTGAGGGGGCCCATTCGACTAGACAAGGTGGGAATAGAAAGTAGAGAATGAGGTTAAAACATGATGGGAGATTAAATAAGGATTTCATTATCAAATGTACCAATCAGTTATTAGCAATTCAGTTTTTATAAGTACTACAGTTCAATCACTCAGTCATGTTGGACTCTTTGCAACCCCACGGACTGCAGCACACCAGGCCTCCATCAACTCCTGGAGCTTACTCAAACTCATGTCCATTGAGTCGGTGATGCCATCCAACCATCTCATCCTCTGTCATCCCCTTCTCTTCTAGCCTTCAATCTTTCCCAGCAACAGTGTCTTTTCCAGTGAGTTAGTTCTTTGCATCAGGTGGCCAAGGTATTGGAGTTTCAGCTTCAGCATCAGTGCTTCCAATGAATATTCAGGATTGATTGCCTTTAGGATGGACTGGTTGGATCTCCTTGCAGTCCAAGGGACTCTTAAGAGTCTTCTCTAACACCACAGTTCAAAAGTATCAGTTCTTTGGTGCTCAACTTTCTGTATAGTTCAACTCTCACATCCATACATGACTACTAGAAAAATCATAGCTTTGACTTTATGGACCTTTGTTGACAAAGTAATGTCTCTGCTTTTTAATATGCTGTCTAGGCTGGTCATAACTTTCCTTCCACAGAGTAAGCATATTTTAATTTCATGGCTGCAGTCACCATCTGCAGTGATTTTGGAGCCCCCCAAAATAAAGTCTGCCACTGTTTCCACTGTTTCCCCATCTATTTACCATGAAGTGATGGGACCGAATGCCATGATCTTAGTTTTCTGAATGTTGAGTTTTAAGCCAACTTTTTCACTCTCCTCTTTCACTTTCACCAAGAGGCTCTTTATTTCCTTTCCTCTTTCTGCCTAAAGGGTGGTGCCATATACATATCTGAAGTTACTAATATTTCTCCCAGCAATCTTGATTCCAGCTTGGGCTTCATCCAGTCCAACATTTCTCATGATGCACTCTTCATATAAGTTAAAGAAGCAGGGTGACAATATACAGTCTTGATGTACTCCTTTCCCAATTTGGAAACAGTCTGATATTCCATGTCCAGTTCTAACTGTTGCTTCTTGACCTGCATACAGATTTCTCAGGAGACAGGTCAGGTAGTCCGGTATTCCCATATCTTGAAGAATTTTCCACAGTTTGTTGTGTTTCACACAGTCAAAGGCTTTGGCATAGTCAGTAAAGCAGAAATTGATGTTTTTCTGGAACTCTGTCACTTTTTCAATGATCCAATGGATATCGGCAGTATAATGTCTGGTTCTTCCAGCTTGAACATTTGGAAGTTCACAGTTCACATACTGTTGAAGCCTGGCTTAGAGAATTTTGAGCATTACTTTGCCATCATGTGAGATGAGTGCAATTGTGTGGTAGTTTGAGCATTCTTTGGCATTGCCTTTCTTTGGGATTGGAATGAAAACTGACCTTCTCCAGTCCTGTGGCCACTGCTGAGTTTTCCAAATTTGTTAGCATATTGAGTGCAGCACTTTCACAGCATCATCTTTCAGGATTTGAAATAGTTCAACTCAAATTCCCTCACTTTCACTGGCTTTGTTCGTAGTGATGCTTTCTAAGGCCCACCTGACTTCACATTCCAGGATGTCTGGCTCTAGGTGAGTGATCACACCATCGTGAATATCTGGGTCATGAAGATCTTTTTTTGTATAGTTCTTTTGTGCATTCTTGCCACCTCTTCTTAATATGTTCTGCTTCTGTTAGGTCCATACCATTTTTGTCCTTATTGTGCCCATTTTTACATGAAAAGTTCTCTTGTTATCTCTAATTTTCTTGAATTATAATTAGCAATAAGTAAATATTTCCCTACCTGGGCACTTACAGTGCATTTTAATGGTATTCCTTAATGGTCCTTATCATTTTTTTTCCTTTTATCCATGGCTTTTCCTATCTATTATATTATGGGATTACATTGTATTCATCATTTTGTAGCTTATAATATTAGCTCAAGAAAATTTTCCCCATAAAAATCTGAGTAAAACCAAGTTATTGAGCTGATCTTTATTGGTGTCTTTTATCATAAACAAATAGTCCCAGGTTTGGCTTCACCTTCACATTAGCCAAAGTAAGAGCTGGTGAAATTGATTTTTTTTTAAGACATGGTTCAACTATCTGATTTATCCTGTATGTATATGCAGTTTTCCAGATTTATTGGGACCATTAATGTTCTGTATGGCAGGGAGAACTACAAGTTCTTCAGGACTCATCACATGTTAATGTTTCCATAATATTTTAGGACTTTAAATGTCCTTGTAATATCCAAGTGTGGCAGTAGTATCCTCCTCAGTTGCATGCATGCATGCTCTCCTTTGGAACTTTGTAAGGTATATAGAAAACTTCTGCCTGGGTTACCGTTTGACAGTGGGTGTTTTTCCTACATTTATTGGCAAGATCACTTTACAAGCAGGGAAGCCTGACATGCTGCTATCCAAGGGCTCGCAAGGAGTCGGACAGTATTAAACAACAGCTTTATAAAATGTTTCTTTACCAATCCTCTTTTGAGCTCATTGAATACTTCTTATTGATGTATTTATTCCAAATTGGTCATATTATACCATAAATTATTACTTCATTTATGTATATATATATATATATATATTTATATATGTAAAACCTACACGTAAGCTGAGCGTCCTCACGGGGTGATTTTGTCTCTTTCTTCCAGAAGTTAGTTTGTGGTCATTGTTCCTTTCTTGCTTACTATAAGAAATCTAAACACAATCAGAATTTCCTCAGTTTAGTCCCTTCGGTACAGATTTGATGGAGTCATGGGACTAAATCACATTTTGGCATTCGACTCCTATAATCTCACCATGGCTTTCTCTTCCTCAAACTATCTCTTTCCCTGGGATATCTTTAATAATTATGCACCAAATAACATGAATGTTCATAGCCTCCACCTTCCTCTTTGATTTCTTGTTCATGTCAGCTGTTAACACTACCACTGTCCACTTTATTCTGCAGAATAATGTATCCAATATCAGCTTCTACCCTAAGCATTCCTAACCCATGCCATTTCCATTCTTCAGAAAATAAGATAAAATAATAAACACATATAGCTACTATGAAATATCACATCCTAGAAAACAGTGTTATCGTTTTATTTTTTAGCCTCTTTATTGAATTGAACTTACTTCAAGAGATTGTATTTTACTTCTCTACATCACCAATAGTTCTTTGCATTAGATAAATGCTCTACTATATGTTATTTGGTTTATGCATAGAATAGAACATCTGGGAAAGTGAATTAGTGAAACCAGTGTTTCCTTCTGAAATATTTTGTATAGTTGAGTTTTGTATTATCGGAAGGAGAGACTCCAGTAGCTCGTTTTGTTAGTTTTTAAAACAATATGTATGTAAGCTTACTTGGCTTGAAGCTCCTATAGGATGGAGACTTGGTCTATTTCATCTTCCCTATGGAAGCTCATGGGAACTTGGCGGCAGGAACATCAGAGAACAGCTGTATGAAAATGGTACAACAGAAATAGCCTTTCAGGGCTTGAAATATTGGACTCCTTCTTGAAAAAAAAAATTAAAAAAGAGTCTACTTTCTAGATGCAGAGAAATTCTCAGTATCACAGTGGGGCAAGGTTACAGACAGTAGTTTCAGCTCTATAAATTGTTGACTAAACCTCATCAAGTGAATGGAGTTTTCGATCTTCTTTCTATTCTGTGAGAGACTTAGTTGTCCCTATCAGTCACTGCAAGTTAGCCAGTATAATTTTATATTCTTCTTTTCAGGGGAAGGGCTTTGTACATTGTAGGTATTCATTAAATATGTTAAATATCATTTTATACAATTAAGAATATATTCAGCATAAGTAGAGTTTGAAAACAGAACAAAAGTCTTAAGTTTTGTCATAATTTTTAGGGAAATCAGTTAAAGGCATAGAATTTTCAAAAATCAGGCATGTTAATGGGGATGGATAAAACAGTGGTAAAGTATAAATAAAAGTGAAATCATTAATCATTTAATCATTGATTAAGTCATTTTGGTGTATATTGCAGTCATAAAGATATTTAAATACATTGTGGGTAATGTAAGAAGGCAGTTCAATTTTAAATTCAATTTTTATATAATAACTCTGCTACCTTAGAAAATTTTGGTTTATTTCCAGAGAAGTAAAATAATCTCTTTAAATTTAATGTTAGTTAGCATAAGCAAGGAATTCGTCAATTAACCAAGTGCATACTTTAGAGAAACAGGAATATATCTTGACATGTTTTTTTTTTTAATTTTTAGTTTTTTATTTTTTAAATTTTAAAATCTTTAATTCTTACATGCATTCCCAAACATGAACCCCCCTCCCACCTCCCTCCCCAGAACATCTTTCTGGGTCATCCCCATGCACCAGCCCCAAGCATGCTGCATCCTGCGTCAGACATAGACTGGCGATTCAATTCACATGATAGTATACATGTTAGAATGTCATTCTCCCAAATCATCCCACCCTCTCCCTCTCCCTCTGAGTCCAAAAGTCCGTTATACACATCTGTGTCTCTTTCCCTGTCTTGCATACAGGGTCGTCATTGCCATCTTCCTAAATTCCATATATATGTGTTAGTATACTGTATTGGTGTTTTTCTTTCTGGCTTACTTCACTCTGTATAATCGGCTCCAGTTTCATCCATCTCATCAGAACTGACTTTCACCGCTACTATTCAACATAGTTCTGGAAGTTTTGGCCACAGCAATCAGAGCAGAAAAAGAAATAAAAGGAATCCAAATTGGAAAAGAAGAAGTAAAACTCTCACTGTTTGCAGATGACATGATCCTCTACATGGAAAACCCTAAAGACTCCACCAGAAAATTACTAGAGCTAATCAATGAATATAGTAAAGTTGCAGGATATAAAATCAACACACAGAAATCCCTTGCATTCCTATACACGAATAATGAGAAAGTAGAAAAAGAAATTAAGGAAACAATTCCATTCACCATTGCAACGAAAAGAATAAAATACTTAGGAATATATCTACCTAAAGAAACTAAAGACCTATATATAGAAAACTATAAAACACTGATGAAAGAAATCAAAGAGGACACTAATAGATGGAGAAATATACCATGTTCATGGATTGGAAGAATCAATATAGTGAAAATGAGTATACTACCCAAAGCAATTTACAAATTCAATGCAATCCCTATCAAGCTACCAGCCACATTTTTCACAGAACTAGAACAAATAATTTCAAGCTTTGTATGGAAATACAAAAAACCTCGAATAGCCAAAGCAATCTTGAGAAAGAAGAATGGAACTGGAGGAATCAACTTGCCTGACTTCAGGCTCTACTACAAAGCCACAGTCATCAAGACAGTATGGTACTGGCACAAAGACAGACATATAGATCAATGGAACAAAATAGAAAGCCCAGAGATAAATCCACACACATATGGACACCTTATCTTTGACATGTTTTAGAAATATACAATACATAAAGACTGGATAGCAAAGGTAAAATCTTCTCATTTTTTTTAGATACACATTTAACATTATAAAATATCTTGTCAGATTTAGAAGATAATGTTTGCATTCTAATCCAGTATCTATTCATATGATGAAAGTAAAAAGCACCTTCACTGTTTTATACTGCAAATAAATTGAATCATAATGATTTTCATATTTTCTATTCATTCTCAACACTCCTAGATTCTTACATATTATTTTAATATGGTTTGTGGTACATAGAGAAGCCACCATAAATAAATATTATTCATTTTTATTTGAAATCAAATATCAACCTTAAAATAAAATGACTGAGTGGACTATGTTTAATCTTATTCTCTTACGCAGGAATAAATACACTAAGTAACCCAAGCTCAAAGATACTTGTTTATGTCATTTTCAAGCAATGAAACTAAGCATGTGTTAGTGAGGCTGATGATTACACAGTGTGGACTGTTAGTGTCTGGTTAGAAGAACAAGGTTATTAAAAACCTTTTGGCTATATCCATGTGATGTAAAATTTCTGTCCTCACACTCAAACATTTCTTTAAATCAGCTGACTATAAGTTAGCTTATTGATGTGGATTAAATCCAAGAGGATATCAGAGATGTTTGTATCTGTGACCTTTATCTTGTTAAAGAAATGAGAAGGAGCAGGGGGTGGAGATTTTAAGGATATGCAATTGTTACTCTTGGGCTTCCTTGACAGCTCAGTGGTAAAGAATCTGCCTGCCAATGGAGGAGACATGGGGCTTCAATCCCTGTTCAGGGAGATCCACTAGAGAAGGAAATCCCCACCCTCTCCAATATTCTTGCATGGAGAACCCATGGACAGAGGATCTGGCAGCTACAGTCCACAGGGTCTCCAAAAAGTCAGAAATGACTTAGCTGCTAAACAACAATGGTTACTGCTAAACTGTCATAAAGCTTGACTAAAAACTATAGGGAAGATTTTGATTTCTATATTGTTGCCTTATTTCTGGTTATTTTCTTGTCACAGATAAAAAGTAAGATAAAATGAGACCATCTTTTCCATTTTGTAAGTAATAAGATAAATCCTCTACATTTCAAACTTCAATAAAAAGACATAACACTTACCTTCAATTCAATAATCATCTTGTTGTTTTCATTGTTGTTTAGTTACTAAGTTGTGTTCAGCCCTTTGTGACCCCATTGCAAATTAAAACATGAAATGTTCTTGTCTGTTAGATTGGGAAGGTTTAAAAGATGATTGTTAACCAAGGTCAACAGTAGTATGAAAAACAAAAATTTCAATAAACAGTTGATGACAACTCAAATTAGTTTAATAGTTTGGGAGAGATTTTGGTACCATCAATTAAATTTTGTATAGGTATAGTTTTTAATAATGCTATAATTGTTATTATAGATTTTCAACTGGTATTAGAAAAATCAGAGGAACCAGAGATCAAATTGCCAGTATCTGTTGGATTATAGAAAAAGCAAGAGAATTCCAGAAAAAAAAAAACCCATCTATTTCTGCTTCATTGACCATACTAAAGCCTTTGACTCTGTGGATGACAACAAATTGTGGGAAATTCTTAAAGAGATGGGAATACCAGACCACATTACACCTCCTGAGAAACCTGTATGCAGGTAAAGAATCAATAGTTCCCCGGACATGGGACAAAGACTGGTATCACATTGGGAAAGGAGTATGTCAAGGCTGTATATTGTCATCCTGCTCCTTTAACTTATATGCAGGGTACATCATGTGAAATGCCAGGCTGGATGAAGCACAAGCTGGAATCAAGACTGGTGGGAGAAACATCAAGAACTTCAGATATGCAGATGACACCACCTTTATGGCAGAAGGTAGGAAAAACTAAAGAGCCTCTTGATGAAGGTAATACCAGAGGAGAGTGAAAAAATGGCTTAATACTCAACATTCAAAACACTAAGATCATGGCATCTGGTCCTATCACATCATGGCAAATAGATGGGGAAACAATGGAAACAGTGACAGACTTTATTTTGGAGGACTCCAAAATCAGCACATTTGGTGACTGGAGCCATGAAATTAAAAGATGCTTGCTCCTTGGAAGAAAAGCTATGATGAACTGAAACAGCATATTAAAAAGCAGAGACATCATTTTTCCAATGAAGGTCTATCTAGTCAAATGAGTCAGTTCTTCATATCAGGTGGCCATGGTTTTTCCAGTAGTCATGTATGGATGCAACAGTTGGACCATAAAGAAGGCTGTGTGCTGAAGAATTGATGCTTTCAAACTATGGTGTTGAAGAATTCTCTTGACAGTCCCATGGACTGCAGGAGTTCCTACCAGTCAGTCCTAAAGGAAGTCAATCCTGAATATTCATTGGAAGAACTGATGCTGAAGCTGAAGCTCCAATACTTTGGCCACCTGATATGAAGAACTGACTCATCTGAAAAGACCCTGATGCTGGGAAAGACTGAAGGCAGGAGGAGAAGGGGATGACAGAGGACTATATGGTTGTATTGCATCACTGACTCAATGGACATGAGTTTGAGTAAGCTCCAGAAGGTGGCGGGCAGGAAAGCCTGGCGTCCAGTCCATGGAGTCTTAAAGAGTTGGACATGACTGAGGGACTGAAAAAAATTTTTATTATATAGTCATAGTATTATATGACATCATAAAAGGAGTGTACTTAATGTATTGTATTTACATTATTATTATATAAAATGTACAGTTTTCTACTAATCTTTCTAAAAATATATGCTACAAAAGTCATGCATAAGAATGCAAAAGCATATATACAAGAAAATTCACTGGAAAATTGTTGAAATGGTGACAAAGTTAAGATTAGCCTAGCAGCCATTAATAGCAAAGTGGTTAAATAAATTATGATATATTCATGCAACAAGAGTCTATAAAGTTATAAAAAGGAACAGTATATCACTACATTGAGTGAAGTAGAATATTATTTCACTATATATTTTCCATTGAAAACAAGTAATAAGGCAATATGCATACATATAAAGAATATATTTTGAAGGGATAAATTTCAGAATGTATCTACCTTTATGTTACTGCATGCTAATAATAATTGAAAAGAGTACATTATACTAATAACTATGGTCATTTAAGAGGAAAAAATAAATAATACTTTGGTACTTTATAAAATCTGCATTGCTTGAGATTTCAACAAAAAACATAAATTAATTCTGTGATCCAAAAAATAGATATACAAAATGTCTGTCAGAGAAATATTTTGGTAATTTTTAATATATTTTTTCTTTCACAATGCTATATTGCTCCTATTTTTTTTCTTCATAATTTTCTAGATTATTTAATTCTATTACGTCTTTATCAAAGAATCCATATATTTCCAAAGGAGCGAAATTTGATTGGTTGTCTACCTTTTATGTCTCATGCATAAATTCTTAATAGTTAGATTGATGTTTGGAACACCATTCATGACTCAAGTTATTTGTGCATACTGCTATCTATCAGGAGAGAAGATTTTCATCAAATAATAATCATTAATGCTGTCTGCTAGTATGCCCTATAATAAAAAATATCTCAGAAGAATGTGTTCATTATCTAACTGATGGAGATAACTGGTATTAAAAGAGATTTTTGCCTAAACTGATCCTAATAATATAATATGGTCATCAAAAATAATAACCAAGTATGTTTCTGTTTGCTTCACTTAGAAGCTGTCGGTCGGTAAAGTCCTTTGTAACCCCATTATGGTGACAAGGCTCATTTCCACTGTCACCTCTAATGACATCATGCTTCACAGAAAGGCAACATACAAATGCTATTTAACTTAAGTAACTTCAACAGTTTGACACTGAAAAATATCACCTTAAAGTTGTGATATAATAGATAAATTAGTTCCACTTCCAAAATAAGTCAGTCTAAATGTCATCGAAATTTTTCTAGGACAAAACATCTAGAAATACTGAATAAAAATAACAAACTACTCTTTCTCTGTTTTGGGGGGGGGACAATTAACTTATAAGAAAGAAAATTAATTATTGGAATCCAAACAACTGATAAAATAAGAAACCACAGTGGTAAGAAGCATTAAAGATACAATTCTTCTGAAGGCATTGGCCAGTAAGTAATCTAGAATCTCCCTATAAACAGACAGCTGAATAGGACACTAGACCATTAGCCTAGAAAAGGTGGGAAATAACTTAAAAAGGGAAGCCTTTAGGGCTTACATTTGCATTAAAATTTTAATTTGGAAACATTCACCTCTGGAAAACAGGGATTTCAGTGCACATTGTCTGCTTCAATCTTGTCTCTGGGCAGGGACAAAAGTCTTTTCTTAGGATTTATGATCTCAGGCATATTCTTCTGAGCATTTAGGATTTATTGATGATCTGGGAAATGCACAGCTAAAAATTAAAAATAAATACAAATCCTTATTAGAGGAAAATGCCTTTAACCAAAAATTCACAATATTCATTCCCAAATGTAACAACCAACTGAGTATGAACTCAGAATCCAAGGAAATATACCGCCATGACCAAGAATTAGGAGAAAATAAACCAGCACTCCAAATTAGATTCCTTGAACTTCAGATATTGAAATTATTAGACCAGCAAGCAAAATAAAAGAGTGAATCAAAAATATGGCCAAAAACATGATGCTTTCAGAACATATCAGAAAATTGTATACATAACAAAAAAACTTGTTGAAATTATTAGTGAGATTCAATACATTAAATAGTTGAGAAAGAATCAGTTAACTGGAAGATAAAGGCCAAAAATTATAGAAAATGTAGCACAGAGAGAGAAACATTACAGGTTAGCTAGTGATATGAAAGATAAACCAAGAAAGAGGCAACATAGGGAATGGAAGAGAGAGAATACTTAAAGAGAGAAAGGCTGAAGTTTTTATCAAAATAAATGAATATATTTTTAATCCATAACAGCATAAATAAAAGAAATATTTTTTTAATTTAGAAAGTACAATGCAAGGAATTCTATGCTAACTATTACAATTATGGAACATATAGAAATATTACAGTATGATTTACATACTTAAAGGCTTTTCTTTCCTCTTAAAGTAAGCTAAATAATGAGAACTAACCTAAAAGTTCTGGGGTCCTTACTACATATGTCCAAACTACTCTATTCTGCTTTTACTAAAATTTTACTAAAATTTCAGATTGCTGAAAATACTGTGTTTGGCACTGTTATTTGACTATTTCCTGTCAGATATATAATAGACATCAGTATATCTCGCCACAGAATCCAATTAGAATTGTGTTCAATTTATATTTTCCTCCATTATTTTGATTTAGGTTTTGATGTGGTTTCACATAATAAACAAAAATATAGCATAAAGATTTTTCTAGTTATGTCTATTCTCCCATTCTTGAATGGAGAGACATTCTTTCCTAAAAATTATCTTCCTAAACCAAATCAGATTTCTCACACTGTAATTAAGGTCCTAAGATTTGTGTAATACAAAAAAATAATTATACACATACTTTGGAGATATTTTGGGTTCAGTTCTACATGACTACAATAAAGTGAACTTTGCAATGAAGCAAGTCACAGAAATATTTTGGTTTCTAAGTGCACATAAAAGTAATATTTATACTATATTATAGCCTATTAAGTTTGTGTAAGAAAGCAATGTATGAATTTAAAAATAATTTATTACTAAAAAATGTTAACTATTATCTGAACCTTCAGCAAATCATAATGAATTTGCTGGTGAAGGTTCTTGCCTTGAAGTTGATGGCTCCTGAAATAATCAGGATGGTGGTTGCTAAAGCTTGCTGAAAATTGGGGTTACTTTGGCAATTTTAAAAAAAAATCAGACATTAAATTTGCCATGCCAATTGACTCATTTCATGAACAATTTCTCAGAAGCATGCAATGTTGTTTGATCGCATTTTATCCACAGCAGAACTTCTTTCAAAATTTGAGCCAGTCCTCTCAAAGCCTGGCACTGTTTTATCAACTAACTTTATATAGTAAAGTTAGTTCTAAATCCTTTGCTGTAATTCCAGCAATCTCCACAGCATCTTCATCATAAGTAGTTTTCATCTCAAGAAACAATTCTATTTTATGAATGAAGCAACTCCTCATCCATTAAAGGTTTATCCTGAGATTGCAGCAAGTCGGTCACATCTTTAGGCTTCATTTCTAATTCTAGCTCTCTTACTACTTCCACTACAACTGTAGTTATTTCATCTATGATATTGTAAAGCCCTGGGTAGCTCAGACAGTAAAGAGTTTGCCTACGATGCAGGAGACCTGGGTTTGATTCCTGGGTGTAGAACATCCCCTGGAGAAGGAAATGGCACCATTTTAGTATTCTTGCCTGGGAAATTCCATGGACTGAGGAACTGGTAGGCTGTAATCCATGTGGTCACTAAGAGTTGGACACTGCTGAGCAACTTTCACTTTTAGATCTCTGTCTAACCCTAGTTTTCTTACCATTTCCACTACAGCTGCAGTTACTTCATCCATGAAGTCTTAACCCTCTCAAAATCACCCATGAAAGTTGTAATCAACTTCTCTCAAACTTCAGCTAATATTGATATTTTGACCTCTTCCCTTCAATCACACATGTTCTTAAAGAGATCTAGAATGGTGAACCTTTCCAGAAGTGTTTCAACTTGTTTTGGCCAGATCTAGCAGAGGAATCACTAAGTCAGATACTGTCTTAAGAATGTATTTCTTAAAGGTCAAAATGACTTCAATGCAATGCAAGGAAGGCATGGAGACTCAGATGTAAACAGACATGTGAACACAGTGGGGGAGGGAGAGAGTGGGATGAATGGGGACAGTAGCATCAATACATATACACTATCGTGTGTAAAATGGATAGCTGCTGGGAAGATTCTGTATCACACAGGGAGCCTAGCTGGGCACTCTGTGATAACCTAGAAAGGTGGGATGGGGGAATGGGAGGACTCAAGGACAGGATATATTTTATGGCTGATTCACATTGTTTAAAGCAATATTCTTCCAACAAAAAAAAAAAAAAAAAAAGAAAAGAAAAGTTAAAATGACACCATGATACTTGGGCTGCAGAATGGATGTTGTGTTAGTTGCCATTAAAACAACATGAATCTCATTATACTACACCTCCATCGGAGTTCTTGCATTACGAGATGCACTGTCAAATGGTAGTGCTATTTTGAAAGGAGTCCTTTTCTGAGCAGCTGGTCTCAATCGGGCTTAAAATATTCAGTAAATCGTGTTGTAAACAGATGTGCTTTATTGGTCTGTTTATGGAGCACAGGCAGAGTAGATTTAGCATAATTTTTAAGGGTCCTAAGATTTTTGGAACATTAAACAAGCACTGACTTCAACTTAGTCACCATTCAGTTTCATGAATGAGAATCAGCCTTGAAACTTTGAAGCCAGGCATTGACTTCTCCTCTCCAGATATGAAAACTCTAGGTGGCATCTTCTTCCAACAGAAAGCTGTTCACTGCATTGAAAATCTGTTGTTTAGTGTAGCCAACTTCATTAATTATCTTAGCTAGATCTGCTGGAAATTTTGCTGTAGCTTCTATATCAGCACTTTCTGCTTCACTTGAAACTCATTTTATAGCAATGGTTTCTTTTCTTAAACATAAAGAATCAACTTCTACTAGTTTAAAACCTTTCTCTGAAGCTTCCTCACTTCTCCCATGTTTCATGGAACTGAAGAGAATTGGGGCCTTGCCCTGAATTAGGCTTTGCCTTAAGGAATACTGTGTTTAGTTTGATCTTGTATCCAGACCACTAACACTTTCTCCATATCAGCAATAAAACTATTTTGTTTTCTTCCCATACATGTGTGTGCTGGAGTAGCATGTTTAATTTCATTCAAGAACTTTTCCTTTGCATTTCAAAACGTGGCTAACTATTTGATACAAGATTTCTACCTTTTGGCCTATCTAGGCTTTCAACATGTATTCCTTACTAAGATGAACCATCTCCAGTTTTTGATATAAAGTGAGAAACTCTTCATTTTCAAGTGATGCTAGTGGTAAAGAATCCATCTACCAAAGAGAGGAGACACAGAGACGAAGTTTCTATCCCTGGGCCAGGAAGATCCCCTGGAGTAGGAAGTGGCAACCCACTCCAATATTCTTGCCTGGAAAATTCCATGGACAGAGGAGCCTGGTGGGCTACAGTCCATGGGATTGCAAAGAGCTGGACACAACTGAGTGTGTGCATGTACACACACACACACACACAAACACACACAAACACACACTTCCTTTTACTTGAAAACTAAATTCCATACTGTTGTATCTCAGGAAAGAGGGAGACCCTGGGAGAGGGGGAGAGATGGGAACCATCTGTTCAATGGAGCAGTCAGACACACACTTACAAGTTTGCTCATAATATCTTACATATGGGTGCAGTTTGTGACATCCCAAAAGAATTATAATAGTAACATTAATGATCACTGGTCATTATAACAAATATGATAATAGTGAAAAAGTTTGAATTATTTTGAGAATTTCCAAATTGTGACACAGAGACACAAAGTGAACAAATATTAGGAAAATGGCACCCATAGATTTGCTTGATGTAGAGTTGCCACAAACTTTCAGTTTATAAAAACCAGTACCTATAAAGTGACATAAAGCAAAGCACAGTAAAACAAGGTACATCTGTATGATGGGCTAACATGACTCAATGATACTGGTGATAACAGGGCACTACTCTAGCAGTTATTTGAAAAGATAGAACCAATAGAAGAATTTATATGTAGTTAATTTTTCAACTATTTGGAGGTATAACCCACCTGCCAATACAGGAGATATAAGGGACGTAGGTCTGATCCCTGTGTTGGGAAGATCTCCTGGAGAAAAGTATGGCAACCCACTCCAGTATTCTTTCCTGGAGAATCCCATGGACAGAGGATCCTGGTGGGCTACAGTCCACAGGGTGGCACAGGGTCAAAATGACTGAAGTGACTGACCAGCAGCATGACAAAGGACAAAGTAGAAAACAAGCAGCAAATATTATCTTCCCCTATTAGTGTTTCCTTATTGACTCATTTATCATAAACAACTTTGTATTAGTAATTTAACAGATTCTTGGATTAAAGGATCATGTTGTCTAAGGAAAAGTCAGCATCATATATGTTCTGGATTGTGTGTACCTGTAGCCTTTCGAACTCTCCTGAGTGGTGAATTTAAATTCCTATATTTGCAGACTACTGAAAATTCTTTAGCAGTTTATAATTGTCATAAAAAATAGACTATTAAAACTATGAATTCTCCACCTATTTATTTATAAATCCTAACTCCTCAAATTAATAATAATGCATTGTATTAAAATTTAAGATCATGGAATAATGTAACTTTAGAATCAGAAAGAACTTTTGGTTTCTTTAACTACACTTACTAATTTTAGAACAAAAAATGTATTTTAAAATTTATGTATAGATATGAAACTACCCAGAGATAGCAAATACATTCTCAGAAAATGTTTACACCATAATGTGTTAGTGAAATCTACTTTAAAAAAATATCTATTTATTCCCTCTTAGCTAGTCTTTTTACTTATATTTTATCTAAGATCATCTTTCTGTTGGAGTACTGGTATATTAAATTTAATCTGAACTCTTTGTGAAAGAAACATGCCAAGTGATTTGGTTCTACGTATAGTGTGCAATAAGGGATTAATTTTTGTTCATAGCTTCAATATATTCCTCAGAAAGTAAATGATGGTCTTCTGCCTCCTCTATAATATAAAAGCTCATTGTTAAGTTTTTTTGTCTTTGTATTTGGTTTCATCTATTACTGTTTCAACTTAAAACTGTCCTAAATTACTACAGTTTCATAATCAATATTGACAAGGAAAGCAAGATACCTCATCTTCAGTTCAGTTCAGTTCAGTTCAGTGGCACAGTTGTGTCTGACTCTTTGGGACCCAATGAACCGCAGCATGCCAGGACTCCCTGTCCATCACCAACTCCCAGAGTCCACCTAAACCCATGTCCATTGAGTCGGTGATGCCATCCAGCCATCTCATCCTCTGTCATCCCCTTCTCCTCCTGTCCTCAATCTTTCCCTGCATCAAGGTCTTCTCAAATGAGTCAGCTGTTTGCATCAGGTGGCCAAAGTATTGGAGTTTCAGCTTCAGCATCAGTTCTTCCAGCGAACACCCAGGGCTGATCTCCTTTAGGATGGAATGGTTGGATCTCCTTGCAGTAAAAGGGACTCTCAAGAGTCATCTCCAACATCACAGTTCAAAAGCATCAATTCTTCGAAGCTCAGCTTTCTTTATAGTCCAACTCTCATATCCATACATGACCACTGGAAAAACCATAGCCTTGACTAGATGGACCTTTGTTGACAAAGTAATGTCTCTGCTTTTTAATATGCTGTTTAGGTTGGTCATAATTTTCCTTCCAAGGAGTAAGAAGCGTCTTTTAATTTCATGGCTGCAATCACCATCCGCAGTGATTTTTGAGCCCAGAAAAATAAAGTCAGCCACTGTTTCCCCATCTATTTGCCATGAAGTGCTAGGACTGGATTCCATGATCTTAGTTTTCTGAATGTTGAGCTTTAAGCCAACTTTTTCACTCTCCTCTTTCACTTTCATCAAGAGGCTTTTTAGTTCTTCTTCACTTTCTGCCATAAGGGTGGTGTCATCTGCATATCTGAGGTTATTGATATTTCTCCCGGCAAGCTTGATTCCAGCTTGTGCTTTTTCCAGCCCAGCGTTTTTCATGATGTACTCTGCATATAAATTAAATAAGCAGGGTGGCAATATACAGCCTTGACATACTCCTTTTCCTATTCGGAACCAGTCTGTTGTTCTGTATGCAGTTCTAACTGTTGCTTCCTGACAGGCATACAGGGCTGGTATTCCCATCTCTTTCAGAATTTTCCACAGTTTATTGTGATCCACACATTATCTTATTCTTTTTCAAATGGTCTGTAATTTCTCTTTATCCTTTCTTTTTGGGATATTAATTTTTAAGCACAAGGTGGATCCATGATAGCTTCTTTATTTTTTCTCACACCACTGATCTCTTGAAAACAGACTGTTAAATCACAAGACCTTTTTCTATCTAGTCATTTTAAGATAGTTAAAACAGTCAAATTATAAAAATTTTAGCATACAATATAGGAAAATATACTTGTAATCTTGGAATAGTAAAGATTTTCTTAAACTAGAAACAAAGCACATACCATAAAGGACAGTACTGATAAAGTTAGCAAAATCAAATTTAAACTTATTTTTGTAAAAATAAATCATATTAAGAGTGAAAATTAAAGATGATATATAACTGAGAAAGGATTAGAATCCAGGGTGCACAGACACAAACACGCACATATCAAGAAAACCCAATTGAAAAATGCACAAAACATATAAGCTAAGCAATTCATATTGGAAATCTAGACTGTTAATAAACATAAAAGGATGCTCAATCTTGGATGGAGAACAAGATGGCAGAGGAGTAGGTGAATGTGGAATACATCTCTCCCTACTAATACATCAGGAACACACCTTCAGACACAGAAGTGCATGCAGAACACCAGCTGAGAGTAGACAGGAGTACCTGACCACCGGAAAAGAACATACAGAACCATGCAAAATTCAGTAGGACAAAGGAACTAGGGGGGGGAAACAGGATTGTTAGTAGGACTGTACCTGCCCTTGGTGGGTGGGGGAACTGAAACTGGGGTATGATCCCCACATTGGGGCAATTGTCTGAGTCAGAGGAGAAATATTTAAAGCAGAGAGTGAAACAGCTGATCTGTGGCAGCCAAAATGGAATAAGAATCAGACAGTTCTTGCCACAAACATACATAACCTGGACAGGGAAGCAGTTCCTCTGGGAGACACAGTGGGGAGCTGGAGTTTAGGGATTGTGGAGCAATCCAAGGGCAAGGACTGCTGTTGACTGTGGAGAGACAGATCAGTGGGGTGTGAGGAAGGAGACTGTGGTGGGAAATGCCTGCAGAAGAAAGCTGGGCAGCCATGAAGCAAGGCGATACTGCTGAGTCATGCATAGGGGGTGAAGCCATCACCATAGCCTCTCTCTCCCCTAACGCCAGCATGGCAGCTGAACGATAGAGAGGCTGGCCCATCAAAGGCCTGACACTCTGAACTACAGAGTAGGACCCATCCAGCTTGCCCCTTTAAGTGACTGATGCACCCATTTCAGAGTAGGACCCTAGCCAAGGGGGCCCCTTTATGTACCTGCTGCTCAGAACAACAGAGAAGGACCCCAGGCAAGGGAGCCCTCTAAGTGCCTGAATGGGGCAGAGCTATGGAGAAAGACTGGCCAAAGAGGTCTTCTGACCGCCAGCTATAAGAAGCTTGAAAACAGACTCTGATATGGCCATAACTCATGCGTCAGAGGCACTCTGTGTCCCTGCACACTTGGCACGGCCAGAGTCCCCACAAGCCAAGCACTTGTGCCTCCTTCACGCTCAACTCTCACTGAGGCAGCGCTGCCACAGGCAAAAAAATTCTTCTATGCATGCAGGGTCATTTCAGTAATGTCTGACTCTTTGGGACCATGTAGACTATGGCCTGCCAGGCTTCTCTGTCATGGAGGGGGTTTCTCCAGGCAAGAATACTAGAGTGTATTGGCCAATACTGGTTTCCATACCCTCGTAGAACACTATATTTCCTGCTGCCCTAGCCACCAATTCCCCTGAGTACCTGGTGCTTCCAGAACCTCCACACGTGGCCCTCACAGGGGCAAACCCAAATCCTCCAGGGCAGCCCCAGGAGCAAACCCCAGTGGATGACCCACATACAGAGGTAGAAATAAAACCACAATTGAAACCCAGGGGCAGTGTGGCTAAAGAAGACCCAAAACCTTCCCACTAGCTGTACAGCTGCAGATTAAATCCACACAATCAACTGTGTCTATGGAATATATGAAAGGTCATTGAGAGCTCCCACAAAAGAAAAAGCACTAGTTCTGATAGCTGTAGACATTGGAGGCAAGAACACACAGGAGCAGGACCATATTAGAATCTGAGCTGCTCCCACAGCAGGTCCAGAGATCAGCACAGTGTTGGAGGGCATCCTAGGAAGCTGATGTGGACTGTGACACCCAGTGAGGGAAAGGACTCTGACAGCAGTTACTCAAGAAAAACATTTATTATTCTTATGTTTTGACGTGTTTTATGATTCTTTTGGATTGTTTTTCTTTTTTATCCTCTTCCTGCCACCCCCTGCCATTGTAGTTGTAAATTTTATTGGTACTATGAAGTCTAATTATGCTTTTGAGCTTTTTTTTTCTCAGTCATATTTTTAATTTTTGTTATAAACCTCTGCCTCTACACTGGGCTTTTACAGTTCTGTGGAGTTTCCCCCACTTTTTTTTTCTTTTCTCTTTTTTATTTTTAATTTTTTAAGCCTATCATTATTTTTTCTGCATTTATTCCTTTGTTTGCTTTTCCTAGTGCTCTTTTCTCCTTGCAGTTAATCTTTAATGTATAAAAATCTTCATCTACCTCTGTTTAACTTTGCATATCTATTCTTTCTTTCCTCTGCTCTCAACACATTTGTTAGTTTTGTTTTCATTGTTCTATTCCCCACTTGACACCTTGCTTTAGTTTTGTTTTCCAGTTTGTACTTTAGTTAGTTTTGCTCTGGTAGATATAATTTTTTATTCCCTTTGTTTGCCAGGCTAATCTATTGCACTTTATTTTTGTTGGACCGTTTTGATTTTGCTCATGGGTGTATATGTATGTGTGTCTATTCCATTATTTTAATTATTATTTGCCTGATTTTGTAACTCCCATTTGTCTGGGGTTCAACTTTGGTTTCTCATTTTTGGATATTTGTTTTAATCTCAGTTAATGCATAACAAACCACTTGTGGAATCTTCATTCCTGGGCAGAGATCAAGCCCTGAGCCTTTGGAGTGGGAGCACTGACTCCAAGACTCTAGATTACCAGAGAACTAACCCCAGGGAGTATCAACTAGTGAGAACTCACACAAAGGAAACCACCTGAATACAAGACCTGGCATCACCCAACCACCAGTAACACCCTGTACAGGATGCCTCATCTAAACAACAATAACAAAAAAAATACAAACCCAGTCATCAGCAGACAGGATTACCACCTCACAGCCTTGCCTATCAGAGGAAAACAGAGAAACAAACAAAACACAGCACAAATCTCACCCTAAATGAAGCTTACACAAATCACTGGACCAATCTTAGGAGGGCAGAAACCAAAAGGAAGAAAGAATTCAACCTTGAAGACTGGGAGAAGGAGACCTCAAACACAATAAGTTAAAATGAAATAATGAAAAGGTAAAGAAATACTACACAAATGAGGGAACAAACTAAAAAACACAGAAGTCCAAATAAATGAAGAGGAAATAGGCAAACTACCTGAAAAAGAATTCAGAATAATGATTGTAAAGATGATCAAAAACTTTGAAAACAAAATGGAGAAAATGCAAGAATCAATTAACAAAGAACTAGAATTAAAGAACAAACATACAGAGACAAACAACAAAATTACTGAAATTAAAAATACTCTAGAAGGAATCAATAGTGGAATATCTGAAGCAGAAGAACAAATCAGTAAGCTGGAAGATAAAATGGTGGAAATAAATTCTGAAGAGCAAAGTAAAGTAAAAATAATGAAAAAGAACTGAGGATAGTCTCAGAGACCTCTGGGGCAATATCAAACACACCAATAATTGAATAATAAGGGTCCCAGAAGAAGAGAAAATAAAAGTGCAGGAGAAAAACTTTGAAGACATTATAGTTGAAAATTTCCCCAGCATGGAAAAGGAAGTAGTCAATCAAGTCCAAGAGGCACAAAGAGTCCCATACAGGATAAACCCAAGAAGAAACATGCCAAGACACATACTCATCACACTAACAAAGACTAAACACAAAGCAGCAAGGGAGAAGCAACAAGGAACATACAAGGGAAACCCCATATGCTTAACAGCTGATCTTTTAACAGAAACTCTGAGGGCCAGAAGGGACTGGCAGGATATATTTAAAGTATTGAAAGGGAAAAATCTACAACCAAGATTACTGTATTTGACAAGGATCTCATTCAAAATTGATGGAGAAATAAAAAGCTTTTCAGAAAAGCATAGTTAAGAGAATTCAGTACCACCAAGCCAGCTTTGCAACAAATGTTAAAGGGACTTACGTAGTCAAGAAAAACAGGAGAAGAAAAAAGATCTACAAAATCAACCCCAAACAATTAAGAAAATGGCAATAGGAACATATATATCAATGATTACTTTACATGTAAATGGATTAAATGCCCCAACCAAAAGACACAGACTGGCTGAAGGGATACAAAAGCAAGACCCATATATATGCTATCTACAACAAACCCACTTCAGACCTAAAGACACATATAGACTGAAAGTGAGAGCATGGAAAAATATATTCCATGCAAATGGGAAGCAAAAGAAAACTGGAGTAGCAATGTTCATATCAGACAAAATAGACCTTAAAGAATATTACAAGAGATAAAGAAGGACACTACATAATGATCAATGGGTCAATCCAAGAGGAAGACATAACAATTTTAAATATCTATGCACTCAACATAGGAACACCTCAATACATATGACGAACACTAATAGACATAAATGGAGAAATTAACAGTAACACAATAATAGTAAGAGGCTTTATCACCTGACTCACACCAATGGACGATCATCAAAACAGAAAATTAATAAGGAAACACAAGCCTTAAATGATACATTAGATGAGATAGATCTCATTGATATCTTTAGGACATTTCATCCAAATGCAGAATACACCTTCTTCTCCAGTGTACATGGAACATTATCCAGGATAGACCATATCTTGGGTCACAAATCAAACCTCAGTAAATTTAAGAAAACTGAAATTGTATCAAGCATCTTCTCCAATCACAATGCTATGAGACTAGATATCAATTACAAGCGGAAAAAAAACAACTGTAAGAAACACAAACACATGGAGATTAAACAACATGTTTCAGTAACCGACAGGTTACTGAAAAAATAAACAGAGAAATCAAAAACATTTTAGAAACAAATGACAATGAAAACACAACTCAAAACCAATGGCATGCAGCAAAGCAGGTTTAAGAGAGAATTTATAGCAATACAATCCTACCTCAAGAAACAAGGAAAACATCGAGTAAACAACCTAACTTTACACCTAAAACAGCTGGGAAAAGAAGAGCAAAATTACCCCCTAAAATTAGTAGAAGGAAAGAAATCATAAAAATCTGAGCAGAAATAAATGAAAAAGAAATGAAATAAACAATAGTAAGGATTAATAAAAATAAAAGCTTGTTCTTTGAGAGGATAAATAAAACTGACAAGCCTTTAGCTAGGACTCATCAAGAAAAGAAGAGAGAGGAATTAAATCCACAAAATTAGAAGTTAAAAAGGAAAGGTTACACAGACAATGCAGAAATACAAAGGATTATAAGAGACTATTATTAACAACTAACTATATGGCAATAAAATAGATAAACTGAAAGAAATAAAAGATTCTTGAAAAAGCTCAATCTTCCAAGACTGAACCAGGAAGAAATATAAATTATGAACAACCCGATTACAAGCACTGAAATTGAAGCTGTGAGGAAAATCTCCCCAAAAGCAAGAGCCCAAGACAAGATGGCTTCACAGAGGATTTGATGAAACATTTCAGTTCAATTCAGTTCAGTTCAGTCACTCAGTAGTGTCTGACTCCTTGCGACCCCGAGAACTGCAGCAAACCAGGCCTCCCTGTCCATCACCAACTCCCGGAGTTCACCCAAACTCATGCGCATCGAGCTGGTTATGCCATCCAGCCATCTCATCCTCTGTCGTCCCTTTCTCCTCCTGCCCTCAATCCCTCCCAGTATCAGGATCTTTTCCAATGAGTCAATTCTTCTCATGAGGTGGCCAAAGTATTGGAGTTTCAGCCACAGCATCAGTCCTTCCAAAAACACCCAGGATTGCTCTCCTTTAGGATGGAATGGTTGGATCTTCTTGCAGTCCAAGGGACTAGCAACAGTCTTTTCCAGCACCACAGTTCAAAAGCATTAAATCTTCAGTGCTCAGGTTTCTTCACAGTGCAACTCTCACATCCATACATGACCACTGGAAAAACCATAGCCTTGACTAGATGGACCTTCGTTGGAAAAGTAATATCTCTACCTTTTAATATGCCATCTAGGTTGGTCATAACTTTCCTTCCAAGGAGTAAGCGTCTTTTAATTTCATGGCTGCAATCACAATCTTCAATGATTTTGGAGCCCAGAAAAATAAAGTCTGACACTGTTTCCCCATCTATTTCCCATGAAGTGATGGGACCAGATCCCATGATCTTCGTTTTCTGAATGTTGAGCTTTAAGCCAACTTTTCCACTCTCCTCTTTCACTTTCATCAAGAGTCTCTTTAGCTCCTCTTCACTTTCTGCCATAAGGGTGCTGTCATCTGCATATCTGAGGTTATTGATATTTCTCCTGGCAATCTTGATTCCAGCTTGTGCTTCTTCCAGCCCAGTGTTTCTCATGATGTACTCTGCATATAAGTTAAATAAGCAGGGTGACAATATACAGACTTGACGTACTCCTTTTCCTATTTGGAACCAGTCTGTTGTTCCATGTCCAGTTCTAACTGTTGCTTCCTGACCAGCATATAGGTTTCTCAAGAGGCGGGTCAGGTGGCCTGGTATTTCCATCTCTTTCAGAATTTTCCACAGTTTATTGTGATCCACACAGTCAAAGGCTTTGCCATAGTCAATAAAGCAGAAATATATGTTTTTCTGGAACTCTCTTGCTTTTTTATGATCTAGCAGATGTTGGCAATTTTATCCCTGGTTCCTCTGCCTTTTCTAAAACCAGCTTGAAGATCTGGAAGTTCACAGTTTACGTATTGCTGGAGCCTAGCTTGGAGAATTTTGAGCATTTCTTTACCAGTGTGTGAGATGAGTGCAATTGTGCAGTAGTTAGAGCATTCTTTGGCATTGCCTTTCTTTGGGATTGGAATGAAACCTGACCTTTTCCAGTCCTATGGTCACTGCTGAGTTTTCCAAATTTGCTGGCATATTGAGTGCAGCACCTTCACAGCATCATCTTTCAAGTCTTGAAATAGCTCCACTGGAATTCCATCACCTCCACTAGCTTTGTTTGTAGTGATGTTTCCTAAGGTCCATTTGACTTCGCATTCCAGGATGTCTAGATCGAGGTGAGTGATCACACCATTGTGATTATCTGGATCATAAAGATCTTTTTTGTATAGTTCTTCTGTGTATTCTTGCCACCTCTTCTTAATATCTTCTGCTTCTGTTAGGTCCAGACCATTTCTGTCCTTTATTGAGCCCGTCTTTGTATGAAATGTTCCTTTGGTATCTCTAATTTTCTTAAACAGATCTCTAGTCTTTCCCATTCTGTTGTTTCCCTCTATGTCTTTGCACTGATCGCTGAGGAAGACTTTATTATCTCTCCTTGCTATTCTTTGGAACTCTGCATTCAAATGGGAATATCTTTCCTTTTCTCTTTTGGTTTTTTCTTGTCTTCTTTTCACAGCTATTTGTAAGGCCTCCCCAGACAGCCATTTTGCTTTTTTGCATTTCTTTTCCATGGGGATGGATCTTGATACCTGTCTCCTGTACAATGTCACGAACCTCCATCCATGTTCATCAGGTACTCTATCTATCAGATCTAGGCCCTTAAATCTATTTCTCACTTCCACCATATAATCATAAGGGATTTGATTTAGGTCATACCTGAATGGTCTAGTGGTTTTCCCTACTTTCTTCAACTTCAGTCTGAATTTGGCAATAAGGAGTTCATGATCTGAGCCACAGTCAGCTACCAGTCTTGTTTTTGCTGACTGTATAGAGCTTCTCCATCTTTGGCTGCAAAGAATATAATCAATCTGATTTCAATGTTGACCATCTGGTCATGTCCATGTGTAGAGTATTCTCTTGTGTTGTTGGAAGAGGATGTTTGCTATGACCAATGCGTGCTCTTGGCAGAACTCTATTAGCCTTTGCCCTGTTTCATTCCGTATTCCAAGGCCAAATTTGCCTGTTACTCCAGGTGTTTCTTGACTTCCTACTTCTGCATTCCAGTCCCCTATAATGAAAAGGACATCTTTTTTGGGTGTTAGTTCTAAAAGGTCTTGTAGGTCTTCATAGAACGTTCAACTTCAGCTTCTTCAGCGTTGCTGGTTGGGGCATAGACTTGGATTACTGTGATATTGAATGGTTTGCCTTAGAGATGCACAGAGATCATTCTGTCATTTTTGAGATTGCATCCAAGTACTGCATTTTGGATTCTTTTGTTGACCATGATGGCTACTCCATTTTTTCTAAGGGATTCCTGCCCACAGTAGTAGATATAATGGTCATCTGAGTTAATTCCACCCATTCCAGTCCATTTTAGTTCGCTGATTCCTAGAATGCCAATGTTCACTCTTGCCATCTCCTGTTTGACCACTTCCATTTGCCTTGATTCATGGACCTGACATTCCAGGTTCCTATGCAATATTGCTCTTTACAGCATTGGACCTTGCTTCTATCACCAGTCACATCCACAACTGGGTGTTGTTTTTGCTTTGGCTCCATCCCTTCCCTTTCTGGATTTATTTATCCACTGATCTCCAGTAGCATATTGGGCACCTACCGACCTGGGGAGTTCCTCTTCCAGTATCCTATCATTTTGTTTTTTCATATTGTTCATAGGGTTCTCAAGGCAAGAATATTGAAGTGGTTGCCATTCCCTTCTCCAGTGGACCACATTCTGTCAGACGTCTCTCCATGACTCATCCGTCTTGGGGGGCCCCATAAGACATGGCTTAGTTTCATTGAGTTAGACAAGGCTGTGGTCTGTGTTTTCAGATTGGCTAGTTTTATCTGATTATGGTTTCAGTGTGTCTGCCCTCTGATGCCCTCTCGCAACACTTACCATCTCACTTGGGTTTCTCTTACCTTGGATGTGGTGTATCTCTTCATGGCTGCTCCAGCAAAGCACAGCTGCTGCTCCTTACCTTGGACAAGGTTGCCCCTCCTGACTTGAACGTGGAGTAGCTCCTCTTGGCCTTCTTGCGCCCATGTAGGTGACACTCCTTGGATTTGGGGTTGCTCCTCTTGGCTGCCACCAAGAATGAAACATTTAGAGAAGAGCTAATGCCTATCCTTCTAAACCTCTTTCAAAAAATTGCAGAGGCTATTATAAACAGTGCTGCGATGAACATTGGGGTACACGTGTCTCTTTCAATTCTGATTTCCTCGGTGTGTATGCCCAGAAGTGGGATTGCTGGGTCATACGGTAGTTCTATTTGCAATTTTTTAAGGAATCTCCACACTGTTCTCCATAGTGGCTGTACTAGTTTGCATTCCCACCAACAGTGTAGGAGGGTTCCCTTTTCTCCACACCCTCTCCAGCATTTATTGCTTGTAGATTTTTGGATCGCAGCCATTCTGACTGGTGTGAAGTGGTACCTCATTGTGGTTTTGATTTGCATTTCTCTAACAATGAGTGATGTTGAGCATCTTTTCATGTGTTTGTTAGCCATCCGTATGTCTTCTTTGGAGAAATGTCTATTTAGTTCTTTGGCCCATTTTTTGATTGGGTCGTTTATTTTTCTGGAGTTGAGCTGCATAAGTTGCTTGTCTATTTTTGAGATTAGTTGTTTGTCAGTTGCTTCATTTGCTATTATTTTCTCCCATTCAGAAGGCTGTCTTTTCACCTTGCTTATATTTTCCTTTGTTGTGCAGAAGCTTTTAATTTTAATTAGATCCCATTTGTTTATTTTTGCTTTTATTTCCAGAATTCTGGGAGGTGGATCATAGAGGATCCTGCTGTGATGTATGTCGGAGAGTGTTTTGCCTATGTTCTCCTCTAGGAGTTTTATCGTTCCTGGTCTTACATTTAGATCTTAATCCATTTTGAGTTTATTTTTGTGTATGGTGTTAGAAAGTGATCTAGTTTCAGTCTTTTACAAGTGGTTGACCAGTTTTCCCAGCGCCACTTGTTAAAGAGATTGTCTTTACTCCATTGTATATTCTTGCTTCCTTCGTCAAAGACAAGGTGTCCATATGTATGTGGATTTATCTCTGGGCTTTCTATTTTGTTCCATTGATCTATATGTCTGTCTTTGTGCCAGTACCATACTGTTTTGATGACTGTGGCTTTGTAGTAGAGCCTGAAGTCAGGCAAGTTGATTCCTCCAGTTCCATTCTTATTTCTCAAGATTGCTTTGGCAATTCGAGGCCAGATGTGTATAATGGACTTTTGGACTCAGAGGGAGAGGGAGAGGGTGGGATGATTTGGGAGAATGGCATTCCAACATGTATACTATCATGTAAGAATTGAATCGCCAGTCTATGTCTGATGCAGGATACAGCATGCTTGGGACTGGTGCATGGGGATGACCCAGAGAGATGTTATGGGGAGGGAGGTGGGAGAGGGGTTCGTGTTTGGGAATGCATGTAAGAATTAAAGATTTTAAAATTAAAAAAATAAAAAACTAAAAAAAAAAAGTTAAATAATCAGGGTGACAATAAAAAAAAAACATGAAGTCAATATATTATGGCAGTTCAGGTAACTTAAGGTGTTATTAAGAAGAATTAAAATTGTTTTCTAAGATTATTTAAGAGCCATGATCTGATTAAATTTTTAATATATATTTTAATACATTATTTCAAAAACCTTATTATTAATTAGACTTATAAGTCTAGATAAAATAAATATAAATTTATTTGTTTATTTACTTTCTCATATGCTTTTTACATATTTGAAATTTTTTATTAAAAATTTTTGTCCTAATATTAAAAAAAAAATTGCAGAGGAAGGAACACTACCAAACTCATTCTACAAGGCCACCATAATCCTGATACCAAAACCGGACAAAGACAACACACACAAAATAACCTATGGGCCAATATCACTGGTGAACACAGATGCAAAAGTCCTCAACAAACTTTTAGCAAAAAGAATTCAGCAACACGTCAAAAAAGCTCATATACCATGATCAAGTTGGATCTATTTCAGGGATGCAAATATTCTTTAATATATGCAAATTAATCAATGTGATACACCATATTGACAAATTGAAAGATAAAACCATACAATCATCTCAATAGATGCAGAAAAAGCCTTTGACAAAATTCAGCACCCATTTATAATTAAAACTCTTCAAAAAATGGACATAGAGGGAACCTACCTCAACATAGTGAAGGCTATATATGATAAGCCTACAGCAAACATTATTTTCAATGGTGAAAAACTCAAAGCATTGCCACTAAGATCAGGAGCAAGACAAAGGTGTCCACTTTCACCACTATTATTCAACATAGTTCTGGAAGTCCTAGCTACAGCAATCAGAGAAGAAAAAGAAATAAAAGGAATCCAGACTGGAAAAGGAGAAATAAAGCTCTCACTGTTTGCAGATAACATGATACTTTACATAGAAAACCCTAAAGATAGTATCAAAAATTACTATAGTTAATCAGTGAATTTAGTAAAGTTGTAGGATACAAAATCAATACACAGGAATCCCTTGCTTTTCTATATACTAACAATGAAAAATCAGGAAGAGAAATTAAGGAATCAATCCCATTCATCACTGCAAGAAAAAGAATTAAATATCTAGGAATAAACTTACCTAAGGAGACAAAAGAACTGTACATAGAAAATTATAAGACACTGATGTAAGAAATCAAAGATGACATAAACAGATGTTCCTGAGTAGGAAGAATCAATATTGTGAAAATGACTATACTATCAAATGCAATCTACAGATTCAATGTGATCCCTATCAAATTACCAATGGCATTTTTCACAGAACTAGAACAAAAAAAAATCACAATTCACATGGAAACACAAAAGATCCTGAATAACCAAAGCAGTCTTGAGAATGAAGAATGGAGCTGGAGGAATCAGTCTTCCTGACTTCAGATTACACTACAAAACTACAGTCATCAAGACAGTATGGTACTGGCACAAAAACAGAAATATAGACCAAAGAAACAAGATAGAAGGTCCAGAAATAAACCCATGCAACAAACAGGTATCTTATTTTTGACAAAGAAGGAAAGAATATACAATGGGGCAAAGAAAGCCTCTTCAATAAATGGTGCTGGAAAAACTGCACAGCTACATGTAAAAGAATGAAATTAGAACACTTCCTAACACCATACACAAAGATTAACTCACAGTGGATTAATGACCTAAAAGTAAGACCAGAAACTATAAAATTCTCAGGGGAAAACAGGCAGAACGCTCGATGATATAAATCAAACCAAGATCCTCTATGATCCACTTCCTAGAGTTATGGAAATAAAAACAAAAGTAAACAATTGGGACCTGATTAAACCTAAAAGGTTTTGCAAAGCAAAGGAAACTATAAGCAAGGTGAAAAGACAACCTTCAGAATGAGAGAAAATAACAGCAAATGAAACAATTGATAAAGGATTAACTTCCAAACTATAGAAGCAGCTCATGCAACTCAATGCCAGAAAAACAAAAAACCCAATCAAAAAGTGGGAAAACGACATAAACAAATATTTTTCCAAAGAAGACACACAGATGGCTAAAAACACATGAAATGATGCTCAACATTGTTCATTATTAGAGAAATGCAAATCAACTACAATGAGATATCACCTCACACCAGTCAGAATGGCCAGCATCAAAAAGCCTACAAATAATAAATACTGGAGAGAGTGTGGAGAAAAGGGAACACTCTTGCACTGTTGGTGGGAATGTAAATTGATGCACCCAGTATGGAAGACGGTATGGAGATTCCTTTGAACACTAGGAATAAAACCACTACATGACCCAGCAATCCCACTCCTAGGCATATACTGAGGAAACCAAAATTGAAAAACACACATGTATCCCATTGTTCACTGCAGCACTATTTACAGTAGCCAGAACATGGAAGAAACCTTGATGTCCATTGACAGATGAATGGATAAAGAAGTTGTGGTACATATACAGAATGGAAAATTCAGTTCAGTTCAATTCAGTTCAGTTCAGTTGCTCAGTCATGTCCAACTCTTTGCAACCCCGTGAATTGCAGCACACCAGTCCTCCCATCACCAACTCCTGGAGTTCATTCTAACTCATATCCATCTAATTGGTGATACCATCCAGCCATCTTGGCCTCTGTCCTCCCCTTCTCTTCCTGCCCCTGATTCCTCACAGCATCAGAGTCTTTTCCAATGAGTCAACTCTGTGCATGAGGTGGCCAAAGTATTGGAGTTTCAGCTTCAACATCAGTCCTTCCAATGAACACCCAGGACTGATCTCCTTCAGAATGGACTGGTTGGATCTCCTTGCAGTCCAAGGGACTCTCAAGAGTTTTCTCCAACACCACAGTTCAAAAGCATCAATTTTTCGGTGCTCAGCTTTCTTCACAGTCCAATTCTTACATCCATACATGACCACTGGAAAAACCATAGCCTTGACTAGATGGACCTTATTGGCAAAGCAATATCTCTGCTTTTTAATATGCTATCTAGGTTGGTCATAACTTTTCTTCCAAAGGAGTAAGCATCTTTTAATTTCATGGCTGCAGTCACTCTCTGCAGTGATTTTGAAGGGCCCCCCCCAAAAAAAAGTCTGACACTGTTTCCACTGCTTCTCCATCTATTTCCCATGAAGTGATGGGACCAGATGCCATGATCTTCATTTTCTGAATGTTGAGCTTTAAAGAACTTTTCCACTTTCCTCTTTCACTTTCATCAAGAGGCTTTTTAGTTCCTCTTCACTTTCTGCCATAATGGTGGTGTCATCTGCATATCTGAGGTTACTGATATTTCTCCTGGCAATCTTGATTCCAGCTTGTGCTTCTTCCAACCCATTGTTTCTCATGATGTACTCTGCATATAAGTTAAATAAGCACGGTGACAATATACAGCATTGACATACCCTTTTCCTATTTGGAACCAGTCTGTTGTATGTCCAGTTCTAACTGTTGCTTCCTGACCTGCATATAGGTTTCTCAAGAGGCAGGTCAGATGGTCTGGTATTCCCATCTCTTTCAGAATTTTCTACAGTTTATTGTGATCCACACAGTCAAAGGCTTTGGCATAGTCAATAAAGCAGAAATTGATGTTTTTCTGGAACTCTCTTGCTTTTTCTATGATCCAGCGGATGTTGGCAATTTGATCTCTGGTTCCTCTGCCTTTTCTGAAACCAGCTTGAAGATCTGGAAGTTCACGGTTCACGTATTGCTGAAGCCTGGCTTGGAGAATTTTGAGCATTACTTACTAGTGTGTGAGATGAGTGTAATAGTGCAGTAGTTTGAGCATTCTTTGGCATTGCCTTTCTTTGGGATTGGAATGAAACCTGACCTTTTCCAGTCCTATGGTCACTGCTGAGTTTTTCAAATTGAAATATTGAATGCAATATTTTCAAATTTCATATTGAATGCAGCACTTTCACAGCATCATCTTTCAGGATTACTCAACCATAAAAAGGAAAACATTTGAGTCAGTTCTGATGAGGTGGATGAACATAGAACCTATTATACAGAGTGAACTGAGTCAAAAAGAGAAAAATAAATATCATGTTCTAACGCATATATATGGGACCTAAAAAAATGCTACTTAAGAATTTATTTACAGGGCAGCAATGGAAGAACAGACATATACAATATACTTACAGATGTGGGAAGAGGGGAGGAGAGGGTGTGATGCATGGCAAGAGTTACATGGAAAGAGTAACTTAGATTACCATATGTGAAATAGACAGCCACGGGGAATTTGCTGTATGGCTCAGGAAACTCAAACAGGGCCTCTGTATCAACCTAGAGGGGTGGAATGGGGTGGGAGATGGGAGGGAGGTTCAAAAGGGAGGGGAATATATGTATGCCTATGGCTGATTCATGTTGAGGTTTGACAGAAAACAACAAAATTCTGCAAAGCAATTATCCTTCAATTAAAAAATTAATTAATTTTTAAAAGGTGCTCAATCTCATAGTTAAGCAGGAAAATGCACATTTACAGTATGATAAAATGCTACTTTATACCTCTTGGATTTGACTGGACAGTCTTAAATTACCTAATAATACCAGGTACTGACAGGATGTGAATCAAAGAAAACTCTTATAAATTATAGCAGGAATGTAAAACTGTTTGAAAACTATTTAGTATTAAATATGTACTACAACCCAGGATAACTGTGATATTGAATGGTTTGCCTTGGAGACGAACAGAGATCATTCTGTCGTTTTTGAGATTGCATCCAAGTACTGCATTTCGGACACTTTTGTTGACCATGATGGCTACTCCATTTCTTCTGAGGAATTCCTGCCTGAAGTAGTAGATATAATGGTCATCTGAGTTAAATTCACCCATTCCAGTCCATTTTAGTTCGCTGATCCCTAGAATGTCGACGTTCACCCTTGCCATCTCTTGTGTGACCACTTCCAATTTTCCTTGATTCATGGACCTGACATTCCAGGTTCCTATGCAATATTGCTCTTTATAGCATCGGATCTTGCTTCTGTCACCAGTCACATTCACAACTAGGTATTATTTTTGCTTTGGCTCCATCCCTTCATTCTTTCTGGAGTAATTTCTCCACTGATCTCCAGTAGCATATTGGGCACCTAATGACCTGGGGAGTTCCTCTTTTGGTATCCTATCATGTTGCCTTTTCAGTTATCCAAGTCTATGTCACAACCAGTAACGCTGAAGAAGCTGAAGTTGAACGGTTTTATGAAGACCTATAAGACCTTTTAGAACTAACTCCCAAAAAAGATGTCCTTTTCATTATAGGGGACTGGAATGCAAAAGTAGGAAGTCAAGAAACACCTGTAGTAACAGGCAAATTTGGCCTTGAAATGCGGAATGAAGCAGGGCAAAGGCTAACAAATTTTTGCCAAGACAATGCACTGGTCATAGCAAACACCCTCTTCCAACAACACAAGAGAAGACTCTACACGTGGACATGACCAGATGGTCAACACTGAAATCAGATTGATTATATTCTTTGCAGCCAAAGATGGAGAAGCTCTATACTGTCAACAAAAACAAGACTGGTAGCTGACTGTGGCTCTGATCATGAACTCCTTATTGCCAAATTCAGACTGAAATTGAAGAAAGTAGGGAAAACCACTAGACCATTCAGATATGACCTAAATCAAATCCCTTATGATTATACAGTGGAAGTGAAAAATAGATTTAGGGGCCTAGATCTGATAGAAAGAGTGCCTGATGAACTATGGAATCAGGTTTATGACATTGTGCAGGAGACAGGGATCAAGAACCATTCCCATGGAAAAGAAATGCAAAAAAGCAAAATGGCTGTTTGAGGAGGCTTTACAAATAGCTGTGAAAAGAAGAGAGGCAAAAAGCAAAGGAGAAAAGGAAAAATATAAGCATCTGAATGCAGATTTCCAAAGACGAGCAAGAAGAGAAAAGAAAGCCTTCTTCAGCAAGCAATGCAAAGAAATAGAGGAAAACAACAGAATGGGAAAGACTAGAGATCTCTTCAAGAAAATTAGAGATACCAAGGGAACATTTCATGCAAAGATGGGCTCGATAAAGGATAGAAATGGTATGGACCTAACTGAAGCAGAAGATATTAAGAAGAGGTGGCAAGAATACACAGAAGAACTATACAAAAAAGATCTTTATGACCAAGATAATCATGATGATGTCATCACTAATCTATAGCCAGACATCTTGGAAAGTGAAGTCAAGTGGGCCTTAGGAAGCATCACTACGAACAAAGCTAGTGGAGGTGATGGAATTCCAGTTGAGCCGTTTCAAATCCTGAAAGATGATGCTGTGAAAGTATGCACTCAATATGCCAGCAAATTTGGAAAACTCAGCAGTGGTCACAGGACTGGAAAAGGTCCGTTTTCATTCCAATTCCAAAGAAAGGCAATGCAAAAGAATGCTCAAACTACTGCACAATTGCACTCATCTCACATGCTAGTAAAGTAATGCTCAAAATTCTCCAAGCCAGGCTTCAGCAATATGTGAACCGTGAACTCCCAGATGTTCAAGCTGGTTTTAGAAAAGGCAGAGGAACCAGAGATCAAATTGCCAACATCTGCTGGATCATGGAAAAAGCAAGAGAGTTCCAGAAAAATATCTACATCTGCTTTATTGACTATGCCAAAGCCTTTGACTATGTGGATCACAAGAAACTGTGGGAAATTCTGAAAGAGATGGGAATACCAGACCACCTAACCTGCCTCTTGAGAAATCTGTATGCAGGTCAGGAAGCAACAGTTAGAACTGGACATGGAACAACAGACTGGTTCCAAATAGGAAAAGGAGTATGTCAGTGCTGTATATTGTCACCGTGCTTATTTAACTTATATGCAGAGTACATCATGAGAAACACTGAACTGGAAGAAACACAAGCTGGAATCAGATTGCCGGGAGAAATATCAATAATCTCAGATATGCAGATGACACCACCCTTATGGCAGAAAGTGAAGAGGAGCTAAAAAGCCTCTTGATGAAAGTGAAAGAGGAGAGCGAAAAAGTTGGCATAAAGCTCAACATTCAGAAAATGAAGATCATGGGATCTGGTCCCATCACTTCATGGGAAATAGATGGGAAAACAGTAGAAATGGTGTCAGACTTTATTTTTTTGGGCTCGAAAATCACTGCAGATGGTGACTGCAACCATGAGATTAAAAGAGGCTTACTCCTTGGAAGAAAAGTTATGAGCAACCTAGATAGCATATTGAAAAGCAGAGACATTACTTTGCCGACTAAGGTCCGTCTAGTCAAGGGTATGGTTTTTCCTGTGGTCATGTATGGATATGAGAGTCGGACTTTGAACAAAGCTGAGCAGTGAAAAATTGATGCTTTTGAACTGTGGTGTTGGAGAAGACTCTTGAGAGTCCCTTGAACTGCAAGGAGATCCAACCAGTCCATTCTGAAGGAGATCAGCCCTGGGATTTCTTTGGAAGGAATGATGCTAAAGGTCAAGCTCCAGTACTTTGGCCACCTCATGCGAAGAGTTGACTCATTGGAAAAGACTCTGATGCTGGGAGTGATTGGGGGCAGGAGGAGAAGGGGACAACAGAGGATGAGATGGCTGGATGGCATCATGGACTCGATGGACGTGAGTCTGAGTGAACTCCGGGAGTTGGTGATGGACAGGGAGGCCTGGTGTGCTGCGATTCATGGGGTCACAAAGAGTCAGACATGACTGAGCGACTGAACTGAACTGAACTGAACAACCCAGGAAATCCACTTCTAGATAGTATACAAAATAGAAAAGCATCATCCATATACATAAACAGACATATTGAAAACAGTATTACTTATAAAAGTAAAAATTGTCATCAGAAGGTGAAAATGATAAATTTATGTCAACTATCACACAGCAATAAATATTAGTGAACCAGAGTGACATATAACAAGATGATTCATTCTCATAGACATAACGTTGTTTTCTTCAAAATCCAAAGAAAGTGGCAAAAGAATTCAAACTGCATAATATCATTTTTGTAAAAGTTAAATTACCAAAGCAATGTAAAACTAGTCTTAGTGAAAGGGCATGAAATTTATTAATGTACAAATAAATACAAAAATTTAGGAATGGGGTTGCCTCTGTGGGGTGAGGGAAGAAGAGGTAAAGGAATGGCAGAGGAAGCTTCAGTCTTAATCAATCATATTGTCCTTCTTAAAAGAGATGCACGATTCATACATCAGTGTTCACTGTAATTTGTATATCATAAATATGCAATTAATGTTTAAAATAAAAAGTAATTATCCAAATGCATTAAATGTAACAATAACCCTTCTCTTTCACTAGAATTAGACTGTTAATCTGAGAGATTAGTTTCACAGTAAGGCCATCTAACAAATGAATTTGAAGAAGAATCTAATGACTCCCACTTCCTGCTCAGTGCTTCTCCCTGTTTTTCAAAAACTAACAGCCCTCCGTACCCATATGGTTCCCCACTAATGTTGATCCTGTCATACCAAGCTCCAGGAACTCTGAGCTCTTCAGATCTACATCCCCATACATAAAAATTTAACATTTTTAAAATTCCAATAAGAACCAATATCTAATTAAGTTAGATATTAGATAAGATATTAAACATTAAGATATTAAGATACATAAGTGGTTTTTGTTTAAATCAGGAATTGCCAAGCAACTTCTCTAAAACCAGGCCTCTAAAGAAAGTTATTAGAAAGATAGTTGACACCTGACAGTTAATATCACCATATGTCTTTTATTGGTCCTGCGTTTCCTGGACACAGATTATCATCTCAAAAATTTTAGTAGTGAGTCAAAGGAGTTGATTAACAGTTTATGAAATTTTATGGATTTAATATTTAGCCATTGATAGATGTAATCTGAATAGCTAATCTATTAAAACTGCTTTGATCTAATTTTGGAGTTGTTAATGTTTTGGAATTGGATCTCTGCTTGAGCAACAGCCTAAGGATATTCAGCATTCATCTTTCTCCAGTGTTCCGACAGTCATCTGCATTTCCAGAGGGTTGATGACAGGGCAACTTGGAGTTTTAGGACAAGCATCCGCATTTGCATTTCAATAGTTCCATAATTCTATGGAACTATTGAAATCTCCTCAGTATGCTTCATTGTTTAAATAGTGAAGGTGGCCAAAATTTGTTCAAGATTCATAAATCTTAGGAAAAAGTTGAATCATGGTATTCAAGGCTCATTCTACAGAGAACACTTCCTTCTATTTTTTTTTTAATGCTAAAATAGTGTTTGTTAAAACCCATAGGCGTTGCATCACACCTGCTCGTATTTAAAATGATTTATCCATTTGAACCTCTAGAGTCTGAAATCAAGGTTCTATGATATGACAAAGAGGAAAAGAGTACATATGTCTTGAAATATATTACAGAGGTATCATCAATTTTTAGTTTGGGGTTTCAAAAATATCTTTCTCCTCATTGTATGCATCTTAAATTGCTTCAGTCATGTCCTACTCTTTGATAACCTATGCACTGTATCCCACCTGGCTTCTCGGTCCATGGGGATTCTCTAGACAAGAATACTGGAGTGGTTGCTATTTCCTTCTTCAGCGGATCTTTCTGACCCAGAGATGGAACAAGCGCCTCTTATGTCTCCTGCATTGGCAAGTGGGTTCTTAACCACTAGTGCCACCTGGGAAGCCCTTCTCCTCATTCAGTTCAGTTCAGTTGCTCAGTTGTGTCCGACTCTTTGTGACCCCATGAATCCCAGCACGCCAGGCCTCTCTTTCCATCACCAACATCCGGAGTTCACTCAGACTCATGGCCATTGAGTCCGTGATGCCATCCAGCCATCTCATCCTCTGCCGTCCCCCTCTCTTCCTGCCCCCAATCCCTCCCGGCATCAGAGTCTTTTCCAATGAGTTAACTCTTCGCATCAGGTGGCCAAAGTACTGGAGTTTCAGTTTTGGCATCATTCCTTGCAAAGAAATCCCAGGGCTGATCTCCTTCAGAATGGACTGGTTGGATCTCTTTGCAGTCCAAGGGACTCTCAAGAGTCTTCTCCAACACCACAGTTCAAAGGCATCAATTCTTCAGCGCTCAGCGTTCTTCACAGTCCAACTCTCACATCCATACATGACCACTGGAAAAACCATAGCCTTGACTAGACGGACATTAGTCGGCAGAGTAATGTCTCTGCTTTTGAATATGCTGTCTAGGTTGGTCATAACTTTTCTTTCAAGGAGTAAGCGTCTTTTAATTTCATGGCTGCAATCACCATCTGCAGTTATTAGAAGGGGACAATTTTGTTTTTATTTAAGAAAACAGTTCCACTTAACACATGGTATATAATTTCTTTGGTTACCTATTTGCAATGATCTTAAGTTTCCTCATAATTGGCTGCGATTTTACATACAGAATTTTTTTGTAAAATATTTTGGTAAAAGGGAGTTAAATCCTGGAGTTAAAATAAGAAATTCTGAGTTCAGGTGCAGGGCAATTGGGTACATTTCTGAGATGAGCCTTGTGCCCTTCCAATAAGTGTGGGAAAATATTGTCCACTAAACAGTTTTAGGAAATGATTGAATAATGGATATATGTGAAAGTTATGTGCAAACTGCATCCAAAAGAACTGCAAACCTATAACAGTATTGATACAGCTGTATAATTGTTGTGTGAGGTTATTTATTTATTTTTAGATTTTCAATTGTAACCTAAAAATTTTCATATCACTGTCCAGCTGAAACACTGAGATGTGGCATATGTTTATAAGAATAAAACTGTGGGTGAAAAAGCAGAGCCCTAGAGAGCTCAATTCAAAAATTTGCTTTTTTGAGGGGGTTTAGGATTGGGAACTCATGTACACCTGTGGCGGATTCATGTCAATGTATGGCAAAACCAATACAGTATTGCAAAGTAAAATAAAGTAAAAATAAAAATTAAAAAAAAATTTGTCCTTAATTTTTTTTTTTGTTTGTTTCCTTGCCCTTTCAGAACCCTTTCTTGGTGGTGTTTTATAACTCACTTTTAAAATGACCTGGCTTTTAAAAATATGCTTTTATTCCTTTTTCCTTTTACATGCAAATAATATGATACACTGGAAAGTTATCCTTAAAAGTCACCCCTCTTTCATGGCCCAGGTAAAGTGGAAAATAATCATTTTTGGTACTCTGCTGATTAGGTGTCAATCTCCCAAGTCTCTTCCTAGACAACCCTTAGCAGCCGGAAAAGATGGCTTTTGACCTTGAAGATTTTAGTATTGCAAATCCAAGAATATGAGCAAATGCATTTTCTTTTTAGTAAACTGTGAATTTGCATCCACTGGAGTGCCATCTGAACATCATGACGTCTACTGTATTAGCGATGTAGAGAGATGAAGGGACATTCTCACTTATCATGAGGAAACGAAAAGCTTATAGCCCCTGTAATCCAAGAAAAGGAAAAAAAAATGATTTCAGGATGATAAATCTTATTTTAAAGAGAGAATTGACCTGTTGGGTTCAGAGAATAAAAGAGAAGTCTAAATATAGCACCAGCCTCGTCAATAGGGGTTTCTTAACATATTGCTCCTTTGGGGAGTTTAAAGACGTGTGAGACTTTATATGTCTGTGTGTGCCTTTACGTGAGAGAGGAGATGAATGTGCCTGAGTGTGAGAATGCGTGTTCCTGGCCTGAGGAGAGGGGATGGAAGCGTGAAGGGTGGTTGGAAAACCCCTTCTAATTTTGTGCACACCCAGGGCAGCCACCCGGGCCCCAGAAGGAGAAGGGAACTCGAGAGCAGGCACAAAGGTCGTTGCCTTGACTGATGTGAAGAGACTGAACCGCTAGCAGAGACTTTTCTCCTTGGCAGCCAACAACCTGCAGCCGGAAGGCGGGGGGGGGGGAGGAAACCCCGAGGAGGCGCTCCCGGGCGCCTCTTTGCTGAGATAGCAGGAGCGGCAGCCTGCGGAGCCACCGGCGCAGCGTCACCGAGCCGGTGCGGATGCGGGGCGCTCGGGAAGGCGCAGAGGCCCGGAGGCGCTGGTGCGGCGGAGTCGCCCGCGCTGCAGGACGCCGCGCCGGGGCCGCCGGAGCGCCACGGGCCGGTTGAGCTGCAGGAAGAGCCGGCGGCCGCGCGCTGCCCGGAGGCGCCGTGCCTCGAGCACCTGCTTGAAGCCCAGCGGGCGATTGAAAGACCCCGGAGAGCTCGACCAGTCGTCCCGTTCTTTACAAAAAACAGCCAGAGCCGGGAGAAGGCAACCATTTCAGTACTCCACGGGACTGGGAATTTGCTTCTCACAATTTGGGGGAGCCCGAGTAGAGGTCAGAGGGGCAGGAGAGGATCCCGAAAAGGAGCCGAGGACTGTGAAAGTGGTCACCCCCTTCCCTATTGCTGGAAAATCTCCTTGACAGGTTTTAGCACTTTGAGGCTGCTGCAGCTGGTGTCGTCGGAAAAGGGGGTGGGAAAAATAAGAGAGGGGGCGGGGAGATCAGGGAGACAGCCAAGAGCCAGGAGCAGCGCCTCCTCGACTGCCAATCCAGGCACCTGTGCACCAAGCCACTGCACCGAGGAGGACCCCACTCCGGGAGAACCCCGGGCTTGAAGCCACGGACAGTCAGCCCCTGCGCAGCGAGTTCTCACCGGAGGGACCTGCACCCGCCCACTCCACCGTCGCCTGCAGCCGCGGGAGCGCACTGCCCCTCCGAACCGCCCGCTGCTTCCTGGGTCCCCGGGGATCCTCGCCCAGGAGAGGCGCGGCAGCGGGCACGGGGTTTTACGGAGTTGGGTGCAAGATTCGCCTCTTTGGCTCGTCTCTTCTCCTCCCAGGATTTATTGTCTGTGGAGCCTTCTGGGGTGGGGAGGGAGCTGCGCCTCCGCCACCGCCGCGGCCGCCTCTGCTGCTGCGGTCGCTAGCGCGGCGCGCAAGGCAGGCGGAAGCTGGGGAGTGGATGCGCTCCTGCCTCCCCCGCCAGCGCTTCGGGCTTCCCCTCGGCCGCTTCCCGCGGAAACCTCTCCAGCTGTCCACCTGAAGGGCACCAGCATCATGGTCTAACGTGGCAGCTGCCTGGAATCCCCGCTTTCTCCTTCTCTTCTCCTCCTTCACCCCTCCTCTCCTCCGAGGTCCCTCGTGCCCACTCTACTGCGGACCCCGGACACTTTAAGGAATAACCCTCGGCAGCTGCACGATTCACTTTCTCCGGAACCTCATGGGCAGTTTCTCCCGCCGGCGATGTGAGTAGGATAATATTGCTCCGGGGCCAAGGGGGTCGCGGGGGCCTCGCCGCTTGTGGCCTCAGCGACAGTGAGCGCCCTAGGTGAGGGACCCAGGTGGCCGACGGAACGGGGGTGGGGGTTAGGAGAACCCGAGCCTTCAGCGCTCCCTGGGAGCTGCTCGCCCGCTGGCCCGCGGAGGTGGCGAGGATGTGGTAGATTGCGGGGCATTTAGAATCGCGTGCTTGCTGTTGCGGGTGCTGGGGAGTGCCAAGTGGCCTGGGCTGGCGGGTGAGCTTAAAGGGTTACATATTGCGAAAAGGAAGGCAAAGAGCGATTTTGGGTGCTGGTGCTGAGACCGACGATTGAGGTTGAGGTTGATCACAGTTCTTTATTATCTGAATATCTCCAGTCAGCTTTTTCCGGAGGTGTCTGAAGGATGAAGCGCTCCTTTGATATTGGTTCTCTGTCTCTCTCTTTCTCTCACACACACACTTGTGGCAGGTCACGTTTGTCCCTTTATCTTAAAAGCTATAGTATTACTGTGTGATGCCTATTTGTTTGAAAAATATAATTAGAAGACCTTTATGCCATTGGGAACTGAAGGGATAGGGTGGGGTTTTGGGGAGGGGATGAAGGGGAAGAAAGAGTATAAAAGACTGGAGGACCAAAAGAAGTAGGGGAGCGATGGAGCGAAGCCCTTCTTCCCGGGAGTCAGGGAAAGCGATGTCTCCTTCCCCTAAGCTCAACAACTCCAGCCCACACATCTCCTTTGTGTTGCTCGGAGAAGCTGGTGAAGCAGCGCTATTCCCAATCCCAGCGCTGGGCCCCCTTCAGCATCTTGCATCCTTCTTTCAGTCATTAAGGATGCAGGACTAGTTTTGGGTCCTACGTGGAAAGAGGGAGGAAAGCACATTAGCATCAGGGTAATAATAGCACCTTAGCTCACGGACAATTAAATCGGGTGCCAAAGGTTCTCCTGTCTTTACAGTTTGCAGAGTCAAGAATGGGAATAGGGGATGGGACTTTTACAGAATGTCTTTTTAAATAGTATGACTTCATGATAATGGAGATAGCTGCAAAACTGCCTTATTATAATACTTCTTGGCCATCAGGTCTGCATAAAGGACCCGCCTCCGCCCTCTCCCTTACTGTCTCCTCCCCATCAAGTCACAAAGCGAGAGGGCTGGGCGAGAGGGCGCAGCGCCAGGCAGAGAAGGGAAGGGGTCACTTTCACAACTCCCAGGAATCGGCTTCAAAAAGGAACCATCTGCGACTCCCACGACTCCCACGTTCCTTTCGAACTTCTTCAAAAGAAATTAGAAAACGGGGGAGGGCAGGGTGCGCTCAGTGAGACACGATCTTCCACCTGCTCTTTTCCATTACTTTCCCAATACACTTTCAACACAGAATTCACCTGCAGTGGTAACTGGGTCACCACGTAAATGTGTACCTGTGTACGTTGAAATGTGGTTCTCTTGGTAGATAAAAAGCAATTCATAAGTGAGCATATTTTAACGTGGGTAAAATTTCTAAGCACCATAGAGATTTTATAGCGTGGGCGAGAAGAGTGCATTCCAGCGAAAGCAGGACACGTGATCTCCAGCGGGAGAGATACAGTATTAGGAACTCGGTTTTCTTTGTTCCTGACTGAGCCTATGAGATGCTCAGCATCCCTATTGCTTAAACCCTCCTGTAAAACGGAAAAATAATAAAGTTGATGAGGGAGAGCCTAGAATGTGGGGAAGCACAAGTAGATACCTGCGAAGGGATTGAACCTTCTGCTTCGCCACCACCTCTCCTATTTTCCTGCCCACCTTCCACCCACCCAGCTCCTCGCCGCCGCTAGCCCCCTATTTAAAAGTGAGACCTTCCTTCCGGGAGACGTAGCGGAAAAGTTCCCCAGGCCCTGTACACGTGGGTTCTCTAGCGCCTCAGAACCTGCTGCGTTTCTCAACAGATTCTGCCACCTCCCCAGTCCAAGTGTCACGCCTCCATCCAGGCGTCTTGAGCTGACTTCACAGACTCTTAAGAGAACCTCCAGGGGATTTTGGGCAAAAGGCAGTAGAGCAGAGTCTGTTCCTTGCTTCTTGGAAACCGTTGAGAAAGTAGGAATGTAGGAATGATTTTATTTTTCCTTAAAAATAAGGCATAAGACCAAAGTATGTCGAGAGTGATGTTTAGTGATGTTTGCATTTGGACGCCCAGGAAGTGTATCATCAGGCCTGTGGAATGTCCTGAGGTGTGATTATTTATTAATTTAATGGAATTAGAATTTGTTCTAGACCCACAATTAGTTCTCCGACTTGGAGATTTCTTATTTCATTTTTCACTCCATGTTTTATAAGCGATCTTACTGGGTCGAAGTTTTTTAAAATGTGGGTTATTTCTGTACTGTGTTGCATTGCATCATACTAATATGTTGGTAAGGAAAGCAGAGTCAATTTCCATGGCATATTATGAAGTGAAAGTTCTTTATGCATTTTTAAAAAGACTTGACTGTCCAAGAAAAGATGTGTACTTCCATGGCAACCCTTACATTCCCCATCACGTGTGCCTGCACATTTGCAGCTTCAGAATTAGAAACCACTTCCTAAAGAAATAAACCTGTTTCTGTTACAGTAGCCATGTTTTATTCTGAATTTTAGGGCTGCTTTAGGCTGGCATTAAAATTTTCTCAACTAAAATCCCATTTCACTTTTGTTTATAAGCTTTAAATTCTTCTGCTTCCTTTATAAAATTCAAAACGTAGCTTGAAGTGTTTTGCGTGTCTGTATTTTGGTGTGTTTTTTATTTTTTAAAGATTGCAAAGATGGAAATTAATATCACTGAATTTTTAGCGATTATAAAGTCATTAAATGACAGTATTATCCACATAGTGTTAATTCTCAGAGCATTTCTTAGATCTCTCTCATTTGCAGTTTGTAGTCCATGGTAATACTTGATGTAAAAACCTAGTTTTTTTTTTAATGACTTAAAATAGTCACCTTTTTAAAACACTTGAAAATTTGAAGATATGTTGATGTATCAAAATTACACCTATTTTTACTATAATTTTATCTTTTGATGACTTTTGCTTCAATATGAGTGGATCCCTCATTCGATGATATTATCATTTCATTTTATACCCAAATTAACAGAGTACACAAAGAGTAATCAACTACTACTAAATTACCATCTGAGTTATTTCTGGATCCTTGTTCCCTTTTTTTCCTTTACATAAATTATTTCATATTTTTTGGAAAATTTCTCATTTAGAGAACATGTGCCATTTGTTGAGTATAATAATTAATAAAAGACAAAAAGACATTACTTGTTTGGGTCTCTCCAGTAACAATGGCTGCTTTGTAGAGTATCATCCACATTTCTTTTTGACTGGGTCTAGTCAGTCACGTGAATTTGCAAGATGACTTTGGGGGAAACATTAATTCACATCTATGACAAAAAACAGACCTTCAGTTTGTGCCAAGCCAGCTGACCAGTAAGTGATTCATATCTCCAAGGAAGAACATACTGAAGATGATTCTGGGATCTTCCTAGAACCTTGACATTTTTCTCTTTGAAGCTCTTTACTACATCAGTATTCAATAGAGGGTTTTTAATGCCTCAGGATTAGGGAATTTTAGTATCAAGCAGCAGTTTGACCATATAGTGTTGCTATTAAATTATACTCTGAGGGACTACAAAATCAGAAAAGAGATTCCTAGATGATAGGTTTTGTACATATGTTTAAAATATTGATTCGTGAATTGTCAATGAAAACTCAGATTTAAAAGTGGTACCATAAGTCAGCAATATTTGGAAAATGATGGCCATAAATCAGTAATATTTTCCCTTTACAAAGTTTTTAACCATGTTTTGTGAATCAGGCTTTAATCATTAGAAATATTCATGTTTTTATAGAAAATACTCTAATGAATTATCCTGAGATAGTGAAAGAAAATTAAGAAAACCAAATGTATTATACTTCCAAAATTAACATGTGATTTGGTAATACAAACAAGTCTCCTTTAATGCTGAAAATAGAAGTAGTGATAATTCCTAATTTATAATTCTAATACATAGCAAATAATAAGACAGATGGTACCTTTTAGAGGAGTGCAACATAAACTTTTTGGTACAAGTCAGGTTTTCCATAGTAGTGTGTGTGTGTATACGTGGTTATATGTAGTGATGGAATATGCTTTTAAGGTATGCTATTTAAATAAGAAATATATTTCTTTCCTATTTTGGAATTAATTGATATGCTTAAAATTCACGAGCTTTTGTGCCCAAGAGCCAACCCTGATCGTCTGGCTTCTCTTAACATACTGCATAATTACAGTAACAGCTACCAGTTCCTAAGTCAGGTGCTTATTTCCAGATAATCTTTAAAGAAGCAATATTATCACCATTTGAAAAATTAGAATGTTTAGATTCAAAGACAGAAGTGATAAGTTCATGTCACAAAGCTATTAAATAGAAAGTGATGAAGATTTAAATTCAGATTTGTCTCCTGTACCTTTTCCTCCATACCATGTCTTCTCCCTCATAGGCGAAAAGTGGTGCTTGTTAAATAACTGAAATCTGTAGGTCATTGAATTATTTCCTAATGAATAAAGAAAACAATATTTTGAAACAGCTTTTCAAAGTTATCAACATATATGGCAATAATGTACCACATTACTTTTGTGGTCATCTTTTAATATTGGTATAGGAAATGCTGCTGCTTGTCTTCCTGGCATAATTAACTCATGACAGAAACATTTAATAAACTCGTAGAACCTGTCATATAAAAGCTCATTAAGGAAGTTTTCAATAAAGCAATTTTGGGTCAATAGCTGTCATATCTACTTTGAAACAGTGATGATATATTTGATATATAAATCCCTAGAGAGGTATCATGTATGCTATTTAAATTATTAACCATAACAGAAAAATTATCATTTGTCATTCAATGACACATGAAAAACTATTAAATAAATTTAATAACCCAAAGATTTCCTACATATACTCCCTTTCATTATATGGTTTACTGCTTGATAAATTACTTAAAAATCTCTATACAATAATATTATTTTACTTTAATAAACATGGAAGCAATAGTATTTATCAGAGATGAAGTATTAAAATTTATATTAGCATTGGCATGATCTGTTTAAATATTTTAATACTAGAATAGATACTTAACATTGTTTAAAGACTTCACTTTCCTCTTTCTTAGTGAGGCAGTTTCTTCAGTTACATCAGTATATTTTTGCTGTACATCAAGTTCAGTACTTTGAGAACATCTTTAACCTTAGGTAATAGTGATACTGGGGCCAAGGTGATAGAATAACAAATTTATTAAGAACATGGGAATTTCAGGATACGTGTGTGTGTGTGTGTGTATGTGTGCAGAGAGAGAGAATTAAATTTTGTGCTCTTCAAGAAGTAAGACAGTATAAGAAGAAATGAGAAGCTATAGGTTTCAATTATACAATACAGATGAGGTAGGTGACCTGAAAAGAAAAATACTGATAGTGTAAGTACAATCATTGTGAGATTTTCACAGGGAGAAAGAAAAGAAAGTGGTACTGTGGAATACAGAGCTAACAGAGAAAAAGATGTGAAAAACAGTCTAAGAAAGCTATTTGACTTAATTCCCCAAGAAGAAAAAATAAGCTTTTATGCTATTATGATATTGAAAGATATAAAGATATATTTGTGTAGTGGAAAAATATTTTATAGATGGCTGTCTGCATTATCAAATTATTTGCTAATGGAAGAAAAGGCAGGGAATGAACCTTATTGAAATAGTGCCTAAATGTTATGAGGGTATTTGTTGCACTAAAAAGGTGAGTAATGGACACAAAGCTAAAATGTGTCAGCTGAATTTAAAGGATTAATGTAATGCAAATGGTGTAGCTAAAATAACTTAACAGTGTAAATAACAGACTTCTTAAATGTTAACTGATTAAGGGTTCTGCATCCAGTACATTCACCATTGCACTTCTTACTGTGAGTAGGCAACCTACAGAGTTATGAAGGATGGAGATGTATCTCAAACCTCATAGTGTTAGCACTGACAACACATTGAATATTTACTCTGTGTCATTCTGAGTCAATGTAACTCAAGGCGTGAAAAAATGTTCTTCCCTACTTCAAGTGTAATTAATTTCTTAAGGCAATTATAAAAGCTATTGTAATTAAATCAAATACCTATTTCAGCTTCCATGATTGTTAAATATTAGCAGTGTCCTTAGGGTAATATAATATTGTTGAACATCGAGCATACCACACACATACACATATAGCTGTAATTGCTCTATTTTATAATATGTACTCTCACATAGCTGTCATCTTACTATCTCATGAGTTCATAACTTTTCAGAGATGGAAAAGACTTTAGAGGGTCTTATTTTACAAAAGAGGAAACTAAGTACAGATAAGTTTGCCTTCTTGTACAAGGTTACACATATGTTGGTGAGAGAAACAAATAGAGCCAGAGCGCTTCACTCCCAACTTCTGCCACTAAAACCATACCCTTGGACCACTTAAGTTTTTACACCTTAGCAAAGGAAAATAGGGAAAAGAACCTTAATCTGATAAATTAGGTTCATGAAGTCAGCCAACAAGATGACCCACCCAAGATACACTTCTTTCTCATTTTATTTTGGCCTGAGGTTTCATTTGGCCTAAGTGTTTTGGACAATTGCCTTATCTTTCCATTTTGATTTGACTGTCTAGGCAGTTTAATTCTATACATTTAACATCTATGAAGTATTCTATTTTTAAAAAGTTACCATTATTTAAGAAATATGGAATTAATTTCACTAACATTAAAGTTTTGATACTATATTCTTTTTAATGAAAGTTAAAAATGTTCTTTAAAATTACTGATCTATTTAGAATAATGCCAACTAAATATCAGATAATGGAAAACGTTCAATTCCTTTTAAATGAATTAATTTCCTTCTAAATTTGCTAATTACATTAAAGCATTAATCAATGATTTTTCTTACCAAAAATCAATAATTCCTTAAAGTAAGGTTAGGCATTTCTGTAAAACATTGCCTTGAATATTGATTAGGAAAGATTTTTGATCAGGAAAGCAAAATATGATACAGCTAGAACATTTAAAAGCATATTCATTTCTATTAATTTTTTTGCATTACAAATTATATTTTGAAGGGCCTTTTGAAATAATAAGTTCCCTCTTGCTGCTAAATATCTGTTTATCTGTTATGTTATGACTGTTATGACTTTAAAGAAAGGAATTCTCTGTTCTTTCATGAGACAAATTTGAAACAAATGTTCTTGTTTAATGCTTTCTCTAATGCTTAAATTCTGAATCCATTTTATCTAGAATCTTCAGTTATTGGGAAACTTAAGGCAAGTGTTTTTGAACCTACTACAAAGCATATTAACAACAACTATAAAATATTTTTGAAATTATGATGTACAGCCTTTCCTGGTAGCTCAGTCTGTAAAGAATCTGCCTGCAGTGCAGGAGACCCAGGTTCGATCCCTGGGTGGGGAAGATCCCTTGGAGAAGGAAATCACAAACCACTCCAATATCCTTGCCTGGAAAATCCCATGGACAGAGGAACCTTGTGGGCTGCAATCCATGGGATTGCAGAGTTGGGCATGACTGAGCGACTAACACTTTCACTTAAAATATGTATTTGGCTTATATAAAGGCATATAGAAATATCTACAAACAAACATTTATTTAGCAAGATGTACTTAATAGCCACATCTAATAACTATTTTAAAGACAAATGAAATTTCTTAGTATAGCAATAATATTTAAAACTGAAGAAAAAATTAGTGACTAAAGTAGTTCATTACCTATCAGTAGATTAGCTATGCTTTTCATTTGTGGAATGGATCATATTCATGCCAGCTTTCAGTGTACTGTTCTGGGACTCGTGGGTGTGATAGAACGGAACATATTTCTGTATCTGTGAATATAATCCCACACAACATTTTACATGACAAAATCTGAATGTCCTAAGACTGGGTGTTAAAGATAAGACAAGATGCCAACCTTTATCCGTCCAGGGTTTGAACTACCTTCATATTAATACATGTTTTATCTTACAAAGTATCCAGTGCTATTTAAAGAGAAGCTATTTAGACAGGTACTAGAAGAAGTGAGGGTGTTTTGTGTTTGCTTCTTTGCTTGCTAGCTTGCTTGTTTTCTTACTTGCTTGCTTTTTCTATCTCGATAAAACTAAGGTTTGCTTTCTGCAGACAAAATGCAAGCTGCTGAAATAAACATAGTAAGCCAAAGTGGGAAATGAACAAGGGAAGAGGTGCAATGGTGATGTACTTTTGGACTTTGGTGTAGAAAGAAACTACTAGAACTGCAACACATATTTATTTTCTATATAAAAATTATGAAGAAAAATAAGCTTTATTAATGCTTATTAATATAGTTACTAAATAATTATGAAGAGTTAATAAATATATTAATTAATAGATGGGTGTATGCTCATTTACAAAAATATATTGGAAAAACTAGGAAGATGTGTGATTGAGAATGCATTTGTCTTAAAGTCTAAAATGTGCTAATGAATAAAAAGAGCACTGTTTGTATTAAGTGTTTAATGTTTGTTTTTTCTAAATACAATTGTCTATATATTGAACTCAGTCCTCGGTACACTCTATATGCATCCCATTCTAAATACACTCCCTGAGCCAAGCCCAGGGTGCTCAGTCACTCAGGCATGTCCGACTCTTTGTGACCCTATAGACTGTAGCCCACCAGGCTCCTCTGTCCATGGAATTATTCAGGCAACAATACTGGAGCAGGTTGCAATTTCCTTCTCCAGGAGATCTTCCTGACCCAAGGATCAAACCCACGTCTCCTGCATCTCCTGCATTGACCAGTGGATTCTTTACCAGGGAGCCACCTGGGAATCCCATATATCTTCTCTACATGTATTAGTATAAATTCAGCTGTGAATACATGGTATAATGCCGACTGCGAATGAAATAATATCAGTCCCTTTGCAGTCAGTCTTGTGGATGTACTTGTCACCCCTTTTGGCTCTGCATGTGACTAAGGCAGCCCCAAACCTTAAGGGTACATGTCTTCTTTACACATGTAAATTTATCCATGATTTTTAGAACGGAATATATTCTTAATCTTCTTTTTTCAGATAGAATTTCTTTGTATGATAATGTGTGAAAATAAATAGGAAGGCCGAAAAAGAAAGTTGAATTTGGATTCTAGGAATATGAATGAATATATTCTTGTCTTAAATGTCACTTAATGTTTTTAATATTGTTAATAATAGGTAAAATGGTATATTTTGGTATAAAAAGTAGAACATTTTAACGCGTCAAGAGTTATAGTCTAGTGGGCTCACAGTATAAAACTAATATAATAGTTTCCAGTATTCATACCGAAAAGGAAGACAACAAAAACTCTATGATGCTACTTAAAAAGTTTTATACTCTTCTAGGTCTGAGACAAGTGAGAAATTTGTCCTTAAGCTGAGTAAAGATTACTGTTATGTTGGTACCTTCTTTTTTAGAGAGCCTAGTCAAATGAAAATATATAGACAACAATAATGAAACTTTAGAGTTCTTTGGTAATCTTTTAAAAAAGAAAAAGATCAAACCTTTAACCTTCAACTTACGTGATTTGTGAGATCACCCAGTTCAGTTCAGTTCAGTCGCTCAGTCGTGTCCTACTTTTTGCGACCCCATGAACCGCAGCACACCAGGCCTCCCTGTTCCTCACCATCTCCCGGAGTTCACTCAGACTCACGTCCATTGAGTCCGTGATGCCATCCAGCCATCTTATCCTCAGTCGTCCCCTTCTCCTCCTGCCCCCAATCCCTCCCAGCATCAGGGTCTTTTCCAATGAGTCAACTCTTCCCATGAGGTGGCCAAAGTACTGGAGTTTCAGCTTTAGCATCATTCCTTCCAAAGAAATCCCAGGGTTGACCTCCTTCAGAATGGACTGGTTGGCTCTCCTTGCAGTCCAAGGGACTCTCAAGAGTCTTCTCCAACACCACAGTTCAAAAGCATCAATTCTTCAGCGCTCAGCCTTCTTCACAGTCCAACTCTCACATCCATACATGATCACTGGAAAAACCATAGCCTTGACTAGACGGACCTTAGTCGGCAAAGTAATGTCTCTGCTTTTCAATATGCTATCTAGGTTGGTCATAACTTTTCTTCCAAGGAGTAAGCGTCTTTAATTTCACGGCTGCAGGCACCACCTGCAGTGATTTTGGAGCCCAAAAAATAAAGTCTGCCACTGTTTACACTGTTTCCCCATCTATCTGCCATGAAGTGATGGGACTGGTTGCCATGATCTTATTTTTCTGAATGTTGAGTTTTATGCCAACTTTTCCACTCTCCTCTTTCACTTTCATCAAGGCTCTTTAGTTCTTCTTCACTTTCTGCAATAAGGATGGTATCATCTGCATATCTGAGGTTACTGTTATTTCTCCCGGCAATCTTGATTCCAGCTTGTGCTTTATCCAGCCCAGTGTTTCTCATGATGTATTCTGCATATAAGTTAGATAAGTAGGGTGACAATATACAGCCTTGGTGTACTTCTTTCCCGATATGGAACCAGGCTGTTGTTCCATGTCCAGTTCTAACTGTTGCTTCCTGACCTGCATTCAGATTTCTCAAGAGGCAGGTTAGGTGGTCTGGTATTCCCATCTCTTTCAGAATTTTCCATAGTTTCTTGTGATCCACACAGTCAAAGGCTTTGGCATAGTCAATAAAGCAGAAATAGATGTTTTTCTGGAACTCTCTTGCTTTTTCCATGATCCAGCGGATGTTGGCAATTTGATCTCTGGTTCCTCTGCCTTTTCTAAAACCAACTTGAACGTCAGGGAGTTCACGGTTCACATATTGCTGAAGCACCCAAGATCGCTCTAAACTGGTCTTTCAGGGATTCTTCAAAATGTGAATATGCACCATTCTTAGCTTCCTTAAGTAATTGTTCAAGTGGCTTTCTCCAGAACTAGCACACTTGATTTTTTATTGCCAGCAAATTAGTTCACAGCATAATGCAGAAAAAATGCATGTTATGTGAATGAATGGTTTCACTTATCCCTTGAATGTCTCCGACTCTAGCAGCCTGTAGTGTGGTTCCTCTGGGTTTCTTCTTCTCTTCCCTTTTTGAGACTATCATAGGATTTAATTTTCCAGTCTCTCTTTGCATTAGGCTGTCATGTGACTTACTTAGGCCAATGCCACAGGAGCTAAAATTGAGGAGTACCTTTTTGGAGTAGAAGTATTTATGGCCTAGTGCACTATTTGCTCTTCTCCTCTAATAGCAATTTTAGCACGTGTGTCATGATGAGGACTCCATCAGCCTGGTCTCTGAACAACTGCACTAAGTAAAGTCATCCCTTTTAATATGTAGCATGGGCAAGAGTAAATGTGTTCTGTTAAGATTTAGGGGAGTTATTTGTTACTAAATTTAACCTAGCCTTTCCTTCCTTTCACATTCATTGAGTGAAATTCTATCGAAAGAATCCTGATGTCCATTTTATGGTATCACAATTGCAGGGCTGTTATATGGACATGCCTCTAGTTTACATTTTAATATAATAATGTACTCTATTTTATGATTGATGAAAATTATAATTAAAAACTATGTTTAAAAGATACAAAATAAATCTACTTGAGACATTTTTATATGCTTAAAGCACTTTGACTTTCTCAGTTTGTTATTTTATGTGCTTACATATTTTGATATACCCAAAGTCTAAAAACTCCGATATTCTTATACAACACAGCAGCAGCTCCCCTGATTCATAACAAATTGAAGAAACCAGAAAGATACATATGTGTTCATTCTATAGCTTGTTGGGAGGATACTTGTAATTGAAAAAACTCTACCATGTCTACTAGAATCTGCAATATTTTCGTAATTTAGTACATTCTACCCAAGTTCACGCATCTGTTCATTCATCTATTCTAAATATCTATTGTGCTGTTACTCCACACCATGCCCAGTGCTTGGCGAGACTGATTACAAGTTGACTCCTGTCTTTAGGGCACTTACAGCCAAATGGGTTAGACAATATTAAAAAAACTAACCATTCTGGAAATATACAACTTCAAGTTATTATAAGATCTAAGAAGAAAAAGACCAAAGTACTGAGAGTGAATATAATAAGGATCTGAGCAGGAGAAGGAGAATTTCTGATGAATTGATATTGAAATAAGATGCCTAAGATGATAGGAGTTAGCCAGGCGAGAAGGAGAAAGAGAATTCTAAGGTAAATGGTATACGCAAAGACTCTATGGCTGAAGAAGGGGGTACATTGGAGGGCAGTACGCAGTGTGGCTGAATGTTAGGGAACAGGGGGTGACTGGCATAATAAGAGGTGAAAAGTGAAAGTCCTGTCCAATTGTTTGGGACCCCATGGTCTCTACAGCCCATGGAATTCTCCAAGCCAGAATTCTGGAATAGGTAGCCTTTCCCTTCTCCAGGGGATCTTCCCAACCCAGCAATCAAACCCAGGTCCCCAGCATTGCAGGGATTCTTTACCAGCTGAGCCACAAGGGAAGCCCAAGAATACTGGAGTGGGTAGCCTATCCCTTCCCCAGTGGATCTTCCTGATCCAGTAATTGAACCGGGGTCTCCTGCATTGCTGGTGGATTCTTTGCCAACTGGGCTATCAGGGAAGCCCTATAATATGAGGTAGGCATGAACAAGATCATCTCAGAATTTATTGACCTGGTTAAGAATTTAAAATTTTTATTCTATATCCAGTGTGAAGTCATTAAGCATTTTTAAACAGAAGAGTGATCTGAACTTATTGATTTTTTAAGTGATCTCTTATGCTGCTTTTAAACTCACTACAAGAAAGTCAGAGAGGAAGTAGGGATTTATAAATTAGGAGATATTTACAGTAGATTGGGCAAGAGATTAGGGTATCTTGTGCTAGTATTTTAGTCATGGAAATGGAGAGAGGTGGATAGAAAAGTGAAGTATGCCCTGTAGAAGCTCTTATATTCTTTGTTAAACTGATAGTAGGAGAGAGCTAGAAAGAAAAAGTATGGAACTGAGGATTATTCCAAAATTTCTGATAGGAATAACTGGACACATAGAGATGTATTTTATTGTCTGAAGAATCCTACATAAGGAGCTAATCTATTCAGGCATAACTAGAACATTGACACTAATATTATGGAACCTGAATAACTGACATATTGAGGAAGCATGAATCAGCATGTCAATTTATAAACATAAACATCCCTATATAAAATTACTGGAAATGTAGTGAATACTTTTGTAGGGAAAATAATAAAAACCTCTTTTTTTTGTTTGTTTCTATTTTTTTATTTTTTTAATTTTAAAATCTTTAATTCTTACATGTGTTCCCAAACATGAAAGAAAAATATTTTTCAAATAAGTGATAATTGGGTACATTAGAATGATTCACTTGATATTGCTCTCTTGATTTCCTTCTAATTATTCTCTGGCAGGAAAAGAAAACACGAATGTGTATCCATTCCTTCTGAATACCAATTTCTTCCACCTCTTTCTGTTATGCTTTAATGTTTGGGAAGAACAATTTACTCCTGGTCCTTTTATATTGGGTTGTCTGAGATGAACAGAAGGCTGTTAACTGCTGATATATATTATTTTAAGCAACCCATCTGAAGCACTTCCTGCCCTCTTGTAGCCTTGTAGCTACCCAAGTAACCATACTGTGAAGTTCTCTGGGCAAGGCCACACACATCTGCAGATTATTACCTGAGCTGTCTCTTTCCTTGAGCCTTCCACACTTGTAATATCCTGATGCTAAGCTCTGTTAGTTCAGACACAGTGTAAATCACTGCCCAGAGAGTACATATGTTAAGAAAAATGATAATCTTTCATTTATGTACATATTTTGGATATATTATTTAGGAATGTGTTCAGCTGCAAGTAACCACAATTTGTAGCTTAACTGAATAAAATATTATTTTACCCTTTCTTCTAGTTACCATTTGCAGTGGTAACTAAAAATCCCAAAACATTTCAGTGGCTTACAACTACATATATTTATTTCTCACTTAACACAAGTGTGGAGCAGCAGCAACTCTGCTTGGCTCTGTCCACTCAGTCTTCTCATTCCAGCATCCAGGCTGAAGGGATGTGTTGTTCTCCTCGTGGAGGTCAGGAGCAAGAGACTGAACTGACCCACTCAAATTCAATGAAAGCTTCTGTTCACACATAGCACATTTTATGGTCATTCACATTCCATTGGCTAAAGCAGGCCATATAACTATAATCAAGGCTCAGTGATGCTTTTAGGAACTCTGACTCCTTCCACATCATTGCTTATGGCTTGGGTAGCATTCTTAGCATTTATATTTGAAAAGACTACTCCTTCCATAAGACAGCTGCCTTCAAGTGGATTGGCATCTAATAGAAGCAGTGGATATCAATTGTGAGTTCTCTCAGGTCTCTTCTTTATTTCTGCTCTCCTTTTTTCATAGCCAGCCTACAGATATGTTTGATACAGTAATACTTGTGAATATGTTTTGATTATTTATTTTTTGAGTTTAAATGTATTTTATAAATTTCTAAAATGCATTACTTTGGCTATGCCCTACTATTTCCATAACATAGCTATTACCCTACCATGGGGCACTTGAGTAAAATAACATTCATCTTGAAATTTAGATTAATAATAATTCAGTTTTAGTTTGGATAAACAGAATTTCTTATTTTTTCAAACACTGAAGCTTTAGCTATGAAGTAAAATTTTATTCTTTTATGAAAATCTGAAGGATCTATAGAGTGATTTAGATTTTAAGTATAGATATACTTTGGAACTCTCAGATAACTGATGCTTAAATATCAATTGACAAAACTATCATCTGAAATTCCCTTTAACGTTTCACAATCTTACATATTTTATTTTTATTCAGGTCTACTTTATCTAGGGCTTCCCAGGTGGCTCTATGATAAAGAATCTGCCTCCCAGTACAAAAGACATAGGTTCGATACCTGGGATGGGAAGAGCCCCTGCAGAAGGAAATGGCAACCCACTCCAGTATTCTTGCCTGGAGAATCCCATGGACAAAGGAGCCTAGTGGGCTACAGTCCATGGGGTTTGCAAAGAGTCAGACATGACATAGCCACTGAACAACAACAAAACACTTTATCTAGAGCTTTGATTTACAACCATTATTTATTTCATGAATCATATTTTCACAAAGAAAAAATTTTTTTTCTATTATGTGGAATTGGAAGTATTTCTGACTAAACTCTTCAAAAGTAAATATATAAGAGTATTTATGTTTTACCTTCTTTGGTGTTCTTTTAAAACCACTTGAACTTCTACTTTGAATAACAACACAGTCACCACTAGATCAATGATTTTCAAACAGTTTTGTAATCGTGGAAAGATTTTATCAAGTAAAATAGTACAAAAAACTCCAATGTATAAAACAGAGGCACGTAAGTTTGCTGTGTTTGAAAATCACTGTTTTATATTCAAGAATTATCAAATCAAAATATAGTTATTTTATAGTTTCTTATCTTTTGTTTTAACAGAAAAAACATTTTACCCTCAATTGGTGACATTTGAAGAAAATATAGACATTATTTCTTTTCAGTTACAGGTTACCAACAGAATTAGCATTGAGAAAAGTTATTTGAATTGTCTTATGCTCCAAACAGGATTGCATTGCATTAGCTCTTCCTTTTCCTTTTTTCTCTAATTGACAGAGGGCAATATCTGCACAATGACTCCTAGAGGGTTTCACTTTATCATACCAAATTATCAGTGTATATTCAAGACATCTCTCTGCAGGACAGAAAGGTATTTGGAACTGCCACTGTTGCCTCTTAATGAGTATCTTCTGTACTCAGCCAAATAAGTAAAATGGTAGTGAAAACACAACTCTAGGATAATTGGAGGTAGTCAGAAAGACTCATTTTGCTGAATATAGTTCATTAGTTTTGGCTTTAGCTTTGGTTTTTTATTTTGTCAGAGCTTAAGATCACTTACTTCCCTCATCCCAAATATCCTGTTGAGACTGATTGCAGATTTTGTGAAAGTCAGTTCCAAGATCAGCAAAACAGAGCTTCAGAAGCAAAGGTGGACTGAATGATTATTTCTTCAGAATTTCATTTCTCTATTATACTATGTGACAGAAATATTTGAGGGTATTTGGGGGAGGTTTCTATTCAAGAAGGCATGGAATTATTGGCTAACCCATATTACTCTCTTGCCTTCTGTCATCCTGGCCTTGAAATTTTTACTTTATCAAATATCTCTCAAAATTTTATTTTGCTGGCCTCTGTGGTTTAGTGATATACGTAGTTGAGTTATAGTTAGACGAAAATGTGGGTTTAAATTTATTTCTGTTACTTTTTTGGTGGTTGACCTTAAGAAAGTTAATTTTAATGCTCTACTTCATAGTTTACTCACACTTGAAACAAACATACCATACTGTACTGTGAAAGTCACTCAACTGTGTCTGACTCTTTGCAACCCCATGGACTGTAGCCTCCCCAGGCTTCTCTGTCTGTGGAGACTCTCCAGGCAAGAACTCCAGAGTGGGTTACCATGCTATCCTCCAGGGAATCTTCCCAACCCAGAGACTGAACCCCAGTCTCCTACATTGCAGGCGGATTCTTTACCAACTGAGCCACCAGGAAAGCCCTGAAACAAACATAATATTGGTCATTTCACATAAATGTTGTGATGATTAAATAATTCATGTAAGAAAAAGTATCTAGCACACTGTTGTCTTAGTGATACTTTGGATATGCAAATTGAATCACCTTATCTCTCCAATGAAAATAATTTATTGATTTGCCATTGGTTTGGGGATAAAGACCAAAATTCAAAGTTTTTCTACAAGTCCCTCAAGTCTGTTATTCACACTGCAACTTAACTTCCTACATGTCCGAAAATGTAGGCCCTCTTTCTTTGCCTTGAAGAGACTTGTTTCCTTTAATCTTAGGGCCATTTCCTATGCTGTTCTCATTAACTGCTCTCTTCACCTGGTTAACTCTGAGTCAATGTTCCTGTTTCGAAAGAGTGATCACTTCCTGGGGAAGACCTCTGCCATCACATTCTCTTTTGGTACTGCACATGTAGGGCAATGCCATACAGAGTGTTCCATATGTGTTTATTGTCTGTGAGCTGCTCCACTCATGTACAATTTTATCTTTCTGGTCCTTCAAACTGTTTTATCTTGGACGTCATTAAAATGATTGAAAATGAATTTATATATAAAATGGAACAAAAGGAAAATTTAAAATCTAATAATTAGAGATCTACTGTCATTTCATGAACTCATCTACACATGCTATACTGTTTCCTTATTACTGACTCTGTGAGAAAATATGATTTTTAAGAAATAAATAGTGTTATATATAATATTATATTACATATCTATTCCTTAAAGGTCAAATTAAGAGGAGAAAGGGAAGTGTGCACAATTTATAGACTAAAAAGTACTTTTTTCTTTTGTTGACAAGATAGTTACAGGAAAGTTTTATTGCATAAGGAAAAGTTCATGCTGTAGAATACTGTAATTCTTTTTTTTCCTCAGGAATATATTTACCATTTGCACATATCAGGCTAGATAAAATCTAAAGCCTTTGATATTTTTGTATATTTATATATTTGTAAAGTAAATCGCTATTATGAAATTAATTGCCATCACACATAGAAGTATCTATGATGTTGATACTCATTTGCATTTGAATGCAAAAAGTTTTGAAAGAGCCTACAGATGTCAAGAATAAACTATGGGCAATCACAGTAAACGTTCTTAGAAGTGCAATATGTAATAAAATGCTTGCATCCAGTTAAGTCAGGGCCACTGACCTTGTCAGGATGACACTGCCAGCCACTGGTAATTTAAGAAGAACTAAATTAACTATTACCAAAAATATATATCCTTATAAAATTTTTAATTAACAGACTGTTCCATTGTTTATCTTATATATTTTAAAAGATAATGCCTTTGGTTCCTTTATACCATAAAAATGGTGAATGTCAACAAATAAAAATCTTTGCCTATAAAAAATGATTCTTAAAATGGAAGGAATATGGATGGTTTTTGTAGAATTAAATCTACTGTTATTAAAAAGTAGGGGTACTAAGAGATGATCTGACGTTCAGCCAGGCTTATTGTCTCCAGTTACATTATATGATAAGCCAGAATTTCAAAATAAAATTAAATTTTTGTCAATTTAAAATATTGACCCATTTAAAAATGTTTATTTCCTCTTATCTCTTTCCCTACATGTAAGAATTTAACATATTATTTTAATTGGTTTTTCTGACTTTAGTCTCCCTCACCCATCTGTCAAGTTAATCTTTGTGAAGATCTTTCCAGCAAAATTAATTTTCCTTCTGGGAGATCTCCAATAATTCCCCACTGCTTATAAAAGTCTATTTCTTAAGCTGAAGCTCACAAGCTTTCAAATTTCACTTGCAGCTTTCTTAAACTTATTCTCTGTTCTTTCTCTTTATTTACATTTCTCTCTTTAAACTAAGCTGAGGTCTCCAAAGAGACCTTATATATGCCTTCAAGGAGGAGGCATTATGGTGGGATGACCAAGGGGTCCTAAGTATTTCTATTGTGCTCAGTTACTTAGTCATGTCCCACTCTTTCTGACCCCATGGATTGTAGCCTGCCAGGCTCCTGTGTCCATAGAATTTTACAGGCAAGAATACTAGAGCGTGTTGCCATTTTCTTCTCCAGGGTATCATACCAACCCAGGGATCAAACCCCCATCTCCTGCTTGGCAGGCAGTTTCTTTACCATTGAGCCACCCTTGAGCCCTTTGTATTTCCATTACTCTTTTCCAGTAAACTGCACACCTTTGCATGCCTAACCTTTTCTCTATATCCCACTGATACTCAGTTTATCCCTCTGTACAGTGGGGACAATTGAAATAATAATTGTTAGCTCCCTCAAAGGGATGTTTTGAATATTATGTAGGATAATAGATACAAAGCAACAAGAGTCTAACACTACTGAGGCTTAATAAATGCTAGTTTTTATACCACTTGCTTTATTGAGTCAGTGCTTCCCCTAAAAGCACTAATGAATTGCTCAAGGTCACAGTGAAATGTAAGTCCAGGTGATTACAAAGACAGAACATGCAGGGAGATCATGTACCATTTGTAGTCAGGAGCAAGGGGTTCAGCTTCATCTGGCCTGGAATGAAGGCTCTAGTGCTGCTTTTTTTTCCAGCTGTGAGACCATAGATAGTTTAGTCTCCTGGATTCTTGGGTTCTGACATGTAAAATCTGTTGAGGAGGAACTTCCCTGGCTGCGGTCCAGAAGTTGGGATTTCACTTCCAGTTCAGGGGTGTGTGGATTTGATCTCTGTTTGGGGAGTTGGATCCCCTGTGCCTCACAGCCAAAAGACTAAAACATAAAACAGAAGCAATATTGTAATATTTACTGACAAAGGTCCATCTAGTAAAAGCTATGGGTTTTCCAGTGGTCATGTATGAATGTGAGTTGGACCATAAAGAAAGCTGAGCACTGAAGAATTGATGCTTTTGAACTGTGGTGTTGGAGAAGACTCTTGAGAGTCCCTTGGACTGCAAGGAGATCCAACCAGTCCATTCTAAAGGAGATCAACCCTGGGATTTCTTTGGAAGGAATGATGCTAAAGCTGAAACTCCAGTACTTTGGCCACCTCATGCAAAGGATTGACTCTTTGGAAAAGACTCTGGTGCTGGGAGGGATTGGGGCAGGAGGAGAAGGGGACAACCGAGGATGAGATGGCTGGATGGCATCACCAACTCAATGGATGTGAGTCTGAGTGAACTCTGGGTGTTGGTGAGGGATAAGGAGGCCTGGTGTGCTGCGATTCCTGGGGTCGTAAAGAGTCGGACACGACTGAGCGACTGAAATGAACTGAACTGAACTGAACCCTACTGCTATAGCCCCTGACTGGCTCTTATTTCCTCTTGACTCTTCTTCCTCTAGTCCAAACCCTGTGATGAATAGAACTCTCTGCCTCAAAAGTTTGTGAAAGACAGTAGTTCTACTTAGGACAATTCTCCTGATTGAAAGCCATCCCTGACTCCTTGTGTTCCAACTCTTTGACATGAATTATATATACATACAGTGACTTCTGCTCTAAATTCTCCTCCTATATGCCTTTAATATTCTGACCATATTTCACTGCTAGAAGGCCCCAAAATATACCCTGCCTTGCTCCAAGCCATGTTGTGTGCCAGAAATACTGGCAAGCTTTTATTCATTCTTGAGCTTTTACTCACAAATATTGCTTTCTCCATGCAGTCTTTCTATAACCTTTCTTCTTCTATTCCAGAGAAAGTTAGTGGCTTTTCTTCTGTGTTTTGAGAGTAATTTGCATTTACCTCTCAATTCAGTTCTGTTCAGTAGCTCAGTCATGTCTGACTCTTTGCAACTCCGTGGACGGCAGCATGCCAGGCCTCTCTGTCCATTGCCAACTCCTGGAGTTTACTCAGACTCATGCCCATTGACTCAGTGATGCCATTCAACCGTCTCATCCTCTGTTGTCCCCTTCTCCTCCTGCCTTCAGTCTTACCCAGCATCAGGGTCTTTTCCAATGAGTCAGTTCTTCGCATCAGGTGGCCAAAGTATTGCAGTTTCAGCTTCAGAAAACTAACTGTATTTTAATTGTTTATGTGTCTTTTCTGCTAGAATGAGCATCATGGCATCAAATGGTTATACCCATATCAAATTCTTATACCTATCTCTTAGCAAGCAGTACCTATGCAATAAATATTTGAGGAATAAATGAAGAATGAATAAATGAACACTAAAACTTGACAACAAATTTGTGTATACATATAGCTAATTCCATGAGGCCTAATGTGATCAGGCCTATACTCTAAATTGTGTGTTTCTTCTTGTTGTTTGATACAGATGAAAGAAGATCCTAAACATTTAATTTTCTAAATTGAGTATACCAACATTAAATAAAATAAATACAATGCATGAAAGTGGAAAAAGTATAAGTTTATGCATTATCAAATCTAGATTTGAGTTCTAGCTTTACCAAGTAATAGCTAGGGAATTTGGAACAGACTGCATAATTTTTCCAAGGACTGGTTTTTTACATCTAGGTAAAGAAAATAATATTTATGTTTACCTCACTGTTTGGCCATGAGAATCAAATAAAATAAATAAGTGGAAATATTTTGTAAAAGAGCCTAATGGGTGGAAAGGTTCTGTAAGTTACTGAAAACTATTAAAATATTAATTTAATTTTTCAGTAGGTTTAAACTTAGAGTCACAAACTCTGAAGTTCCAAAATGCCCCTCCTAAAGTCTAAACGAAGATCATGGCATCTGGTCCCATCTCTTCATGGGAAATAGATGGGGAAACAGTGGAAACAGTTTCACACTTTATTTTTTGGGCTCCAAAATCACTGCAGATGGTGACTGCAGCCATGAAATTAAAAGACACTTACTCCTTGGAAGAAAAGTTATGACCAACCTAGATAGCATATTCAAAAGCAGAAATATTACTTTGCCAACAAAGGTCCCTCTAGTCAAGGCTATGGTTTTTCCAGTAGTCATGTATGGATGTGAGAGTTGGACTGTGAAGAAGGCTGAGCACCAAACAATTGATGCTTTTGAACTGTGGTGTTGGAGAAGACTCTTGAGAGTCCCTTGGACTGCAAGGAGATCCAAACAGTCCATTCTAAAGGAGATCAGCCCTGGGATTTCTTTGGAGGGAGTGATGCTGAAGCTGAAACTCCAGTACTTTGGCCACCTCACGGGAAGAGTTGACTCATTGGGAAAGACTCTGATGCTGGGAGGGATTGGGGGCAGGAGGAGAAGGGGACCACCGAGGATGAGATGGCTGGATGGCATCACTGACTCAATGGACGTGAGTCTGAGTGAACTCCGGGAGTTGGTGATGGACAGGGAGGCCTGGCGTGCTGTGATTCCTGGGGTCGCAAAGAGTCGGACACGACTGAGTAACTGAACTGAACTGAAAGTCTGTATATAACCGCTATCAAAGCATCTCACAAGCTCTCAGTTTGTATTTATTAAATATATATTTTCTTGACAAATATGTCACTTTTTATCTAAAACAGTATATTCTTCTTTCTCTTTTTCATGCTGTTGCTACTGCTAGTACATGTGTGTGTACATGTGTGTGTGTGTGTGTGTGTGTGTGTGTGTGTGTGTGAGAGAGAGAGAGTGTGAGAGAGATAGGAGTAGGGGGAGGGGTACCTATCTCCCAAGCCACCCTCTTCCTCTGCTCAGGTTTTCAACCTCTGGATCAGCCCAGTCCTCACTACTGCTGCCCTTGAAAGTAAAAGTGGAAGTCGCTCAATTGTGTCCAACTCTTTGTGACCTCTTGGACTATAGAGTCCATGGAGTTTTCCAGGCTAATATACTGGAGTGGGTAGCAGTTCCTTTCTCCAGGGTATCTTCCCAACCCAGGGATTGAACCCAGGTCTCTCACATTTCAGGAGGATTCTTTACTGAATGAGCCACCAGGGAAGCCCAAGAATACTGGAGTGGGTAGCCTATTCCTTCTCCAGTGGATCTTCCCGACCCAGGAATCGGACCTGGGTCTCCTGCATTGCAGGCAGATTCTTTACCAGCTGAGCTCCCAGTGAAGCCCATACATTTCTGTATATCCTATTGATCACTCAGGTATCTGTATTTTATGTTCTCATCCAAGTTCCCCATCCCTTTTATACTTCTGTCCTATTAGCGCTTCATGCTCACCTCAGAAACATTTAGTTTAGACACTTTCATCTTTTACTGGGATGTGAAGAACCTCTGTGAGGTGTTCCTTCATCCCACTTCTGTAGAGATCTCTCCAGTCTGTTCCCTAGAGAACAGTTGTGAATCCAAGGTATTTTGAGAGGCTTGCAGACTTTCAGGGTTATGCTATTTCCAGGCGAGATGCCATTAGAGCCTTTTGGATGTTTCTTTCACACTGAGATTTTAATCCATACTGTAATTCTGTTCACTTTGAATCATTTCCTCTTCCTACGGGGTGAAATGTCTGTTTATTTTGGGGTAAGAAGTCAGATATTAAGTCACCAAGCACTTTTTTGTACTCTGTACTGAAAGTCACAATCTGTGCCCTTTTTTCTAGCTTGATCCTTGATGCTTAATGTCCAGCTTTTGAAATTACCATGAAAGAACTTCCACTTCACATATGTTTAGTTCCAGTTGTTCATGCTAGTTTCTAATATCGTTGGGAACATTTTATGTTGCCACTTCATAAAAAGGGGCGGGGGGGAATAAGAAGCTATTTGCAGAATAGTAGTTCCTCACAGATGTCGAGAGGAAAAATCTGCCCAGCAAACGGTTATACATGCTTTGAAGTAAAACCACATGATCCTCTGATAATCTCCCTATAGAAAAGCATAATGAAAACAATAGCTTCCATGATAGACTTATATTCTACGGACATTTATAAATCTGATCTTTAGTATTTTGACAACTCTGATTCCACAATATTTTATCACCCAATATCGCCAAGATAAACATTTTTTTTTCTTTTTCTGTACTCTCTGCAAAATCATCAGAAATCTAATCTGTGATTCAAGATTGATGATCAAGTGGGTAATGAACTATCTATTTCTTCATCCAATTAGAATAAACAGGAATCAAATCAATCAAGAAATGGACATTTAAAAATTCTTATTAGTGAAACATTTTAACATTTAGCACATCTATCTATGTAATAGCTCTTTAAAGGTAGGTCTACCATCTTATTTCAGTAATGCAAAACTTTTCTCATCTCTCACAATTCTCATTCCTCCATGTATTTCCTCTTTTATTTTTTCTCCTTCTTGCCTTGTAAACACTTATTAAAGTATTAATCTAATTATTAATTAGATTAATCTAATTATAATATAGTAATCTAAGTATTAATCTAGTTATATTCCCTATGTGCAAGGTATGTCAAGTGCTGGGGATGGACTTAATTCCTATTCTTAAACACTTTATAGTCTCAAGGAGAATATTGTGCCACATGCTACAAAAGGGCAATGTAGGTTATCTTGTGTAGTTGCACGCTAAGTTGCTTCAGTCATGTCCGACTCTTTGTGACCTGGACTGTTGCCCACCAGGCTCCTCTGTCTGTGGGGTTCTCCAGGCAAGAATACTGGAGTGGGTTTCCATTTCCTCCTCCAGGGGATCTTCCAGACCCAGGGATCAAACCCAGATCTCTTACGTCTCTCCTGCATTGACAGGCAGGTTCTTTACCAATAGCACCACCTGGGAAGCCTGTAGGTTATCTTGCTTAACTCAAATTCTTTTTCCTATCTACTGTCTATCCCCTTACACACACACACACACACACACACACACACACGCACTCCCACGCGTGCCAACACATTCCTTATGCCCTCAGTCTGTAAAAAGAGCAGATGTTCCAACTTAATTAAAGTTTTAAATGAAATTAAATCATTGTATAAAATCTGCTGATTCAAAAGAACATAAGGACATAACCTGAAAACGATCAACGATCAAAAATTTAGAGAGATTGTATTTTATTCCCAAGCAAAGAATAAAAAGGATAAAAAGGAGAGTGAGAGCAAGTTGTGTTTTTTTTTTGCACAAAAAATGCTGCCTTTATGGAAACACTTAAACATATTCATATCTTTAGTTTTAGGTCATTACATTATAAAGTATCTAATTTTAGCCAAACGCCAAAGTAAATTTTCTATATAGAGAGTGAAGGAGTCAGGACTATGAGGTCAGGACTAAATTTATGGTAGTTTTTTTTTTTCCTCTACTAAAATTTTGGCTAAAGCATAACTGAGCATTTAAGGAGCACTGAAAATTTAAGAACTTATATTGGTAGTAGAAATGACAAACATCTTATTTTTAATTTTCATGTATCAGGCATACTTTCATGAATGTCTGTTTTGTTTTTAAGCTTCAAAATATCTCTGGGAGAAAAGAAATCTTATCTTCCTAATTTTACAAACAAGGAAAACAACATATTGCACAACTGGAAAGGATAAATGATTTTTCTCAAGGTCCTAGGATACAGAGTTAGGATCTAAACCTGGAAATCCTGATATTTAAATGCTTACCCTTTAATGGCTCATAAAGGTTTTCACTTTCTTTTTTTTACATAAATATTTCTAATTAATACGTTGTTTTATTCTGCATAGAATATTTTCAGAAGATTAAATTTGTTTGATTTTGCAGTATGTAGCATGGAAGGGGGTGTGTGATGGAGAATATAAAATTAAAATTCTGTATTTAGAAATTTGATTATTCTTAGAATAATTGAGAAAGGAATCACATTCTAAGCAAATTAAGTAAAAATAATGTAAGTTCATGAAAAATCCACAGTAGAATCTGAGTGGTTTTCATAATAATAAAACTATATTTGAACATTTGACACATGCTTTATACTTTCTATATTGTTTTGCTTTTAGAACCAATTCATAGGTAGTTATAGAAATATTTCACATTTATTTTAAGCAAATAGTAGATATTCAATAAATATTCTTTGGTTTAAAAACATACTGACAGTTTAAGGTATCAGCAAGAGACTTGGATGTGTGAAATATAAAAGATTTTTTTAAACTTAAATACCTTCTAGTTATTAAATGTCCTTTCTTTGTGAAACCAAACTGCAGCAATAGCTAATGAAATTTAAACTTTCACAATACAGTGGTTCCCATTTTTCCTATAGATTTCTTTTCTTTGTCTTTTTTGTGCACATTTTACAGTAGAAACCATAGATGTTCAACTCTTCTTGTTTAAACATGACTTTAAAGCTGGTGTTCAGAACATAGGCTTTGTAGCCAGATGAACTTGATCTGAGCTTAAATCATTTGTCTTTTTGGGGAAACTGAGGCTGAGGGGAACTTCCTACAGCTATGAACTCAGAAACTGACCCTAATCCCTTAGCAGATCCTGTCCACAGGCAGCTTCTCCAGCCCTTTTGCCACTCATTAGCTAGGTGACCTTGGAAAATTGTCCTAATTTCTCTGCAGTCATATTTTTTCCTTGTAAAATAGGGATAAGGGTACTTACTGTTGAGAATTATGATTGTTAAATGAAATAACATAGAGAGTGTCTAGTACAGTGAACTCAGTAAGTGATAGAAGTTATTAAAATGTATAATTCCTATTGTCTGTGTAGCATTCTATGAAGTTGATATACTGTATAACTAGCCTTCTCCTGAAGATCATTCAGGCTCTGCTGACATTTTTCCTATTATCAAAAATGTCTAAGTTACATTTTTGTGTACATGGCTCTTTATCCCCTTATTTTCTAAATATATTGGAATAATTTATTAGAAGTAAAATTCTTCTATGACTAATTGTGAAGTTTTTTGCCTCTTTCTGCATTCCATCAAATTATTTTCCAAAAGGATTATAGTAATCTTTGTGCTGACTGTGACCAATTTTATTTGGCAAGCATTCCAGAATATAAACAGTAACATAAGTGCAATTGCACTCTTTTCTTCAAAGTAACCCCCAAGAAGGCTTTGTTCTGGTGCTAACAATTCTATTATGGTTCCTAACGGTTCTGAAATGCCTTGGGAATTGCTTTTATAACCCACCTCTCAGAGCTTGGTATTGAATTCTCCCTCTTCTTAACTTCCTATATCTTATTCATTGCTAAGTCCTGTCCATACTCTCTATATACAGACTTTCATGCTCACTTGTGATTTTTATCTTCTTATCAATGCCCTAGTCCATATCCTCAAAATCTCTTGCCTAAAATATTCCAGTTGCATTTTAACTGGTCTCACTCCACCCTTATTTTATCCCTCTGAGTCATAGTCTCTGGTGCTAACTGGTTAACTTTTCAAAATCAGTGTGTGTGTGTGTGTGCATGTGATCAATCGCTTTAGTAGTGTCCAACTCTTTGTGACTCTGTGGACTGTAGCTCACCAGGCTCCTCTGTCCCTGGGATTCTCCAGACAAGATACTCAAGTGGGTTTCCTCCACTACATAGTTATGGTCAAATCCTGCTTTCCATTCCTTATGTTCCTCTCTCCTCAGTGCTTTTGTTACCCATTTGCCTGGCTAACTCCTACTTAGCCTGGAGGAAGTGTTACCTAAACTATTCTAAATAGTGAAAAAGAATCTTAACATCGTTTCCTTTTGATATCAACATGCATAGAAAATGATGTCACTGTACATAAAGAGAGTTTTGTAAAAATAATTGTTGTTACATTTTTTGAGTAAATTTGCCATATATCAGGCACTATTTTAAACATGGGAGAAGGCAATGGCACCCCACTCCAGTACTCTTGCCTGGAAAATCCCATGGATGGAGGAGCCTGGTAAGCTGCAGTCCATGGGATGCCCGCTAAGAGTCGGGCATGACCGAGCGACTTCACTTTGACTTTTCACTTTCATACATTGGAGAAGGAAATGGCAACCCACTCCAGTGTTCTTGCCTGGAGAATCCCAGGGACAGAGGAGCCTAGTGGGCTGCCAGCTACGGGGTCGCACGGAGTCAGACACGACTGAAGCGACTTAGCAGCAGCAGCAGCAGCATTTTAAACATGTCACATGAATTAATTCATTTAAACCTCACAACTGTCTTATGAAAGAGGTACCATCTAGTGTCCATTTTTCTAATGAAGAAAATAAAGCAGAAGAAAGTTAAGTAACTTACCAAAATCTATAGATGGTCATGAATAGGAGTCGATTTCAAGGTGAGGAAGTCTGGCTTTTGTGTGTAAGTGTGTGCTAAGTCATTTTAGTGTTCCACTGTTTTGTGACCATATGGACTGTAGCCCACCAGGCTGCTCTGTCCAGGGGATTCTCCAGGCAAGAATACTGAAGTGGGTTGCCAGGACCTCCTCCAGTGGATCTTCCTGACCCAGGGATCATAACCAGTATTAGACCAATAGCTACCTGGTAATTCTTTTTTTTTTTTTTTTTCCAGTGGTAATAACTCTGCTGGGCTTCCCAAGTGGCTCAAGTGGTAAAGGATATGGTTCTATCCCTGGGTGGAAAAGATCCACTGGAGAAGGAAATGGCAACCCACTCTAAATTCTTGCCTGGGAAATCCCATGGAGATAGGAGTCTAGGCGGGCTACAGTCCATGGGATCACAAGAGTCAGATAGGATTTAGTGATTAAACAGCAATAACAATTACTCTACTGCAGCTACTAACTTTACATTATTTTCCTTAGCTTAGTGTTCCTGCTCTAATGATGTACCAGGCATTACCTGCATAGGAAAGTTTAACCTGTGCTGGCTTCACTCCATGCCATGTGTGATGAAATGATGTAGCACATTACTCATTCCAATGGCAATTAACTCTACCACATGGCACTTTTGTCATATCTTTGGTATATTATGAAATTTGTACAAATATCCCATCATTTCTCCATTTTGGAAATCTTTAGCTACAATTATACCACTTAAGTTTCCAGTAAATTTTCTTTAACTTGCTGCTGAGCACACTTTTACTTTAAATATATATTTAATAGTATATTCAATAAGTGATTGCCTACTCAGGCTATTAAACTGTCTCATATAGAGGAGATTATGTGATTTAGTTACCTTGTACTTGACTCTTCTAAGTAATTATCCTAAATCACACATAAATGAACAATAATACATGTGGGTCTGTCTGTAAGAGAAGGACTCTCCAGGTACTTTAAGGCAAGGACTTTTTGTTTTCTGTTCCGAGGCAAGTCCTTTTTCACAGTAAGAGCACTTCATTTGTACCTGGAGAGCTACAGTCCATGGAGACCCAAAGAGCTGGACATGACTGAGCACATACACACTGCAACCACCACACCACACTGCAATTTATGTCAAGCATTATTCTAACTACTTTATTAGGATTATTATATTTACTCTTCACAGCAATGCCAATGTTAGTACCAATTAGGAATTTCAAAAGAAAAACCCGGAGAGGTTAAGTAACTTGCTCAGACCTACACAGCATATTAAATGGTGAAAACAGAACAAAAACTCCAGCCATTTGATTCTAGAGCCCTTACTGTTAATCACTGGAGATAAACACATGGATGAAAACAATAGGATCTCGTAAATTGTCTCAGAAAGATAACCTTTTTATAACTAAGTGGTGGCTCCACCTACATTTACAGCTTTAATTGGAACAAACCTATTAACTCAGATGTCCAGGAAGTCAATCTTTTGATTTGTGGGGATATTGTCACCAGGTTTAGCTAAAAGCTGAACCACTTATATTCTCATCTGGAATTACAACTTACTTAAATTTTTTTTTCCTCATACTGATTTGGAGAATGGAAATGGAATTCACCCACAAAAACATGTTTGAATTAGGCTGAGAAATATGTGGTTAGACCATGACCAGCGTGCCTTTTCTTCCTGCCTTTCACTGGTGTAATAGCTGCACGTGAACTACACAGAACTAGTTATAGTGCCTGGATTGGGAGCAACAGTCTGCTATCGGTCCCTTGGTGTGTTGGTGAGGCAGGCAGATTAATTTTAGAAATTGACTTCAATTTTCATTGACTATCTTATAAAACTGAAAAATAAAATGTAATAAATACTACTGTTATCTTTTATTAGCCTTATTATAATACTATGTTTTCGTGATTAAATATTAACTGATAATTCCTTACACTTGGTCAGTGTTTCCCAATTTGCTTATACAAACGTTGCCTTATTTAATATTTGCAAAACTCTGTGGAGTGGCACTATCAGAGTTTCCCAACCTGGACTTGAATCCAAGGCTTTAACCTGCAAACCAGAGTTTTTTCTACTGTATATTCATTAATTTGTTGTTTTGTTTATGCAACAAATATATATTCAGTTATTATTATATACCAGATCTATTTTAAGAACTTAGGATAAACACTGAGCAAAATAGTAAAAAGTCTCTGTCTTCATAGAGCTTATACTCTAGATAGGGGGTGGAGGAGGTAAATAGCTGATATATGATGAGTATTTAAAAGCTAAGTCATATATAGAGTATATTGAAAATAATACTCTATACTGAAATTTCAATATCAGGTATTGATGACCTTGTTCATTAATTGATTCATATCCAGGCATATTTTCATAAGGAGAATAAGTTGAGAATTTTATTCTAGTTTCAAGATACAGGTGTAGATGCTTAATACATAATTGCTGAATGAATAAATGAAAGAATGAAAGGGATTGAGATGTGAAAGTCATTAGATTTAGGGAAAGGATCTGTAATTTCTGTACTGATTGTGGCTTAACTGATATATTTACTCAATAAATATATTCTGAAGACCTGGTCATTAGTTTAAAAAACATAAATTGTTTTTAAGGTTCAAAATTTCAAAAAATTCACGTGCAAATGTGTAGAGATTACAGACTATAATTGATTTTCTAAACTAAATAGTTTGGTTCTCTGAGTCTTTAGAAGGAAAAACAACTTACTGTCTTTCCCACCTCTTCTATCCTTTGTCTCCTCTACCATAAATAAAAATGTTCATTAAGCGAAACTGGTTCTACTAGGTATAATTTAAATAATATATCTTCAAGATTTAATTTGAATCCCAGCATCAAGCACAATGTCTCCAGCATGTAGGAAAATGCCTGACCTGTAATAAATAGTCAGTAAATTGCTATTGACTGAAAAAAGGTTATGGACTTGAAATCTTCAAGTGGCTGGATTTTAGAGGGAGTGTGGGATGATGCTAAGAAGAGATGTCTAGGGGACAGTCTGCTAGACTAACACCTGTTTCAGTGATGTCCATTTACCTCTAACTTCAACATAAACCACTAAGATATTAAATCAAACAATATCACATATTACTGTAAAGCAGTGTGATCACTTTCTTTGTAATTTGCACCTATGCAAATATTAATACTTTTGTGACTCAGTGAACTTATTTATATCACAGTCATAGAAATAGGGAGAGAACAAGCAAGGAAGACTTGACAGAAAAAAAAAATCACAATAGAATATTCTGTGAGGGAATGTTCACAACTACTAAATGAAATTTTTATGTGTGAGGTAAATTGATTTAAGGAGCAAAATTCTGTTAATGTATTACTTGAATAGATTTAAATCTGAATATGTTGTCCCTTCTACTTATGCGTACCCGGAAAGATGTATTTAGCCACAGTTAACTAAATTGCAGCTTTTTAATGAAGTGTGAGTTTTTCCTACTCAGTTGCTATTCAGTGTCAGGTTACTAAGCTTCATTTACCCATGATCCAGAGACTGAACTTTCAAAGATGTAATCTATGGGGAAATATCAGGAAGCATGTTTTGATCCAGTTGAAATAATTTGAAATATATATTCAATAGTGATGGCAAATATCTTGAGCAAACACAAGCCTTCTCCGTAGTATAGTTTAAGACTGGTAATTTTTACAAAGGGCTTCTCTGGTAAGGGAAGCTTCAGAGGGTAAAGAATCTGCGTGCACTCCTGGATCGGGAAGATCCCCTGGAGAAGCAGCCCACTCCAGTATTCTTGCCTGGAGAACCCTATGGACAGACGAGCCTGGCAGGCTACAGTTCTTGGGGTCACAAAGAGTCAGACACAACTGAGCATATTCTTTTTCTTAAATCTTTTGCAAAAGTTTCTTGAACAGTAAATTGATGTATGGTTGACATGAGGGCAGACTTGTTATTGTCAGAACTTATGAGTTATTTCCTTGTACTAAAATTTTTTTCCTAGGCATTTTCTAAAAGACAGGTTTAGATTTTTGAGGCATAGGCTGTGTTTCTCTAGGGAGAGGCCACTTTGTCTCCATGGAACAACTGATCTTTTTCTAACAAGCATATGAATACAGATGCTTAACATGGTAAGAATAACTATATAATAAATATTATACTTTGTAACTAGAAAATAACTTTCACATATATTGACATCCATAGCTATCTTGTAAGGGAGATGTGATACCACCATATACTATACTAAATACAGAAAATAGAAGCCCAGAGGAGTAGAGCAAATAAGGGGCAACCAAGGAAACTTAGCAAAGAATTAGAAAAAGGCTGACTCCAGCTGAAAGGAAGTCTTCTGTTTTCATTGTATGTGTCTTCCTACTACATTGTGAGGCTCAGGATACGTACTCTCTTAGGATTCTCCAGAGAAACAGAACCAATGGGATATACCCCATATATGTATATGGGCTTCCCAGGTGGCTCAATGGGTGAAAAATCTGCTTGCAATGCAGGAGATGTGGATTTGATCACTGGGTTGGGGTGATCCCCTAGAGGAGGGCATGTAACCCACCCCAATATTCTTGCCTGGAGAATTCCACAGACAGAGGAGCCTCGTGGGCTATAGTCCATAGGGTCACAAAGAGGCAGAGACAACTGAAGCAACTGAGAATGCATGCATGAGTTTGTGTGTGTATACACACACACACGCACACACACACAAGTATTAGTGAGTGTGTGTGTGTTTTAAGGAATTGGTGAATTGACTTACATGATTCTGGTTTGATGAATCCCAGATCACATGGGGCAGGCCAGCAGGCTGGGAAACTCATAGAAGTTTCAGTTTGAGTCCAAAGGTAGCTCCTGGCAGAATTCACTCCTGCTTTGCGGCGAGTCTGGAGTTGGGAGGGGGGTGGACAGATAAAGGGAGAGAGGAAAGGAGGTCAGTCTTTTTCTAATAAGGTTTTCAGCTATTGCAAGATGTCTGCCCTTATTACAGAGGGTAGTCTGCTTCTTCAAAGTCTATCAGTTTAAATGTTCAGTTCAGTCGGTCAGTCGTGTCCGACTCTGCGACCCCATGAATTGCAGCATGCCAGGCCTCCCTGTCCATCACCAACTCACGGAGTTCACTCAAACTCATGTCCATTGAGTCGGTGATGCCATCCAGCCATCTCATCCTCTGTCGTCCCCTTCTCCTCCTGCCCCCAATTCCTCCCAGCATCAGAGTCTTTTCCAATGAGTCAACTCCTCACATGAGGTGGCCAAAGTATTGGAGTTTCAGCTGTAGTATCAGTCCTTCCAAAGAACACCCAGGACTGATCTCCTTTAGAATGGACTGGTTGGATCTCCTTGTAGTCCAAGAGACTCTCAAGAGTCTTCTCCAACACCACAGTTCAAAAGCATCAATTCTTTGGCACTCAGCTTTCTTCACAGTCCAACTCTCACATCCATACATGACTACTGGAAAAACCATAGCCTTGACTAGATGGACCTTTGTTGGCAAAGTAATGTCTCTGCTTTTTAATATACTATCTAGGTTGGTCATAACTTTCCTTCCAAGGAGTAAGCATCTTTTAATTTCATGGCTGCAGTCACCATCTGCAGTGATTTCATCCAAAAAACACCTTCACGAAAACATCCAGTATAATGTTTGACCAAATATCTGACACTATAGCCCAGCCAAGTTCACACATAAAATTAACCATAATATATACCAAGGTATTTCTAGCCAACATTCACAGAGACATATTGGATGCAATTAGTAAAGTCATAGATGCTGTCAGCAGAGTCAATGATCCAATTCTACAGATTTCACATTCCAGGTATTTCTACTGAACATTATTAACTCTGATCCTATTCGAGCCTTTTTATCTCTTTCTTTTATATACACATTTTCTCAGACTTTTCAGAGTCACCATGGTTTTCATATATTTGGTTCACACACTTTTCTTACCTGACTTGGCATAGCAAATGATACCTAATAAGTACCTCAAATATGCCTGAAGCTCTAAGAAGAATCTCTACAGGAGAAGTATAAAAAAGAAAAACAGTGTGCATTACTCATCTCATACATTTCGCTAATGGGTACCATAAAAGTGGGATAGAAAGGATCTTATTTTTACAAACAAAGAATCAAAGGGCCAGAGAGGGTAAGTAATTGGCCTGAAAGTGAAAGTAAAGTTGCTCAGTTGTGTCCGACTCTTTGCGACCCCATGGACTATAGCCTATTAGGCTCCTCTGTCCATGGGATTTTCCAGGCAAGGGTGCTGGAGTGGATTGCCATTTCCTTCTCCAAGTAATTGACCTAGGATCACACAAAATAGAACTCAGTGCAGATGGTGCTCACGTTAATTTCTTTTTGGTATACCTGATTTTTTTTTCAATTTGCTACCTTTACTAAGGATTTTTGTAGAAATCTGAGGAAGCAGACTGACAGCTTTCTTGATCATTTATCTTGTTACAGTGCTTCTTACTCTATGGGACTATTGTTCAGTCGCTAAGTCATGTTTCTTTGCAATCCCATGGACTCTGGCACTCCACGCTCCCTTGTCCTCCACCATCAGTTGGCTCAAATTCAAATATCCATTGAGTCAATGGTGTTATCTAACCATCTCTTCCTTTGCTTCCCCTTTTCCTTTTGCCTTCAATTTTTTCCCGGCATCAGGGTCTTTCTAATGAGTCGACTTTTTGCATCAAGTGGCCAAAGTATTGGAGCTTCAGCTTCAGTATCAGTCCTTCCAATGAATACTCAGGGTTGATTTCCTTTATGACTGAGTATATATGATTTCCTTTAGGATGAGCTTATATGCAGGCTATATATTCTCTGGGAACTTCCCTACCCTGCTCAGGACCTTCTATTCTCATGAGATAATTTATGTAACTTACAACAGTAGACTAGAAGTAATGTAGGCTAAACTCCAGTCTTTACATTCTAAACCATGTTGTAAGTTGTCGTTATTTTTTTAAACTCAGTACACTAGAACTATGATAAGACCTTTAATAAGCTTTGGAAAATAATGTTCCATTCATTGGAAAGTCATATCTGATAAACCAGAAATAACATAATGCAAATGAAAAGTAGTAGGAGTTAGAGCCTGTAGTTTTCAGCCTTGGCCCTATCAATGTTTTGATTATGGGATGGCAGCAGACATGACTAGTTATCTACTTGACATCCAGCCTCTTTTTCTTGCTTGCTGACAGAACCCTAATTTTATTTGGATCTTTTTCTCCCCCACAAGTGTCAGGGAAGGATATATCTCTTTCCATTTACAGGGTAAATCATGATTGGTCTAGCCTGATCATGGCCATTCCAATCCTTTGTCAATGATTGGTTTAGACCCACTTCTGGCCAATGAGATAGGAAAGGAGTTCCATAAAAGTTTCCTCACCCCTCAAAAGATACAAAGATATTAAACTCCTTTTATTCCTATGCATATTTTTTTTCTTATCTATATTATACCTAAGACCAATGCATTTACATTTGACCACAAAATTAACCAGATTTAGAATGAATCTGATTCAAGAGTTGGCAGAATAGAGAAGGAGATGGAAGCTCCCCAGTTCCATGTGACTCTTTGAGACACTGATCAGATTAAGTCTAGAGCTACTCTACCTCTAGGCTTTATCTTTTATGTCCATCTAAAAGTCAGTGTAAGACAGGTTTTCTATTACATGCAGCCCAGTGCATCTTAAATTATACAGTTTACTTTTAATGAAGAAGAGACAGCCTCTTATTAGTGGTGATTCTATGAGCCTTGTTTTGTTGGTGTTTGTTTGTTTGTTTTGTCAGGAGGGGATTATTTTTGTTTATGTCCCTTCTTATCAATCAATCAATCAATTCAGTGGCTCAGTTGTGTCGGACTCTTTGTGACCCCATGAATTGCAGCACACCAGGCCTCCCTGTGCATCACCAACTCCCAGAGTCCAGCCAAACCCTTGTCCATTGAGTTGGTGATGCCATCCAACCATCTCATCCTCTGCCGTCCCCTTCTCCTCCTGCCCTCAAGCTTTCCCAGCATCAGGGTCTTTTCAAATGAGTCAGCTCTTTGCATCTGGTGGCCAAAGTATCAGAGTTTCAGCTTCAACATCAGCCCTTCCAGTGAACACTGAGAACTGATCTCCTTTAGGATGGACTGGTTGGATCTCCTTGCAGTCCAAGGGACTCTCAAGAGTCTTCTCTGAGTCCCTTCTTATACATACTAGAAAAATTAAATTTAGCAAAAATGGACTACTCTAAGTTGAAAAAATAATACCCTGAAAATTTCAGCACTAAAACTCAGGTGTTCAAGTTACTTAACCTCTCTGGAGCTTGATTCCCTTTGCTGTCAAAGGAAATGATAGTAAATATAGAGATTTAATATAATCATAGATATAAAGCACTTTAGTATTGTGCTGGATATCTTATGAGCTCTAAAGTTTATCAATAAATATTTATTGGTTGTCATACTATTTATTTCTACTGTAACTATTTTTGTTTCAAAAACCTTCCTATAAGCTTAGCTACTTACTTTCATTTCCTATGGAAAACAAAATTAAGACATATCTAGACTTTAGCGTATATCTCATTGCCTTTCTCTACAATCCATAAAAGCTCATAAAGGTTACAAATTTTATTTCAAATTGCATTGGTAAAAAGTAACAGAACCCCAAAATTCTGTTTTTCTGGTGTGCTGTTTCATACAACATAGACGTCTTCCCAGAAGTAACAGAATTGAAGAAGGGAACTGGCTGCTAAAGACTTGAACATATATAACAAAGCTGAAACTAGAAATATGGTCATAGAGGAAAAAGGAGATAAGTGAGCTCAACAAAGTGATTGTAAGGATCAAGTTTAGAACTGTAAGGCAAGCAAAAAATACACATCTAAACTAACCTTAGGGAATCACTGTATTATAGAAAAGCATATTTATGATGTTTAGAAAAGGTCATATTCAGTATATTCTAATTAAAAAGGTAAACTACACAATATGATATTCTATAAGTGATAGTATTTTTTAGTTAAATCTACTACTATTTCCATTTCTATGAACTCCATTGAAATAATACCATACAGATAAAGTATCATTGAATTATGTATAGGGTCTACTGAAATGGCATCATCAACAAGTAATAGAAAAATAAAACCTGAAATTTACATTTGTCTTTAGTAATAAATTGATATCATAGTATAGAGGACAATACATTCATAGTACAATTTTCAGTTTAGTTCATTCAGTAACTTTGTGACCTTGAGCAAGTACATATCTTAGTTTCATAGGTAAGGTGAGGTCATTGAAACAGGGGAATAGTCTTGTTCTTTCTCTTGGATACCATGACTATGATCATTTAAAAAAAATTTTTTAGAAATAATACAAGTATTTATAGAAAAATTTCAAGATATTACAGGGTGTTCCCATATACCTTCATGCCAACTTTCCCCTTTATTATGTTACCTTTTGTGGTTGTTTAATTGCTAAGTGGTGTCTGACTCTTTGTGACCACTTGGACTGTAGCCTGCCAGTCTCCTCTGTCCATGGGATTTCCCAGGCAAGAATACTGGAGTGGGTTGCCATTTCCTTCTCCAGTATCTTATGTTAGCATGGTACATGTGTCACTATTAGTTAGCAAATATTGATATATTGTTCTTTAAAGTCCATACTTTATTCATATTTTTCTTAGTTTTTAACCTAATGTCCTTTTCTGCTCCTGTCATCCAGGATATGACATTACATTCAGTCATCCTGTCTCCCTGGCTACCTTTGACTGTCTTTTTTTTAGATTTTCCTTGTTTTTGATGACCTTTACTGTTTTGAAGCATACTGGTCAGGTATTTCTTAGAATATCCCTCTACTGAGACTTGTGTTATGTTTTTCTTCTGATTAGACTAGGGCTAAAGGATTTGGGGAGAAAGAACATGGTGATAAGTGCCAATAGTGACTCATGGATGTTTATTTTATACTTTGGGTTATAATCCAATACAACTTTATTTTGTTGTTCAAATTCTTCCAGTTTTAAACATTATTAGTGCTCTGTTGGAGAAGGCAATGGAAACCCACCCCAGTACTCTCCCCTGGAAAATCCCATGGACGGAGGAGCCTGGTAGGCTGCAGTCCATGGGGTCACACAGAGTCGGACACGACTGAAGTGACTTAGCAGTAGCTTATGTGGGACAAAACACAGGACAGAAGGAAAAGGGGGTGACAGAGGATGAGGTGGTTGAATGGAGTTACTGACTCAGTGGACATGAGCTTGAGCAAACTCTGGGAAATAGTGAGAAACAGGGAAGCCTGGCATGCTGCAGTCCATGGGATCGCTAAGAGTTGGACACGACTGAGCGACTTCACTTTCACTTTTCACTTTCATGCATTGGAGAAGGAAATGGCAACCCACTCCAGAGTTCTTGCCTGGAGAATCCCAGGGACGGGGGAGCCTGTGGTCCGCATGGAGTCAGACGCAACTGAAGTGACTTAGCAGCAGCAACAGCAGTGCTCTACTATTTGCTTTCTGTGTTCCTTTGATATACACCTGTAGTTTTGCATTACTTCCTTACTCTGTCATGCTACAGGATACTCCTGGCTCATCTTGTATATTTCCTGTCCCAGTCTTAGAATCAGCCACCCTGCAAGAACATTTTAAAAAAGGATGGTATTAGAGACCAAAATCAAGCCACTAAGTGTGTTGCTGCTACTGGGATGTCATTGCCTCCAGGCCCTCTCAGCTGACAGAACTAGAAAATATATGTGTGCACACTAATGTATATCTATACATGCCCCAAGGTATTTCTATCTGTAATTCTCCATATCTGTGTTAAACTAAACATGAGTTTGTACTCTCTCGAACTTTCATGTTTTACAACTGGATTATTCTATTCTCCTCCTCTTGTTTCTCTGTAACCACCCATCCCAATAGTAAGAACCTACTTTCCACAATTTGCTATTCATTTATTTGCTTAGTTGTTCAATCCCACTACACATACATAGTAGTTTCAGAAAGTTAAGTCATTTCCTTGTGGGAAACAACTTATGAGCTAGTATGTATGTAGCTACTTACATGCAGCTACTTTTGCCTTTAGTGGATCCTTTTGTTTATTTACATTAACATCATTTTACCCTGCCCATATGGTAATTTTTAGTATAACAGCATAATCTTCAAATTGTTATAGATAAATATTTTATATGAATATCAATATATGAAACTTTTACCAGGTCAACATGAAAAAATAAAGACATCATGTAATGCTCCAGCCTTTTCATAATTTCTTTTTTCATTTATTAACAAGAATAAGCTGAACATACATTTATTTGAGGTCCAAATGATTTCCAGATTTAATATTTGTTAACCAAGCATTACCTTTTCACCTTTAGAAGAAGCTGCTGGTTTTGTTTTGTTTTTCTTTTGAAGAAGCCATTGCCGTTGATAGCCATATTCAAATTTTGTAAAGGTACTTATACTGGTTCACACATATACTTTCTTTGCAGTTTAATGTTTAAAAAACATTACTTTTAAGAAAATTTTTGAAGTATCTAATTCCAGTAATGTATAAAACATTTCATATAATATTTGATGTTTCAAAGAGAATATTAAGAAGATAGACTGGCAAATTTTTCAGGTTCACTTTACAAATAAAGAAATTGAGATTTAGTTAGTTCCATGTTTGTATGACTTTCGAATGGCAGAGCAAGGAACGGAACTCAGATCTTCTGTCTCCCTGTTCAATTATAGATTTAGTTTTAACAGTTTTTTGTCATTCGCAGTTGGATTTACTCAATTTTTTTTTACAGTTTCATGATTAGTTGATGGTACTAAATGACAAAAGCAATATTTCTAATCAGCAGTGCAAGACTGACCATAATGCTTAATAATTAGAATATTGTACACAAAGTACACTACAAAGAGAATAAATGTCCTTTGAAATAGACCAGTGATTCTTATGAGTGGCATATAGTTAAATGTTATGATACATATTTTATTATATATCTGAATTTTACAAAGCCTTAAAATGGAAATTTTCAAATGAATGGATTTTGGTAAAGCAAATTAAAATTAATTTTTAAATCACTGATATTTTTATTTTTCCACTCTTGTTCTATTGTATTATATTAGTTTCTTAGGACTACTATACAAAGTATCATAAATTGGGTGGCTTAAAAACAACAGGAATGTATTCCCTCATAGTTCTGGAAACCAGAAGTGTGAAACCAAGATGTTAGGGTTAATCCTTCTGGAGGCCTAGAGGGGAAAACCAGCCTGTCTGATGCCTCTTTTCTAGAATCTGGTCGCTTCAGCTCAGGCAGCTCTTGGCAGTCTTTCGCTTATACATGCATTGCTCCAATATTTAACTGGCTTCACGTGTCAGAATCTGTTCTCTTTTTCTGTCTCTCTTGTATGGGCACTCATGACTGGATGCAGGGTCCACCCTAAATTTGCATAATCTCATATCAAGATTCAGACTCTATTTCCAAATAAGATCACATTGACAAGTATCAGAGTTTAGGACTTGAACATACATTTTTGAGGCAGTTATTCAGTCTGCTACCAGTAGGTAACTTATATAGTAAAATTCACATGATTTAGAATCAACAATAAATTGTGTTATATGATCCTGGTGAAATCTGGTAAAGCTGATGATGGATGTGATAAATGGAAGGACACCCTTATTTGTTAGGAAAACAGCTTAAAGTGTGTTGAACATAATTTGATATGTTATAGTAATTATATTTTGTAATTCTTTTCATTACATAAAAATGTAGCTCCTACATTTATTGTAATCCATACTAGTTATGTTTCATTACTGAAATAACTTGTTACCAGATGTTTTCTACCCAGTAAAACCTCTGTTTGACTAATATCTTAATTCAAAAAACAAATGAAAGTATTTTTAAGGAAAAAATAAGTTGAAAGTTTGGTTTCATTTATTGCTTTTCTGATCTCAAGAACTAGATGTTTTGAATCAAAACACTGTAAAATCCTTTTACTCTTATATAGTATGTGCCCTGGGATTCCTTTGGAAGGAATGATGTTAAAGCTGAAACTCCAGTACTTTGGCCACCTCATGCGAAGAGTTTACTCACTGGAAAAGACTCTGATGCTGGGAGGGATTGGGGACAGGAGGAGAAGGGGACGACAGAGGATGAGATGGCTGGATGGCATCACTGACTCAATGGATGCGAGTCTGAGTGAACTCTGGGCGTTGGTGATGAACAGGAAGGCCTGGCATGCTGCGAATCATGGGGTCGCAAAGAGTTGGACACGACTGACCAACTGAACTGAACTGAACTGAATACTCTCCGAATTTCTGGTTATGTTTATATTTAAATTTATTGTGTATGTTTTGGGGGTACCAGAATGTGGATGACAAGTTAGGAAGATAGTAACCAGTCTCCCTGTAGTCACTCTGCTTGTGCCTTTTTCCTTCTGTATTCTTATTAGCTTGAGTTAATTCTCAAATATTTGGTTAGAAAAATAAATGGATCATTTTTCAGAAATATGAACAGTGTAAACTTTTAAGTTTATTTGCATCAGCTTTATAAATTACTTTTTAAAAATGTTATCAAGTTCTTGATTTTTTTTTTCCCTTTTCTTTGGACCTGGGGAAGCAAAGTATATATCTAAAACTTTTTTAGAAGACAAATTATGACTTTCATGTTTCTCTTTCTGGGTGGGACTTTACATGGATAGATATTCATTTTCAAATTCAAAGTCTAAAATACTAAGCCCCTCAAAATTTATACAAGAGAAGTAAAGAAGAGAAGCAAAAGGCAAAGTAGAATGGGAAAGATATACCAATCTGAATACAGAATTCCAAAGAATAGCAAGAAGAGACAAGAAGCCTTCTTAAGTGAATAATTCAAAGAAACAGAGGAAAACAACAGAATGGGAAAGACTAGCAATCTCTTTAAGAAAATTGGAGATACGAAGGGAACATTTAAGGCAAAGGTAGGCACAATAAAGGACAGAATGGTAAGGATCTAGCAGAAACAGAAGAGATTAAGAAGAGGTGGCAAGAATACACAGAAGAACTATACAAAAAAGATCTTAAAGACCTGGATAACCATGATGGTGTGATTACTCATCTAGAGCCCGACATCCTGGAGTGTTAAGCAAAGTGGGCCTTAGAAAGCATCACTACAAAGCTAGTGGAGTTAATAGAATTCCAGCTGAGCTGTTTCAAATTTAAAAGATGATGCTGTTAAAGTGCTTCACTTGGTATGCCAGCAAATTTGGAAAACTCAGCAGTGGCCACAGGACTGGAAAAGGTCAGTTTTCACTTGAATGCCAAAGAAGAGCAATGCCAAAGAGTGTTCAAACTACTGCACAATTGCACTCATTTTACATGCTAGCAAAATAATGCTCAAAATCTTTCAAGCTAAGCTTCAACAGTACATAAACCAAGAACTCCCAGATGTATGAGTTGAATTTAGAAAAGGCAGAGGAACCAGAGATTAAATTGCCAATATCCGCTGGATGATAGATAAAGGAAGAGAATTCCAGAAAGATGTGACTTTTGCTTCATTAACTACACTAAAGCCTTTGTGTGGATCACAACGAATGGTGGAAAATTCTAAAAGAGATGGGAATACCAGATCACTTTACTGCCTCCTGTGTAACCTGTATGCAGGTCAAGAAGCAAGAGTTAGAACCAGAAATTAAACAATGGACAGGTTCAAAACTGGGAAAGATGTATATTAAGGCTGTATGCTGTCACCCTGCTTATTTAACTTATATGCGGAGTACACCATGCAAAATGCTGGGCTGGATGAATCCCAAGCTAGAATCAAGATGTCTGGGAGAACTATAAATAATCTCAGATATATAGGTGACACCCCCCTAATGGCATCAAAGAGCCTCTTGATGAAAGTGAAAAAGAAAGAGCCTCTTGATGAAAGTGAAAGAGGAGAGTTAAAAAACTGGTGTGAGACTCAATTTTCAAATAACTAAGATCGTGGCATCCAGTCCCATCACTTCATGGCAAATAGAAAGGGAAAAAGTGGAGATAGTGACAAACTATTTTCTTTGGCTCCAAAATCACTGTGGATGGTGACTGCAACCACGAAATTAAAAGATGCTTGCTCCTTGGAAAGAAAAGCTATGGCAAACCTAGATAGCATATTAAAAAGCAGAGACATCACATTGCCAACAATGGTGCACATAGTCAAAGATGCTGTTTTTCCAGTAATCATGTATAAATATGACAGTTGGGCCATAAAGAAGGCTGAGCACCAAAGAATTGATGCTTTTGAATTGTGGTGCTGGAGAAGACTCTTGAGAGTCTCGGATAGCAAGGAGATCAAACCAATCAATCCTAAAGGAAAAGTGAAAAGTGAAAGTAAAGTCCCTCAGCCGTGTCTGACTCTTTGTTACGCCATGGTCTGTAGTCCACCAGGCTCCTCTGTGCATGGGATTTTCCAGGCAAGAATACTGGAGTGGGTTGCCATTTCCTTCTCCAAAGGAAATCAAACTTGAATATTCATTGGAAGGATTGATGCTGAAGCTGAAGCTCCAATATTTTCGCCACCTGATGTGAAGAGCCAACTAATTGGGAAAGACTCTTATTCAGATACGGATATGGATATGGAAGGTCCGGAGACTATGGTGGCAGAAGCCAGGGTGGTTATGACCGCTACTCAGGGGGAAATTACAGGGACAGTTATGACAACTGAGATAAGGTATGCACACCTAATGTGAGACTTCTGTGTTGCCATTTAAGAGACCTCTGTCCACCAGTCTTATCCTGTTCTCTCACCTTTCCTCCTGTATGTGCATACCTCAACAGGCCCACCTGACAACCATTCCTAGGCTTCTCTTGCTTTCAGGTGCCTGCTAAAGCTAGTCTGCTTTGATGGAAGTAGGGGTTGGGGGACCACCTGTCTTGTCTATAATCATCTACTCCTGTTGAGCATGTAAGAGATGGAGGGGTTTCCATCCTTTCAGCATCCTCGTCAACCCGGGGAATTAAGCATCTTAGCATAATCCCCGGAGAAGGCAATGGTAACCCACTCCAGTACTCTTGCCTGGAAAATCCCATGGACGGAGGAGCCTGGTAGGCTGCAGTCCGTGGGGTCACACAGAGTCGGACACGACTGAAGTGACTTAGCAGTAGCTTATGTGGGACAAAACACAGGACAGAAGGAAAAGGGGGTGACAGAGGATGAGGTGGTTGAATGGAGTTACTGACTCAGTGGACATGAGCTTGAGCAAACTCTGGGAAATAGTGAGAAATAGGGAAGCCTGGCATACTGCAGTCCATGGGGTTGCAAAGAGTCAGACAGGACAGAAAGACTGAACAACAATTTTATTTTATTTGTCAGAGACTTTCCAGATTTGATCCTAGCCCACAGAGGTAAATACTGCAGTTTTACTTTTTGTCTTCAAAACAAAATATTTTTTTAAAAATTTAACATGTCAATAAAAAATTATGGGGTAGTCTATATTGGCCATTTAGAATAATTCACAACTTGTAATTATTTAATCCTCTTGATTGGTGAAAAGAAGATAAATTATAGAAGTAGTCTTTTGAGATGCCATTTGGAGCTAGAAAAACATTAAGTCATTAATATCTTAACTTGATTTAGTGATTTGGTTTATTGGATTAGCTCTAGCAAAGAGTAAAACCCCAAGAGAATAATGTGCCTGATAGATTAGGTTTTGGTGAAGGACTATGATGTCTTTGGCATCACTTTTTATTGTTTTACGGTTTTGCTGTAATTATTTTATAAGTAGTTGTGAATCTACCAACATTTTTATCATAGTCCCCTGGGTTTGCTGGCCTTAGGTGAGGTAGCAGGTATTAGGGCAGCTCTGAGAAATTTCCTACCACATTAGAATCTGAGAATTAAAATAATACAAATTTAGAAGTTTCTATTCTGTAAAAGAAAATTAAACTATTTACTACTCATGGTATTACAGTAATGAGGTAGAAAAGACAGCATTGTGTATATATAGGAAAAATACTAAAAATTAATCATTCATCAAATGTAGGAGAGCAATCTGGTTTTGACATACGTTGCTGCATTAAACACCATAGTGATTCACTTGCTAGTCAGGTATCCTCTTACTTAGTCAAGATGATAGAAATGGACTGTTCTATTGAATATATAAAATGCATTCAGCAAAGTTATTGACAACTTGACTTATACAAGGTACTTGACTATATGCCAAAATTAATAAGGCAAAATGTCTCCTTTAAAATGAGTTAGATCTATTAGAAGGTGGAAGGGCTTCCCTTGTAGCTCAGCTGGTAAAGAATCCACCTGCAATGCAGGAGACCCTGGTTTGATTCCTGGGTAGGGAAGATCCACTGGAGAAGGTAAGAAGGTATAGGCTACCCACTCCAGTATTTCTGGGCTTCCCTGGTGGCTCAGATGGTAAAGAATCCACCTGCAATGCAGGAGACCTGGGTTTGATCCCTGGGTTGGGAAGATCCCCTAGAAGAGGGCATGGCAACCCACTCCAGTATTCTTGCCTGGAGAATCCCCATGGACAGAAGGGTCTGGCAGGCTACAGTCCATGGAGTTTCCGTAGCACAGTGGGTGGAATGGTAATTGTAACTGAGGTAAGTAGTTTGGTTGCCACATGACTATAATTGTGTTTAGACAGGGACATCAGCTGGTCCCTGACTCTGGATACTGTAGGGACAGTCCATAGAAACGCTTGCATTTGATGTGAGTCTTGAAAGATGAAAACAATTTCAGTAGTCCAAGATAAGGTAAAGATGTGGTATGGAAAAACACACATAACAAGTAGGAGGGCATGAGTTCTTATTTATTTCTTTAGAATAAGAATTGACTTTGACAAAGATTTGGGGTTCATTGAGAGTTATCACTGAAAAACTCAGTGTGCTAGATGTATGGAAAGATCTTAATGCTAAGCCAAAGAGCTAGAGTAATAGTCTCTAAAAATAAAACTGTAGATTAAACTCAAAGTTAATATTTAACCTTATAAAGAATCTTCTTTTTAAAGGAGCAAACTACAGTTGCTTTAAAAACTGAAATATATGTATACATTTGTATATATAGAACTCAAATTTCTGAACTGAAAAAAATTACCTCTCATGTGGTTGATGAAAAGTTTTATATAAAGCAAGTTCAAAATGCCTTTGGAATTTACACATTTAACATTTGTGATTTTACTGAGGCATCATTTTAAGTAAGGTACCTTTAAAACTAGTTCAGATCTAGTCACTTATCTAATTGCTGATCTTAAGGAACCAGCAATTCTCTAATCCTGATCGAAAACACATTTTGCAGTTGACCTTTGAACAAGTTAAGTTTGAACTGCACTGGACCACTTATATGCTGATATCTTTCTGTGGTAAATACTATAGATCTACACTATTCCTGGCTCATTGAATCTGTGGATGTGGAAGAACTCTGGATAAAGAGGGATGACTATAAATACTGGTCATAGCAAACACCCTCTTCCAACAACACAAGAGAAGACTCTACACATGGACATCGCCAGATGGTCAACACTGAAATCATATTGATTATATTCTTTGCAGCCAAAGATGGAGAAGCTCTATACTTTCAACAAAAACAAGACCAGGAGCTGACTGCGGCTCAGATCATGAACTCCTTATTGCCAAATTCAGACTGAAGTTGAAGAAAGTAAGGAAAACCGCTAGACAATTCAGGTATGACCTCAATCAAATCCCTTATGATTATACAGTGGAAGTGAAAAATAGATTTAAGGGCCTAGATCTGATAGATAGAGTGCCTGATGAACTATGGAATGAGGTTTGTGACATTGTACAGGAGAGAGGGATCAAGACCATCCCCATGGAAAAGAAATGCAAAAAAGCAAAATGGCTGTCTGAGGAGGCCTTACAAATAGCTGTGAAAAGAGGAGAGGTGAAAAGCAAAGGAGAAAAGGAAAGATATAAGCATCTGAATGCAGAGTTCCAAAGAATAGCAAAAAGAGATAAGAAAGCCTTCTTCAGTGATCAGTGCAAAGAAATAGAGGAAAACAACAGAATGGGAAAGACTAGAGATCTCTTCAAGAAAATTAGAGATACCAAGGGAACATTTCATGCAAAGATGAGCTCGATAAAGGAGAGAAATGGTATGGACCTAACAGAAATAGAAGATATTAAGAAGAGGTGGCAAGAATACACAGAAGAACTGTACAAAAAAGATCTTCATGACCCAGATAATTATGATGGTGTGATCACTCATCTAGAGCCAGGCATCCTGGAATGCGAAGTCAAGTGGGCCTTAGAAAGCATCACTACGAACAAAGCTAGTGGAGATGATAGAATTCCAGTTGAGCTGTTTCAAATCCTGAGAGATGATGCTGTGAAAGTGCTGCACTCAATATGCCAACAAACTTGGAAAACTCAGCAGTGGCCACAGGATTGGAAACGGTCAGTTTTCATTCCAATTCCAAAGAAATGCAATGCCAAAAAATGTTTAAACTACCACACAATTGCACTCATCTCACATGCTAGTAAAGTAATGCTCAAAATTCTCCAAGCCAGGCTTCAGCAATATGTGAACTGTGAACTCCCAGATGTTCAAGCTGGTTTTAGAAAAGGCAGAGGAACCAGAGATCAAATTGCCAACATCCGCTGGATCATGGAAAAAGCAAGAGAGTTCCAGAAAAACATCTATTTCTGCTTTATTAACTATGCCAAAGCCTTTGACTGTGTGGATCACAAGAGACTGGAAGAATCTGAAAGAGATGGGAATACCAGACCACCTGACCTGCCTCTTGAGAAATCTGTATGCAAGTCAGGAAGCAACAGTTAGAACTGGACATGGAACAACAGACTGGTTCCAAATAGGAAAAGGAGTACATCAACGCTGTATATTGTCACCCTGCTTATTTAACTTCTATGCAGAGTACATCATGAGAAACGCTGGACTGGAAGAAACACAAGCTGGAATCAAGATTGCTGGGAGAAATATCAATCACCTCAGATATGCAGATGATACCACCCTTATAGCAGAAAGTGAAGAGGAACTAAAAAGCCTCTAAAAAGTGAAAGGAGAGAGTGAAAAAGTTGGCTTAAAGCTCAACATTCAGAAAATGAAGATCATGGCATCCGGTCCCATCACTTCATGGGAAATAGATGGGGAAGCAGTGGAAACAATGTCAGACTTTATTTTTGGGGGCTCCAAAATCACTGCAGATGGTGACTGCAGCCATGAAATTAAAAGATGCTTACTCCTTGGAAGGAAAGTTATGACCAACCTAGGTAGCATATTAAAAAGTAGAGATATTAGTTTGCCAACAAAGGTCCATCTAGTCAAGGCTATGGTTTTTCCAGTGGTCATGTATGGATGTGAGAGTTGGACTGTGAAGAAGGCTGAGCACCAAAGAATTGATGCTTTTGAACTGTGGTGTTGGAGAAGACTCTTGAGAGTTCCTTGGACTGCAAGGAGATCCAACCAGTCCATTCTAAAGGAGATCAGTCCTGGGTGTTCTTGAAGGAAAGATGCTGAAGCTGAAACTCAAGTACTTTGGCCACGTCACGGGAAGAGTTGACTCATTGGAAAAGACGCTGATGCTGGGAAGGATTGAGGGCAGGAGGAGAAGGAGACGACAGAGGATGAGATGACTAGATGGCATCACCAACTCGATTGACTTGAATTTGGGTGAATTTCAAGTTTGGTGATGGACAGGGAGGCCTGGTGTGCTGTGATTCATGGGGTCGCAAAGAGTCGGACACAACTGAGCGACTGAACTGAACTGAACTGAGGTATAAATTTGTTTAAAGTATTTTGCCAAATGTATGAGACTTAATTTTCTTCCAAACAAAGTAATTTTCTTCCAAACAACTACTTTTAAGTACTAAGTGTCAAAACTCTCATGTCAACAGCTTTTTTTACTTCACATTCTTCATTAGTACTTTTCAAATTTGTGACCAATGATTTCAACTACAGTTTTAGCAAAAGTGGAATTAAAGACAATTGACTCAATAAATCTTATTTTCACAACTTTTTATGTTTGTTTTCTCATATATTATTGATACTAGCCCTTTGCTGTCAAGTGCTGCGTGTTTTTTTCCTAGGTTGTCATTTAGCTTTCACCAGAGTTTACTTATTGGAAAAGACTTTGATGCTGGGAGGGATTGGGAGCAGGAGGAGAAGGAGACAACAGAGGATGAGATGGCTGGATGGCATCACTGACTTGATGGACGTGGGTCTGAGTGAACTCTGGGAGTTGGTGATGGACAGGGAGGCCTGGCATGCTGCGATTCATGGGGTTGCAAAGAGTCGGACATGACTGAGCGACTGAACTGAACTGAATACTGACGTTATTTTAGATTTGTAGCATTTAAAAATTTTTATGAGGTAAAGTATGTCAGGAAATTGACTTTGGTTATCTGTAGTAACTGTGTTCTTATAAATTTGCTGCTAATACTGAAATAGCAAATCATGGCTCCTAGGAGAGATATAGGGTTAGATTCCTGCAAGCTTCCAGTCACAAGGCTTTTGTTAACCAAAGAATACATAACCTTGCCTTATGTGTCTTCTATTTGAAGACACCTTATGTAACATGTATTGTTGATTCATTAACAATGAGCTAATGGCCAAATAGCACTATAACTCATGCCTGAACAAAGCTTATCAAGATATTTCTTCCATAAGGTGTATGATAGCCTTCTTGCGCTTAGGAACACTAGATAGAATCTCAGTACCATGTTCTGGGAACACTTTAAGAGCAAAACCACCAACAAAAAAATGCAAATACATGGTGCTGAAGACCACAAAGAGGACACTTGTTTGAGGTATAAATGATGAAAGAAGAAGGCAAAACAATATGCATTCAATCCTCGGCTGGAAGTGTGCACATGGAGCAGTTCAACTTTTTGCTGCTCTGTGTATGCACATGGCCACACATGACCACAAACATGCTGTAAATATTAGGTTGCAGTTTACAGATACTTTTTTTTTGAAAGGGCAGCTTCATAAATTCAGGATCTTCAAATAATGGATATTGACTTTTGATTTGCTTTCTTTGCTTTTCTGTGCCATTGACCGTTTAATTATGTCTTTGAATACTTCCTATTATGGTCTAATGTTATTGCCCTATATTGCATTAAAAATAAATGTATATATTTCAATAAACTACAATGAAAATAATATGCCAAACCAGAGTTTTCTGACATAAAATAGTTTACTATAGATTTTTTAAGAATTTAAAAGTTAAGTGACTAAGTTAAAACTTGATCTAATATTTAAAAAAGACTGCAGCGCACTAGGCATCCCTGTCCATCACCAACTCCCAGAACTTGCTTAAACCCATATCTGTTGAGTTGGTGATGCCATCCAAGCATCTCATCTCTGTTGTCTCCTTCTCCTCCTGCCTTCAATCTTTCCCAGCATCAGGGTCTTTTCCAATGAGTCAGTTCTTTGCATTGTGTGACCAAAGTATTGGAGCTTCAGCATCAGTCCTTCCAGTGAATATTCAGGGTTGATTTCCTTTAGGATTGACTGCTTTGCTGTCCAGGGGACTCTCAAGAGTCTTCTCCAGCACTACAGCACCATCAGTTCTTCAGTGCTCGGCCTTTTTTATTGTCTAGCTCTCACATCTGGACGTGACTAGTGGAAAAACCAAAGCTTTGACAATATGGACTTTTATAAGCAAAATAATGTCTCTGCTTTTTAATATGCTGTCTAGATTTGTCATTGCTTTTCTTCTAAGGAGTAAGCCTCTTTTAATTTCATGGCTACAGTCACCGTCCACAGTGATTTTGGAACCCAAGAAAAATAAACTCTGTCACTGTTTCCATTGATTCTGCATCTATTTCACGTGAAGTGATTGGATCGGATGCCATGATCTTTGTTTTTTGATTGTTGTTTCAAGCCAGCTTTTTCACTTTCTTCTTTCACCTTCATCAAGAGGCTCTTTAATTCCTCTTCGCTTTCTGCCATAAGGGTGGTGTCATCTGCATATCTAAGGTTATTGATATGTCTTCCTAGTGTTATTAAATATACTCACAAGATAAACGGCAGGGAAAAATATATATCCAAGAAGAAGAGATAATGAAAAGCAATTATGGATTTTCATTAATAGCCTAGAAAAGAGTAATGACTCATGAGAAAAATATAAAAATATTTATTGAGCATATAATTGTGAGAACTCAATATTATCATTCATAGAATTTCAGCAATTAGAAACCATTCATCTAACTATACATCTAGTATCTCTGTTCTTGACAAATGTGAAATATTTTTTTCATATTAGAAAATATTCATAGATATATATGTATATATAGAGAGAGACACAAATTCTCCATTGGAAAAATTATTTATTTACTTACAGTACAAGAGCATTTGTTAATCATGTTTGTGCTTGAAGTGGCACATGGGAATAACACCAACAAAAAATGAATGTGACAGACACAGTTTTTCTTCTCAGATAACTTTATCATTAAGATAAACACTTAAGAGCATAATAATAAACTGTTCATTGTAACAATTTCCATACCCAATCCCATTGGCCACATATTTCAAGTAATATTAAATACAATTGGAATATAACCCTGGAGTATTTGATAACTGTGTAATACTCTTTATCACCCACTGTGTAACTGTGTACCACTAAAACTGAAAGCAAATCAGCTAGGGAAGGTGTTCATTTTTACCTATCAGCATTGTAGGCAGATAAAGCTCTGTGTCCTGGCCTCTGTGGCATGTTAATATCACCAAACAAACACCAATTTGGGCTGTGTTCTTTTGTGCAGAAAGGAATAGGAGCAATTTAAATCACCCTGAGGCAACTTTCATTGTCTCATTCATGTTCCCTTTCTTGGCACTGATTACTTATCTTGGCTCTCCTATTAACTTCTGTGTGACTTGAGGGATACAGAAATTTAACAACTTGTGTGATCTATCTCATTTGTAAAATGCAACTAATCTACTTACTGTGGCAATGAGTGGAATTTGTAATAACATCAGGCAACTCTAATTACTTGAATGACTAGAAACAATTTGCCACAAATTTGGAAGCAGGACATAGGTTTTATAAAATGTTTATCATTATAACATACAGATACTTCCAAAGTGTATTCCACTGCATAGGATAAAAGCTAGCATAGGTATACTGTATTTATGTCTTTTTAAGAGGCTGGCATAGCTTTCTTCTTCTTTCCTTTTGGCCAAATATTTGGCATAAGACATGCAGATTAAATATAAGCATGCTGGAATATGCATATAATTACTCTTTCTACTTTAAAATTATTTGTTGGACTTTATCAACTATGTAATCCCTTTTATAAAGAACCAAACACTCTTAATTTCCTTCTCTCTTGCCACTTGCATATATAGGAACTTAAAAAAAAAAAAATCCTCATTTCTGTAGCCTCCCTTGCAGCTAGGCTTGGTCTTATAACAATAGTTCTGGTCAGTGAAGTATTCACAAAAACTACTGGGGTCTTCTTGAAATGATTTTGCTTTTCTAGTGAAAGAAGCAGAGGCTTATCAAGTTGAAAGAAATCTGCAGTATCTGTCTTGAGAAAAATGTCTAAATAATATAAAGAACAAGGAGATGATTTGTTGAGCTATTAAATCGTGCCAACAGCTTCCTGCTTTCAGCTTTCTAATAATGTGAAGAAAATAAACCTTTATTTAAACCTCTATAAGTGGATTGATTTTAAACAAACACATTCTTGAGACAAGATAAGAGGCTATAAATATATATGTAGTTGTATGTATGTGCATATACGTATGTTAATGAAGATATTTGAAGGGGGTGCAAAAGATCAGTTGCAGTTTCATGTTACTATCAGGTTAATGGAAATTATTATTCTAGCAAAATCATTATTACTCTGAATTGAGAAAACCCCCAATGATCAGGAAGCAATCACTTACTAACATCCCTACCCTGCCCCACCACCCTCAACACAAAGAATGTTATAGGGAAAAGCCAATTTTGACTCCATGTTGGATCTATTTATCTATTTCTTTTACTTTAACCTTGGCTTCCCATTGTTTTTGTTCCCTAAAAGGATACTGTCCATACATAATGGTCTTTCTTGGGAACCCTGCCCCTCTGCCTGAATGTTAAATCAAAATGCCTTTGTTCAGGACCTTGTCCACCTGTGGATGCCTACAGGAAGGAAGAAATTAACACATCCCTCCCCCTACCACCCACCCCTCCTCATTCCAGGAGAGATATTTGCAAGGTTAATGGCCTTTTTATTTTACTTCCTCACCTCCTCCTCTCTGCTCTATAAAAGAACCTGTCATCCAGACCCCATAAAATGGCTAGTTTGAGACATTAGTCTGCTATCTTCTTGTTCAGCCAGCTTTCTGAATAAAGTCATATTCTTTGCCTCAACACCTAGTCTCTTGGGTTTATTGGCCTGTCATGCAGCCAGCAGAGGGAGTTTGGACTTGGTAACAAGAAAAGAATTTTTAGCTCCCTTCATGGGGTCGGGTGGTTAGAGGATGGGACTTAATCACCAAGTATATATTAATATTACTAAGATTACTATTAATGAAATTATTAATTTACTGTAAAAGATAAAGCAAAATTTAAATGATTGTCAAAGGACAATCTTAGCTATTTCTCAAGTACATTTTTTATATCAGTGCTGTGCTAGCACTGCAAGGTATACAAAAAAATATGATTGTTAATATCAGCCTCTTTAAGAAGATTACAAGAAACATTGAATATAGTTTTTAAAACCTCAGGCTTCATTTTGTAATGAATAATTTTTTATGTAAATAGAATTTAATGTTAGTTTTAAATACCTAGAAACTGAATATTTATTAGTAAAATCCAGATTCTTTTGGTTACTGTAAAAAAAAGCATGTCTTTGTAACAAAATGTAAGTACTTTCTGTAAGTAATTTTCTGTACTTACATTCTAAAATATTAATAGATCAATAATTCTGTTATAATAAAGGTATTTAGTAGTACCATGTTATATATACATCCAAACAGAACTCTCAAAATCAAATGTTTAGTAAAAAAAAATAATAATAATTCAAGCCTTCAAGTCCCAGTTGTTTTCTTCCTCAATTAATTCAGCAATATTTTATTTAAATTTATCATTATTGTAATACAGAAAACTTAATGGAAAAGTCTTTTCTAAAGCCTCAGTGATTTGATATGTTTGTGGACTTTATGATGAGGGAAAATAATAATCTGAATCCTAGAAAGCCTAATTGAAAAATAAATTTCACTTGAAGTACTTGCTAATGAATGACTAAGGTTAGTTTGGATTCTGCCTTAAAGATATATTGTCAAAAGTGTTAGCTTTACCAAGTTTCCAGAGAAACTAAATAAGCTGTATTTCAAAGTGGAAAGGACACATTCATAATGGCAAGGCATAGGCCAGAGTAGGAACAATAAGTTTAATTGGCTAATTGTCTATAATAAAGTACTTCTCCAACCCAAGGAAATTTACAAGTTTAGATTATACGGCAGGCAAGTGAGAGAAACATGTTCTTAGAGATATTCTGTCAGAAGAACTTGAAGGTCATTCATTGTTCTTTGAGAAGAATTTAATTTCCATATTGCATTTGCATTTTTAATCCTACATCTATTTGTCCCAAGTTACATGACAAAGACATTAAATTTTTAATCAGTAACAAAACCAGCGTTTGTCTGGTGGCCAGTTTCATTGCCCTTCTCTTTTTCATACATTTTACTCACAGCTGTGATACTTGAATGGATGTCCCAATTACCTTGGAATATGGGTGGCAGCAGCTAGAGATTAGAATTCAGCCTTAGGCACGTCTAGGATGGCATCTAACATAAATCAAGAGGATATAAGTCAAATGCAAATGAGTTAACAGAAACAAGCCTATTATTAATATAAGGTGAGGGATCATGCCCGATTAGCTGATCATTGTCTCACCGTCACCTACTACAATGCCTGGCACATGGTAGATTCCCAATTAATAATTATGGAATCTCTACTTTAAAATAAAAAGGTCAGTTATCTTGGGAATGTTATGTATAGGAACACATTAGCAGCAAGGGAGAGTGTGGAGTAAAAATCTTTGTGAGCTGAGTCAAAACTCAGAAATACTCAGACTGCTTGTGGGTCTACAAGTGGAGGAAATGATTTTTTTCTGTAGGACCCAACATCTCAAGCATTATGATCAAGGTAGATGACTGGTATAAAACAAAACAAGCAAACACCCCTAAATCTCAGCAAACATTGTAATAAAAGGCTTGCTTCACATTTTTGCTCGAAGTCTAGTGCAAGTCAACACAGTACACTCTGCATAAGCAGTTGTCCAGAGACAAAGGCTTCAGAGAACTATTTAGTTCTTTAAATCTTTGGAATTTTCATCATCAGCCAGAAGCTGAAGGAAGAAAATGGAAAATGAGGTATTTATATACTCAGAAATTGGCTCACATCACTTCCACTCACATTCCATTGTCCAAAAATAGGTTGCAAGCCCACGCCAAAGAGGTGTGGAAAATATATTCTTTGCTCAGAGAGAATGGAAGAACATGGAAACTGGTGAGTACCTGCCTTGTCATTTACAGTCTACTCTTCAGAACATCACGTACTTGTTTCGCTCTTCTTCCCATGCATAGGACAGATTCATTTCTCTTCCAGAAGGGCAACCCAAAGTTCCCTGTAGTCCCTGGTCCAGGTCAAAGTGGAGGGACAGTACTTGCGTGATAGGCAGTCCTCTTCATGAGATCTGAATGTGGTTCTTTGTGGGCCAGCATCCTAAAAACGAAAAGAAAACTTTACAACCCCACACATAGCAGTAATATTCAATGTGGAGCATAATTTAAAAAAAAAAAAGCATAATTGAAACTTGTTTTTAGGTAGAGGAAGACACTGGTCTGTAACATTTATGAAACAGAATGACAAGGCAGGATGTGAAGATTCCTGCTGTGACGGAGGTAGGAGGGATGTTCCTTAATTAGACTCCAGTTCTAATAAGAACACATTTGTCCTTTTTTTTTTTTAAGTTCCCTGGCTCTAGGCTCTGTCTAGGAAGTTCTTCCTTTCCTAATAGCCTCCATCAGCTGATCTGATGTGAGAATTCTGCGGGGGTGCTGGGGCGGGGGTATGTCTATCTTAGTGGAGGCCCAGTCTTCACAACTTACTTCTGACGCATGCAGATATTGGGGCCAGAGTCATTTTAAATATCAAGTAATTTCAGACTCCTGATTTTTTTGGCCATAAAATTTTCTTGAAAACTTACTAAGCTTTTGATCTATTTAAGTCAACTCTATGTTAGTAACTATACCCTAAGTTCTTTCCTGTGTATGCCAGTCTGACTCTACTTAATGATATCTACACACTAGACCATCAGATGTGTCTGGGGAGGCTGTATCCTGAGTCTGACCTTTGCTATAATGGCTAAGACTTGGTCAATCTTTGACTCTGAGAGGCAAATTTTAGGGATCTTATTTCCTATCGCTCAGAGCCTAGAAGTTGTTGTCTCTAGCATTCCTTCAAGGCCTCAAATTTATGGGCTTTCTCTTCCCTATCATCTCTGCTAACAAATCTATCAATTCTTGTTTAAGTTCATCTCTGTCTCATTAATATTCTGCTGAAAACAGCAGTAGCATCCAATACATAGGATTATGTTCATTCTTTCCTCTAGAGCTGTGGGTTCTGTGAACAGGTGCCTCTTCCAAGCTTTCGCTAGAGATAGTTCTACCAAATGTTTTAAAAGGCAGAATAGGACTTTCCACCCTTATAGCTTCTGTCTCCTTGCCATCTATAGCCCACACATCTTGCATTCACATAATGTCCATATTTGAGTTTTTGTCATGGTAACACCGAAGTTCAAAATATCACTTTCTAAGTTGAGATATTTTTTGCTGAAACAAACAACCTCAACATCGAGTAGCTTGAGCAATGCATTACTCATGCATGACTCATGTCACAGCCCAATGTAACTCTGGCGGAGGGCTTGACGTGTGTGCAGGCTCTGCTCTAGTGCTGCAGAGACTGACTCCTGTCCCGTTTATCTGTGACTACTTCTAATTCACAGTTTATCTGTGACCAGCTGTAGCTACCAGTTTTTCAGTTACTACCAGGGCTTCCTGGTGACTTATCTGGTAAAGAATCTGCCTGCAATTCAGGAGACCTGGGTTCAATCCCTAGGTTGGGAAAATCCCCTGGAGAAGGAAATGGCTGCCCATTTCAGTATTCTGGCCTGGAAAATTCCATGGACTGTATAGTCCATGGGGTTGCAAAGAGTTGGACACAACTGAGTGACTTTCATTTTTACTTCTACTTTAGGAATTCTCAAAATGTGGTCCATGGACCTTTGGGTTGGGTGGCCAGTATGGTCGAACTTTTTCTTAGTAACTAATGAAAAGTATATGTCTTTTTCAATGTGTTTGGCACTGATGGTAAAAAAAAAAAAAAAAAAATGCCGAGTAAAGCTATTTATGCCTTCATATGAATCCAAGCAGTGTCATCAAACTGAAATATTACTCTCCACTGCCACTCACCTGCAATCAAAATATCATCAGTTTCTATTAAGAATGTCCTTGATGAAGTAAAATTAATTATTTTAATAAATAATACTTTAAAAAATATTCCTGTATTTATTTTAGTTTTGGCTGTTCTGGGTCTTCATTGCTGCCTGCAGGCTTTTCTCAGGTTGTGGTGAGCAGGGGCTACTATTCACTGAGGTGTGCACACTCCTCATTGTGGTGGCTTCCCTTGTTGTGGAGCATGGGCTCTAGGTACAGGTTCAGTAGTTGTGGCACATGGACTTAGTTGCCAAACGGCATATGGGATCTTCCCGGACCAGGGATGGAACCTGTGTCCCCTGCGTTGGTAGGCTGATTCTTAACCATTGGAGCACCAGGGAAGCCCAAATCCTAAATTTTGAGTGCAAATCTATTTTGATTCTTCATGAAGAAATAGGAATTATGCATAAAGCATTTCTGCTGCAAACAAAAATAAAATGGTTGTTACATGGAAAAGTCTTTGTTCTATTTTTTAAGTTTCAAACTGAACTTGTCCTTTTTTTGAATACTATTTCTTCTTGAAAGAACAAACTATTCAGACTGGTTATTTGGCAGAAATTTCCTCAAAAGATAATAAAGTGAGCCAATTATTTCAAGGACAATAATTGTAGGGGCAAATGGTACAATTAAAGGTTTCAAGTGAAAATTAGCATTTTGGAAAACTTGCTTGTGCCGCTGTGAGCTTGAGGCTTTTCTGATAAGGTTGGTGGTACACTATCATTGCATAATGGCATGTGTCGGCATTTGGAAGACATGTATGACTCAGTGCTCTGCTGCTGCTGCTGCTAAGTTGCTTCAGTTGTGTCTGAATCTGTGCCACCCCATAGACGGAAGCCCACCAGATGCCCCCGTCCCTGGGATTCTTCAGGCAAGAATACTGGAGTGGGTTGCCATTTCCCTCTCCAATGCATGAAAGTGAAAAGTGAAAGGGAAGTCGCTCAGTCGTGTCCAACTCTTAGCGATCCCGTGGACTGCAGCCTACCAGGCTCCTCCATCCATGGGATTTTCCAGACAAGAATACTGGAGTGGGGTGCCATTGCCTTCTCCAAACTCAGTGCCCTAGTGTTGTCCAAAATGATCCATACTTGATATTGCAAAATTGTATATTGGTAAACTATCCATTCAAAGTGAAAGAGCTATAGATTTTAGAGTAACAGAAGATTAAAGTTGGTACTGCCCAACTTAAAGCTTACTATAAAGCTCCAGTAATCAGGGAAATGTGAAATTGGTGAAAGAATAGACAAATAGGTCAATGTAACATAATAGAGAGACCAGAAATGAACCCATTCAAATACAATTACCTGATCTTTGACAAAGAAAGCAGCAATGGAGAAAAGAGAATCTTCTTCTGTTCTGGAATAACTGGACATCTATGTGCAAAAATATAATTTAGACAGAGATCTTACACATTCACAACAATTAACTTAAAGTGGATCATCTATCTCAATGTAAATTGCAAAGCTAAGAAACTCCTAGAAGATATCAGGATAGAATCTGGATGACCTTAAGGTTAATTTTTTTTTGGCACACCACCAAAGGTGTGATCCATGAAAGAAAAAATTGATAAGCTGAACTTCATTAAAGTTTAAAAAATTCTGCTATACAAAAGACACTCTGAAGAAGATGAGACAATAAACCATAGAATGGAAGAACATATTTGCCAAAAACGTATCTGATAAAAGACTGTTATCCAATACATGCAAAGAACCCTGAAAACCCAACAATAAGAAAATGAATTATAAGTGAGCAAAATTTAAACAAGTGGGCAAAAGTTCTGAAAATACACTTCACCAAACAAGATATAGGGATAACAAATAAAAATATGAGAAGATGCTCAACATCGTATGTCATTAAGGAACTGCAAATTAAAACATCAAGAATTAACACTGCACATCTATTGAAATGGCAGAAATCCTAGACACTAACATCAAATGCTGATAAAGTTTTGGAACAACAGGAACTATCATTCCTGATGGTAATGCAAAATGGTATAATCACTTTGGATGACAGTATAGCAGGACTTCCCAGATGGTGCTGTGGTAAAGAATTTGCCTGCCAGTGTAGGAGACACAAGAGACATAGGCTTGATCCTTGGCTTGGGAAGATCCCCTGGAGTAGAAAATGGCACTGCACTCCAATATTCTTGCCTGGAAAATGCCATGGGCAGATGGGCTACAGTCCATGGGGTCACAAGGAATCAGACACAACTGAACAACTGAGCATGCACACAGATAGCTTTCTTATAAAACTAAACTTGCTTTCCAGGAATCATACTCCTTGGTATAAACTGAGAGGACTTAAAAACTACATTCACACAAAAACTTGAACATGGATCTTTACAGTGGCTTTATTTACAAGTACCATAACTTGGAAGCAGCCAGCAAGTCCTCTAGTAGGTGAATGGATGAATAAACTGGTTTATTCAGGCAAGGAATAGTATTCAGTACTAAAAATAAATGAATTATCCAAACCATGAATGGCATGGAGGAAACAGAAAAGCATATTACTAAGTTAAAGAAATCAATCTGAAAATGCTACATATCATATGAGTCCAACTATATGATGTTCTAGAAAAGGCAAAATTGTTGAGATAGTAAAAAGATGATTGGTTGCCAGGCTATAGGGGGTTCAGGAAAGGATATGAAGCAGAGCACAGAGGATTTTTAGAGCATGGAAAGTATTCTGCATGATAATATAATGGTAGATACATACATGTATTTTATATTTTTGTTATTTATATGATAATACACCAAAAAATGCTCAAACTACTGCACAATTGCACTCATCTCAAATGATGGTAAAGTAATGCTCAAAATTCTCCAAGCCAGGCTTCAACAGTATGTGAACCATGAACTTCCAGATGTTCAAGCTGGATTTAGAAAAGGCAGAGGAAAAAACAGAAAAGAAAGAGGAACCAGAGATCAAATTGCCAACATCTGCTAGATCATTGATAAAGACAAGAGAGTTCCAGAAAAATATCTACTTCTGCTTTATTGACTATGCCAAAGCCTTTGACTGTGTGGATCACAATAAACTGTGGAAAATTCTTCAAGAGATGGGAATACCAGACCACCTGACCTGCCTCTTGAAAAATCTGTATGCAGGCCAGGAAGCAACAGTTAGAACTGGGCATACTGGTTCCAAATAGGGCAAGGAGTATGTCAAGGCTGTATCTTGTCACCCTGCTTATTTAACTTATATGTAGAGTACATCATGCAAAATGCTGGGCTGGATGAAGCACAAACTGGAATAAAGATTGCTGAGAGAAATATCAATAACCGCAGATATGCAGTTGACACCACCCTTATGGCAGAAAGTGAAGAAGAACTAAAGAGTCTCTTGATGGAAGTGAAAGAGGAGAGTGGAAAAGTTGACTTAAAACTCAACTTTCAGAAAACTTAGATCATGGCATCTGGTTCCATCATGTCATGGCAAATAGGTGGGGAAGCAATGGAAATAGAGACAACCTTTATTTGGGGGGGCTCTAAAATCACGGCAGATAGTGACTGCAGCCATGAAACTAAAAGATGCTTGCCCCTTGGAAGAAAAGCTATGACCAACCTAGACAGCATATTAAAAAGCAGGAACATTACTTTGCCAGCAAAGGTTCATCTAGTCAAAGCTGTGGTTCTTCCAGTAGTCATGTATGGATGTGAGAGTTGGACTATAAAGAAAGCGGAAGGAATTGATGCTTTTGAACTGTGGTGTTGGAGAAGACTCTTGAGAGTCCCTTGAACTGCAAGGAGATCCAACTAGTCAGTCCTAAAGGAAATCAGTCCTGAATATTCATTAGAAATGAATGAAGTGTCAGCTTAAGCTGAAGCTCCAATACTTCGGCCAGCTAATGTGAAGAGCTGACTCATTTGAAAAGACCCTGATGCTGGGAAAGATTGAAGGCGGGAGGAGAAGGGGATGACAGAGAATGAGGTGGTTGGATGGCATCACCGACTCAATGGACATGAGTTTGAGTAAACTCCAGAAGTTGGTGATGCACAGGGAGTCCTGGCATGCTGCAGTCCATGGGGTCGCAAAGAGTTGGACACGACTGAGCAACTGAACTAAACTGAACTGAACTGAATGTGATTTATATATGTGTCAAAAGCCTATATGCTGTGCAATAACAAGAGTGAACCATATAATGACTTATCAGTTGTGACCAGTGTACTGTTCTGGTGTGGATGTAGATGGGTGGAGGGTCTGTGGGTTAGCAGGGGCCAGAGTGTATATGGAAATTGTACTTTCTATTTAGTTTTGCTGTAACCCCAAGACTTCTTAAAAATATAAAACCTATTAAAAATATATTGGCTCTTCTCAAAAACCATTATAAAAACCACTTTGACAATATTTTCAGTTGCCTTGGGATTTTGTTTAAACTGCAAATAAAACTGTAAATTAAGATTGGTTGACAGTTTGATTTATTTAGTATAGGATTTTCTTTGAGGAACATGTTATTCATACCTTGGTTTTTTTTTTTTTTTTTTTTTTTAGTTTTCTGAATGTTGAGCTTTTTTTAAATTTACACTTACTTATTTTAATTGGAGGTTAATTACTTTATGATATTGTATTGGTTTTGCCATACATCACCATGAATCCACCATGGGTATACACATGTTCCCCATCCTGAACCCCACTCCCACCTCCCTCCCCGTACCATCCCTCTGGGTCATCCCAGTGCACCAGCCTCAAGCATCCTATATCCTGCATTGAACCTGGACTGGCGATTCGTTTCTTATATAATATTGTACATGTTTCAATGCCATTCCCCCAAATCATCCCACCCTTTCCCTCTCCCACAGAGTCCAAAAGACTGTTCTATACATCTGTGTCTCTAACTGGAAATACCAATTCTTTATAACCTTAAGCATCTCACTCTCTGCAACCTGCACTTCTCCACACTCAGGCATTCAGCCTATCACCTATTCTTCAAACACTCTGAGACCCCATTCCATAACAGCTTTACACTTTCTATTGATTCTGTTTTATTTCCATTTTGGTGTAGTTTTAACTTCTTAATGTATCTTTAACCACTATGTCTCCAGTATATCCTCTATTCCTTTCTTTTTTTCCTTCTTACTCACTGACAAGTTCTCTTTCTACCTTTATTAATTATTGACAAAATAAATAACCCCAGAAGTCAATGTCATCAGAGTTTATGTGTTTTACTAATTTCTGGTTCTCATTGTATACATGCCTACTTCCTATCTTTTTCACATCCCCAAAATCTAATTTGAAAACATATACAACTTGCAACAACTAAACTTTTCTTCTTAAATTGAAAAGAATACAGACACTGTCCTATGTGAATTTTTCAATCTCTTGTCACCAAATCTGTAATCGTACTGATGTGAGTCCCTGTCCTCTTTTCTTCCTGCCGTTTCATGGTTCTTATTCACTTCTCTTGCTTAGGACTACAGTGTCTTCTACCACCATCTATCCATTATGCACTATCTCTGTATTTTAACATATCTATTTTCACTTGTTCCTTTTCTTTCTGATTTAATCTTCCACATTTATCTCCCATTAAAAACAAACAACTTGCCCTGTCTTACTTCTCTTTACCATTCATTTCTTTCCTCCTGTTCACAGCAAACCTTCTTAAAAGGGTTGTACCTTTGCTAAAGAGAATTGTTCAGTATTGTGCTATTCCAGATTATAGTGAAATTGACACATTTCTGTAGAGTAGATTTACAGGATTGCCTTTCATATGTCATGGAATTTTATAGTGCTAAATTGCCTTACAAAAAATGTGTGGAACAATTACCAACCCATCCACATATAGGTTTCATTTACCTATACTTGTCACCTTTACCATATATGATTAATTTTGGATAATCTATAAGTTTAATATTGTTCATCATTGCTTTTATCAGTAATGATATTAGTACCTTCTCAAATATTCATTGGCTATTTCTTTTTCTACTAATTGCCTGTTTGTATCCTTTAAGCTTTTATCTTTATATTTCTATGAGCTATTTATAAATTTACCCCCATGTGTGAGTGCTCAGTCATGCCTGACTCTCTGCGGCCCCATGGGCTGTAGCCCCCAAAGTTCCTCTATCCATGGAATTTTCCAGGCAAGAATACTGGAGTGGGTTGCCATTTCCTTCTCCAAGGGATTGAGCTCCTGACCCACGGATGGAACCCACATTTCTTGTGTCTCTTGCACTGGTGGGTGGATTCTTTACCACGGAACCATCTGGGAAGCCCTTATAAATTATTTCCTCTTATAAGCTTATAAGTATGTATTATACATATTTTTCCCTTTGTCTTCTAACTTAGACTTGGTAGCTCTGTAGCCAAATTTGTAACTCTCTTGATAATTTTCTTTCTGCCTCCTGGGTCACATGCTTCAAAAATCACTCCCTCTGAGGAAACTGTCTACATTGCTTGCATGCACTTCTCAAAACCCTGTTATACGAGTTAATCTGTGCAGTGTGATTTCTGTCTCCATCACCTAACTGAACTTGCTCTTGCCAAGGATACCAATAGCCACTGGGACCACAGCTTCCAAGATGCCCTCCTTTCTGCTGTTTTACATGATACTAGGCCTTATTCATTTGTTTGCTCCTTACTTTCTGACTAGCTTTCAGTGTACTCCTCCTTAACTCAAATTTCATTTTTTTTTCAAATATCCTCACTGTTGCTGCCCCTCAGAGTTTTGCCATAGGACCTCATCCCTCCTTATTTTACATTCAATGTGTTTTGTAGTGATAATAATTATCTCTGAGTTTGACATAACTTTGATAATTTTGGAATAGAATGATGTTCTAGTCTGTTTGGTACCATTTTGACCAGGGACCAAGGAATGCCAGGAACCTGTCTGCGAGTCTCCCTTCTTTCCTTTCTCCGTAGCCCTGAAATAGCTTTTGACCAAGAGCAATAACCAGAGAGGGGAGAGAAGATGCCGCTTTGTTATCCAAACTCAACTGGTTTCACCTAACCTAATAGAACACTGTTAACTTAGGCAACAGTATGTTGTTTAGACTTCCACTCTTTCCCCTAAAATCCCTGTCTTTACTTTTGTAATCTTACTACAGTCTGGCTGGTTGCTTGATAAAGAATCTCAACCCATTAATGAGCATTCTCAGTGTGTTCACAATCTGTTTTTGACTCTATAGCTAGCCTGTGTCAGTTCAATCGCTCAGTTGTATCCGACTCTTTGCGACCCCATGAATCACAGCACTCCAGGCCTCCCTGTCCATCACCAACTCCCGGAGTTCACTCAGACTTGCGTCCATCGAGTCTGTGATGCCATCCAGCCATCTCATCCTCTGTCATCCCCTTCTCCTCCTGCCCCCAATCCCTCCCAGCATCAGAGTCTTTTCCAGTGAGTCAACTCTTCACATGAGGTGGCCAAAGTACTGGAGTTTCAGTTTTAGCATCATTCCTTCCAAAGAAATCCCAGGGCTGATCTCCTTCAGAGTGGACTGTTTGGATCTCCTTGCAGTCCAGGGGATTCTCAAGAGTCTTCTCCAACACCACAGTTCAAAAGCATCAATTCTTCGGTGTTCAGCCTTTTCACAGTCCAACTCTCACATCCATACATGACTCCTGGAAAAACCATAGCCTTGACTAGACAGACCTTAGTCAGCAAAGTAATGTCTCTGCTTTTGAATATGCTATCTAGGTTGGCCATAACTTTTCTTCCAAGGAGTAAGCGTCTTTTAATTTCATGGCTGCAGTCACCATCTGCAGTGATTTTGGAGCCCAAAAAATTAAGTCTGACACTGTTTGCACTGTTTCTCCATCTATTTCCCATGGAGTGATGGGACTGGATGCCATGATCTTTGTTTTCAGAATGTTGAGCTTTAAGCCAACTTTTTTACTCTCCTCTTTCACTTTCATCAAGAGGCTTTTTAGTTCCTCTTCACTTTCTGCCGTAAGGGTGGTGTCATCTGCATATCTGAGGTGATTGATATTTCTCCTGGCAATCTTGACTCCAGCTTGTGCTTCTTCCAACCCAGCGTTTCTCATGATGTACTCTGCATAGAAGTTAAATAAGCAGGGTGACAATATACAGCGTTGATGTACTCCTTTTCCTATTTGGATCCAGTCTGTTGTTCCATGTCCAGTTCTAACTGTTGCTTCCTGGCCTGCATACAGAATTCTCAAGAGGCAGGTTAGGTGGTCTGGTATTCCCATCTCTCTCGGAATTTTCCACAGTTTATTGTGATCCACACATTCAAAGGCTTTGGCATAGTTAATAAAGCAGAAATAGATGTTTTTCTGGAACTCTCTTGCTTTTTCCATGATCCAGCAGATGCTGGCAATTTGATCTCTGGTTCCTCTGCCTTTTCTAAAACCAGCTTGAACATCAGGAAGTCACGGTTCACATATTGCTAAATCCTGGCTTGGAGAATTTTGAGCATTGCTTTACTAGCATGTGAGATGAGTGCTAGCCTGTGTGGTCATCTTAATCTTAAACCAGATCGTGTCTGCCTCTTACTCAAGTCACTCCAGATGCTCCCTGTTGACCTAAGGTTAAAATTCAAAACCCTTGCTGTGGCTTCCAAAGACTTTTTGATTCACCTCTGCTTTCAATAAAATCTCTTTTTCTTTCTTAATATTTTTCTTCTCTCTTCACCAGGAAGTCATAATCTTGTTTAGATTATCTAATAAAATATGTTCTCTCTAACCTTACATACTTTTTGCAAGCTTTTACCTCTCGCAGAACCTCATGCATTTCTTCCTGTACTGCTACCTTGAATTTCAAAGATGAGGTGAGTGGCCGTTCTTAGGTGGTTATCCCTCCAGTACATATTACATTGGGCTTCCCAGGTTGTGTTAGCAGTAAAGTACTTACCTGCCAATGCAGGAAACATAACAAGTGTGGGTTCGATCACTGGGTCTAGAAGATCACTTGGAGGAGGGCATGAAAATCCACTCCTGTATTCTTGACTGGAGAATCCCATGGACAGAGACGCCTAGCAGCCTACTGTTCATGGGGTTGCAAAAGAATGGGACACGGCTGAAGTGACTTAGCATGCAAGCAGGTATTACATTATATTTTACTTCCCTGGATATTTTTGTAGACCCCACACTAGACTTCGAGCTATGTGAGGAAAGAGGTAGTTTTGCTCACCATTTTATCCTCAATGAAGAGCTGACTCATTTGAAAAGACCCTGATGCAGGGAAGGATTGAAGCTGGAGGAGAAGGGGACAACAGAGAGTGAGATGTTTGGATGGCATCACCGACTCAATGGACATGGGTCTGGGTGGACTCTGGGAGTTGGTGATGGACAGGGAGGCCTGGCGTGCTGTGGTTCATGGGGTCGCAGAGTATCAGACACGACTGAGCAACTGAACTGAACTGAACTAGCACAGTACCTGAGATGTGGTATATGGTTTATAAGTATTTGTTGAATTAATAATTGAGGGCCAAGTATTCCCTTCAGTTCAGTTCAGTTCAGTCGATCAGTCATGTCTGACTCTTTGTGACCCCATGAATTGCAGCATGCCAGGCCTCCCTGTCCATCATCGACTCCTGGAATTCCCTCAAACTCATGTCCATCGAGCTGGTGATGCCATCCAGCCATCTCATCCTCTATCGTCCCCTTCTCCTCCTGCTCCCAATCCCTCCCAGCATCAGAGTCTTTTCCAATGAGTCAGTTCTGGTGGCCAAAGTACTAGAGTTTCAGCTTTAGCATCAGTCCTTCAAAAGAACACCCAGGACTGATCTCCTTTAGAATGAACTGGTTGGATCTCCTTGCAGTCCAAGGAACTCTCAAGAGTCTTCTCCAACACCACAGTTCAAAAGCATCAATTCTTCGGTACTCAGCTTTGTTCACAGTCCAACTCTCACATCCATACATGACCACTGGAAAAACCATAGCCTTGACTAGATGGACCTTTGTTGGCAAAGTAATGTCTCTGCTTTTCAACATGCTATCTAAGTTGGTCATAACTTTCCTTCCAAGGAGTAAGCATCTTTTAATTTCATGGCTGCAGTCACCATCTGCAGTGATTTTGGAGCCCCCTACCAAAAAGTCTGAGACTGTTTCCACTCTTTCCCCATCTACTTCCCATGAAGTGACAGGACCAGATGCCATGATCTTAGTTTTCTGAATATTGAGCTTTATGCCAACTTTTTCATTCTCCTCTTTCACTTTCATCAAGACGCTTTTTAGTTCCTCTTCACTTTCTGCCATAAGGGTGGTGTCATCTGCATATCTGAGGTTATTGATATTTCTCCCGGCAATCTTGATTCCTTCTTGTGCTTCTTCCAGCCCAGTGTTTCTCATGATGTACTGTGCATATAAGTTAAATAAGCAGGGTGACAATATACAGCCTTGACATACTCCTTTTCCTATTTGGAACCAGTCTGTTGTTCCATGTCCAGCTCTAACTGTTGCTTCCTGGCATGCATACAGATTTATCAAGAGGCAAGTCAGATTGTCTGGAATTCCCATCTCTTTCAGAATTTTCCACAGTTTATTGTGATCCACACAGTCAAAGGCTTTGGCATAGTCAATAAAGCAGAAACAGATAGTTTTCTGGAATTCTCTTGCTTTTTCCATGATCCAGTGGATGTTGGCAATTTGATCTCTGGTTCCTCTGTCTTTTCTAAAACCAGCTTGAAGATCTGGAAGTTCACAGTTCACGTATTGCTGAAGCCTGGCTTGGAGAATTTTGAGCATTACTTTACTAGCGTGTGAGATGAGTGCACTTGTGTGGTAGTTTGAGCATTCTTTGGCATTTCCTTTCTTTGGGATTGGAATGAAAATGGACCTTTTCCAGTCCTGTGGCCTCTGCTGAGTTTTCCAAATTTCCTGGCATACTGAGTGCAGCACTTTCACAGCATCATCTTTCAGAATTTGAAAAAGTTCGACTGGAATGCCATCACCTCCACTGGCTTTGTTCATAGTGATGTTTCTAAGGCCCACTTGATTTCACATTCCAGGATGTCTGGCTTTAGGTGAGTGATCACATAATCATGATTATCTTGGTCGTGAAGATCTTTTTTGTACAGTTCTTCTGTGTATTCGTGCCACCTTTTCTTAATATCTTCTGCTTCTGTTAGATCCATACCATTTCTGTTCTTTCTCAAGCCTGTCTTTGCATGAAATATTCCCTTGGTATTCCCTTATAACATTTTAAATTTTATATATCATTCATTCTTAATTTTGCATACTTTTGATTAATCATTTTTATGTGATTACTATGTGAAATCCCAGTTCACTAATTTTTTTCAAGAAACTGTTTTACATTTATTTTTCTCTTTTAAAGCTTGTGGCACTCCAAATTACTTTTTTATTTATTATTAAATTTTCTTCTTGCTTGTCTCAGGGTTTTCCCCATTTTGGTTATTTGATAACTTATTGATTTATTGAATGAGTAAGTTAATGAGTAAGTGCTTCTTTCCCTTCCCCAATGGAACTCCAGGCCAGCTAAGCAAGAACTGTTTTTCTTGCTTATCACTGGAAACTCAGTGACTTGAATAGTGAATATATATGAAATTAATGAATAAATACATATTTTAAGGCTGTCACTTTATTGAGTAGTTTCAAGTTCCTATCTTAATGTTCTCTCTAACTTAAGATGTTGTGGGGAGGGAGGTGGGGGGGGGGTCATGTTTGGGAACGCATGTAAGAATTAAAGATTTTAAAATTTAAAAAATAAATAAATAAATAAAGAGTTAAGTAGGGAATTTTGTAATTTCTAAATAGAGAGCTTTTCTTTCTTATTTGTATTATTGCTTTACAGTTTTCATGCAATGAAATCACAGAAATAGAGCGTTTACAATTTGTTCTTCTAATAACTTGCTAGGGTTGTCTTTGTGGTATAATATCTGATAGCATATTAAAATTTCTATAATTATTTAAGCATGAAATTTCTATAATTTACTGTTTGACTTACAACTTTTAAATAAACAAGAACTTAGTATTCAAATTTTATTACTTTGTTTTTCTTGTTTATTTTGGAATAATTTTCTAAAATTGGGTTCAGTTCAGTTCAGTCACTCAGTCGTGTCTGACTCTTTGCGACTCCATGAATCGCAGCACGCCAGGCCTCCCTGTCTATCACCATCTCCCGGAGTTCGCTCAGACTCACGTCCATCAAGTCCGTGATGCCATCCAGCCATCTCATCCTTGGTCGTCCCCTTCTTCTCCTGCCCCCAATCCCTCCCAGCATCAGAGTCTTTTCCAATGAGTCAACTCTTCACGTGAGGTGGCCAAAGTACTGGAGCTTCAGCTTTAGCATCATTCCTTCTAAAGAAATCCCAGGGTTGATCTCCTTCAGAATGGACTGGTTGGATCTCCTTGCAGTTCACGGGACTCTTAAGAGTCTTCTCCAACACCACAGTTCAAAAGCATCAATTCTTCAGTGCTCAGCCTTCTTCACAGTCCAACTCTCACATCCATACATGACCATAGGAAAAACCATAGCCTTGAGTAGACAGACCTTAGTAGGCAAAGTAATGTCTCTGCTTTTGAATATACTATCTAGGTTGGTCATAACTTTTCTTCCAAGGAGTAAGTGTCTCACATCATTTGTTATTATCCCACTATTTTACTTTTGTGTTTTTATCATTTCTTCATATTTTAGTATCCTATTTTTTATTATATAAAGCTTTATGATTATGCACTATACCTTTTGCCAAAGTTAAATCACCATATTTCTCCAATTTAAAGCTACTTGTTTTAAAATGATTTTTAGATGAATTCTCTGGCAGTCCAATGTTTAGGACTATTCACTTCTCCTGCAGGGGACAAGGGTTTGATCCCTGGTTGGGGAATGGGCATCCTGCAAGCTCCATGCCCCCAAAAATAAAAATGTTAATCTTTTTTTTTGTTTGTTTCATGTTTTCTAGTTTATTTCTGACTAATGCTTTACTTTTAATCCTTTCCTGTCATTTTTTTGAGTGCAGTTCTTAATAAGAGCATATTTTGACTGTTTAACAGTGAAGTCTGAGAGTCTTTGCAGAATAAGAGAATTTAACTCATTTATACTTAGTGACATACTAATGTTTATATAGTTAGCCTTTTAGAGATACTTACAATGTGTCAAGTACTATTTTAAACACTTTTATCTAGTAACACATTTCATTCTTATAACAGCCCTATCAGGTCATTGGTACTAATATACATATTTTACAGATCTGGAAACTGACATACATAGTGATTCTAAGTGACTTACTATAGTTACAGGGGTAAAATGCAGAAAAGCCAGAAAGTGTACTAAGCAGTCTGGCCATAAAGCCTGTGTTAACAACCAAGCTTTATTGTCAGCTAGTTTTATGTTGGTTTTGAAAACTGGATAGTATCTTACTTATTCATTGTGTGGTCTACAAAGATCTTTGAGATAGTCATTTCAAGTTGTTGCAAGTATGTGTTTTTACACATAGTCCAGCTGTTGTGGTAGTTTTCATCTATACTCTGAATCATAAAATTCTGGAATAACATTGCTCTACATGCTTAATTTGTGGTTCTGTTGAAACTATGTATCATTTTATATTTTCTGGGTGAAGGGTGAAAGAAAGGCTCACTCTCTGCCAGCCTAAGAATTCTATTATCTATTGTACAGTTTTATCCTTTTGTGTCCATAGAATTCAAATTACACTTTTCCTCTTTTAACTTTGTGGCTACAATTGCTGTGACCACCTCTCTCAGGATTCTTTGGAATTGTTACAGTGCAGCCACTGACATCTGAAACCCTAGAAGCAAGACAGATTTTTTAAGTTTAAGGATGAGGACAGGAGTCCAATAGATCTAACAGTATAGGCAGACACTTAACTGAAGATTGAAGTAAATGTAAAAGAAAAGCTGACTGGAGAAGTAAAATTGAAGAATGTAGAGTGGAAAGTGTCTGACATTCAAGGTCTTAAAGAACTTTAGTGTTTGCTTTAAGCTTAGTGAATATGATTAAGCCTTACTAAAAGACGAAATGAAAGAGAATGATATCAAAACTACTTATAAATATGGAATCTCTTATGAAAATAATAATTGTTGCATGAATTGTTGAGACAGAGTAGTAATTGTAGGAATCTAAAATAGATAATAAAGATAAGATCAAAACAGGAGAAATCAGAGATAACAGCATAAATGGAAGGGGGAACCAAGTAATGTGGGCTTCCCAGGTAGCTCAGATGGTAAAGAATCCACCTGCAATGTGAGAGACCTGGGTTTAATCCTTGGTTCGGGAAGATCCCCTAGAGGAGGGCATGGCAACCTTTTCCAGTATTTTTGCCTGGAGGATCCCCATGGATAGAGGAGCCTGGTGGGTTACAATGCATGGGGTCACAAAGAGTTGGACAAGACTAAGGCCCAGCCAAGTAATGTAGCTTTGTATATTTTTAAATTAAGTAACTTTGTTGGCCCACTAGAAGGGAGTGCCGAGGTTCACAGTGTTCCTGCAGATACTCAGTTGCATACAGGAAAAACACAAGACAGGTTGCTGGCCAAGTCAGCAATGCTGGGAAAGATAAGCATTTAGCAGAAATGACTACCTCTACAAAATTAACTGTGTGGTTTGTTGTTATGAACAAATCCTCCTGGAGAGCAACTCTAGATAATATTTAAGCTGTTTCAAATGAAGAAATACTCATGCAACTTAAGTGAGATACTAAATCTGTTGTGAATTATTATATGCATTAAATTTTACCCAACTTGAAAAAAATTAAATAACTTTGTGTTTTTGACAAAATGTTGAGTAAATTTTTTAACTTTTTGTCCAAACTGAAATACTTGTGTGCTTCTTCCAGCCCAGCATTTCTCATGATGTACACTGCATAGAAGTTAAATAAACAGGGTGACAATATACAGCCTTGACGTACTCCTTTTCCTATTTGGAACCAGTCTGTGGTTCCAAGTCTAGTTCTAACTGTTGCTTCCTGACCTGCATTCAGATTTCTCAAGAGGCAGGTCAGGTGGTCTGGTGTTCCCATCTCTTTCAGAATTTTCCACAGTTTATTGTGATCCACACAGGCAAAGGCTTTGGCATAGTCAATAAAGCAGAAATAGATGTTTTTCTGAAATGCTGGGAGGGAAGAAGCACAAGCTGGAATGAAGATTGCTGGGAGAAATATCAATTACCTCAGATATGCAGATGACACCACCCTTATGGCAGAAAGTGAAGAGGAACTAAAAAAGCCTTTTGATGAAAGTGAAAGAGGAGAGTGAAAAAGTTGACTTAAAGCACAACATTCAGAAAACTAAGATCATGGCATCTGGTCCTATCACTTCATGGGAAATAGATGGGGAAACAGTGGAAACAGTGTCAGACTTTGTCTTTTGGGGCTCCAAAATCACTGCAGATTGTGATTGCAGCCATGAAATTAAAAGACACTTACTCCTTGGAAGAAAAGTTATGACCAACCTAGATGGCATATTGAAAAGCAGACACATTACTTTGCCAACAAAGGTCTGTTTAGTCAAGGCTATGGTTTTTCCAGTAGTCATGTATGGATGTGAGAGTCGGACTGTGAAGAAAGCTGAGCGCCGAAGAATTGATATTTTTGAACTGTGGTGTTGGAGAAGACTCTTGAGAGTCCCTTGGACTGCAAGGAGATCTAACCAGTCCATTAGAAAAGAGATCAGTCCTGGGTGTTCTTTGGAAGGAATGATGCTAAAGCTGAAATTCCAGTACTTTGGCCACCTCATGGGAAGAGTTGACTCATTGGAGAAGACTGTGATGCTGGGAGGGATTGGGGGCAAGAGGGAAAGGGGATGACAGAGGATGAGATGGCTGGATACCATCAACGACTCGATGGACGTGAGTTTGAGTGAACTTCAGGAGATGGTAATTCATGGGGTCGCAAAGAGACACAGCTGAGCTACTGAATGAACTGAACTGAATTGAAATACTTGTGTAATGGAATAATTGAAATAATTGGAATTTTTCTACTGGAACTTATTATACAGGCAACATTTTAATACAATAGTTTTTCTACTTTTGTATTTTTCAAATAAACCAGAGCAAAAGTACAATGTTTGCTCAAGGAAAACAACCAAAGAGTTTGTGTGAAAATTAACAATACCCATCTATTACCTATCAAACTAGTGTAATTAAAGAAATGAAAGATAAAATATACATCATACATTATTCATATTTATTTTAATAACACTATGTCATCTTGGCTGTTATGAATAATGTAATAAACATGAGAGTGCAGATAGCCTTTCTGTACCCTGTTTTTATTTATTTGGATATATACTTAGAGGTATTTATATGATATGATAGTTCTATTTTTAATATTTTGAGGAACCCCCATACTGTTTTCCATAATGGTTAAATCAACTTAATGGTTTTCCATAATGGTTAAATCCCACTAACCCAGTGTATAAGGGTTCCCTGTTCTTAATGTTCTCACCAATACCTATCTCTAGTCTTCTTGATGGTAACCATTCTAACAGATTATTTACAATAGCCAAGATATGGAAACAGCCTAAGATATGTCAATGAATGAATGAAGCCAATGAATGAATGGATGAAGCCAAGATATGTCAATTAATGAATGGATAATGAAACATATATATACAATTTATATATCATACATATAATATTTATTAACAATAAGAAAGAAAGAAATCCTGCCATTTGTGGCAAAGTGAGGTGAGTCAGACAATGACAAATGCTATATGAAATTGCTTATATGTGGAATCTAATATAGGTGAACCACAAAAGCAAAGTACAACGGTAATTACCGGAGACTGGAAGGTGGAGAAATTGGGGAGATATTGGTCATATGGTACAAGTTTGCAGTTAAAAGATGAATAAATTCTGGAGATCCAATACACAATATAGTCAACAATATTATGTTGCATACTTTAAGATTTCTAAGAAACTAGATCCTAAATTTTCTCACCACCAAAATGAAATGTTAATTAGGTGACTTGAATGTTAATTATGTGACTTGATAGGATTACATAGAGAAGTTTAGTTAACACTATAGGTGGCAATATTATTACAATATATATATGTATCAAATTAATATGTTATGTATCTTAAACTTACAACACAGTGTGTAATATGTAAATTATATCGCAATTGAAGGTAAATTAATGTTGACAACATATGAAATAATCCCATAAAGATTATTAAATTAGTAAAAATGAAGACAATGCAGTGTTTAACCACAAACGATGCAATATTAGAAAATAGATATTAGAAAGTAGATTAAAACAAGTTCCCTAGTATGTGGGATTAATTAATCATTTTAACTGGCAGGCTTTGTTTAAGACATATTTGTTGAGTGATTGAATAAATGAGTACATGCTGAGCTTACTGGTTTGAAAGAATCCACTGTGCATCCATTCAGTACTACCCAAGAAAAGTGTACAGTTATGCATTTCTTGGGGGAAAATAAATGACTAGCTTCATGTTTTCAGGCCATGCAACCAAGTATATGATTCTACTTAAGTGTCTTGTATTATGAATCCATTGATTACTTTTCTTTTCCTGGAATATGACAGTTTTTCTGGTAGTAAGCTTGCATTATTTTTTTACAGAGGCAGAAGGAGAGAGAGTAAAGTTCAGTTGAACTTTAGAATATCCGCTCCTTAACTAACTAAATAAATGTAACATCCCTATGATCAATGAATTTTACATATGAACCTGCACACATATAGACATACATATATGTATATGGAAGTGATGTATACATGTATATATCTTCCTATAAAAACAACTTTTGTAGGAGGAAGAAAGGCTGTGATTATCTAAAGAATTTCTGTGCTGTGCTCAGTCACTCACTCATGTCTGACTCTTTGTGACCCCATGAACTGTAGTCCACGAGGTTCCTCTGTCTTTGGAATTATCCAAGCAAGAATACTAGAGCGGGTTGCCATTTCCTGCTCTAGGGGATCTTCCCAAGCCAGAGATCGAAACTATGTCTTCTGTATCTCCTGCATTGGCAGGCAGACTCTTTACCACTACATCACCTGGGAAGCTCAAAGAACTTGTAGGATCTTTCAGTTATTTGTTTCCTTATTATGAGCTTCTTAGGTGCTCTAGTGGTACCCCACTCCAGTACTCTTGCCTGGAAAATCTTATGGACAGAGGAGCCTGGTAGGCTGCAGTCCATGGGGTCTCTAAGAGTCAGACACAACTGAGCGACTTCACTTTCACTTTTCACTTTCATGCATTGGAGAAGGAAATGGCAACTCACTCCAGTGTTCTTGCTTGGAGAATCCCAGGGACAGGAGAGCCTGGTGGGCTGTCTATGGGGTCACACAGAGTCGGACACGACTGAAGCAACTTAGCAGTAGGTGCTTTAGTACAATGTTAAATACAAATGTTGACAATGGATGTATTTTTTGCTTGTCTCTGAATATAGAGAAACTATTTCTGATGTTTAATTTTACTGTAAAGTATGATGTTTGCTGAAGGTATTGGGTAGGTACTTTATTCAGGTTAAAGAAATTTTGGTATTTATTTTGTTGACATGAAAATCTAAGCTTTGAAATTCATCTAAAAGTTTTTGCACCTATTGAAGTAGTCATATGGTTTTTCTCCTTTAATAGGTTTATTAGGGAAGTTATAATAATAGATTGATTAAAGTTAAACCAACCATGCATTCTTGGAATGAGTGTGTATTGATCATGAATACATAAATATTTATTTTGCTGAATTTAGCTCACTAATATTTTATTCATGATATTTCAACTATGTTTATGAATGAAATTCAATTCCAATTTTCTTCTCTCATATTGCCCTTGTCTTATTCTTTGACATAAAGGTTACAGTGACTTAATATTACTTGGGGGACATTCTCTTTCTTTTCTCTTCCTTCTCCCTTGTTTCTCTTCCACATTCCCTACCAATTCACTTTTTTTTTTCTCACTTTCTTTTTCTTTCTTTCATTTCTCTAGAATAGTTTGTGTTAGGTAGATTTAGATTATTCAACCCATCTAGATTTGGGGGTTTTTGTAGTAGTGCCTGTTTGTTTCATTTTGTGGCATGGGAGTAGGTTTCAGACTACTGGTTGAATGTCTTTAATAGTCCTAAATAAATTTAGGTTTTCTAATTCTTCCTGGAGTCTGTTGTAGTTGATTATATTTTCTATTAAAATGGTCCTTTCTTTTGCATTTCAGATTTAAAATACTAATATTGTTCATAGCCTTGAGGTTATTTCTAAGGAAAGAATTCAGTATTATAGAGCAGAGCAGCAAAGTAGTAATATAATTACTATATTACAAGTAGTTAGAAGACCTGATTTTATCATCACATCTCTGTTACTAAATACACATGGTGGCTTAGGCAAAATGTTTTTTCACATCAATTCTATTACCTTGCTTAGAATTTTGGAAAATTGATAGAATTGTTTTGATAATTAAATGAGACAGTATATGTAAAATGTTAAACCTCTTCTCAAAAGGAGTTTCCAAATATATGTTAGTTCTATTTCTCTCTCCCTTTTTATGACTATTCGTATATATCTATTTTGTGAATTACCTTCAGTGATTTCTTAGCCTTATGTAATCCCTTTCCCTAAGCTAACGTATTTCCTGGTATATTAATTTCTTCTTATATGTTTCATATTTAATTATATAGAATAATTTTAATATGCTGATGATTGATTTTCTAAAAGACTAACAGAAAGTTTCTTAAAGGATAAACAAAGAGATCTATGGGCTTCCCTGGTGGCTCAGTGATAAAGCATTTGCCTGCTAATGCAGGAGACTCAGGTTTGATACCATTCCAGTATTCTTGCCTGGGAAATCCCATGGACAGAGAAGCCTTGCAGGCTACAGTCCATGGGGTCACAAAAGAGTTAGACATGACATAGCAACTAAACAACAACAACAAAAGAGATTTATTGATGAAACAAAGGGAAGTTTCTTAAGCCCAGTGCACTAAGATAAAACATGACCTAGATAGGATCTTATTAGTGTCTCAGAACAGGGAAGTCAGGGTAAGATCTTTTTTAGGATTTAAGAGTCTTGTCTGAGATTTTAAGGTAAGCTCAGCAGGGAGAAGAATAGGCTGGCACAGAGGATATAATGAAGTAAGTTTTTGTAAGTAATATATTAATCTTGGTAAATAAAATTTCTTGATAGTTCACAGAATTGTCTTTCAGAAGCAAGTATTTCTATAACTACAACCAAGTTTATTTGATTTTTTCTCAGTGATAACATTGGACTGGAAAGTATGCACTGTCTCAGCATTGCTTAATATTTAGGTACAGGAAAGTAATCCTGCTCTCATCATCTTTTAACACAGTGTCAAGGATGTCTATTTACTGCAGTTTTCAGTGACATTCTTCTGGTAATTTCTAATCAGAAACTGATATAGATCATTGTGATATGACGATGATTAATACAGACTCAAACTTGTGTTCGATATGTCATGATTATGTGTACATATGATGGCATCATTTCATTTTCTGTAAGTGGCATATTCTGTTCTTTTTGTTAGGCGATCATTTGTTGCATCTTTTATTGAGATGGAACAGTCATTGCATGGCAGCATTTGGAACTCTGAAAATCAAAAATTTGACCCATGCAACACAAACAAAAACATAAGTATTATAAACAGAGTTTTCAGTCTACTTCTGAATTAAGAGCATGAATTAAGCCAAGAGACCAAAACCCATCCACACTAAAGATTCTGTAGAACCAATGTGGACACTTCGGTTGTTTAGTCGCTCATTGGTGTCTGTATGCAACTCCATCGACTGCAGCACACCAGGCCTCCCTGTCCCTCACCATCTACTGGAGTTTGCTTAAACTCATGTCCATCAACTTGGTGATGCCATCCAGCCACCTCATCCTCTGGCATCCCCCTATCCTCCTGCCTTCAATCTTTCCTAGCATCAGGGTCTTTTCCAATGAGTCAGCTCTTCGCCTAATTGTATTCTTTATTTCTTTTCTGAAATCATTTTTCCCCTGGAACCATGGAGATCTGTCAGAATATAAGTACAACATTTTTCACCTAAGAAAACACATGTTCCACCAAAAGTTGTCAGAATTATATATAAACGAATTCTACTTTGAACCATCACCTGTCCAATTTTATGAATTTCTTGGGTGAGAAGATCTGTCTTATTGTCTTGTTATCCTACTATTCCCTGCGCTAAAGCAGGTAGGTGTTTTTGACCCCGTTTTCCGGTCTCTTTATTGTTGTTTCGTCACTAAGTCGTGTTTGACTCTTTTGTGACCCGGTAGACTGTAGCCTTCTGGGCTCCTCTGTCCATGGGGTCCTCTAAGCAATAATACTGGAGTGTGTTGTCATCTTCTCCTCCAGGGGATCTTCCTGACACAGGGATCAAATGCCGCATGTCTCCTGCATTGGCAGGTGGATTCTTTAACTCTAAGCCAGCTGGGAAGCCCTTTCAGGTCTCTTACGTAATGTGAAGTAAATAGGTTTGGAGGATGAGGAAAGTAATCAAAAGTTCTCCTTTGGGGTTAAAGTTTTGAACTCAGACTGAGATCCTCTTTTACCTTTCTTGTATCAAATGTCTATTTTCCTTCAAAGAGGAAAAGTTAATGGTCCCAACTGGGCTCTGGATAATATCAGACACCATATTGATTGCAAGTATTAGTTTATTGAGGTAAAATATCATATTTAAATTATAGATAGTAATCAACAGATTTTTGTGCCCCAAATCCAATAATAATATATTTTTAGGTCTCTCAGTGATCTGTTTCAGCTGAAATAATCAAATGGTGTTATTGAATGGCATGTAAATGTTCTGCCATCATTCATCAATAATCACCAGTGAACCAGAGAGTGACACTTCTAATGCAGAGATCATCTGATATACATAAAGCAGGAGTTTAGATTTGAGTCTAAGTGAGGCGATTTTCTTATCGCTTCTATTATAAATGGCAACCTCAGACTATATGCCAGTACTTATTTAGCTTTTTTGCCAGGTTTTATTTATGTGAAAATTTTGCTACCAAAACAGACCCCTGTGAAAGGACTCAGTTGTTGATTCTGTGAAAACAAGAACCTTCCCATAAAGGTGCATCCTTAAAGGTGTTTTAGATTCCTGGTTTCTGTCTTCTTGCATTGTTTGCAATGCCTTAGTATTTCAATCAAAGTACCTGGGAGACAACTTTTTCATTATTTTAAATTGGTATCATAAGCTGGATGGAACTGAACTATAAGTGAATATAAACACAACAGTTGGATCGGTCAGATGTTTTAGTCTAACACAAGCAGGTTAATTATTGTCTGATACCAAGGCCTAAAAAGGCAAAAAAAACTATTAAAGATAGAGACTTTGAGGTATCATAATTACCAAGTGAAAAATAAATGTCTATTAATAATATTGAATTTCAAAACAGTAAAAAGAAAATAAAATAGCTATGAAAAATTAAAAATCAAAACACATGGAGATGGAGGTAAGACTGTGAGTCTGTGACTCTAGGATTTTACTTTGTGGTTTAAGTCTTCAGCTTGAGGTCTTCAGAAGAATATAGAGGTGAGGAACAACAATCTTGTCTTTTACTATTGTATTCATTGTTAACAGGTGATAATTCCCTTCAGTTGTCTTAATGGAAGTTTTTTTCTGATGTCTTTTCCAGTTGATGAAATCTCCAGAAACAATATCATAATGGTAGAGACTGAAATCCTTTATTTAGGCATAGCAGACGGTGAATCTTTAAAGATGCAACCCATGTTTGCCTTGGGAGAAGAACATTTGTAAACAGTGCAACACAACTAATTTCAAAAAGAGCCTGTTTGACAATCCCTCTAAACTTGTCTATTCTGAGACTCTAGGATAGACCTAGGTTGGGCTTATCAAACTTAAAGCAATTTTCTTTCAATAGACTGTGTTTTAGAGACTCACCATGGAAAGTGACAAGAATAGGTAGAGACTATTGGTTGAATTTTTAGTTGTGTTATCTCTTCCACCAAAGAAATAACCATTTCTAAATCTAAACAGATAACCAGAACATTCCTAGCCCAAAAGAAATTTAGCATTTGGGAGCTTTTAAAAAGAAATCAGAGCTCAAATCCAATGAAGAACCTCCTCACTGTCACAGCTGGAGACATTCCTCAGTGGGTGATCCAAAGAAATACAAGGGAGAGCCTCACCCATGTAAGGGTTTTGAACCACATCTGCTGGGATATCATGACTGAATCTTGAGGCCTTAAGGCCTTGGAAAACCTTAAGATGAATCTTGCAAGGTAGGAACCTGATCGGGTTTTGGATAGTTTATAACAATAGCGTCAAATTATTGAGCACTTTCTTATACTGATCTTGGTGAGTAAGTTGATAGGCTTGCTATATAAAGTATTTTATTTTACTAGTTCACTAATACTAAAACTACTTTAATTTTAGTTAGTTCATAGTCTCCTTTTACAATAACAACTATTTCCTATAACAAGATTTTGTTGCTATTTTCACTGTTGTTTAACACTTGGCCAGAAAGAAATGCTTGCACCCAGGGTTATTAAACACAGAGACAGAAAATCATGTTGATTTTTATTCTTAACGTTAATGTAAGTATATTTACATTAGAAGACAAGTCAGTTAAAAGCAAATTTAATGTAATCTTAATTTAAATCTCAATGACCTTTAAATTGTCTATATCATTTCTTTCTTCTATTAGTAAGGAAAATTATTCACATTGCATGAATCACATACTTTTTCAAATAAAAATATCTTCTCTGAGTTTAACATTCTGTGAAATTAATGTCTATTTAATGCTTTAAATGTTTATTAATTATTTAAAATGCATGCTGCAAGTGGCAAGTCTCAACCTATGAATCAAGAACTTGATATATGAAATGGTAAACAGTGTGGTGCCTTTTGCAGTAGATCACATTAGATTTATTTTGTTAATCGCAATAATAACTCACTAGAGAGTTTGCTTACTTGCTTAGCAGTCTGCCACTAATTGATATGCTGAACCAACAGTGCCACCACTTATGCCAGATTAGTCCTTTGCCTCTGAAAACCACTCCAGAATGAGCCCTCAAGAGGTTTCATTTTAAACTATTGCCTGTTAGTTCTAGGATAACCCTTAAATGGTGAGCTTCCAATTCAGTTAAAAATGACAAAATATTAATCAGCCCTCAAAATAGAGAGCAATATATCATATATATAATCTCTATAATATAAAAAAGTAAATCTTCTGCATAAGACACAATGTCTACCTTGGTTCATTAGCTATACTAGAAATATCCACAAATTAGATAACTGAGTGGTTAAGGACATATAAAACTTAATTTGGAACATGTCTTTCTAAACTATTTGTAGAAATAATATACAATGACAAGAGGCAAAGTGTAAAATCTGTCCCCAAAGCATCCAAATCTCAGTTTTGCAAAAGTCTTAATTACTTCATTACTTCATCTTTCTGAGCTTTTATTTCTTCATCTGTTCGATGAGTAAAAACAAGGTTGCTAAAAATTACATGGGAGAGTATCTACAAAATTTCAAAGTGAAATGCCTTGTATAAAAACAGGAATGGTTTAGCTATTTGTTTTCTCAATGGGTCATGTAATTATGTGTTTATAATAGTATACATTATTTTTCTATCAGTCAATTGGAAACTGATCTTTTCTCTGTTTGTATTCCCATGCATTCAGGCATGCTAAGTCACTTCAGTCGTGTTTGACTCTTTGAGACCCTGTGAACTGTAGCCCACCAGGCACCACTGTCCATGGGACTTTCCAGGCAAGGATATTGGAGTGGGTTGCCATGCCCTCCTCCAGGGGATCTTCCTGACCCAGGGATCGAACCAGTGTCTCCTGGCTCCTGCATCGGCAGGCTTGTGTTTTACCACTAGAACCACCTGGGAATCCCATATTTTACTACTTGCAGCCACAACATAATGTTCAGTCACTCTCTCTGGCAGGCGGGTTCTTTACCACTAGTGCCACCTAGGAAACCTCTTGCATTCCCATGCCATTTTCCTATATGTTTCAAGGCTTTTATATTAACCTTTATTTTATAATTAATCATACTTATGAACTTTCCTAATTCAGTGAGATTCAAGCATCAGTTTTGAGGTATTTTTCTCCTATTAATCACTATCTTCAACAACACCCTGCCTTTCCTGTCAGTTAAAAACACTTGAGGCTCATTCCATAAATTTCTGATCAGTTTCTAATATTTAAATGTTCAGTCTAGATTGAAACTTCAATCACAAGGCCGATGCTTCTCTTCCTTTTAGAATAAGCCAAGCAAGCCAATGGGTAAGAGGAATGATCTGCTCCTTGTCCTCCTCCTTCTCTCCTCTTACATGTTAGTCCTGGAAGAGAGAGATAAAGGACAGGTGCTGATCTCATCCTTATCAAAGACCTAAGCTGACTGTGAAAACATACCATCTTACCCAGTGCTTTCTGAGAAAATACTGATTTCTACCTTTCTTTTGAAGCGCAGGTACTAATATCTGCAAAGGAGCCTGTAGAAGTGGGTCCTTCATGCTCTACTCTTGTGTAATAGAAATGCCTGTCCAATTGTTTCTCTTCCAGATTCCTTTAGCTGTTTTCTCAAAGGTACAACCCACATTCTTCTGCAATTCGAGTTCTCTTTCCTAATGATGAGTGATTCGTCTTCGTGATTGGTTAACCATAGCTTTTCCTTGCTAGGCCAAGTGAGAGATGCCTCTAAACTACCCCAAACTCTCTCTCTCTGTCTCTCTCTCTTCTTCCATTATTCTCTAATTATTGCTCTCTTTACTTAAAAAGTGGAAGGATTAATATCAGATTAATATAAACAGTTTATAGAAATCTCAAAACTGTCCAATTGTTTTTTAAGCCTCCCCTTACTTGGTTTAGGAAGAAGGCCATGTAACACTTTTGTTGACCCCTGGGTATATTCTTTCTCTCTCTCTCTCTCTCTCTCTCTCTCTCTCTGTCTCTCTCTCTGTCTCTGTCTCTGTCTCTCTCTCTCTCTATATATATATATATACATATATATATATATGTATATATATGAGGATATACCCTACCCCTGGGGTATATTCTCTTATTACAATGGAATTAAATAAGAGATTGATTTTTCAAAGAACTTGAAAATCCCTAAATGTTTTAAATTTATAAAACACATGGAAAAGTAGCCCATGGGTGAAAAAGAAATCACAAATTTTAGAAAATATTTCAAACTGAGTTAAAACAAAATTTATAGGAAGCAGTTAAAGTAATGCTAAGAGCAAAATTTTTAACTTTAAAAAGATTTTATTCATTCATTGCCTTTATTTGGATTATCTTGATATATGTCTAATGAGGGCTTCCCTGGTGGCTCAACCATAAAGGATCCACCTGCCAAATGCAAGAGACACAGGTTCAATCCCTGGGTCAGGAAGATCCCCTGGAGAAGGAAATGGCAGTCCACTCCAGTATTCTTACCTGAGAAATCCCATGGACAGAGGAGCCTGGCAGGCTACAGACCATGGGGTCTGTCCAGCAAAGAGTTGGACATGGTTTAGCAACTAAACAACGTCTCACGTATACCTGAAAAAAATGTGTATTCTGCAGTTGCCGGGTAAAGTAGTCCATGAATGTCAGTAAGATTAAGGTGATTGAAAGTGATACTCATATCTTCCATGTTCTTACTGATAACAACGTGTTAGCAAATAGAACCTAGCAATATAAAGAATGAGAATACATCATGAAAGAATGAGGTTTATCTGAGGCTTAATATTCACAAATTAATGTAAATCACCATATTAACAGAATAAAGAAGAGAATTCATACGACCATCACAATAGGTGCAGAAAATGTGTTTGACAAAATTCAATATGCTTTAATCATAAAAAAATCTTTAGCAATTTCTGGAATAGAAAAGAACTTTCTTCACCTAATAAGAGTAACTGTGAAAATTCACAGCTAACATTTTACTTAATAATTAATTGAATGTAGTCCCTGAGACAGGAACAAAGCAAGAATATCTACTTGCATGACTTGCATTTGACATAGTATTGGAGGTCCTAGCAACTGGAGGTAAGGCAAAAGCTTAGAAAAGAAGAAGGAAAATCATTTTTTAATTCTCAGATGACATGATTGATTTTACAGAAAACCCGAAGGAATGTATAAAATAACTACAAGGAGTAAGTAATGTTGTTATTGTTGTTATTCAGTCATTAAGTCATGTCAAACTCTTTGTGATCCAACGGACTGTAGCACACCAGGCTCCTCTGTCCTCCATTATCTCCCAGTTTGCTCAAATTCATGTTCATTGAGTCAGTGATGTTATCTAACTTTCTCATCTTCTGCTGCCCCTTTCAAAATATGTAAGTTCAACATGCAAAAGTCAATTTCATTTTTATACAACAAAACTCTCCAAAATGAAGTTTTAACAATTTTATTTACTGTATAAAGCATTAAACATTGTAAAATATTTAGTCATATGGTGGGTTTTTATGATTTAGAAGCTCAGGTCTTCACTTCTTAAAAATTACCTTGTCTTTGCATAATTTTTCTCCATTTTTGCGTTCTTTTTGGAATTTCAATAAGTCAGGATACTTAATCCTCAGAATTAATATCTCTAATTTTCTTTTCTCTATTTCTTCATCTTTCATGAAATTTTCTCCTTGTTTCACATCATTGTTCATTTTGAATAGATCAGGAAAGAAAGACTTCTAAGACTATTTTCTAAGAGATATTTTTAAAATGATTTGAGGGTCTGTTGAGTATTTTTGCATATATTTTTTACTTAAGCCATTATTTCACAGTTTTCTTCATAATTTTGGAATAAAGCAATAAAATTGTGTAAATTAGCAAATTCATTATAACTCACACAGCTGTAATAGCGTGTGGTACATATATGACATTTAGAGTAGCACTTGTAGAAAAAAATGAGACATGAGAATTACCCACATTTGGCTTTGTAGTCTTCTGGCATAATGAAAGTTAAGTATTGATTTCCACTTTGAATGTCAGCATTTTCCAACCTAACCAGTAGTCCTTGATGTAGTCTCCTGAAGCATATGATAAATTAACTATGAAAACAAAGATTGAAACATGAGTTAGAAGTTGTTGGCAAATACTGAATGAAGAGTTATGGCCTGTAAGAATGGAGGAAGAGCACTACAGGGTAGAACTTGAATGAGATGAAAAAACAAGAGAATCAGTTCAGTTCAGTTCAGTTCAGTCGCTCAGTCATGTCCGACTCTTTGCAACCCCATGAATCACAGCACGCCAGGCCTCCCTTTCCATCACCAACCCCAGGAGTTCACTCAAACTCACGTCCATAAAGTCAGTGATGCCATCCAGCCATCTCATCTTCTGTCATCCCCTTCTCCTCCTGCCCCCAATCCCTCCCAGCATCAGAGTCTTTTCCAATGAGTCAACTCTTCACATGAGGTGGCCAAAGTACTGGAGTTTCAGCTTTAGCATCATTCCTTCCAAAGAACACCCAGGGCTGATCTCCTCTAGAATGGACTGGTTGGTCTCTTTGGGACTCTCAAGAGTCTTCTCCAACACCACAGTTCAAAAACATAAATTCTTCGGCACTCAGCTTTCTTCACAGTCCAAATCTCACATCTATACATGACCACTGGAAAAACCATAGCCTAGAGAATAATTGTCTACTTTCCCATTGTGCTATTTTCTACTGTTTTAGTTCCATTATTAACTTTAAAGGCTGTCAATTTGGTCTTACTTACTTTTTAAAATCAAAAGTAGTTCAGATTTGCTAATATATTTTACTAATTTCTTTGCTAACCAATGTTTTTCCTTCCTACAACTCCTACCAAATTTAGCTTTTTTCTTATAGCCCATCCTTAAAAGATTCTATAAAGTGGAAGAATCTCAGTTTTTTAATGAAATATCTTTTTTCTGCTGTCAGTCTTGAGTCTAAGGATAGTGTACCCAAAAAAATTTTAAGTTTTCACCTGTTTTTTCAAAACTGAAGATATTTTAGTTCTGGCTGCCACTTTTGTACATGAGAAGTCTGCTACCATTCCACCTATCTCTTTTAAGACCTTATCTTTTTGTTTAATGTTTTGTATTGACACTACAATTTATTTCAGTGTAGATTTGTTTTTATTTTGCTCAGATCTTATGGTCTCCTTCCATTTGAAACTTATATGTTTATTTACTTCCGGAAAAGTTTCTGTCAATTCTTTGAATATTATTTCTATTTTATTCTCTCCTTTTAAAAATCCCATTATATGTATATTAGTTATATATAATCATTTGTACTTTTTAATATTTATTTCATATTTCACATCTACTTTAGTCTTCATGTTGCTCATGGGGTGATTTTTCAAGACAGTCTTATAATGAACTAGTTTTCTCTTCCACTGGTTTTATTCTGTTGTTTAACCTTTCCATTGATGCTTTTTTTTTTTTTGTATTTCAGAGACTATATATGTAATTTCCACATTTGCTTGAGATAGCTAGCTAGTTAACTAGATATATTTTAAATACACACACAAATTCTTGCTTCTGAAGTATATTCTTTCCTTTATATTTTTGAACACTAAATTTTTTTCATTCTACAATCTCCTTTATCACTCTTTTGGAGTGAAATTATGCATTTTTTGGTTTGCAGACCTTTTGTTGATTAACAATGTTGTGTTAGTTTCAGCTGCACAGCAAAGTGATTCAGTTGCACGTATACATGTATCCTTTTTCAAATTATTTTCCCATTTGGGTTATTGTAGAGTATTGAGTAGAATTCCCTGTGCTATACAGTAGGTCCTTGTTGGTTATCTGTTTTAAAGAAAGCATTGTGTACATGTTCATCCCAAACTCCCAATCTACTCCTCCCCTTCACTCTTCCACCTGGCAACCATTAATTTGTTCTAAGTCTGTGGGTTTATTTTTGTTTTGTAAATAAGTGCATTTGTATCATACTTAGGTATTAAAAGAAATTAACCGTATGGTTCTTTGGGAGAATCTAAGTGGTACAGGGAGATCTTTGTGAAGAAGGGCTAAGAATGAGGCATTCAGCAGATGTGCAGGGCCTGAGACTGCTTCAGGGCCTGCGCTTCTCTGCCTGCCTTCTTCTCTTGCCCATGCTCTATTAGTTGGTTTCTGGCTGGAACTCCTGTTGGAAGATTCTGGCTGGAGATGCCAACTTAAAAAGAAATGCAAAATGTGAGAATTGAGAATTAAGTTTTATTGGGGGCAAAATGAGGACTACAGCTTGGCAGACAGCATTTCAGATAGCTCTGAGAAACTGTGCCGGGCAGGGGGGAGGTCTATATATTTGTGATTTTGGTGAAGAGGGGAATACATGCAATCAAGCACATAGTTTTTTCAGAAGGTTATTGCTAGTCACAAGGAGCAGTTGTCACTGTGAAGGATTTTAGTGCTTTTCTAGATATGAGGAGATACAAGAATTGGGCTCATAAATTTGCTCCTGAAAATATCTAACTATCCAAAGACCTGTTCTGCCAGTTTTTCCCAGAGCACGAAGTGCCTCATTTCTACTCTCCATCCTGAACTCCTTTCAAGGGGTATTAAAAATCAGCAGCTGCAGCAGTACATGAATTCATTTCTGTAGAGGTAGCTGGCAAGTGCCCATGGCAAGTGCCAATTTGTAATTGACAAAGAGAGAAAGAGAGAAAACAAAGTAGTTCTCTTCCACTTCTTTGCCACAAAGGGCTAAACTCACAGGGGTACATCTCCACCTTGCTTTTGGCTCCTCCCAGATAGACATGCCATGCTTAAGTTTCCGCCAGGTGAATTGATACCCAGGCTTCAGAAACATGCCTCCTTCCTCAGTTTCTATGAATGAGTGCTGATAGTGGGTTCCTACCTGCTGTTGCTAATCTCTGTCTGTCCCCTGTTTGGCATCAGTTCCTCCACCTCCTGTGTCACTAATGTCCCTGCGTTCAGTTCTCTCTGTTGTAAACATTTGAAGTGGTTTTTTTCTTTTTTTGAGATACTAGATAAAACTAGGTGATGAGACATGTTCTAGAAAGTACAAACTTTATATTTGAAGGAAATATTGTTTCTATGGATTATGAAAAACCACCAGAAAATGTTGAGAATGTAATATTATTTCAAGTAAATAATTATGTGCTAACATAGAAGTAAAAATTTATGAATGGTGTTAAGTTGAAGTTTTTTAAGATTTTCAGTTTTCTAAGGGGTTATTTTTATTGGAATGTGAACTTACAGATTCTGTGTATCACTCCCTGCAGTCTTCAAATCCTGGCTCCACCACTTATTAGTTCCATGATATCGTGTAAGTTACTTTGCTTCTCTGTGCTTCCATTTACTCATCTGTAAAATGGAAATAATAATAGTAACTACCTTGTAAAGTGCTTAGAATGATGCCCAGATACAATGGACACTCTGAAATTATTAGTTGTTATTTCCCAATTTTGAAAGTGAAGAAATTATTATTTTTTTTCCTCCAGGAGGTGAAGAATGATCCATTTGCTTTGCCTAACTTAGACCCTGGAAAATCCCATGGATGGAGAAGCCTGGTGGGCTGCAGTCCATGGGGTCGCTAAGAGTTGGACATGACTGAGCGACTTCACTTTCACTTTTCAGTTTCATGCATTGGAGAAGGAAATGGCAACCTACTCCAGTGTTCTTGCCTGGAGAATCCCAGGGACGGGGGAGCCTGGTGGGCTGCTGTCTATGGGGTCGCACAGAGTCGGACACGACTGAAGCGACTTAGCAGCAGCAGCAGCAGCAGCAACTTAGACCCTAAGCAGACTTGCAGGGCTAGGGAAGAGTAGAAGTAAATGTGAGAAGAGTTGATTGGCTTCAGATGTCTAAGAACCTTGTATGACATACACAATTTAAGTATTTATAATATGAGGAACCATAAAACTGTTAAGAGAGATAGTTATATTTATCTTTTTATAATTATCTTTTTAAGAGCATAACCTCTGGTACCTTTAGATAACGGGATTGGCGGAAGATAAGGGTGAAGACTAGGAGAAATCCTCAAAGCTCTAGAAACCCTCTGGGACAGATGTTTGTGTGTCTGGCACCTTTGTGTGTCATGTGGCACCCCTTCCTCCATGCAGGAGCGACTCCAGGTAGGAACATATGGTTTTGTCAACAGACTTCCTAACCCAGAGGCCATTATGCAATTAACAAATTGCCATTTACACTGCAAACAGCTCTAGATTGGCCTAGGGCCTGAGAATGGCTGGTAAGAGTGATTTAAGGAATAAGATAGATATCAAGAGAATCCCTCATAGGTTACTTGTTAGGCTTCAGTGATATTCATATGTAGATGATGCTCACTCCTCAAAGCGGAGGCAAGCATGCAATAACAGATAACAAAATACCAAAAAAAAAAAACAAAACCTATCAATATTCTCAAACAAAATATTAAAGTCAGTGTGACTCTCTGCTAAGGAAATTCAAGGATATAGCACAACAGTAAAAATAATGCATCTTTATTTTGTGGTTTGCTTTTTTTTCCCATCAAGGCAAATTCTACCTTACTACTAGGTTTGTTTCTTCCTCATAGAAAGAGAGCAAATTTGTGTTTAAAAAAAAAAATGCTTTGGCGTATTCTCCAAAACTTTCTAATAAAAAACCTAAGCAGCTATGTCGTTTGTTACAAATGAATACATCATTTCATATACATAGGAAATATTCATTAAGTACCCATTGTGGGCTGTCTGTGAAGTCTTTGTTTGATTCTTGGAATGCCTGTAATCTTTGTGCTCTATTAGTATTTATAAACCACCCATTTTGAATGAAATATAGTGTGCAATTTTTTATAATCTGAAATTTTTAATTCTTTCTTCTTAAATGCACTTTGAGTGTTTCAAATTTGCAAACACACTTTGGTCAAATTTGGGAGCATATTGCAAGCATCATTTCTTTGGCTCTGTCAATAGTTTACCTAATTTAATGGGTATATTTTAGCACATTTTTCATTAGATGATAGCTGCCACAGATAGGAATGCTATACTCATATGAGAGTTACAGCTGTGATGATAAGTATAGATGTCAATTCAAGAATTATGGACTGAGGCCTCCAGCTAGATCATCCGCCAACACAGTTTGGCATATCTAAATTCATAAAAATAAGTGATGGATGTCAATTCTTTCTAATTAGTTGACAAGCCAGAGGTACCTGAATATAACTAAGTTTTGCAGTGAAATTAGACATAAATAATGATAATTTTTAGTATTTTATTCATATTGTTCATATATAATTTCAAATGTATAAATCTATTTAAAGAAATAAAAATAGTTAAAATTTTTTCCAGGCAAGTTTAACTTAGTTTACAAATTAGCTATAATAGTTATTTAGAAAAAAAATAAAAGTTTGAAAGAAACTTACCTCTAACTTTCTTTGTAGTTGAGTCCAAATTATGCATTTTTTTTTGGTCACAATGGAATTTTGGAAATCCAAGAGCATCTGTCAATGCAAAGACTATTTTACCTCATATCTGCTAGAGCTATTTTAAAAAGCAGCAGCAGATAAAATAAACTGGGTAATTTATTTAAAAGTCAAAAGCACAGTGGGGAAAGCAAAGACATGATCCTGAGAACCCTATATTTATCTTAGAAGCAGGATAAAAATATATACATACAGCAGGATAAGAAACTTCAGAAAAATATCTCCCAAATGTGGAAGCTTTAAATTTGAGTCACAGGTTTAGTTAGGTTGCTAATTCAGATCTCTTTTAGTGCATCTCTTTCTTTGTCTTAACAACAACAACAAAACCTGTATGTATAAATTCAGAAAACAGTTTCAGGTGAAATATTAAAATGGAAACTGCTGACTCTTTACCTTTTATTTAAAGAAATCCAGATTTTAAAAAAAGGTATATCTTAATTGTGATTATTCCAGTATAAACTCCTAATAGATACTTGCTTCCAGTTGCCAAATTAAGTATGTGCCAAATAGACCTTAAGAAGCCTTCCAACAGAGCACTATTACAGTGATGCTAGGCTAAAAAGCAAAGTTACCATTCTTAACACAGAGAATCTAGCTTTTTAATTAAAAAAAAAATCACTTCTGAACCCTTGCCCAATACTTTTCTATGCATTATAGGTTCATTTTTCCCTTATTTTTATTTTTATTTATTTATTTATTTATTTATTTATTTATTTATTTTATTATTTTTTTTAAATTTTAAAATCTTTAATTCTTACATGCGTTCCCAAACATGAACCCCCCTCCCACCTCCCTCCCCATAACATCTCTCTGGGTCATCCCCATGCATCAGCCCCAAGCATGCTGCATCCTGCGTCAGACATAGACTGGTGATTCAATTCTTACATGATAGTATACATGTTAGACTGTCATTCTCCCAAATCATCCCACCCTCTCCCTCTCCCTCTGAGTCCAAAAGTCCGTTATACACATCTGTGTCTCTTTCCCTGTCTTGCATACAGGGTTGTCATTGCCATCTTTCTAAATTCCATATATATGTGTTAGTATACTGTATTGGTGTTTTTCTTTCTGGCTTACTTCACTCTGTATAATCGGCTCCAGTTTCATCCATCTCATCAGAACTGATTCAAATGAATTCTTTTTAACGGCTGAGTAATACTCCATTGTGTATATGTACCACAGCTTTCTTATCCATTCATCTGCTGATGGACATCTAGGTTGTTTCCATGTTTCCACTCTCAGACATAAATCACAGCAGGATCCTCTATGATCCACCTCCCAGAATTCTGGAAATAAAAGCAAAAATAAACAAGTGGGATCTAATTAAAATTAAAAGCTTCTGCACAACAAAGGAAAATATAAGCAAGGTGAAAAGACAGCCTTCGGAATGGGAGAAAATAATAGCAAATGAAGCAACTGACAAACAACTAATCTCAAAAATATACAAGCAACTTATGCAGCTCAATTCCAGAAAAATAAACGACCCAATCACAAAATGGGCCAAAGAACTAAATAGACATTTCTCCAAAGAAGACATACGGATGGCTAACAAACACATGAAAAGATGCTCAACATCACTCATTATTAGAGAAACGCAAATCAAAACCACAATGAGGTACCACTTCACACCAGTCAGAATGGCTGCGATCCAAAAATCTGCAAGCAATAAATGCTGGAGAGGGTGTGGAGAAAAGGGAACCCTCCTACACTGTTGGTGGGAATGCAAACTAGTACAGCCACTATGGAGAACAGTGTGGAGATTCCTTAAAAAATTGCAAATAGAACTACCTTATGACCCAGCAATCCCACTTCTGGGCATACACACCGAGGAAACCAGAATTGAAAGAGACACATGTACCCCAATGTTCATCGCAGCACTGTTTATAATAGCCAGGACATGGAAACAACCTAGATGTCCATTTTTCCCTTATTTTTAAAATTTGTTTTTAATTGGAGGATAATTTCTCTACAATATTGTGTTAACTTCTATACAACAACATGAATCAGTCATAAGGATACATATGTCCCCATCCTCTTGAACCTCCCCCCATCCCCCACCACATCCTACTCCTTTAGGTTGTCAGAGTAGTATGCTGACCTCCCTGTCTTATACAGCAACTTCCCATTTGCTATCTATCTTATATATGGAAAATATCATATATTAATGCATGTATATGGGATCTAGAAAAAAATCATTCTGATGCACCTATCTGCAGGGCAGAAAGAGAGATGCAGACTTGTAGGTTCATTATTATATAGACAATAGCTGCTATTAGGCTACAAGAGAAGCTGCACTTAATTTTCTTCTGCAAACAAGTGAAAAAAACATTTAGGACAAGTTAATAGCAAATATGGCAGCTTGCCTGCCACTTATTCACTATTATTAAGTGATAAATTGTTTTAATAACATAAATGAGCTGTACTTCTCAGAAATGAAATTAATAAAAAATACACATTTTGATAATAAATTATCAGAATTACCCATACCAAATATGCTGGACAGTATTTCAAACAGATTGGTTTCAGTTCAGTTTGAGTACCCTATTGCCATTCATCATAGTTGAGGTTTTCTTCTAAGATGGTGCAATATTCCATATCTCATAGCTAATTGGTCTCATCAAGCCTATAAGCAAATGAATCCCTGGAGTAAGTTAGGCATTAGGCACATTGAGAAAGCCATGACTTGCTCAGATTTCTGTGATAAATTTCTGCTCAATAAATATTTAATGGAGTTAAAGATTTCACAGATTTTATCTATATGTCTAAATGCATTTATTACTAAAAGGCATTTGTACAAGTTATGAATTACATTCAATTGCTAGTAAAATTGACCCCCCCCACACTGACTTAAACCAGCATTTGATTCATGTTTCTATACTTATCTCTACTATAAGCAGTAAGATCAGCCCAGTGAAGTAGCTAGGAGATGCCACTAGAAAGCCCGGATTTTTCCAGCTGTCTATCCAACCTTGTATAGCTTTTTCTCTGCTTATTGCCTGCATGTTTGTATGGGCCATCTCTACTATCATACTCATGTTACAATCAGGAGGAAGAGAAAGGGCAAAGTGAAGAAACACAGAGACAAAGCGTAGCCAAGCCTCTCTCTTTCAAAGAGCTTTACCAGAAGTCTCTAGTGACTTGGCTTACAGAACTTCAGGTTGGATTGGTCACATGGCCACCCCTAGAGTCAAAGGAGTTTGCGACCTACCACCTCAAGAAGAATTGGGGCAGCAAGGGCACAAACTCACTTATCAGAATGCTTCCAGTAATTTGAAGAATTCGCAGTATGATAACCACCAAATAGAAACATTTTACTCTCAAACATTGCTCTAAGGATTGCTGAAAATTTGAGTTCTTTAACTTATGAAACAGGAAATTAACTATCTGAAGAAGAAAATGGCAACCCTCCAGTATTCTTGCCTGGAGAATTCCATGGACGGGGAGCCTGGTGGGCTACAGTCCATGGAGTCACAAAAAGTTGGACACGACTGAGCGACTAAACAACAGCAAATATTAACTATCAGGTTGGCCTAACGGCTTTTGTAATAATAATAAACTATGCAATACCATGAACAAAACTGCAGGTATTTCAATAATGTTAACAAGACCTGATGAGTTATCCTGAAAATAGAAAATGTTATATAACATTTTTTATATGAGCTTTCAAGACTAGGGCTGACTAATACTATTTGAAACAATGGGGTTGTTGATTTAATTTGCATTATGTGGATTGGTAATTTTTCCTTATTGACTGACTTAATACACTGCAGTTTAAATGTTAGTTCTTGTGTTATTAAAACCTTGGGCCAGCTCATCAACTTGTGTGCTTATTTATCCTAACCACTTTGATTGACATTGAGGGTAGTAGAGAACACGGCTCAGTTTCTGCTTTCCAGAGTTGATAGTCGGGTCTAGCAAATGCCAGTGGTAACCCATAGTTACCAGGATCCAGAATTCCACAGGCCACCATTAACATTGTATTCTAAGTGAAAGATGCTCTCCCCCAGGTTGTTATAATGGGAAGGTTCCAGGTAAGCCACTTGTGCATTGCAATAGCTTTTTACATTTCCAGAATAATTGGGAAATGTTTTTCTCTAGGGGAAAAATGTTACCCAGTAATAGTGTTTGGAAAGTTAAATAGAAACAAAGGCATTATGTAGGTATGATAAATTTTAGTTTAAAAATCTTAATAAATTTTAGTTAAAAAAAACATTGTCCTGTTCTCTTGGTTGAAAGTTTGTTTGATCTATGGAGCCAAATGACTTGAATTCAAATTCTGACTCCACCACTTTCCAGCTGTGACCTTTTTCATGAAATGCTGAACTCATAGGATTCCTGTGAAGAGAAAATGAGTTATATAATTCCTATAATCACACATTGTCAACACAGTTTGGTTATTAACTTATTAAATTGACCCTGGATTATTAAGCTTCAGCATCCATTTTGTTGGACAGTAATTGATGGCATTTTCTTAACTGCTATAATCACTTTGTCTTTGTCAATAAAGTAGAATAAACATAATTTAAACCTGTCCTCATATAAATATTGCTTTTACAAATTTTGATATTATACTGTAATAAAATTAGCTTGAATTTATTGATTCCTTACTAAGCATCAAGTACTCCTGTAAGCGTTTTACACATATAATCTTATTTGAGTCTCAGAACAAAGTTTGTTGTAAGATTCAGAGGCTTTATTTTCATTTTGTTATTGACTTCCTTTCATAGTCTCAGCTATAATTCAGATAGTTGAGGTTTCTCAATAACTGAATTACAAGATGAGTAAATATGAATATTTTTAGTACTTTGCAATGAACACTGTTAAGCTCACAATACCATTCTAGATCAGTGTTACTCAGTTTTTTCCCAAAACAAAAAAGACCCCCTTTTGAATTTTGCGCAGTGAAAAGGGTCACTATGAACCTGACCTAAAATATTATCTCCACTCCCACACCAACTGTAGCTATTTGACTTACTCTCTATTAAGAAATGTTGTTCTTGGCATTTGAAAAAATTATGATTGACCATACAATACTCAATTTTTAAAAACCCCATTCAAAGAAAATCATTTGCTATCAATATAAAATTCCAAAATTATAAAAGATATTGAGTTAAACTTTTATATTAAAACAAGAGTCTCAGTTTTTAAATCTTAACTTACGTTCATACTGTAGAGTCACTCTCTCTCCTATCTCAATCCAAAGTGACTGAGGCAAGCTCAGGAAAGAGTTTCTCATTTGGAAGTTAACTCAGATCTAAAACTTTAGTTAATTAAATAACCAATTAACCTTTACACAAAAGACTGATAGACATGAAATCTGTATTATTTTGCTAAGAATGCCATGATAAAATATCACAGATTAGATGGCTTAAACAACAGAAATTTATTTTACACAGTCTGGAGGCTAGAAGTCCAAGGTCAAGGGAGTGGTGGGTTTGGTTTCTTCTGAACCTTCTCTTCTTCGCTTGCAGATGGCCATGCAGCCTGTCCTCACCTGGTCTTTTCTCTGTGTGCATACCCCTGGTCTCTCTGTGTCTAGATCTTCTCTTTTTATAGGAACATCAGTCAGTTTGGACTAATGCCCACCATAACAGCCTGATTTTAACTTAGTCATCTCTTTAAAGGCTCTCTTAAAGATGACTATAAAGTCATCTCTTTATACCATTTCCAAGTATAGTTACATTCTGAAGTACTGGGAGTTAGGACTTTAACATATGGATTTCGGGAGGCACACAGTTCAGCCCAGAACACAATCTATTTAGAGATCACTTCTCTTCCATACCTCCTGATTACTAGACATTAGACTTCAACTAAATGCACAAAATAAATAGTAATATGAAATGATATATTTTTTCATGTTGTAGTAACATGTCATGTTTTTCTGATCAAGAATGTGCTTATTATTTTAATAAACACAGAGGGTAACATCTAATAAAATCTTAGTTTTAGTGATGATAGTTATTTTGGAATAATGAAATTGACATATAATATCTTACTAATGCATATGTTTATCTAACTTTGGTAAAAATAAACAATGCCTATTTAAATAATGCTAGCCAATATAGAAGGAAATGCCACTCTAGGTCAAAGGTTTAGAAATTATATTATTCAGTACTAGCAAATACAGCTTTTATTCAATACTAGCAAAATAGCTGCTGAATAATCATTTTTAGAAATGCCTATGTAAAATAAGATTGCTAAAAGAATGAGAAAATAAATTTTGTACAAAGGACAGTACATTCAAGAAAAGATAGTTTTATCTGTTATTTTTAGCTCCTGACTTTTCTCCTGGAATTGAGCTGGATTTACAAAGGGAAATAATGTTTTTGTTTCTCTCCTAGGTCTTAAGATGGATTTTGGTTACAAGTATCTATTGTTGCTATTGTTTTAGTCATTAAGTATTATCCAGCACTTTTGAGATTCCATGGACTGTATCCCACCAGTGTTGTCTGTCCATGGACTTTTCCTGGCAAGAATGCTGGAGTGGGTTGCCATTTTGTTCTCCAGGGATCTTCCTGACCAAGGGATCAGACACACATCTCCTGCCTTGGCAGACAGATTCTTTGCCACTGAGTCACCCGTGATGTGGATCAATTATTAGCACTTGTTTGGTTCCACACTCACTGGTACATGCTACAGTGCTTCCTGTTACAGTGCTAGGCAAGAATAAACTTCTGACTGGACCACACATATTCAAATATATCCATCCATGTTTACAACTGGCTTCCCTGATAGTTCAGTTAAAGAACCCGCCTGCAATGCAGGAGAACCTCGCTCGATTCCATGGTCAGGAAGATCTGCTGGAGAAGGGATAGGCTCCCCACTCCAATATTCTTAGGCTTCCCTTGTGGCTCAGCTGGTAGAGAATCCACCTGCAATGCGGGAGACCTGGGTATGATTCCTGGGTTGGGAAGATCCCCTGGAGAAGGGAAAGGCTACCCACTCCAGTATTCTGGCCTGGAGAATTCCATGGACTGTATAGTCCATGGAGTCTCAGAGAGTCGGACACGACTGAGCAACTTTCACTTTCATATTTACAACTGTACTTTAGTTCACTTAACATTCAAACAGCTAGTATTTTTTATTTTTAAATTAATTTTTATTGGAGTAAAATTGCTTTACAATGTTGTCTTGGTTTCTACTGTATATCAAAGTGAATGATTTTATATATACATATATACATCCTCTCTTTTTTGGATGTCCTTCCCATTTAGGTCACCACAGAGCACTGAGTAGAGTTCCCTGAGATATACAGTAGGTTCTTATTAGTTATCTGTTTTGTGTTCTTGTTGTTCAGTCACTCCATCATGTCCAACTCTTTGCAACCCCATGGACTGCTTTATCAAACTCATGTCCATTGAGTCAGTGATGCTATCCAACCATCTTATCCTCTGTTGTCCCTTCTCCTCCTGCCTACAATCTTTCCTAGCATCAGTATCTTTTCTAATGAGTCAGCACTTCCCATGAGGTGGCCAAAGTATTGGAGCTTCAGCTTTTGCATAGACCTGCCAATGAATATTCAGGATTCATTTCCTTTAGAAATGATTGATTTGATTTCCTTGCAGTCCAAGGGACTCTCAAGAGTCTTCTCCAACACCATAGTTCAAAAGCATCAGTTATTCAGTGCTTAGCCTTCTTTATGGTCCAGTTTTCACATCCTTATATGACTACTGGAAAACCATAGCTTTGACTAGACAGACCTTTGTTGGCAAAGTAATGTCTCTGCTTTTTAATACATTGTCTATGTTTGTCATAGCTTTTCTTCCAAGGAACAAGCATCTTTTATCTCATGGCTGCAGTCACCATCTGCAGTGATTCTGGAGCCCAAGAAAAGAAAGTCTGTCACTGTTTCCATTGTTTCCCCATCTATTTGCCATGAAGTGATGGGACCAGATGCCATGATTTTTTTTTTTTTTGAATATTGAGTTTTAAGACAGCTCTTTCACTCTCCTCTTTCACCTTCATCAAAAAGCTCTTTAATTCCTCTTCACTTTCTGCTACAAGGGTGGTGTCTTCTGCATATCCAAGGTTACTGATATTCCTCCCGGCAATCTTGATTCTAACTTGTGCTTTATTCAGCCCAACATTTCTCATGATGTACTCTGCATATAAGTTAAACAATCAGGGTGACAATATATAGCCTTGATGTACTCTTTTCTCAATCTGGAACTAGTATGTTGTTCCATGTCCAGTTCTAACTGTTGCTTCTTGACCTGCATACAGGCTTTTCAGGAGGCAGGTAAGATAGTCTGGTATTCTCATTTCTTTAAGAATTTTCCAGTTTGTGTGATCCACACAAAGGCTTTAGTGTAGTCAGTGAAGCATAAGTAGATGCTTTTCTGGACTTCTCTTGCTTTTTCTATGATCCAGTGGCTGTTGGCCTTTTGATCTCTGGCTCCTCTGCCTTTTCTAAACCCATCTTGTACATCTGGAAGTTCTCGGCTCATGTACTCTTGAAGCCTGGTATGGAGAACTTTGAGCATTTCTTTCCCAGCAGGAGAAATCAGTGCAATGTGCAGTAGTTGAACATTCTTTGGGATTGGAATGAAAACTGACCTTTTTCAGTCTTGTGGCCACTGCTGAGTTTTCCAAATTTGCTGGCATATTGAGTGGAGCACTTTAACAGTATCATCTTTTAGGATTTGAAAGAGCTCAGCTGGAATTCCATCACCTCCTCTGGTTTGTTCATAGTGATGCTTCCTAAGACCCATTCGACTTCTATTATATACATTATTGATACTATATATCTATTTTATACATAGCATCAATATGTATCTATTTTATACAACAGTGCTAGGTATGTATTTTATGCAACAGTGCTAAACACTTCCCCATGCTTTTTAATTTTTCCTAAGCAAGGGTATCACCAATCTCCAGCTTACTAAGTTGATCAAGAATGTGCTTTCCCAAAAGATCTTCCCCAAGATCATGTAATTCATTGCTTCCCAGACATTGAAATTTCACAGAGCAATGCTAGTTTTTAAATTGGAACATTTTGTTAGAATAATAAGGATAAAGTTATCACTGATTATCACCATCATTTTATGAGAACATTTTAGTACCAAAAGGACTGCTTAAAGAAGCCTCAAAACATTGCTTATTTTTTTCGTTTCCCTATTGAAAATTTTGTCATCCAAGGTGCAATGTTTGAGAACCACTAAGCCAGAAAGCAGAACAGAGAAAAATAAAGGTCATAAATATCAAAGAACTAATTAAAGATCTATGTGTGGAATAGTACATCCCTTCTCAACATGTTACTGATTTTCTAATTAAAACATCAAAAGGATTGTTGCTGTATAACATTTAAAAGAATGACATTTAGCTTATTTCATTTGTAATAATAGATAAATGAGAAAGAGTATTATTTTAAATGAAGTCATCCACTTGTGGCTTTAGTTCCTAACAAGATTCTCAAGTTATTTAACATATCTTGTAGCACAAACATCTCTCTCAATATAAAAAGTAGATTTTCAAATGTGTGTTTCCATTAATTAGAACCTTTAGATCCTAAAGATTGATTAAATGCTCATAAATATCTGTGATATTAATGACAGTAGAGATAAACAATTTTTCTTTCTTAAGTGAAAGTCGCTCAGTCATGTCCAACTCTTTGTGACCCCACAAACTATACAGTCCATGGAATTCTCCAGGCCAGAATATTGGAGTGAGTAGCCTTTCCCTTCTCCAGGGGATCTTCCCTACCCAGGAATCAAACCAGGATTTCCTGCATTGCAAGTGGATTCTTTACCAGCTGAGCTATCAGGGAACCCCCTGATAAATCATTTTAGTGATAATATAATGGAAAGCATCAAGAAATAACTATGATAATATTCAATTACTTTATAGTTACAAAAGATAAAGAAAGAAAAGGAAAATAGGAGACATAAATATTCAATTAAAAACAAAATCATAGTGATTTGTTTAGCTGTAAAAATCCACAGTCAGTTGTAGACCCTAATTAGACACTTGCACTGTGAGTCTGTGCGTATGTGAGGAGGTATTGGTAACTGACCCATATTCACACTGACCTGATTTCTCACCAGTGCTTGTATGTTTCTAATAGTGAGAAATATTCCTGAAATATTGTTACACTATGATTAATCAGAAATGCCAAAAGCATAGTAATATTTTTAAAGTATAATAACTAGTTAAGAACATTATAATTATTTGTTTGAAACAACTGTTTATTGAAATCTTAATGCACTATCTTAAATAGGTGATTTTAGATAAAGGATTACCAATACTTAAGGATATTTCATGTAGAGAGAATTATTTCAGAATAAGAATAGAACCATATGTAGAACCAGATTAGAAAGTTACCGATATTGTTCAATTTGAAAAGTACTCCCAAGACTCTGCTTTATCCAGGTATTATACATCTGAACCACTATAAGTAAAATGCATTCATAGTATTTTTTTCTTTGTGTATCTTTTATATATAAAATATTATGAGGCAATATTGAATAAATCCACTGTAAGTTATTACTGACTTACCCAGATCTTGAGAGAAACTAGGTAAAATAAAAGTAGAAAAAGCATGGGAAGTGAGGAAAATGAACAAAAGTAGATTTGAAGGCTCATGCAGATGAATTTTTTCCTATTAAAAATTTGTCTGGGAATAGACAGAAATCACCTATTTTTATCATGTTATCTTTAAGGTCATCATCCATTTTTTTCAAGTACTTCACATGGATTTATTTATCCTTATTCTTGTTCAGAGTACATTTTTGCCTAGTGAGATAAATTCATTTGGTTTTTTAATATTAAAACTGATGAATCTATTAAAATCTGTATACTGTTTTATTGATTCTATTGTATCTTATAGCATCTATTTTTAAACACATCACTTTTACACCAATAGCATGGGCATGTAATGGCTCCTGCTGCTGCTACTAAGTCACTTCAGTCATGTCCAACTCTGTGCGACCCCATAGATGGCAGCCCACAAGGTTCCCCCGTCCCTGGAATTCTCCAGGCAAGAACACTGGAGTGGGTTGCCATTTCCTACTCCAATGCATGAAAGTGAAAAGTGAAAGTGAAGTTGCTTAGTCGTGTCCGACTCTTTGCAACCCCATGGACTACAGCCTACCAGACTCCTCCATCCATGGGATTTTCCAGGCAAGAGTGCTAGAGTGGGGTGCCATTGCCTTCTCCTAATGGCTCCTACTTGAGCCTAAAGTAATTTCGTGTATTCTTAGCAGTATTATTCTGATATATACAAAAAACCAGGGTTAACAGAGGTCTTATAGCATGGAGAATCTGAAATCAAAGAACTTTAAAATTGAATTCTGTCTTTCCTACTTCTTATTCTGCAGCTTACATGCTTAGCATTTCTAAGGCTCAGTGTCCTCATATGTTGAATATAATGGCAATATTTTAAGTAATTCCTATTAGTTTGTTTTTATCTCTTCCAAAATATATTATCATGACAATTGAATTTGTTTATTTGAAAAATGTAACTTCTATTACTGTCAGCATGAAACACTAAATACTCTGAAAATACCTTCCCATGAAAACAACTTAAAAATCTGGAAAAACTGTAAATTACTGTTGTTGCTATTTAAATGCTAAGTCATGTCCAGCTCTTTGCAATCCCATGGGCTTTAGCCCACCATGCTCATCTGTCCATGGGATTTCCCAGGCAAAAATACTGGGGTGGGTTGCCATTTCCTTCTCTATGCATTTCTTTAAATGAATTGCTGAGCTGGTTAGAAAATAAAGAAGTAGGCAAATGCTTAAACCAAGGAGAAACCCTGGAAGGTAGGTAAGAATTAAAGCCAGATTTTGTCCTAAGAGCATCTGCTAAACTTGAGAAATCTTGAACTTCTGTTTTTGTTTCTGGAAATGGCCAGGCAGTAAGGAAATAAAACTTAGGTATTCTCTGGAGTAAACACATTTCAGTCTGGAATTCAAAGAATTTTAAAGATAAAATATCCCAGAAAAATGAGTTCATTGTATAAAATCACAAAACACAAAAAGAAACTGTAAGAAGCATAGTACTATAAATCAGGGTCAGCAGAAACAAGAATCAGAAGAATCAGATTACAAAGTCTTCAGATATTGGAATTTTCAAATGTATGTGCATTTAGAAATAAATAATGTAAATGTGAAAAAAGAACAGGAGTCTATCAAAATAACAAGATGGATTTATAAAAACAGGATAGTCAGAATGAGAGAAACCAGAAAGGTATGATGAAGCATCCAGGACTAACAAGAGTCATTTTCAGCCCTATGTGTAAAGGTTCATAGAAACAGAGGTTACAGGAAACTGGAGAAAGCTGTAACTGTAACAAGAGCAAAGAGTTATCTGAGAGGAATTACAAGCTTTGGTAGAGGCCTACATGCTAAATCGTGCCTGACTCTTGTGACTCCAAGGATTGTATGTCACCAGGCTCCTCTGTCCCTGGGATTTCCCAGGCAAGAATACTGGAGTATGTTGCCATTTCCTCCTCGAGAGGATATTCCCAACCCAGAGATTGAACCCACATCCTCTGTTTCCTGTATTAGCAGGCAAATTCTTTACCACTGAGCCAAATTTGGCAGAATGCAGCAAATGCTGACCCACAACCCACTAAGTATGCAGATGGGGAAATAAATATTCCCATCTCTCTCCTCCCACACCTGTTGTACCTTTCACTGACCAAACCACACCTAAATACCAGAGGCAAGGGAACTTTGGTAATGCGTGATGTAGATGTTAATATACCAGGACACAGAGCAGAGTGGAGAAGGGAGGATTGCAGGGACAAAAGAGAGAATTACCAGCAGAAGAGTATGAGACATTAAATATAGAGTGAAAAGTGAAAGTGTTAGTCACTCAGTCGTGTCTGACTCTTGTTGACCCCATGGACTGTCGCCCACCAGGCTCCTCTGTCCATGGCATTCTCCAGGCAGGAATACTGGAGTGGGTTGCCATGCCCTCCTCCAGGGGATCTTCCCAACCCAGGGCTCAAACCTGCATCTCTTACTTCTCCTGAATTGGCAGGCAGGTTCTTTATCACTAGTGCCACCAACTTACACTTAAACAGAGTTCTTTTTTAAAAAATAGGGGCGAGGAGAGAAAGCAAATGTTCAGAGATGAAATGGTTGATCATTTTCCAGAATTCCTGAAAGACAATACATCTCAGATCAAGAAACAACCTAGATGTCCATCAGCAGATGAATGGATAAGAAAGCTGTGGTACATATACACAATGGAGTATTACTCAGCCGTTAAAAAGAATTCATTTGAATCAGTTCTGATGAGATGGATGAAACTGGAGCCGATTATACAGAGTGAAGTAAGCCAGAAAGAAAAACACCAATACAGTATACTGACACATATATATGGAATCTAGGAAGATGGCAATGACGACCCTGTATGCAAGACAGGAAAAAAAAACACAGATGTGTATAACGGACTTTTGGACTCAGAGGGAGAGGGAGAGGGTGGGATGATTTGGGAGAATGGCATTCTAACATGTATACTATCATGTAAGAATTGAATCGCCAGTCTATGTCTGACACAGGATACAGCATGCTTGGGGCTGGTGCATGGGGATGACCCAGAGAGATGTTATGGGGAGGGAGGTGGGAGGGGGGTTCATGTTTGGGAACGCATGTAAGAATTAAAGATTTTAAAATTTAAAAAATAAAAAACTTAAAAAAAAAGAGAAAGAAACCCCGTTTAAAAAGAAATTCACAAATAGACAATATCATAGTGAAACTGAACACCAAAGACAATGAAAAGGTCTTAAAATCAGCTAGACAGAAAAGAAAGATTAGTTCCAAAAGACATCATTATTGATTTCTCAACCACAACGGGGCTGTAAATTGAAAATAACACCTTCAATGAGCTAGCATTTAATACTTCAAAGCTGTCCCTCAAGAAGAGGTATAAGATGTAGACATCTTCAAATGAACAACTTAGAGGTTTAAAATCTAACTCACTTTAAAGACAATTTTAAAGGATGAACTTTGGGAAGGAGAGTGATCAAAGGTAGGTCTGAGAAACAATAAAGAATAGTAAACAAATATTAATTACATGGTATATCTAAGCATAAAAATCATAATTTCCAAAGTAGAAAATGAAAATAAAATGAAAGCAGGGGGAAAAAACCCTTCATTTAAAAGAATGAAAGAAAGAAAATAGAAAATCTGCATAAATAGAAAGCACAAAATAGGAAATCAAAAGTAAATGTAATTATTATCAGTGAAATGAGATAAACACAAATATAACTTTCTTATAACAAAAATTCTGATTACAAACTGAGTTTTTAAAGAGGTGGATTTAAAATGCTCAACAATATTCTTTCCAAGAGACATATCTTAAATAGAATACCAAAATAGGCTTAATCCAAAGTATGGAAAATGATATTCCAGGGAATCACTATCCACAAGAGCTCTTGAAAACTATGTAATTAACAGGTAAACAGAATGTAAGGCAGACAGTCTGATTAGATCTTAAGATCACTACATAATGATAGAAGGGTCAATTTGTCAGGATGTCACAGTTTCTATATACTCAAAAATATAGCATCAAGATAGAAAACAAGGACTTCATGGGGGTTTCCAGTGGTTAAGACTCTGCTTTCACTGCAGGGTGCATGGGTTTGATCCCTGGTCAGTGGACTAAGATCCTGCATGATGTAGTAATGCCAAAAAAATAAAAAGAATTCACAAGCTGTATATATAATTTTTAAAAAATTATATAAAACAAAAAAATGACAGAAAAACGAGGATAAATTCACCATCAACCTGGGGAAGGCATTCACATATCTCTCACTAATTAGTAGATATATCAGAAACAAAAATCAACATTTGAATTATATACATTCTTTTCAAAGCACATATAGAATTTTACAGTCAATAAACTATGCAGATAAGTAGATTAAAAATTATTTTAGATGTGATAAACCCAAGGTTAAAGAGAAAAGTAGAAAAGGACAAGGGAGAACAAGAGTGTTCATGGAAGAATGAAATATTGGGACTGATTAAGAGGGGAAGGAGAGGATGTAGGGAGAAGTTACAGGCAGCATAACACAAAGGACCTCATAGGCCATTTTAAGGACTTTGACTTTTGCTCTGAGGGGAGGGAAATCCCCAGTGTACTGAGCTCAATGCAGTGATATAATCTGACTCATGATTTTGAAATCTGACTCATGATTTTGAAAGACTCCCTGGCTGCTAAATTGAAAATAGGAGGCAGTCCTAAGATGGCGGAGGAATAGGATGGGGAGACCACTTTCTCCCTCACAAATTCATCAAAAGAACATTTCAATGCTGAGTAAATTCCACAAAACAACTTCTGAATGCTGGCAGAGGACGTCAGGCATCCAGAAAAGCAGATCATTGTCTTCAAAAACAGTGAACCTCTCTGGGTGTCCCTCAGTGTGGAGAAACTTTCATCTTTAACCTAGATATTTTATCATTGGTGCTGTATAGATGGAGAAGTCTTGAGGCTACTGTAAAAATAAAACTGTAAACCAGAAGCAGGAGGCTTAAGTCCAAATCTTGAGAACATCAGAGAACTCCTGAATCCCTGGAACATTAATCAATAGGAGCTCATCAAATGCCTCCATACCTACACTGAAACCAAGCTCCACCCAAGGGCCAACAAGTTCCAGAGCAAGACATACCACGCAAATACTCCAGCAACACAGGAACACAGCCTGAGCTTCAATATACAGGCAACTCAAAGTTACTCCAAAACCATTGACATCTCATAACTCATTACTGGACACCTCATTGCACTCCAGAGAGAAGAAATCCAGCTCCACCCACCAGAACTCCAACACAAGCTTCCCTAACCAAGAAACCTTGACAAGCCATTGAAACAACCCCACCCACAGCGAGGAAACTCCATAATAAAGGGAACTCCACAAATTCCCAGATTACAGAAAGGTCACGCCAAATGCAGCAATATAACCAAGATGAAGAGACAGAGGAATACCCAGCAGGTAAAGGAACAGGAGAAATGCCCACCAGACCAAACAAAAAAGGCAGAGATAGGGAATCTACCTTGAGAAAGAATTCCAAATAATGATAGTGAAAATGATCCAAAATCTTGAAATCAAAATGGAATCACAGATAAATAGCCTGGAGACAAGGATTGAGAAGATGCAAGAAAGGTTTAACAAGGACCTAGAAGAAATAAAAAAGAGTCAATATATAATGAATAATGCAATGAATGAGATCAGAAACACTCTGGAGGCAACAAATACTAGAATAATGGAGGCAGAAGATAGGATTAGTGAAATAGAAGATAGAATGGTAGAAATAAATGATACAGAGAGGAAAAAAGAAAAATGAATTAAAAGAAATGACAATCTCCGAGACCTCCAGGATAATATGAAACACTCCAACATTCAAATTATAGGAGTCCCAGAAGAAGAAGACAAAAAGAAAGACCATAAAAAAATACTTGAGGAGATAATAGTTGAAAATTTCCCTAAAATGGGGGAGGAAATAATCACCCAAGCCCAAGAAACCCAGAGAGTTCCAAACAGGATAAACCCAAGATGAAACACCCCAAGACACATATTAATCAAATTAATAAAGATCACACACAAAGAACAAATATTAAAAGCAGCAAGGGAAAAACAACAAATAATACACAAGAGGATTCCTATAAGGATAACTGCAGATCTTTCAATAGAAACGCTTCAGGTCAGGAGGGAATGGGAAGACATACTTAAAGTGATGAAAGAAACTAACCTACAGCCCAGATTACTGTACCCAGCAAGGATCTCATTCAAATATGAAGGAGAAATCAAAAGCTTTACAGACAAGCAAAAGCTGAGAGAATTCAGCACCACCAAACCAGCTCTCCAACAAACACTAAAGGATCTTCTCTAGACAGAAAACACAAAAATGGCATATAAACCCAAACCCAAAACAATAAAGTAAATGGCAACGGGATCATACTTATCAATAATTACCTTAAACGTAAATGGGTTGAATGCCCCAACCAAAAGGCAAAGCCTGGCTGAATGGATGCAAAAACAAGACCCCTATATATGCTGCCTACAAGAAACCCACCTCAAAACAAGGGACACATACAGACTGAAAGTGAAGGGCTGGAAAAAAGATACTCCACGCAAATAGAGACCAAAAGAAAGCAGGAATAGCAATACTCATATCCGATAAAATAGGCTTTAAAACAAAGGCTGTGAAAAGAGACAAAGAAGGACACTACATAATGATCAAAGGATCAATCCAAGAAGAAGATATAACAATTATAAATATACATGCACCCAACATAGGAGCACTGCAATATGTAAGACAAATGCTAACAAGTATGAAAGGGGAAATTAACAATAACACAATAATAGTGGGAGACTTTAATACCCAACTCACACCTATGGACAGATCTACTAAACAGAAAATTAACAAAGAAACGCAAACTTTAAATGATACAATAGACCAGTTAGACCTGATTGATATCTATAGGACATTTCACCCCAAACCAATGAATTTCACCTTCTTCTCAAGTGCTCACGGAACCTTCTCCAGGATAGATCACATCCTGGGCCATAAATTTAACCTTGACAAGTTCAAAAAAACTGAAATCATTCCAAGCATCTTTTCTGACCACAATGCATTAAGATTATATCTCAATGACAGGAGAAAAACTATTAAAAATTCCAACATATGGAGGCTAAACAACACACTTCTGAATAACCAACAAATCACAGAAGAAATAAAAAAAAAATAAATAAAAATATGCATAGAAACGAATGAAAATGAAAACACAACAACCCAAAACCTGTAGGACACTATAAAAGCAGTGCTAAGAGGAAAGTTCATAGCAATACAGGCATACCTCAAGAAACAAGTCAAATAAATAACCTAACTCTACACCTAAAGCAACTAGAAAAGGAAGAAATGGAGAACACCAGAGTTAGCAGAAGGAAAGAAATCTTAAAAATTAGGGCAGAAATAAATGCAAAATAAACAAAAGAGACCATAGCAAAAATCAATAAAACCAAAAGCTGGTTCTTTGAAAGGGTAAATAAAATTGACAAACCATTAGCCAGACTCATCAAGAAACAAAGGGAGAAAAATCAAATCAATAAAATTAGAAATGAAAATGGAGATATCACAACAGACAACACAGATATACAAAGGATCATAAGAGACTACTATCAGCAATTATATGCCAATAAAATGGACAACATGGAAGAAATGGACAAATTCTTAGAAAAGTACAACTTTCCCAAAACTGAACCAGGAAGAAATAAAACATCTTAACAGACCCATCACAGGCATGGAAATTGAAACTGTAATCAGAAATCTTCCAGCAAACAAAAGCCCAGGTCCAGACGGCTTCACAGCTGAATTCTACCAAAAATTTCGAGAAGAGCTCACACCTATCCTACTCAAACTCTTCCAGAAAATTGCAGAGGAAGGTAAACTTCCAAACTCATTCTATGAGGCCACCATCACCCTAATACCAAAACCTGACAAAGATGCCACAAAAAGAGAAAACTACAGGCCAATATCACTGATGAACATAGATGCAAAAATCCTCAACAAAATTCTAGCAATCAGAATCCAACAACACATTAAAAAGATCATACACCATGACCAAGTGGGCTTTATCCCAGGGATGCAAGGATTCTTCAATATCTGCAAATCAATCAATGTAATTCACCACATTAACAAATTGAAAAATAAAAGCCATATGATTATCTCAATAGATGCAGAGAAGGCCTTTGAAAAAATTCAACATCCATTTATGATAAAAAACTCTCCAGAAAGCAGGAATAGACGGAACATACCTCAACATAATAAAAGCTATATATGACAAACCCACAGCAAACATTATCCTCAATGGTGAAAAATTGAAAGCATTTCCCTTAAAGTCAGGAACAAAACAAGGGTGCCCACTTTCACCACTACTATTCAACATAGTTCTGGAAGTTTTGGCCATAGCAAGCAGAGCAGAAAAAGAAATAAAAGGAATCCAAATTGGAAAAAAAGAAGTAAAACTCTCAGTGTTTGCAGATGACATGATCCTCTACATAGAAAACCCTAAAGACTCCACCAGAAAATTACTAGAGCTAATCAATGAATATAGTAAAGTGGCAGAATATAAAATCAACACACAGAAATCTCTTGCATTCCTATACACTAATAATGAGAAAGCAGAAAAAGAAATTAAGGAAACATTTCCATTCACCATTGCAACAAAAAGAATAAAATACTTAGGAATATAGCTACCTAAAGAAACTAAAGACCTATATACAGAAAACTATAAAACACTGATGAAAGGAATCAAAGAGGACACTAATAGATGGAGAAATACACCATGTTCATGGATCAGAAGAATCAATATAGTAAAAATGAGTATACTACCCAAAGCAATCTACAGATTCAATGCAATCCTTAAGCTTCCCCAGTATTTTTCACAGAGCTAGAACAAATAATTTCACAATTTGTATGGAAATACAAAAAACCTCGAATAGCCAAAGCAATCTTGAGAAAGAAGAATGGAACTGGAGGAATCAACCTGCCTGACTTCAGGCTCTACTACAAAGCCATAGTCATCAAGACAGTATGGTACTGGCACAAAGACAGACATATAGATCAATGGAACAAAATAGAAAGCCCAGAGATAAATCCACACAGCTCTGGACACCTTATCTTTGACAAAGGAGGCAAGAATATACAATGGATTAAAGACAATCTCTTTAACAAGTGGTGCTGGGAAAACTGGTCAGCCACTTGTAAAAGAATGAAACTAGATCACTTTCTAACACCACACACAAAAATAAATTCAAAGTGGATTAAAGATCTAAACGTAAGACCAGAAACTATAAAACTCCTAGGGGAGAACATAGGCAAAACACTCTCCTACATAAATCACAGCAGGATCCTCTATGATCCACCTCCCAGAATACTGGAAATAAAAGCAAAAATAAACAAATGGGATCTAATTAAAATTAAAAGCTTCTGCACAACAAAGGAAAATATAAGCAAGGTGAAAAGACAGCCTTCAGAATGGGAGAAAATAATAGCAAATGAAGCAACTGACAAACAACTAATCTCAAAAATATACAACAACTTATGCAGCTCAAGTCCAGAAAAATAAACGACCCAATCAAAAAATGGGCCAAAGAACTAAATAGACATTTCTCCAAAGAAGACATATGGATGGCTAACAAACACATGAAAAGATGCTCAACATCACTCATTATTAGAGAAATGCAAATCAAAACCACAATGAGGTACCATTTCACACCAGTCAGAATGGCTGCTATCCAAAAGTCTACAAGCAATAAATGCTGGAGAGGATGTGGAGAAAAGGGAACCACTGTTGGTGGAAATACAAACTAGTACAGCCACTATGGAGAACAGTGTGGAGATTCCTTAAAAAACTGGAAATAGAACTGCAATCCCCCTGCTGGGCATACATACTGAGGAAACCAGAATTGAAAGAGACACGTGTACCCCAATGTTCATTGCAGCACTGTTTATAATAGCCAGGACATGGAAACAACCTAGATGGCCATCAGCAGATGAATGGATAAGAAAGCTGTGATACATATACACAATGGAGTATTACTCAGCCGTTAAAAAGAATACATTTGAATCAGTTCTAATGAGGTGGATGAAACTGGAGCCTATTATACAGAGTGAAGTAAGCCAGAAAGAAAAACACCAATACAGTATACTAACACATATATATGGAATTTAGAAAGATTATAATGATAACCCTGTATGCGAGACAGCAAAAGAGACATAGATGTATAGAATGGACTTTTGGACTCTGTGGGAGAGGGAGAGGGTGGGATGATTTGGGAGAATGGCATTGAAACATGTATAATATCATGTAAGAAATGAATCGCCAGTCTATGTTCGATACAGGATACAGGATGCTTGGGGCTGGTGCACAGGGAAGATCCAGAGAGATGATATGGGATGGGAGGTGGGAGGGGGATTCAGGATTGGGAACTCAGGTACACCCATGGCCGATTCATATCAATGTATGGCAAAATCAATACAGTATTGTAAAGCAAAATAAAGTAAAAATAAAAATTAAAAAAAATAAAGCAAACTTCATATATATTATAAAAATAAAATAAATTGAAAATAGATCAAAGGGAAGCAAGGGTTGTAGACAGACTGTGAATATATGCTCTCAGTTCAGTTCAGTTGAGTCACTCAGTCGTGTCCGACTCTTTGTGACCACATGAATTGCAGCACACCAGGCCTCCCTGTCCATCACCAACCCCAGGAGTTCACTCAGACTCACATCTATTGAGTTGGTGATGCCATCCAGCCATCTCATCCTCGGTCGTCCCCTTTTCCTCCTGCCCCAAATCCCTCCCAGCATCAGAGTCTTTCCCAATGAGTCAACTCTTCGCATGTGGTGGCCAAAGTACTGGAGTTTCAGCTTTAGCATCATTCCTTCCAAAGAACACTCAGTATTGATCCCCTTTAGAATGGACTGGTTGGATCTCTTTGCAGTCCAAGGGACTCTCAAGAGTCTTCTCCAACACCGCTGTTCAAAAGCATCAATTCTTTGGCGCTCAGCTTTCTTCATAGTCCAACTCTTACATACATACATGACAACTGGAAAAACCATAGCCTTGACTAGACAGACTTTTGTTGGCAAAGTAATGTATCTGCTTTTCAATATGCTATCTAGGTTGGTCATAACTTTCCTTCTAAGGAGTAAGCTCTAACTTTCCTTTAATGGACTCACAAAAGAACTTGGTAGAGGATAAGCAAAAAGGAAACAAAGAAACGCAAAGTCTTCTGGCCATGGAGAGGGAAGGAACTGAGAATGAAATGCCAGATAAGATTGCTATGATCCATAGGATGTGATTCTTCATTGTGAGCCCATAAAGTTTTAGGTAAAGCCAGAAGATTTTTTTAAATGCTCCTAGAATTAGCACATAATTACATGAGGTCCGTCTGAGTAGTTCAGGCTGTTCAGGTACTCAGTCCCAAATAGAAGCTTAATTGGATTTTTCCCAGAAACCTATCTTTTCAAGGTCAATGAATCATCTTGTCCCTTCTTTCCTTAGTAAAAGATACAGCATGTTCCATTTTTCTCATCTAAGATACTAAGATGTTGAAAGTATTCGTGCTTTAAAACATCCTAGAAAATATAAATATGATTTCAATTATGTAGTTTTTTTTCTCATAAATAAGAGCAATAGCCATCAAACAATACTCAATCATAACAGTTTATTTATTTAAAGAAAATTCTGAATATCTTCTGTGTCTCAGAGCCATATGCAACAATACTAGAGAATTTACTAAGGGAATGTTGTCCTAACATTCAGTAATCTCAATCTGGTGACAGAGTCATTGACTCATGGGCTGTAACAAAGAGATTATTCAGGGATAGGATGCAGGAGAGCAGGCTGAAGGCAGAACTCCAGGGAAGAACTTGATGTTTACATCCCGGAAAGACTGTGATATCATTTATATTATCCATTATAGTATATGTTTAGATATTTATGCACATTTGGAAGATAATATTATTTTATATTTGCCAACTCTCCATATTTCACTTGCAGAAAGGAATATATGCTTTTCTTACAAAACAATTAAGTCCATCTGCACACATTTTTTCTGCATCTAAACAACTGCATATATGGTAATAGTCCTTCCTCTGAGACTTAATGAAGCTCCAGGAATCACTGGAAATGAGCAGAACAATTCCTTCATTTAGGCAGCTGTGCTCAGGTGCAAAAATCAGCAGGAAGCAGAAAATCCAGACATTAGTCTGGCTTTGCTGCTGACCTTGGGCAACCAAGTCTCAATTTCATTATTTGTAAAATATTGAGCCCATAGGCTCTTTATGAGGAATAAATAATACATATGAAGAGGTTTATAACCGTAGATCACATTAGAGCTGTACAGGGCATACATTTATTTCTCAAACCACTCATTCATTCAGTCATTTAAAAATGAATATTTAATTTCTACTATGCTCTGCAAATTGTGCTCAATCCACAGGAATGATACAATTTCTGTTCTAAAGGAATTTTAGTGGAGCCTGGGATGCTAAGATGTGTGTGGAGGATCCTGTAATAGGACAGAGAGACAGAAGATAGTTGGGGATGTGGTTGAAATCGTAGAACACTTTAAGAGGAGAGACGATTCTGTATTCCAGTGGCATTAGTATTCTCATTCAATAAATGTTGACTCAAAATCATGAAAGCAAATGTTAACACAAGTGTTGTTTTCAATCTTTGAAATCAAGGTATGTAGAGGAAGGAAAGAAAGAATGGAGAAAAAATCAGACTGGGTTTATAAATATGTATTGGGCCTCTCAAGTGGCTCAGTAAGAAAGAATCACCTGCCAATGCAGGAGATGCCAGTTCCATCCCTTGTCCAAGATGATCCCTAGGAAATGGCAACCCACTCCAGTGTTCTTGGAAAACAAGAAGATCAAACCAGTCAATCATAAAGGAGATCAACCCTGAATATTCATTGGAAGGGCTGAAGCTCCAATACTTTGGCCACCAAATGAGAAGAGCTAACTCACTGGAAAAGACCTTGATGCTGGGAAAGACTGAGGGCAGAAGGAGAAGGGAGCAACAGAGGATGAAATGGTTGGATGGCATCACTGACTCAATGGACATGAGTTTGAGCAAACTCTTGGAGATAGTGAAGGTCAGGGAAGCCTGGTATGCTGCAGTCCATGGGGTCACAAAGATTCTGACATGACTAAGTAACTGAACAACAACCAGTATTCTTACCTGGGAAATCCCACAGACAGAGGAGCTTGGCGAGCCACAGTCCATGGAGCCCAAAAGAGTTGAACATGACTTAGTGACTGAATAACAATGTCAATAAATAAATATGTATTGTGTTAATTTCTAAATAGTAGGTAAATATATTATATCTCTATATTTTACCTTATTCAAAAAACATATCTTAGTTTCCATATACTCATAAATTTTAAAAATGATGGATAGTTCAGATATGTTCCTTTCTAGTCACTCAGTTGTCCCTGACTTTTTGCAGCCCCATAAAATGCAGCACACCAGGCTTTCTTGTCCTTCACTATCTCCTGGCGTTTGCTCAAAATCATGTCCACTGAGTCAGAGACCCCATCCAACCATCTCATTCTCTGTCACCCTCTTCTCCTGCTGTCAATCTTCCCAGCATCAGGATCTTTTCCAATGAGTTGGCTCTTCACATCAGGTCCCAAAGTATAAGAGCTTCAGCTTCAACATCATTCCTTCCATTGAATATTAAGGTTTGATTTCCATTCAGTTGAGTTCAGTTCAGTCGATTAATTGAGTCCAACTCTTTGCGACCCATGAATCGCAGCATACCAGGCCTCCCTGTCCATCACCATCTCCCAGAGTTCACTCAAACTCACGTCCATCGAGTCAGTGATACCATCCAGCCATCATCCTCTGTCGTCCCCTTCTCCTCCTGTCCCCAATCCCTCCCAGCATCAGAGACTTTTCCAATGAGACAACTCTTCGCATGAGGTGGCCAAAGTACTGGAGTTTCAGCTTTAGCATCATTCCTTCCAAAGAACACCCAGAGTTGATCTCCTTCAGAATGGACTGGTTGGATCTCCTTGCAGTCCAAGGGACTCTCAAGAGTCTTCTCCAACACCACAGTTCAAAAGCATAAATTCTTTGGCACTCAGCTTTCTTCACAGTCCAACTCTCACATCCATACATGACCACTGGAAAAACCATAGCCTTGACTAGATGGACCTTTGTTGGTAAAGTAATGTCTCTGTTTTTGAATATACTATCTAGGTTGGTCATAACTTTTCTTCCAAGGAGTAAACGTCTCTTAATTTCATGGCTGCAATCACCATCTGCAGTGATTTTGGAGATGAAAATAAAAAAAAAAAATAAAGTCTGACACTATTTCCACTGTTTCTCCATCTATTTCCCATGAAGTGACAGGACCAGATGCCATGATCTTCGTTTCTGAATGTTGAGCTTTAAGCCAACTTTTTCACTTTCCTCTTTAACTTTCATCAAAAGGCTTTTTAGATTTAAGGGACTAGACCTGATAGATAGAGTGCCTGATGAACTATGGACGGAGGTTTGTGACATTGTACAAAAGACAGGGATCAAGACCATCCCCGTGGAAAATAAATGCAGAAAAGCAAAATGGCTGTCTGGGGAGGCCTTAAAAATAGCTGTGAAAAGAAGAAAAGTGAAAAACAAAGGAGAAAAGGAAAGATATAAGCATCTGAATGCAGAGTTCCAAAGAATAGCAAGAAGAGATAACAAAGTCTTCCTCAGTGATCAATGCAAAGAAATGGAGGAAAACAACAGAATGGGAAAGACTAGAGATCTCTTCAAGAAAATTAGAGATACCAAGGGGACATTTCATGCAAAGATGGGTCAATAAAGGACAGAAATGGTATGGACCTAACAGAAGCAGAAGATATTAAGAAGACGTAGCAAGAATACACAGAAGAACTATACAAAAAAGATCTTCATGACCAAGATAATCATGATGGTATGATGACTCTCCTAGAGCCAGACATCCTGGAATGCAAAGTCAAGTGGGCCTTAGAAAGCATCACTACAAACAAAGCTAGTGGAGGTGATGGCATTCCAGTTGAGCTATTTCAAATCCTGAAAGATGATGCTGTGAAAGTGCTGCACTCAATATGCCAACAAACTTGGAAAACTCAGCAGTGGCCACAGGGCTGGAAAAGGTCAGTTTTCATTCCAATCCCAAAGAAAGGCAATGCCAAAGAATGCTCAAACTACTGCACAATTGCACACATCTCACACGCTAGTAAAGTAATGCTCAAATTTCTCTAAGCCAGGCTTCAGCAATACGCGAACCGTGAACTCCCTGATGTTCAAGGTGGTTTTAGAAAAGGCAGAGGAACCAGAGATCAAATTGCCTACATCCTCTGGATCATGGAAAAAGCAAGAGAGTTCCAGAAAAACATCTATTTCTGCTTTCTTGACTATGCCAAAGCCTTTGTGTGGATCACAATAAACTGTGGAAAATTCTGAGAGAGATGGGAATACCAGACCACCTGACTTGCCTTTTGAGAAACCTGTATGTAGGTCAGGAAGCAACAGTTAGAACTGGACGTGGAACAACAGACTGATTCCATATAGGAAAAGTAGTATATTGTCACCCTGCTTATTTAATATATGCAGAGTACATCATGAGAAACGCTGTGCTGAATGAACCACAAGCTGGAATCAAGATTGCCAGGAGAAATATCAATCACCTCAGATATGCAGATGACACCACCCTTATGGCAGAAAGTGAAGAGGAACTAAAGAGCTTCTTATTGATAGTGAAAGAAGAGAGTGAAAAAGTTGGCTTAAAGCTCAACATTCATAAAACTAACATCATGGCATCTGGTCCCATCACATCATGGCAAATAGATGGGGAAACAGTGGAAACAGTGGCTGACATTTTTGTGGGCTCCAAAATCACTGCAGATGGTGACTGCAGCCATGAAATTAAATGACACTCACTCCTTGGAAGGAAAGTTATGCCCAATCTAGACAGCATACTAAAAAGCAGAGCCATTACTTTGTCAAAAAAGGTCTGTTTAGTCAAGGCTATGGTTTTTCCAGTAGTCATGTATAGATGTGAGAGTTGGACTATAAAGAAAGCTGAGCACCAAAAATTGATGCTTTTGAACTGTGTTGCTGGGGAAGACTCTTGAGAGTCCTTTGGACTGCAAGGAGATCCAACCAGTCCATCCTAAAAGAAATCAGTCCTAAATATTCATTGGAAGGATTGATGCTGAAGCCGAAACTTCAGCTGAAACTTGGCCAACTGATGCAAAGAGGAGTCAGTCTTTTTGTCTGAAAAGACTCTGATGCTGGGAAACGTTGTGGGCAGGAGGAGAAGGGGACGACAGAGGATGAGATGGTCGGATGGCATCATGAACTCAATGGATATGAGTTTGGGTGAACTCTGAGAGTTGATAATGGATAGGGAGGCCTGGCATGCTGCGGTTCATGCAGTCTCACAGAGTCGGACATGACTGAGTGACTGAACTGATCTGATGGAACTGGATGTCATGATCATCATCTTTTTTGAGTTTTAAGCCAGCTTTTTCACTCCTGTTTATCCTCATCAAGAGCCTCTTTAGTTCCTCTTCGCTTTCAATATTAGAGTGGCATCATTTGCATATGTGAGGTTTTGATATTTCTTCTGGCATCCATAAATGTATGACATGGCAGTATAAAGCCAGTTTCTCCTTGAGACTATCGATGATTCTTGAATGTCTGGTAAATTATCATCACTGGCTTTATAAATCACACATCTGTTTCTTTTCCAACTGAACAGTGCTTTATCTATCTTTATATTCTCTTAGGCATTTCACTCTCAACCTGAGCAGTTTAAGGGTAGTTAAAATGTGATATTTTTCACAACAGTGTTTCTGTTTAACTTTGTCCAGTTTGTCCTTGTTACATATCAATTCAAAATATTTGACTGAGATAATTCGGTATTGATTATTTTTGCACTGTCATTTGGAGTTCAAATTGGATCTTGATAAATACTTGAGACTTTTTAATGGCTACTTTATTAATATGTGTTCATAGTTCTAGTTTGGCTCCAGTTTGATTTGGAGTGCTGAATTCATACTCCACTTTCCATAAAAACAAAACCAACAGCTCAGAGATAAAGCAAGAACACTTTCCACTGCGTTTTTATTAATAACTCTTTCCTCTTTTTTCTTAAATTCAAAGCCAACAAAGGATTTCTGAAAAGCTGAGTGGTCACCTGACCTTAGAACTTTGTAAGGATGGATGGTCACAATATGCTGCCACCTTATTATTCTAGTTCCCTGGACAGAACAGACTACCAATCGTTATTTTCAAAAATCATATAGCAATATTTTTCTTCCTTTTTCTATATGCAGGCATAAGTACATTTTCATGTTTTAAATTCTTATTACTTTTATTTATTTTACTATGAATTATTTCTATTTAGTTTTTAGACTTAATAGAAGCCTAAGTTAAAGTGACAATAACTGATAAATATTCCATATTTTAAGATTTAGTGAACATCTACAACTCAGTAAGAAAACTACTTTTTGAGACACTAAAAATTAGGAAAAAGAAAAGATTGACAACCTTTTCTATGCATTGTGAGATGAAGATTAAATTTTGGGAGTCAAAGGACCTGAGTTCAAGTCCTTCCTCTGGCCCTCATGTGTTGCCTTGCCTATGTTACTTAATTGCTTAGACTTCCTGTTGTCTCATCTATAAATAGTAATGCACTGATATCTACTTCAGAATTGTCAAGAAAACGAAACAAATTATATGATAGTGTTTTGACAAATGTAATGTGTTATGTCAAAGGCCTCAAATGGGCTAGAATCTATATGAGTAAAGGATCCAAACATTGAAATGAAGAATAACATTAGCTGGAAGATCTTTGGTTACACTTCCAAACATTTAGTAGATATCACAGAGAAGAATCAGAAGGCAAGAACTGAGTATATTTGAAGTGGTTGAATTTGTTTCTGAGTGTAATCAGAAGTTAAAAATAGATCTTCAAAGATGGGTAAAATATGGAATGAAAAAGGAGAATATTCCAAATATTTCTGCCAGGATAGAGCAGACTTCATCTATCCACTGAATCATTTATTAAATACTTATGGTCTATTGACCATAGTCTAGGCCCTGGAAGGAATATCAAGAAAGATGGAGTAGCAATGGAAAGAAAAAGATGTTTGACTTGTATCACATGGAAGACACTTTAAACTTACTGACATGGCAAGCCTTTGACTCTGTTGCTCCAGCCACTCTTCTTATTTTTGATAGTACCTATCCTAACTGCAGTCTTCTCACCAGACCTCACCTTACCTCTGAACCAGTAGAACTCACTGAACTCCCATTTCCTGCATCTTCAAATATACATATTTTTATTTACATGGGTTCCCAAAGCCAATATTAGAACTAGTGTAAGGCTGTTTTAGAAGCACTTTTTGTTGTTGTTCAGTTACTCAGTCATGTCCGACTCTTTGCAACCCCGTAGACTGCAGCATGCCAGACTTCTCTGTCCTTCACCATCTCATAGAGCTTGCTCAAACTCATGTCCATTGAGTTCATGATGCCATCCAACTATCTCGTCCTCTGTTGTCCTCTTCTCCTCCTGCCTTCAATCTTTCCTAGCATCAGTGTCTTTTCTAATGAGTCAGTTCTTCCCATCAGGTGCCAAAGTATTGGAGTTTCAGCTTCATCATCAATCTTTCCAATGAATATTCAGGACTGATTTCCTTTAGGCTTGACTGGTTTGATCTCCTTGCAGTCCAAGGGACTCTCAAGAGTCTTCCCCAAGAACACAGTTAAGAAGTAAAAATTATTCGGCACTCAGTCTTCTTTATAGTCCAACTCTCACATTCAAACATGACTACTAGAAACCATATAGACCTTTGACCATATGACCATATGACCATATAGACCTTTGTTTGCAGAGTAATATCTCTGCTTTTTAGTGTGCTGTCTAGGTTTGTCATAGCTTTTTTTCCAAGGAGCAAGCATCTTTTAATTTCATGGCTGCAGTAATCATCTGCAGTGATTTTAGAGCCCAACAAAAGAAAGTCTGTTACTGTTTCCAATTTTTCCCCATCTATTTGCCATGAAGTGATGGGACCAGATGCTGTGATCTTCGGTTTTTGAATGTTGAGCTTTAAACCAGCTTTTTCACTCTCCTCTTTCACTTTCATCAAGAGGCTCTTTAGTTCCTTTTCACTTTCTGCCATAAGGGTGGTGTCATCTGCATTTCTGAGGTTATTGATATTTCTTCTGGCAAACTTGATTCCAGTTTGTGCTTCCTCCAGCCTGGCATTTTGCATGATGTACTCTGCACATAAGTTAAATAAGCAGGGTCACAGCATACAACCTTGATGTACTCACTCAATTAATGTTGAAAAAATATATATCTACCTGGACCTGACCCCAGCTTGTTGAATGGAAATCTTTAGTACTGAAAATGGGGGAATCTGTATTATATAAATTTTCTCAGATAATTTTGTGACCTTTATTTTGGAGACACTGCCAAGAGAGTTATGGACATGGTTGCTCATGACCTCTGATTGCTTTTTCATGCTGTTTGATATCAATCTGGCTGCCCCTATTTTTTCCCAGCAGTTGACATGTAGGCTGCACTTTGCAGAGCTCTTCAATGAGTTGTTAGAGCATCTGTCTTGCCTGTGGTCATCACACTTAATCTCTCCTTGCTGGCACTGTTAGCACACTCCCGGCTGGTGACATGCCAAGCCTGAGAGTAGCTAGAATAGCATCTTTGCTGTGTCCTGGCTGTGCTCCAAGGCTTCATTCTTGGTCATTTTGTCTGACCATTTAATGCAAACTGTATATTGTAGATGACACTGGTCATCTGGTAGAAGAGTTCAACTAGCCAGAAGTATAATCTCAAGAGGGTGGAAATCTCACAGTTATATTAGCTTGGACATGAACATTGCTGTGTAATACATTTAATTTGATTCAAAGTATATTTCCCACTTAGCATTCTGACAACTTTTAATGCTATTTGAATTTACATTCATCTATTACTATGTTGTATATATAGTTTATAGTGAGTTTCCTTGACCCCAGTTATCTTTTTCTTGGTTCTAAAAATTTTAAATATTATAAATGAAAGCAAGCATTTCTAAAATAACTAATTGGTTAAAAAATCAACATGTTAATTTGAAGATAAACATTTTTACAAATATATATATTTGTATAATATTATATTTACATATAACATATACTTTTTCTATATGAGTATGCATGAGTGTGTGCTAAGTCACTTCAGTTGTGTCCATCTCTTTGCTACTCCATGGACTATAGCCTGCCAGCCTCCTCTCTCCATGAGATTCTCCAGTCAGGAATATTGGAGTGGGTTGCCATGCCCTTCTCCCGGGAATCCTCCCAACTCAGGGATCAAACCCATGACTCTTGTGTCTCCTGCATTGAGATGAGGGTTCTTTACCATTAGCGCTACCTGGGAAGCCCCAAAATAACTAAGTATCTTTCCCTGAAATATTTCTTTAAGAGACAGAATGGGAGTTTAGCCCAGGCAGTCCAATTCCAGAACTTGGGCTCATCACATTTAAACCATGCTTCTTTGCTAATACTGCATAATCTCTTGCATATCTACTTGTGAGCATTCCCATAATGCAACATTTGGGCACCATAATTCTTCATGATCTTTGATGCCAATTAACAACCACTGTCAGTGAAACTCTCCTGGAATCTTTACCGTTACTTTCTAACATACATTCAGTTTTTCTGGTATACCCTCAAGTGTAGTTACATGGAAATCAATTAGACCACTTTTGTTTTCATATATTCAATAGTCAGATACATAAAAAGAAAATTAATAACCCATCTAAGAGACTGGTTTACTTAGATTTCCAACCAGGATAAATTGTAATCTCTCATTAGTATAATCATGATGACTAAAAATTGGTTTTTAAAGTTAAATCACAATCTTATGTAGATACTTGCATTTGTAGGTTATGTTTGTTGCAGTTTACTATTTTGAGCTTGTGAATACTAGTGGTTAATTTTAAGTTCACTTGAATTGTTATTATATCATCATGAAAATACATGCATTTGCTGAAACATGTAATCAGAATTCTGCGTTGAATTAATTCAAGAGTCAGAATCTAGAACATTTTGTATAATTTGCATGGTTTATACTGAAACTGCAGAGTTGGTCCTGGAAGCTCAGACCCTGCCCCTCATATATAATATTAAAGAAAATTATGTCTTAAACTGTTGAGATTTTCATTTTCTTACTTGTCACTGTATTATCATACACTGATAAACTTTTTTCTCACTCGAGCTTTGAGTGACATTGTTTCAAGTTATCACACATTGAGAAATATTTTCATGTACTTTATATACATAGCATGGGCATATGAGTGAGTACACACACACATGCACACATACACACAAAGTAGTCCTTACCTATGAATAGATTGGTATCAGTAAGTATATTTGGAAAAGTGTTTTTAGAACCAGTGACAGCTTCTCATAGGAATAATGTTATGTTACTGCGTGCATGCTAAATTGCTTCAGTCATGTCCGGATGTTTGCAACCTTATGGACTGGAGCCCACTAGGCCCCTCTGTCCATGAGATTTCTCCAGGCAAGAATACTAGAGTGGGTTGCCATGCCTTCCTCCTGGGGGTCTTCCCAACCCAGGGACTGAACCCAAGTTTCTGATGTCTCCTGCAGTGGCAGCAGGTTCTTTACTACTAGCCCTATTATGTTACTATTCCAGTACAAAAATGTTATTTACTCATATATCATGCCATTTTACATATTGCTTTTATTGGATCATCCTTTCCCAATTTCCTCTCTAGACACTAGAAATATGTCTCTGTACCACTAACCTTAGAAGATCTTCCACTACTGTAACCCATGACAACCATGCTGTTTTCAATATATGCTATCAGCCAGCACAGTGGTATTCCATTAGAATAATTATGTAGATGTTAAGCTATGTTTATATTTTCTTTTCTTTCTTTATATTCTTTTTCTATGTAGGCCATTACAGAGTATTGAGTAGAATTTCCTGGGTTATATAGCAGATTCTTATAAGTATATGTTTTTATTTTCAAAATGATACATATCACTGTTTTGTTCTGAATTTTCAAATCTTGAACACTCAATAGTTGCTTAATGTTTTCAAAATAAGTAGAGTGTACAATGGTGGCACAAAACTGTAAGGTTTACTAAAACTAGAAAATACTAATCACAAAGTATATTCTGTTTAATATTCCAACTCAAGTTGCATTTGGTGCATTTATTATTATTTTCTGGTTGTCAGCATTGAAAGTAACTGAGAAGTGCACTTTTTATTAGCCATATTTTCAAGGAGTCACAATTAATTTGGAATTAGAAAACCCTTGTCAATTTAATCATTGTCACAGAGGAAATCAGCAAGTAAACTCTGGAAAGCTGGTATTCAGAATGCTGGTGAAAGGTTTTTTCTTTCTAAAGTGTAAGCTGATTTTTAATCAATGTGTTTGTTTGTAAGTAACCACTTTTTAATCAATGGGTCTCTGACTTAGTTTAGGTAACTATAACAAAATACCACAGACTGGGTGGCTTAAGCTCACACTTTTCTCACACTTTTGGAGTCTTGGAAGTCTAATATAGAGGCACCAGCAGAGTTGGTGCCTGGCGAGAGCTCTCTTCCTGGTGCCTTTTCACTGTATCCTCCTATGCAGGGGAGAGGGAGCTCTAGTCTGTCTTCCTCATTTTATAAAAACACTAATCCCATTATGTGTGCCCCACCCTTATGACCTGAGCTAATCTAGTTACTTCTCAAGGGTTCCACATCAAAATACTGTTACTTAAGGGGTTAGAGTTTCAACCTGTGAAGGTAGGAGATGGGAGGAGTGGAGGGGAGTAGGGACACAAACATTCAGCCCATAAGAGTCCCTAATTGGAGAAAGTGCATATGAGTTTCATCCACATGGGTTTCTATATTTTTAAAATTGGAATGCCTTAGAGAAGTCAAGCCCTCTCCAGTTTACTACAGTCTCTGCCACTCCTGACTGTCCTGCTCCTTGCTCAGTACTCTTAAGGATGTGGTCTACTAAGCATCTTTATATACCTGAATCATTGATTCTTAATCTAAATCATTTAATTTTAAAAAATGTATCAAGATTTTTATATTAAACTATCCTTTTAATTTCCTCCTATAGGATGGAGAACTTAATACGGGGAAGGAATCCCCCACAATATCAGAGAAGTCCTTGTAAAGAAGTTCGTGCAGCACTTCGGAAGAGGCCTGAAGAGGAGTGTAAGTATGTTTAATAGGATTAACTTTGTTCTAGATAGTCTTAGGTGAGTAGCATAACAAAACTACAATGTTAACCTTTAAGTGATCAATCAAATAGTAGAGGTATTTAACAAATACTTGTTGAATCTAATTGAAATTACTGTATAAAATATCATATAGTACCTGGGTTTAGGCACTAAGAACATTGTTTTCTTTGTTGTTTCTTGTGTACTTCAAAATGCTCTACTGATAATTTGGTTCTGTGTTCAGATGAGATTGGAAAAGGCCGCACAGTTTACCACATCTTTCTTAGACATATGTTCCATGAATACTGCTTCTGAAGAAGTTAAAAAAATTTTTTAATTTGTTTTAAATGAACATTTTCCAGTTTTGTTTGACCACAGTACTCTTTCAACCTTTAAAAAACAAAACAAGACAACCACAAACCAAGGACTCTTTGAAAACCACTGCATTGATCTAAAGATAACTGTCTAGTGGCAAATATAAATCCATTGTTCAAAATGAAACATTTAAATTAATTGAATTTAGGAACAGATTTTGAATGAGGAGTCATGTATTCCCTCATAAAGCCATTTTAATCCATCCTTAAGTTATCGAAATGTTCCAATATATAATTGCAGAGATCTTGTCTAAATGTTTCTAGTCTATAGCATTGTTGGAGATGTTTTTATCATAATATGTGTATTTTAAGTTTATATGATGCCCCATAATACTAGCTTTCCTCATGGCATTTGCATCTGGTTATTTTCAGGGAACTAAATCGCAATTTATTATGACAAAAATTTATCTGAATGATGTATATTTACAGGAATTTACATTGTGTTAGGATAGAGCTAATGCAGTGGATTCACTGGCATAAACAATTTAGTAGACTTTTAAGGTAATATTGGTATTTTAAATTAGTTTGAAGTACACTATTCTGGGTGAAGATCAAATATATTAAATCTGGGCACACTCATAGCAAGCAGTATGCTTTTGTTTTCTTTCATTTTATTAGAAAGTCAATAGATGATCTGATTGGGTTGGCATCTATGTCATTCGATATAGTGTTTCATTTTGGTATACTTATAACTTCCAACATTATAAACAATATCCAAGTAAAACTAAAATTTAAAAATGAAGATATAGTTAATGGGCATGTTAAGACAAAAACTGTTTGTAAAATGCAGACTTGTGCATAAAACTATTCCTTCTTTATTGGGTTCACCAGGATTTCTCCTCTATGATGGTTTAACACAATCAACTTAGTCTCTGTTATAGTTCTACAGGTTTTATTTAGAAACTTAGAAGGGATTTTGCAAATAAAGCTATAGTTGATTCTCTTGGAGTCACAGAGTATAGTTAGTATATATAAAGTCATTTTTCAGCCCTCTTATACTGACTTGATCTAACCCAGAGGTTGACCAGCTACAGTCCAAATATATCCTGACACCTCTTTCTATAATGAAATTTTATTGAAACAGAGCCATCTCTGTTCATTTAGGAATTGTGTATGACTGCTTTCCACAACAAATGAAAAGTTGAGCAGTTGTGACAGAAATTATATGGTCCACAAAGCCAAAAGTATTTACTTGATCCTTTACAGAAAAAGGTTTTAAAACCCTTGTCTAGGCCAGTGGGTCTCAAAGTATGGTCTCCTGACCAGCAACAGAACCTGGGAATGTGCTGTTGAAGCACAAATTTTAAGTTCTACAGCCCACATCTACTGAATCCAAACAGCTGATAGTCTAGTCCTATAATCTGTGTTTTGAAGAAGCCCTAGAGGAGATTCTGAAGCAAGCTCGAACCTAAACACCACTAGGCTAAGTCAAGTGACTGGCTGTAAGATGACATTAAATTACCATGGTTACAAAAGACTAATAATAATAGACATATTTCAGAACTAAGTCTTTGTTGTTTAACGTAAGGTACATTAAAAAAAAAAACTTTATTCTGTTATAACAAGCAAATCCTCAACAACTGGATCATGGCAGTCAGGACAATTTTTGAAATATCACTACAGGAGCTCAACTGGATTGATGATGTTGTTGAACATGGAAGGACATAATGAGAAATTAGAAACATACAAAGTAATATTCTCTCGCATTATTCCCTATTAGTTTAATACATAGTTCTTCGTGTTTGGAATTGACTGCTGTTAATTCCCTAAGAAAGAATACTCTTTTTTAGAATGAGAGCAATACAGTAGTTAATTAAGACATTAACTTTAAAGTTATACACAAGGATTTATTCTTTAATGTGACACAATATGATCAGATGTAGGACCCTGGGTATTATTTGCTTAATCTAAATGAGTTAGTCTGCTTATTTGAAAAATGAGGATAATTAAAGAGTCTTCCTTGAAAATTTGTTTGGAGAATTAAGGACGATTTATATTAAGTACCTGGTATAGAACTTGGGATGTGGCAAGTTTTCTTCTTTCTTGCTTTCTTCCTCTTCAACTATTATGGCAGTGCTTATTTTCAGCTAACAATTTGAGAATAGCAAAGCATGTTTTGATCATAGAAATGTAAATGTAGGGAAATTATAACTACTATTTACCATAAGGAACAGGTTGTAAACAAATGACACAAAGCTGGAATCCTTGCAGCAGTGTTAGATAGATAGTAATTTGTCTCACGTTCTTTCCTCTTAATTCTTCAAATTCAACATGGGGTCTAGATCAAGACTTACACGTCAGCTCCTGTGGAAAGCTGCCACCTTAGAAAATCGTCATAGAAAGTCAAATAATAGTGGCTTTCCTTTGCTGAGAATTGAAAGAATAGTGGAACTTGACTCTGACAATGTGTGTGTATGTGCTGTTAGTCGATAGGATCCTCCAAACACAAGGAAGCCCTCTTTCATTTGGAGATTTGCAAACAAGAGGGTTTAGCTGAATAACAGAATTTATACTACTTTCTTTTATAATCATTTACAATATTTTCAATGTTAATATTGATATTAGGTCACCAGACATATTGCTTTTAACCAGTTATTTCATGTAAGTTATATCTAGCTATGCTGCATTTAGCATAGCCAAGCAAATTTTCAAGAATCAAGTACAAATTTTCAAGAATCAAGTAAAACTTGATCCTTCAAAAAGGCAGATTTTTAAATATGCTCGTTACTTCCCATAAAAAAACAAAAATAAAAACTTTGTCCTCAAAACCAAAGCACCATTCAGCTACAGCCCTACATTCTCCTTCTGTCCCCAGACAAACCTCTCTAAAGAGTCATCTATGCTCACTCCACTTACCCTCCTCTCACTCCTTCAAATCAATGCAGTCTGGCTCCTATTCAATCACTCTGCTGAGACAGCTTTTATTCAGACTAGCCGTAATCTCTTTATGATGCTGTATTAATTTTATATTGCTTTGTAATAAATTATCACAAATTTGCTGTCTTAAAAAAACAGTTTATCTCAGTTTCTTTGGATCAAGAATCCAGGTGGGGCTTAGCTAGATTCTCTGCCTCAGAACCAGGCTGAAGTTTCATCATGAACTCAGTTGGGGAAGAAGCCACTTATAAGCTTACTTAGGCTGTTGGCAGAATTTGCTTTCTTATGGCTCTATGACCAAGAGTCTAGATTTTTTTATGACCAAGAGTCTAGCTGAGGGCCACATTTAGGATCTAGAGATCTCCTGCAGTTCCTTGGTATATGTGCATTCTCAATACGGTTGCTTACTTCATTATTTATATGAAATGTCAAAATATTCTTGTATTAACCAGTTTGGTAAAAATCATGATAATTAGTCAAGTTCTTGCCTTCATATTAGAAGTTATTGAACATGATTTAATGTTCATTTACTGTTCATTTTCCCTGACGACTCGAGAGTTTTGTAAATGCCAGTTCCTATCTAGAATTTTATCTGAGTGTCCCTCCATATCAGGTTGTCACCTTTCACTTTTGCTGTGGTTGCTCTTGCTTTTTACCTGTCTACCCATTCTTTTGGGATTGTGTTTCCTATTTTAATGTTCTCTTTCAGAAACCATCCTTTTTAAGAATTTCACACTAAACATGTGTCAATGAATCAAGGCTTGAAAACCAGTCAAGCCCTTGGATGATTTACAGTGAACAGGATAGAGAAATAGGGAATAGTAAATGCAATATAAGAAGTGGGGTGCATTAATTTAAAAGATCTTAAGCCTACCTTTCTTCTCACTGACTTCATCTCAAGTTTGTGATGGGTCTCTGGAAACTTGGATTCTTTACCAGGTTCCTGTTTCAAATTATGTCCCAGTGATTCCAGTATGGTGTGGATGACCTGGTGTTACTGTCAACTCACTCACTTGGTCAGGGCGCTTAGGCGGTGGGGGTGGGGGAGGGTTCATATTTGCTAAGGAAATTTGAAGTCACCCTTTACGATGGTAGCACCGTGCTATGTGGTTATAGAACTCATACATGTGTGTAACAATGTCAGTGTGCAGAGGAAGAGTTACTTTGTTTTCCCGGGCTTCTGTTTATGCTAGGAAAATACTCCCTATCCTTTCATTAGCCTGCTGCTGCTGCTGCTAAGTCGCTTCAGTCGTGTCCAACCCTGTGCGACCCCACAGATGGCAGCCCACCAGGCTCCCCCATCCCTGGGATTCTCCAGGCAAGAACACTGGAGTGGGTTGCCATTTCCTTCTCCAATGCATGCCTAAATTGGGATAAATCCTTATTCCTGTATCTTCAATATACACCATAAGAATGCTATGTACTCATTGGCTTAAGCCTATTATACTGGACCAATCACATTTAAGAGTTGGTTTGGGGTTCCCTGATGGCTCCCATGGCAAAGCGTCTGCCTGCAACACAGGAGACTCGGGTTCAATTCCTGGGTCGGGAGGATCCCCTGGAGAAGGAAATGGCAATCCACTCCAGCTCTCTTGCCTGGAAAATCCCATGGACAGAGGAGCCTGATAGGCTACAGTCCATGGGGTCGCAAAGAGTCGGACACGACTGAGCAACTTCACTTTCACTTTCGTATTAAAAGTAATCCTAGATAATGTAAGGTAATGAAAGTGAGGTAATGTATTTGTCATTTGGCCTAGCATAATGGAAAAGGCAAAGTTACTCAACACTATATCCCATACTATTGCTTATAGTATGTATTTGTCTCTGTATATTTAGCTATCCCAAATTGTTTTAGAGTTGAGAATGGGAACATAGAAACAGAAGAGGTGGTAATTGGCAGATCAGGAATCTGAAAGTGAAAGTGTTAGTTGCTTAGTCATGTCTGACTCTTTGGGCCCCATGAACTGTAGCCTGCCAGGCTCCTCTGTCCATAAAATTCTCTAGGCAAGAATACTGGGGTGGATAGCCATTCCCTTCAGGGAATCTCCCTGACCCAGGGATAGAACTCAGTTTTCCTACATTGCAGTTAGATTCTTTACCATCTGAGCCATTAGGGAAGCCCCCAATGATATTAAAGTGACTTCCTGGCCTCTATTTATCATGCAGAACCCTCTTTCCCTATCTAAGCCCTATAATTTGTGGGCAGTTGTGTTTCCATTATCTTCAGTTGCTCTTCTAGCTTTTCTTAAGATACAGTTTCCTTCTTGTTTGGAATGAAACTCATTTCCTCTACATCTCCCTTCCGTTCTAGGGCCAGCCCTCCTTTTTGTCAAGCTTAATTATTGGTTATATTGTATAGATGAGGCTGGGGCTCCCCAGTGGCTCAGTGATAAAAAAAAAAAATCCACCTGCAGTACAGTAGCTGCAGAAGATGCAGGTTCAATTCCTGGGTCTGGAATATCCCCTGGAGAAGGGCATGGCAACCCACTCCAGGATTCTTGCCTGGAGAATCCCATGGACAGAGGAGCCTGGCGGGCTACAGTCCATAGGGTTACAAAGAGTCAGACACGACTGAACCGACTTAGCCCGCATGTACATAGATGAGGCTGTAGGATCTCAGACATGTTAAATAATTCATACAGTATCACACAACCAGTCAGTGCCAAAGCTGGGATGCAAATGTTAAGTTTGTCTCCAAAAGCCATCTTATTCCTACTGTTCCATGCTATATGCCTACACACAGTATTCTATGCCCTCATTTTAGCTCTCCAGGATTCACTTCCTTCTTAATTCTTAAAAAAATTTTAAGCATAAATTATCATACAAAGAAAGGTATATAACATGTGTGTATAGCTTAAAGAGTTAGAAACTAGCATGCATGTATCTAAAACATCAGAGTTGCTGAATTATAGATTCCTACTCAACTCTGTTTATCTCTTTAGTTTGGCATATCCATTCTAGAAAACTAGTCTTTCCTACTTCTCATTTCTGAGGTCTTTCTTTACAGTGACCATTTTTAAGTCCTACAACAGTCAAAGGAATAATGTACATGATTTTCGTACTAGGGGACTCAAAAGAAACAAATGGTCAGTGATTTCTTATTAGCTTGAAAATCTTATTATTTGTTTGATTTTTTTATTAATATCTTAGGTTGTGACTATACAGTGTCATAACAAAAAAACAAAGTTGCATTTTTAAGTTGAATTTTATCAGCACATTTGAAATTAATACATTACTCACTAATAATTTGCTCATGATATATTGTAAAGATAGAATTAAAAGATTAGATTAAATTAGATTCATAGCCTGACCATTCTTAGATTAATTAAAAAATTGAAATCAAGCTCATGCAAGCTTAGTACAAAATTGGTATATTTTAGATAACTTTTCCATTCAAGGTGGTAACAGAAATTCAGGCAGAAATATGTCTTGAATTTTTCTTTGGAATATCCACAGGTTTAAACCACCTTTCTCAGTTATCAGCAGTTATATTTGTCCCAAGACTCTATGTAAGATATAATTTTAGAAAAAATCCACTAGCAGTAATTTTACTGGCACCTCTGGCTTAGCAAGCCATTCATTTGAATTAGGTCTTGAATCATCACTGGACTTTTTAAAATGCAAATTCCTTCAAGGATAATACTAGTCAAATCTTAAGACTCTCTAACATAAAAGTGATTTTAGATCACGAATCTCAGCAATCAAATCTCGAGAGAACTTTGGATGCTCAGAAAGAAAAAGAAAAGGTCAAAAAATGGTTATATAGGTGAGGAGTTTAAAAACAAATTCACTTGCTACATATTTTTGCTAAGGGTTGGTTCTGTTATTGGGTGAAAGATATTTTCACATAAAATTTCAGCCCTGTCTACATTCTTCCATTTATTTCAGTAGTAACTACCATACTAATTTATTCCTCCTTTGTGAAAGGTTCTCCTTCTCTCCTTGGCAGATGGCAGGAAGGAATGCCCTCCTTTCGGTCCCTGAAACACTTTGCACAGATTAATAATGCAGTACTTACAGCACAGTATTTTACCATTTGCTTGCATGTTTATTTCCTCCTAGTTGGGTTCTAAGTTGCTTAGGAGCAGACAGATACATCTTACTCATCTATCTACCACTAGCATTAAGCATAATATTTGATATACAATCATCACGCTAATAAAAGTTTACCCCCCAAAATTAACAAACTGTAAATGATAAAACTAGATTCATGCCATGATATTTATTGGAGTCTGTGCCTGTGTGTGCTAAGTAGCTTCAATTGTGTCTAAGTTTTTTGTAACCTTATGAACTGTAGCCTGTCAGGTTCCTCTGTCCATGGGGATGCGCCAGGCAAGAATCCTGGAATGGATTGCTATGTCCTTCTCCAGGGGATCTTCCTGACCCAGGGATCAACCTGCATCTCTTATGTCTCCTGCATAAGCAGGCAGGTTCTTTACTACTAGCACCACCTGCGAAGCCCCTATTGGAGTTCAAAGGAATCCAATAAATAACTTCAATTTTCCAGAATAATTTTGGAACCAATTAAGGTATTGATAAGATGTCAGGAAATTAGAGATCAAGCATCACTCTCATTACTTTTAAAAGCTGGATAGGAAGACATAACTGAGATCTTTGACAACAATTGACTTCTCACTACAAATGCATACTTAACCCAAATGCATTCTTAACTCAGCCACAGCAGTTCAGGAAAACCATGGACCTGCTCATGTGGGGAATTCCTCCTACAAAATGTATAGCATTGAGAAACAGATCAGTGTACCTTGTCTTCCCTAAAGCAGGTTCACCCCAAAGAAAGATGGAGGAAGGGGCTAGCCTACACAGGTCCAATTCTTCAAAATTTACAAATAAGGTAAATCACTGCATTTCCTAGTAAGAGTTAGGAAAGAGATAAGAGGATCTATAGTGTTGAAAATATCTCTCCACACAGAAAATAAGTGAGTGGAGAAACATCACCACTTGCAATGTTGCTTATAATTTTTATGTCTTAAGCTACAGAGCTTAAACATTAAACCCTGAGAAAACTAGAGGGGAATTAATTAGGGCAATCTCTCCCAGATATAAACTGCTATTCTTTCATGAACTCTTCTGGTATCATTGGGGGCAGAGAGGTGAAGCAGTGTAGATTTAACTCCAAGACCACTGTAGACCAAAGTCTTAACACTTCATGTTCTACTTACTATCCAAATAATGTTCTACATGATTAGCAAGGTTTCTGCAATATGATTAAACTACATTCATTTATCCAACAAATATCTACTGTTTGAGTGCACATGTGTGCCTGTCTTGCTGTTCTGGGTGTTTGTGATACATAGTGAGAAAAAATTTAAAAATCAAAAAAGGTAAACATTTCTTGTCTCAACAAAGTTATGCTTTTGTTGGGGAAAAGAGACATTAAACAAAATAAGTAGGTTATAATCCATAGAAGGTTATTCATACCGTAGAACAAAGAGCAAAGTTAAGGGGGTTTATGATTAGAGAGACATTTGAGGGCACTTTTAAGTAGGAAGACCAGAATATGTAGACCTTCACAAATAAAGAGATGAAGGAGTTAGCCACACCAGTTTAAACTCTATGACTCTTGCATTTAAATTTAACTGGAAGAACCCTCCCATCCAGAGGTTAATTTTGGCATCATGCATAGTTGGGCATAGCTGAGTGACTAAAACTTTCACTTTTTTTGCATGCAATATTTTCAAACCTCTAAAAATTGCTGCCTTTTGGAGTGCCAGATATGGGGTGAATGTGAGTCTGACCAATAGCATGGTTTCTACAAAGTCTGATGAGCAAGTGTCTTTAGTCCTAGAACCCTAGTGCCTTTTGCCACGTGTACTGCTATGGAATTACTTGTTGTTAGTCATCAATCAATCATGTCTGACTCTTAGAATTCAATGAACTGTAGCCTGGCAGGCTGCTCTGTCCATGGTATTCTCCAGCCAAGAATACTGGAGTGGGTAGCCATTCCTTTCTCCAGGGGATCATCCTGACTCAGGGACTGAACCAAGGTCTCCTGGTTTGCAGGCAGATTCTTTACCATTTGAACCACCAGGAAGACCATGGAATTGCTTAGACCTTTATAACTGCTGTCATTGTCATCTGTTTCATCTGGAGAATTAACCTCAGCACATTCATGGCCTAAATCAGCTGTTGTTTCTTCAGAAATGTATGCCTCTAGGGACTTAATGAGGCTAAGTGTCTGTTCTTTCAAGAAACATTCTTTCTTCAACATTGGATTGTTCTGGGAAGGGCTTGAGTAGAATCTCTGTATTATCTTTTTCACAGAAGTAAAGTAGGCACTTTACTGATGAAGTAGGCTTCATCTCTTTCTATTGTACTACTGATTTTAGGTTAATGTTGCCAGATAGAATACAAGTTCAGTTCAGTCACTCAGTCGTGTCCAACCTTTTGCGACCTCATGAACCGCAGCACATCAGCCCTCCCTGTCCATCACCAACTTCCAGAGTCCACCCAAACCCATGTCCATTGAGTTGGTGAGGCCATCCAACCATCTCATCCTCTGTTGCCCTCTTCTCCTCCTGCCCTCAATCTTTCCCAGCATCAGGGTCTTTTCTAATGAGTCAGCTCTTCGCATCAGGTAGCCAAAGTATTGGAGTTTCAGCTTCAACATCAGTCCTTCCAATGAACACTCAGGACTGATCTCCTTTAGGATGGACTGGTTGGATCTCCTTGCAGTCCAAGGGACTCTCAAGAGTCTTCTCCAACACCACAGTTCAAAAGCATCAATTCTTTGGCAAGGCACCTGGATAAATTTGAATACATATACACAACAAATACATTTTTATATCTTATTTAACATTTAGAGTACATTTAAAATGAAAATATTATTCTTTATCTGAAACTCAGATAAGGGTGTTTGGATTCTACAGAAAAACAGAAACAATAGCGTGTGCGTGCGTGTGCGTGCGTGTGTGTGTGTGTGTGTGTGTGTGTGTGTGTGTGTGTATGTATTCCAAAGGAATTGGCTCACCTGATTATTTTGGCTGGCAAGTCCAAAATATGCAGGCTGAAGAACCAAGAAGAAACTGATATGTAAATCTAAAAGTCCATCTGTTAGCAGAGTTCCTTCTTCCTTTGGAAAAGTCAGAGTTTTTCTAGAAATAACTTCAACTAATTCGATGAGGCTCACACTCATTATGGCTTTCCAGGTGGTGCCAGAGGTAAGGAATCTGCCTGCCGATGCAGGAGACACAAGAGACATAGATTCAGTCCCTGGGTCGGGAAGATGTGGGGAGTAGGAAATGACAATCCACTCCAGTTCTTGCTGGAAAGTTCATGCACACACACACACACAGTCATTATAGAGGGTAATTGGTTTTACTCAAATTCTACTAATTTAATATCAATCTCATCCAAAAACACCTTCACAGAAGCCTCCAGAATAATGTCTGACCACATATTTAGGCATAGTGGCCCAATCAGTTTGACCTGGAAAATCAACCATTTCTAAGAATTTTAATTGTTCCTATGTCTGGTCCCATCACTTCATGGGAAATAGATGGGGAAACAGTAGAAACAGTGTCAGACTTTATCTTTTTGGGCTCCAAAATCACTGCAGATGGTGACTGCAGCCATGAAATTAAAAGACGCTTACTACTTGGAAGAAAAGTTATGACCAACCTAGATAGTATATTCAAAAACAGAGACATTACTTTGCCAACAAAGGTCCATCTAGTCAAGGCTATGGTTTTTTCCAGTGGTCATGTATGGATGTGAGAGTTGGACTGTGAAGAAGGCTGAACACCGAAGAAATGATGCTTTTGAAATGTGGTGTTGGAGAAGACTCTTGAGAGTCTCTTGGACTGCAAGGAGATCCGACCAGTCCATTCTAAAGGAGATCAGCCCTGGGATTTCTTTGGAAGGAATGATGCTAAAGCTAAAACTCCAGTACTTTGGCCACCTCATGTAAAGAGTTGACTCATGGGAAAAGACTCTGATGCTGGGAGGGATTGGGGGCAGGAGGAGAAGTGGATGACAGAGAATGAGATGGCTGGGTGGCATCACTGACTCGGTGGACATGAGTTTGAGTGAACTCCGGGATCTGGTGATGGACAGGGAGGCCTGGCATGCTGCGATTCATGGGGTCGCAAAGAGTTGGACATGACTGAGCGACTGAACTGAACTGAACTGGTGTTGATCTATTTCTTTCTTTAATAATGTAAAACTATAACTATTTCCTAGTACTTTGGTTTTTAGGTTTTCACTGCTTTTGGACTCAAATATATTTTTTGTAATATATTTTCCTAAGCTTCATCTCATGAAGTCTTCTATATGAGAGCTATTAAATCAATAAATTCTGAGTTTTTCAAAATAATTCACTATTCAAAGCAATCATATTCATCCTCACTTGTCTGGGTTGGATAGTCACACTGAGGGAGAAATTTCCCATGAAATCAGGATCAAAATCAAGCCGAGACTCCATCTCTTATTGTTCTGCATGCCTTTTCCTGCAGTGTGTCTCCTTTGAAAAGAAGTGAAAATGAAAGTCTCGGTCGTGTCCCACTCTTTGCGACCCCATGGACTGTAGTCTGCCAGGCTCTTCTGTCCATGGAATTCTCCAGGCAAGAATACCGGAGTGGGTAGCCGTTCCCTCCTGGGGATGTTCCCAACCCAGGGATTGAACCCAGATCTCCCTCATTGCAGATGGGTTCTTTACAGTCTGAGCTACCAGGGAAGCCCTGGATCTTCCTTTAAACTGATAACTGTATAAATTTCTGGAGTGTTTTTCTTAGGGTAAGACAATGCCTATACCCTCACCTATAATGATTTCATCACTTTGAAACTCACCTAATAATGCTTTAAATATACTTTTCTATCCTTAAATTTGTCCAGATTTTGTGGATGCTTTGGTACTGTGTCCTCTTTCTTTGAGTTGTAGTTCCCAGTTGCTGTCATTCTGGAGTCTTTATCTACAGCTTTGAAAGGCCACATCCTCTGTAGTTTCCCAGACCCTGCCATCTCTTGGGGATTCATTCCAGATTGCTCTCTGAAATTCTGTCTCTCTGCTTTGGTTAGATTTCTTTAAGCTACAGTCATAACTGTTTGACTTGGTACAACTGAAACATCTTTTGCTTTTCTACTTCCTCCTTTAAAATTTATCAGAGCTGGGTCTATCCGTTTCTTTTTAATATTTGTTTCTCTTGGCCTGAAAGTTCCCATTTTCTTCTCCCTGTCTGTCTAATATATCTTATAAAATCTCAATATTTCTCCTAAGGAAAACTCTCTGTTCCTCCAGTGTAATTAGCCAGTTTTCCTTTATTTTGTTTTTATTTTTGTATTTCTTCTGTTATAATAATAAAGCTAAAGCATGTTCCTTTTCATACCATTCCAGTTCCCCCTGGGTACCTTAACAAACTCAATTCTTACAGACTAAGTGCTCCAAACAGACTTTATTGTTTCTGTTTGTGGCCTTTATATATGCAGTCATTTCAATGGTATGTTTGTTATCTTTCTCAATTCCACCTAGGAGAGGACCTAGGATTCTCTTCATTATAAGGACTCCCTATTACTTTTCATTTGTTTGCTAATCAAATTCACTACTCTTCTGTGGGACCATCCACACTGAGAGTTCTCTGATTTATAAGGCCATGGACAGTGCTTATGTGAGGATCAAGCCTAGAGCTCAAGATCTAACTGCAACAGCTTAAACACTGTGGCCAGTGCCCAATACAATCAGTGAGGTCAATATAGTGTTGATAAAACAGCCTCGTCTACACAAAAACAACCATTTGCTTGGGCATAAGAGTGCTGTGAGTTGCAGTAAACCCCCAATCAAATCTTGCATATCCTACTTGCTAATACTGAAAGATGATGACTCCATGCCCTGGTCCCATCAGAAACTTTTCCAAGTGCCATTTGCATCACCAAAATTTACTTTTTGCCTACTTATTTTTATTACTGATAAAACTGACATTGGAGGATGTGGCTAATGTGCTTGGCTCCCATGATCTTCCTAAGAATTAGCTCATGTAACTTCATTCCAATGGGACATATTGCTGTACAGCTGGAAACTTGCAGGGTAAAACCAGATGTCCTAGGCAGGCGGTAGGAGGGAAAAGAGGGGTTCTGAACACAGCATCTGTGCCCAGTTCTTCTTCAGTATATGTTAAGTCGCTTCAGTCGTGTCCAACTCTTTGTGACCCCATGAACTGCAATCTGCCAGGCTCCTCTGTCCATAGGATTCTCTAGGCAAGAATGCTTCAGTGGGGGGCTATGCTCTCCTCCAGGGGATCTTCCCGACCCAGGGATCAAATCCACATCTCTTAGGTCTCCGGCACTGTCAGGCGGGCTCTTTACCACTAGCGCCACCTGGGAAGCCCTCTGAAACCACAGAGCTGTCTACAAAAGCAGGCTCCTGCTCAGGACACTCTTAGCTGCAGAAACAGACACACACCCAGGTAAGCCAGCTCTACACATGGCTCCAAGGCCACACATGAATGGGCGCTGGATCCCTGCTCTGTGGGGGACCAGCCTGACCTGCTCTCATGGGCAGACATGGAGAACATTGCAGCTGGGGAATCTTCTGGGGAGATGACATGGATCCTGACCAAGCAGGCCCAAGTTCAAGGCTTCCTGGCCTTGAGCCATAGACCTGGGCTCCCAGAGCCGCCTTCCTGAGAGCTGGGGATTCCTCTGAGAGCCCCCTGGCACATCCACCTTCTGCCTCCATCAGTAGACATGGGAGTCAGCTCTCCAGGGAGTCCGGATGCAGGCAGCCACTTGGGGAGATGAGAAGGGAAGCCCCCAGCAGCCGGTCAGTGGGAGGCGGTGTGGACCCAAAATGTCTTCTTCAGAACTTACCAATCAGATAACCCCATTCCACATCCCTGGAAAGGAGACAGCAGGGCAAGAGCTCAGGAAGTTTAGGGCAAATGTCTCCTCATGTAATCCTTAGAAGCGGGCGATATGTCTGTCTCCTCCTATAGCACTCATGGCACTCAACAACCATGAACCAGTTCTGGCAGGTGCTCTTATGGGTTATCTCTATCACAATGAGACTGCTCTTCAGTATCTAGAACTCCTGTTTCAGAATGAAAGGCCAACGCCAAGAGAGCATCCTCACTGGGATGGGAAGGTGCTCACACAATGGCAATAACCTCTCCAAAGAAGTTCCTTCATAAAGTCTCCTTTTCTTTCAGTGCACTAATTCTTTTTATAATAAATCATTGATCTGACTGGAAGGAGAGGATATCCAAAAATCACAGAGCATAAGCTTAGCTGCATAGATCAGATAGGTGTAGTCCAGAACACAGATTCTGGAGCCAAGCTGCCTACATCTGAGTGACACGTTTACTACCTCTGATCCATATGACATTGTTCTATATACGGAATAAATAAGTGTTTTTACAAAATAAAAGTTCTAAAAGCAAAGAATGTATATTTGCCCCCTTGGAAATTCTCTGATTTTATTAAAGAAAACATAACTATTTAATTGGAGCATGCTATCATAGAAATAGTTACCTTAATTTATTTTTATTGTACACAAAGAGTATTTGTACGCAAAGATTTTTAAATGGCATCTCGATTACTAGGGAGGCCAAAGGAAAGATTACATTTTACATGTTTCAATTATTTGAATTGACAGTGTGTCCATATGATATAAAGGCAAGAAAATTTTCACATCAGTACTTTTGAATTCATTCACATACAAAAGTCAGGCATTGCGTTGTTTCATTTTGTGTGAATTTGAAACTCCTGTCATCAAGACCAAAGCTAAATGCATGCATGCTCATTTGCTAAGTCATGTCCGACTCTTTAGCAACCCCATGGACTGTAGCCAGGCTTCTCTCTATATAGTATTTCCCAGGTAAGAATGCTGCAGTGGGTTGCCATTTCCTTCTTCAGGGAATCTTCCCAACCAAGTGATCAAATCCATGGCTCCTACATTAGCAGGCAGATTCTTTTCTCACTGAGCCACCGGTGAAACCCCAAAACTAAAGACTTCCTTTTTAAATGTTTTAATATGTATGTATGTATTTGTCTGTGCCAGGTTTTAGTTGCAGCATGCGGGGTCTTTAATTGGGGCCTGCAAACTCTTAGTTATGGCATGTGGGATCCAATTCCTAAACCAGGGATCAACCCAGCTCCCTGGCATTGGGAGTGCTGAGATTTAGCCACCGGACCACCAGGGAAGTCGTTCCTCTTTCATTTCAAAAGCAGAACTATATGTGACTTTTTGTGCCATTTGGCTGCACGCCTGAAGATTGAATAATGTTACCTACCGGCTTACAGGTCTTCACATACCATGTTTAATCAAGAGCCTCTTTTCACTTGTAACATTTGACATGTCACATGCCCATCAGTTTACTGTCAAGCAAGATAGAGCACATCATCAAGTACATCAGTTCCTATTGCTCTCTTTTAAAGTCAAGCACTACAGACGACCTTAAACTTGACAGCTTTTGTGATCAGCAGCATTTTTGCTGGCATCCTGTTATTAATAATAATACTGTGCCTAGACAGTATTACTAGGAATAATCCACGTTGGAACAATGGTTCCTGCATCATTAACTGCAAAATGATTTCTAAGCTTTTTCAAGGCTTTTTTGTTTTTCAGGTTTGTTTGTTTTTTTTTTTTCCCTCTCCTGTTAGGCCAAACGCTTAACTAAATTTGTTATAAAATTAACTGGGAAGGGGAAAAAGAGAAGAGACTGTTAAAGGCTCACTCTAATTCTTGACTCAACGGCTGACTGTAATTGAGAGGTGAACTTCAAAATATATAAAGAATTAAAAAGTGAGTTTTGATTGAATATGTAATTATAGCACTTGGAAAGCATATTAATAGCATGAATATTTCTGATGATTTCTGAAATGTAGGCAGTATTCTAGGCATACTATAATATGTACTTAATAGACATAATGACTTTTTTCTGTTTAAAAAAATCAGTGACAGTCAGAAAAGGGTGAGCAGTTTTATGACCAGTCATTATCCAAACATGTGTTCCTCTCCTAGGACCAATTGCAATGTTTATTACATAAATGTAACTTATATTTCTAGTACCATGTATTATCCACACCATCATTAAGCAAAGTTCATAAGGTGGCTTGTTCCAAGCTCAATGATCCATCTACACAGACTCCAGCCTTCAATTATGTAGTGCTTTCAGTTCTTGTGATCACCTAGGAGTCTGAAAACATCAAAGCTTTTGAATAAATCTTACCTCTGACTCACAAACTACCTTGCACTTTTACCTGTCCTGATTTGCTTTATTTTGAAAACTCTCATGGAAATGAGTCTCTCTGGAATTACTTATTAAGATTATAAGTGGTAAAAAAATAAATTATATACTTTCTCTAATTGTTTAATGCTTCAAGATAAAAAAAAAATCTCATTTCACTTTGTTTCAAAAAGTTGTTGCTCAATTTTTCTATTTCACTATAAATTCTAAGTGCTTTCGATAAACTTTTAGATAAGACCATGTGGATTTAAGAGGAGGTTATATTTCAGTCTTGAATTGTGCTAACTCTAGTTTCCTCCATGGGCTTCCCAGGTGGCACAGTGGTAAAGAATTTGCCTAAGCATGCAGGATTCTGAAGAGATACAAGTTTGATCCCTGGGTCAGAAAGATCCACTGGAGAAAGAAATGGCAACCCACTCCAGTATTCTTGCCTGGGAAATCCCATGGACAGAGGAGCTTGGTGGGCTACAGTCCATGGGGTTGCAAAGAGTCAGACATGATTGAGCACACACACACACTAGTTTGTCTAAGGATGGCATAACCTTAAAGTCCTTAAAAGATATATCACTCATTACATGTCTATGTATCTATTCCAGTAATAAATTCAAATCTCTGATCATTAGGATTCCAAAAGATTATATAAATTATTGCTTCAAATTCCCAAAATTACACAAATGTTTTTGTGTATGTATGTACACATATATATCATTTGTATAATGTGTGTGTGTTAACATATAATAATTTTGAGATGTACCTTTGAAGTAGCATAAAAACACTCAGTATTAAAAGGCTATTAACATAGAAATATAGGTAGATGATAATCATGCTTTTGATTTAATCACTATTCTTTATTTATTGAAAGGTCTTCTGTTTCTTTTCTAAACTTGGAAAAGTATAGAATTTGGTCACTGATAAACTTAACAGGTATTTTAGGGTGTACATTATGTGAATCAACAAATTAACCCCCATTAAGAATTCTACAGGCTTTCCAGGTGGCCCTAGTGGTAAAGAAACACTCTTCCAGTGCGGGAGGCATAAGAAACTTGGGATCAATCCCTGGGTTGGAAATAATCCCTGGAAAAGGAAATGGCAACCCTTCACAGTATTCTTGCCTGCAGAATTACATGGACAGAGAAGCCTGGAGGGCTACAGTTCATAAGGTCACAAAAAGTTGGACACAACTGATGTCACTTAGCACGCACAAGAGTTCTGCATCAGACTTAATGTGCTTCGTTTAAACAAATTAAGAATATGTATGACCTCTACTTTTGCCCTGTTGCCACCTTTCCAGGGAAGCAAAGAGATTCATCCCATACTAACTCACAGTAAATGTTAGTCCTAAAATGAGACCTTTTCATATTGTTGATGGGGTTCTCAAGGCAAGAATAGTGAAGTGTTTTGCAGTTCCCTTCTCCAGTGGACCACGTTTTGTCAGAACTCTCCACTGTGACCCATCCATCCTGGGTGGCCCTACACAGCATGGCTCATAGTTTCATTGAGGCATGAACATCCACATCTTCAAGCTGGATTTAGAAAAGGCAGAGGAACCAGAGATCAAATAGCCAACATCCACTGAATCATCGAAAAAGCAAGAGAGTTCCAGAAAAACATCTACTTCTGCTTTATTGACTATGACAAAGCCTTTGACTGTGTGGATCACAACAAACTGTAGAAAACTCTGAAAGAGATGGGAATACCAGACCACATGATCTGCCTCCTGAGAAATGTGTATGCAGGTCAAGAAACAACAGTTAGAACTGGACATGGAACAACAGACTGGTTCCAAATAGGAAAAGGAGTATGTCAAGGCTGTATATTGTCACCCTGCTTATTTAACTTATATGCAGAGTACATCATGCGAAATGCTGGTGTGGATGAAGCAGAAGCTGGAATCAAGATCACCGGGAGAAATATCAATAACCTCAGATATGCAAATGACACCACCCGTATGGCAGAAAGTGAGGAAGAACTAAAGAACCTCTTGACAGTGAAAGAGAAGAGTGAAAAAGTTGGCTTAAAGCTCAACATTAGGAAACTAAGATCATGGCATCTGGTTCCATCACTTCATGGCAGATAGCTGGGGAAACAGTAGAAACAGTGACAGACATTATTTTGGGGGGCTCCAAAATCATTGCAGATGGTGACTGCAGCCATGAAATTAAAAGATACTTACTCTTTGGAAGGAAAGCTATGACCAACCTAGACAGCATATTAAAAAGCAGAGACATGACTTTGCCACCAAAAGTCTGTCTAGTCAAAGCTATGGTTTTTCCAGTAGTAATGTATGGATGTGAGAGTTGGACTGTAAGGAAAGCCAACCGCCAAAAAATTGATGCTTTTGAACTGCAGTGTTGCAGAAGACTCTTGAAAGTCCCTTGGACTACAAGGGGATCCAACCAGTCCATCCTAAAGGAAATCAATCCTGAATATTAATTGGAAGGACTGATGCTGAAGCTGAAACTCTAATACTTTGGCCACCTGATACAAAGAGCTGACTCACTGGATAAGACCCTGACACTGAGAAAGATTTAAGGTAGGAGGAGAAGGGGACAATGGAGGATGAGATGGTTGGATGGCATCACCGACTCAATGGACATGAGTTTGAGTAAACTCTGGGAGTTGGTGATGGACAGGGAGGCCTTGGTGTGCTGTAGTCCACGGGGTCGCAAAGAGTCGCACACAACTGAGCGACTGAACTGAACCGAAAATGAGATCTTTACTTTCTTTTTCTTTTTCATGGTTCTAATATTTT